>NC_134709.1:17940719-18540719 GCF_043290135.1 Rhipicephalus microplus
TTAATTATGCAGCCCATTCTTCCGTATTAAAGTCAAGATTTGCGCATCATTGTAAACTTTGTGTGAACAGTTATTTGGCCGCCTTGATAAAGTGGTAAAGCCGTGATAAAGCCCAGAACTTTCAGTTCTGGGCTTTTTTAAAAATTTTCATAGTGCTGAAAAAAATTGATTTATTTGTAATTTCACATCGAAATGGTAATGGCAAGGTTTTTACAAAACTTGAGTCTTGTTTTCTTGGAATATTTAGCGGGCTGACAATATTGATTAGCTGACTACTCTTTGCCGAAGAAGGTGCTGGGATGTCTACGAGTGGTGAAGACAGCCGGGTGACGTGAATTCCCGAGGCACTTTATTCTTGTCTCCCTGCAAAACAGTGCGCTAGTTAACCATTTGTTTATTCTTGTCTTTTCCCTCTCCCCTCCCCCACGTGGCGAGGTAGTTTAGCAGGCGAAGGGGAAACATTTAGAAGAGCAGAACAGCTGCTGCGTCTTCCTTGGTTGAATCGTTGGCGGCTGCCACAGCAATAGCATCTTAGTTGCCAAACGGAAGCCAGAACACCACCAACTCCTTCTGACTGAATGTGCGCACAACGGCGGAATATAAAGAAGACATGAAAGCACGCCCTGTCATTATTGCCAAAAACTTACGTGACCACCAGCCTGTTCTTTAAGCAATGGCGGGACAGCTCGGACAGAGAAACAATACAGGGCATACTCGGCGTCTTCCTTTCTATATTTATACGGAACAATCCCGCTCCCCCCCCCCCCCCCCCGTGCGCACGCCCTACGCTGGGAGCTACCACAATTTTTTGCTCGTATGCGGGAACCGCCACATGCCAAGATTCCCTGACGACCACGCATAAACGTGCTGCTAGGTGTCCTGTGCGGGCGGTCACATCGCCCGACTGTTGCGTGACATTGAACTGTCACTAAAGTTTGTTTCATCCAGATAATGACTTTGAATGTTTACCAACAGAATTATTTTCGACAAACGTTGACGGAAGGACGTGCGAGAGGGCGGCATGACTCCTGCCTAAAAGTGACACCAGATTTTCGATCATAATCTGTGTTACGAGGGTTAACCTTTGTGCGACTCGCAAGAAAGTAGGAGAAATTGCACCGCAATTGATCGAGCGCGCGGTACGCTCTATGAGTTCATATTGTGGCAGCCGCCAACGATTCAACCAAAAAAGACGTATTTACAATTGAACTTTTTTTTAAAACAGGCGAGCGGCCTGACAGTCCGGCAACACTGGCGCACTCGCGAGCCGTGACGTAGCAAGCAGATTTGTGTGAGAGTGTCTGCGTTCCGGCAAAAGATATTGTTCCGCGGACAACCGTGGGTGAAATGGAGATATCTTACCTTCCTTCAGCTTGGCACTAAAATTGAATGACTTGCAGCGGCTGAAACTATGGTAGAAGATGACGGCTCAGTTCCATTTTTCCTATTCTTAAATAGAAAAAAAAAACTGAGCCCCACAGCTGTCTGCACCTCGGCAGTAGTTCACAAGAGAATGAATAAGGAAAGATTAAGAGAAACGAAGAGAGAAGATGGAGAGAAATACATAACACGCACACTGTATTCGAATGTGTTGCCGACATCTTGCTCGCTAGGAGTCCGTCAGTGCGAGCCATGGTATCGCACCTCCCAAATGACATCTGTGCCCTGTGCACCCGCCTATCTTTGGTGACGGGGCGATGCCCCTTAGGCTACCTCGACACCAGTGCCATTCCTCGAACAACGGCGAGGGCACCAACTAACTGGATGAAAGGGTGCCGTGAGGTGAAAGAGATATGACAGGCGCTGAGAGCACCCCAACATGGTCCACAAGTGCCAGCGTCGCCCTCGTACACATGGCATGGATGCGTCTACAGTACGCTGACGCTTCTCGCACAGAAGACACGTGGGAGTCCCTTCTGCAATCTCACGCTTATTGGAGGCCACGGTGTCCCAAGGGATCTTGCTGACCTCCTCTAAGCAGCGTAACTGACCTCTCAGCGGGTCCCCTCTTTTGGGAGTAATAAAGTTTTGATCATCATCATCATCATTTGCGAGAAGTTGACTTGTAGTATTGGATGCAACCAACCTCGTAGAAACAAGATGTTTAATTTATTCCTCCATGCATAAAATATAAACTGGTTTTGAGTGAGCATTTGGCTTTGAACGTACTCCTCACTGTTATTGTAGTGGGCCAGCTTTCTCGCTTCTTACCTGGTAAGCCAGACTTTAAACGATGACAACGAGACAACACGTGTCCTTTGTTATGAATACAGCTAACCACACTTGTAAAATGGCATACTGTTCAGTACACTTCTTCCAATTATTTACAGCCTACTGACTCACAACGGCACTACGTTTCATCACCAGATGAGTCTTCAAAGTATGCATCAGACACCAAGGAGATTGTTTTCTCTGAAGATGGTGACTTGGAAAGCTGGGGTGACTTCTCTTCTTTCTCTGGCTCACATTTCCTGACGAGGTCCTTCTGCAGCGGCGTTGACAGACCAGATGCCAGCTCCAACTTCTCCAACTTTGTGACATTAAGGCTTTGCATTGTAAGAGTCTGTTTTGTGGAGCTTGATGTTGGTGCTTGGGGTGCAAAGAGCGGTCGAATGGATATTTCTTTTCTTTTCCTTTCCCGCCTTTCGTCAGATGCTGCAGGTGGTGTGAAAAAGAGTCACTTTTTAATTTCTTAGTATGTTCTTGCGGAGTACTGGAAATGCATGCAAACTATGAAACTGCAGGAAAATACTGATAAACTAAAACACTGTTAGGATGTGCTGCTTCACAATAAAGCAGTTATGTCACAAAGGTGAGACAATCACCGTTAAAGCAACAAATTCAATAGAAACAAATAGCAACAAGTACCAGTTGAGTCCCTCAATAATGAAATCCTCAAGAACGAAATTCTTGTGGCAACAAGGAAACCTGGTGTCCCCAGTGAATGTCCACAGAGTTTTATGCATCTGCACCTTCTTGACAATGAAGAGATTTTAAAAAGTACTCCCACAATATTAAAAGTTCAAGGCAGAAATCTGCAACATTTATTTTCTACCCATAAACTAGTTGAGAATCCAGAAGTTCCAAAATTGCAGGACCACTAATAGTCGGTGCGACCACTGCTGATAACATTTGGTCAGATGATAATAAGAACAAGACTTTTTTTGCTGAAAACATCTTTTGCTAACACCTCCATTCGCAAATGTGCCAGTACATGATGTTTTAAGTGACGACACCCACAAAAATAACATCACGCCGACAGGCATTCTGTGGCCTCCCTAACTGCTTGCTGCTGTGCATCTCTCCATGTGCACTCAGCTATTTGCATTTTTGGCTACAGCGCGAAATTGACAAAAATAGACAGGACAAAGATGAGCGCTGGCTCACAAGTAAAAGTTTTAATTGGAAAACATAAAAACATGAAAAAAATGAAGAAAAAAGCGTATTAACATTGCACGGAAGTGTTAAAAAGAAATATGAGAAGTTACATAGTGTATCACTTGGCGACAAAAGTGCTGAGTACTATGCCAACTGTTTTGCTGTGATACACCGTATTTACTCGCGTAATGAATGCACTCGCATAAGTGCACCCCTCACTTTAGTCGTAAAAATTCGCATTTTTTTGCTCCCTCGTAAACCCATCCCCCAACGTTCATCCACTGCAAGCCTGCTAACCGACCCCTGGCACTTCTTTGCCCGTTGGATCACTTCTGTTTTTTATTATTATGACGACACCCTCAGCCACCTCTGCTCATCCCCTCTCCTCCTTCGCTCGCTGCCGCGCGCCGTGTTGTTTTTTCTTTCTATTTATGCATGGTAAGTCCGCAGTTTTTTTTAATTATCTATGCACCACAGCGGGGTTCACGAACGGTGTGAGTGTACAGGCATCGCAGCTGACGCGCACACAGCGAGCGAAGGTGACGAAACTGCTCGCGCCAACCTACGGTCGCTTCCTGCAAATATGAAACTTTTAAGGCCAAATCACAAGCACACAGTTTTCAATCGACAATGACAGGATTTGCTGTGGCAATGGCTGTCGTGAAGGGCCATTTGTCGCCATCGTGAGGCTTTTGGAAAACCAGAAAGAAGTTGCCTGTCGGCCAGAAAAGTTCCCACTATTTCCGAAACGCGGTAGCACCCCCGATTCTTGCTTCGGTTGCACATTTTTCTTAGTGCTTGTTATCCACGTGTACTTCAAGGAACACAGGATATAGGCTAGTTTTTCGACAGTAACTTCTCATGCGACAGCGAGGCGGCGGCCTTATTTTGTTGTAAATCTCGTTATTGACGATTTGTTTTGACGCTTCGGTGCTAGCTTGGTGCAATGTTGGTTACTTGCTACAATGTCCACGGTGTCGTCGTGGTTGTCATGGGAGGTTGCTGCAAAGTTGCCAAAGTGCGTTGTAGCGCACGCTTCTGGGTGCCCCTGGAGATCACAGCAGATAAACTGATGCGGTTAAACGTTTGTGAGAAAAGACAAAGTTTGCGAAATGCTGCGGGGACAGCTTGCAGAAGATGGTGCCTTCAGCCACCGAAGATGAGTGAAGTGCAACAAAGAAGCTGTTTCCAAACAGTGTAGTACGTGTATGCCCATAGCAAAAGGCTAAACGACCTAACTCTTCTTGCATTATCGTATTTTTCGCACATCCCGAAAAAGTTTTCATAAAATGTGCCCCCCATATAAACGCACCCACAACTTTGGTCTCATTTCTCAAAAAAAAAAAAAAAAGTGCCATCATTACGCAAGTAAATACGGTGTATCGATGCCTCACTGATGCATGCTTCATCCATTCATTTAACGTTGAAAGCCTCTTTCACTTACCTAGTTATCTGGGATCTGTGTTTTGAGAAAACCCTTGCATCGCAGAGAGCTCGCATGTCTTCTCGACACATGCGCCATCAGGTGATACGCTATGTAACTTTTTATATTTCTTTTGAACACTTCTGCACAATGTTGATATGCTTCTTATCTCATAATTATTTTTCAGGGTCACGTGTTCTTCAAATAAATCTTTCAGTTACGAGTCAGCGCTCATTTCTGTCCCTTCTGTCTTCAGTCTTCGTCGATTTCGCACTGTAACCAAAAATGCATCCGTAAAAACTAGCCCAACTTTCAATACTATTGCTCAGCGATACGCTAACGTGCCATATTTTATGGCCTTTCAAGAATATGTAGCGTACTATTGAAAAACCTAAGTTATTGATGCTTCAGAAGAAGTCAAATGTCATCTCCGAAGCTGAAAAGTCAGGAAAAAGGCGGATATCGCAAAACAGTTTGGCATCCTGTGCAGGTCGATTTCAACAATTCTCAAATGAAAACCAAGATCAGCAGCTTGTTTGAATAAACTTCAGCAGTGCAAATTAATTAATATGCATCTGTTTGCATAGTATCTTGTGACAACAGAACTCTCACGAAAATGAACAAAGTCGGTTCCCCGGCGATTCTGCTATTGAGGTGCTTAACTCTACACAACAGAATGCAATAGCAACAAATAGTAAGCAAAGCCGTCAGCTAACTGTTTTGGCAACCAGCTTGGCGTAACTCAACAAGGTAGCGGTGTGAGGAAACTCAGTCAAGCATTCAAAAGTGATCATCCAATTATCAAAGGATCGGAGAAGTTCTCATACTCTGTGTGGGCATCAACGTAAGCAGCTTGGCGATACGGCTATCCTCCTGCGTCTCGGGGACGAGATTTATTTGAAGCGACGACTTCTTCAGGAGTGCTCTGTCCTTCTCGGCTTGAACGTGCAGGTCTTTCTTCTTAGTCTGTTGCACATGCAAAAGGAAACAAAAGGGACAAAAAGACATCAGTAAGGTGGCTGTACTGGCAATAGCTCTCGGCAATGAAGTATTCTCAGCAATTGAACAATAATCATCTGTACTTCCAACAGAAGGCTTAGCGCCAGCAAAACGCTGACTTGGAGCAGTGACTAGCATATGTGCATACCTCAGAGGTGCAATTGCCGAAACATGAATTTGGAAAAAATTTTACAGCAGCGAAATTGTACTAGTGGAGCACCATATATTAAATTTAAAGCAACTTGATGAAGCAAGCTTAATTGTAGAACAAAAACACAAGGATCAGCAAACCATTCAACATCAGTACAATTATGCTGTAGCTTCAAATAAGAAGCTCCAGAAAGATTCACCAATGAACAACTATTGCCTTTAGAATTAGTGTTTGAACTGCTTATTATAATAAATAGCTGCTCACTATTATTAATAATTTATCATCTATTTAGGCCCGATTGTGCCACGACACTACCTTATGTGCACCCATAAATAAGGCACTATAAATTAAAGATATTACTGAACTCATTTCCTTTGTCAAGTGGCCTTTCTTGGTCATACAAAGTGATATATGGTTGGTTTAACTTTTCTACGACCACAGAAAAATTGGCCTCATATTGTATGTTTTGGTAATTATTTTTTTAGGAATGTTATGATAGATACAATGTAATATTATATATCAATATAAAGTTACTGTACTTTTTTATAGTATTACTTAAACAAATTCATATTAAGGTATAACATGGCAGATTATTTATAAAGAACACAATTAACTGAACACTGCATAGAGCCCTATTAATGTTATGCTCCCAATACTGAAAGAAAAAAAGAGAAAATAATATGAGTTATGCAAAATGTTCAACAGTTTTCTATATTAGAGAGAAGTTTGAATGATCTAGCTCTAAAAGCACATGAATTATCAATTTATTTTGTCAGCCCCGTGAAAAATGCATTAGTCCATCAGGTTGCACGGTTATACAGTAGAAGCTCGTTGATTAAAACTCAAGGGGCACTACAAAATTGTTTCAATTAAGTGGAGTTCAAATTAGCAGGCCGATGCTAGAATTAACAGACATTGCACCACGCTGCGTGGGGAGAACCCAGAGAGCTCAGCTCAGAACTTGTTCTTGCAAATTAGGCGATATACGCATTTGAGGCCGCTAATTTCATAACTCAGGTTCACGCTTTAACAGTCAATGAAATCTATTAATCAGTCAGTGATGCGCCGGAAACAAGCAATGACTTGCATTCAAGTGAGCATTGAGCCTTAATGCCAAAATATAAGAAGCTATTCGTGCTCCAAAACATGTTCATTGATGTGGCATAGCTAATGCGATCAAAATTAAAAGTCTTTCTTTCCGAGTTTATTTAGCACAATATTGATACTCTCCAAGGAGACACGGCTAAAGACAAACAGCGCCTGACTGGACCGTGTTAATTTTAAATACGGCAGTAACGACAGGCAGATGACATTTACAACCATAAAAGCATACATGAAAATCAATCATTATGCTTGTTTTACACAAATTAAAGTGATGAGTAATATGGCTGATCATTCTGGGCCAATCTCTTCGAAGAGGGACCAATGCCAGAGGGCTGCCAGTTCAAATTAACCGTTGTAGATAACCGACGCGCTTGAACTGTTGGAAGTTTTGCCCCTTAGAAATGCATAGGCATGTGCTGGGACCAAGGCATCAGTTCGAATTAACTGCAAGTTCAAATTAGCCGAGTTCAAATTTACGAGCTTTTACTGTATTTGTACCTTCTACAAATTGTTCAAACACAGCTATGCAATAAACATAACTAAGCAGAAGAATGAATTTGCTATTTAGCCATATGTATCTTGACAAATTATGCTAAACAGCAGCACAGAAAAAGATTCATATACCAAAATGTAGCATTGAAAATGGCAAGAAACCATCCTAAAGCATGGCTTCACTGCACACAATAAGACTATTCTAAACTTGTAAGCTGCAAAAAAGTCTTGGCATTTTGAAGTCTCATACCATCGAAGTAGGTGAAGCCTACGAATTGTAAATGTGATGATCAATTAATCGATTAACTCTCCACAACTAATCATTTATTACTAACTGATCACAGTTTTTGATTACTTGAAATGATCAAATAATGACATTTGATTAATCGATATCAGAAACTACTGCCCTCACCCCCAGCAAGAGACAAGAAGGCGAGCAATGCCGAAACACATAACTCGAGGTCACCTAGTCTTTTTCATTACAGCACATATTTGTACGCTAGTAAAACAAGCCCAAAGCCATCTGCAGCCCTATACCTGCTAGAGGAAGAAATTGACCCGCCCTGGTCTCAGTCACCTATGGTATCCACCTATGCTTCTGGGACGGGCAAGAGAATGCGCGGGCATTCACTTCATCGAATGAAAACAGCAAGACAATGTGTGAAAGTTCAACAGAGACGTTTGTTGTTTTCTGTACACTTCATACGTGGGAGCGCATCGTCCAGTTGCACATTTCGTTCGTTTGTTTGTTTTCGGCTCCCACACTATTTCATCGTATTTCATTGCACAAACTCAGCTCCGCTTGCTTTTGATAAACGAGCGACTTTCTTCGCCTGTTATGTTTATGGCATCGTTTTATGTACAGTAAACTCTCGTTAAGACAAACTCTGTTAAGACTAATTCTTGCTTAAAACTAACTACATGGGAGTGTTTGCTTGGTTTCTCATAAGCTCAGTGCAGAAAAATCTGCTTGAGACAAACTGCTTAACAGGCCTCTTCTGTTAAGACGAACTATCGCAGCGACCGACAATGGCGGGGATTCTGCACAATGAACAGTGTGTTAATGGGGCCTTCAGGTGAACAAGAGAAAGCAAATCAGAATAAAATTGTAACATGGAGGGAGAAAGCGAGATAACTGGAAAAGAAAGGTCAGTGCATGAAGCCGGTATCTCTCTCACCCCTAGCCTGTAGGTAAAGAAAGGGCCAACCTTATCAGCAAAGAAAGCAGCAAAAAGGATTCCTCCTTTCCTATTCTCCTCGCATTCTTCTATTCCTCAACTGGAGCAGCAGCGATTGTTATAACATGAGCTGAGAACAATGACAAAGGGACAGAAAGACGAGCGCTGGAGTAGTGGAGAATAGAATATTGATTGTCTTGTGGGGTTTAACGTCCCAAAACCACCATATGATAGTGGAGAATAGAAGAACAAAAGAGCTTGGCTATAGGGAAAAATGCAAGGGAAGCGTGGCGAAAAAAGCCAAATGAAAGGGAGAAGGGGAACGAAAATTGTCTGTGCATTATATTCACATGAAGCCGGAAACCACATATGTGGCACTCCCATGAGAGGAATACAGATGCATTGTCAGATGCATTGTTCATACAGATGCATGTTCCTGCTCCCTTAGGGATCGGCCAAGAATGCAAAGATGAAAATTTAAAATGTTATTTGAATAATGTCAGGTGATTTTCAAAAATAAAGAAATTAAATGGCAATAATGTGTATGTTTCTTATTTCTCGTCTTCCTCTTGTGTGCGGTGCCTCAACCATGACCCCATACCAACTCATTCAAGCTTCCGTTCTTATACAAGCATGGCTCCTCATGCAATGGGATACCTTTCTTTAAAGCACTCCTAAAAATGGCAATTAATCAACTAAATTATCACACCAAAAATGAATAATAGATCAAGGGCTAAATCGATCAATAATAATCGAATAAAAATCTTAATCGACCATCCCTAGTGGAACCATGTCTGAAAGCCTTACGATGTAAAAAAATAAAATTTTTTTTTAAACGTTGGTCTGCCACTGATCAAATCTGGCATTACAAATGGAATTTGTCCAGTTGCCAAGTTCCTTGTACTCTTAGCACTTTTTGTACTTTTTCCCGCTCCGTGAATCGGTAGGACCTTTTCTGAGTGTACTTGTTTTGGGGACGTATAGTAGTGGAAGCTCGACGATGCCCATATAGATCAGCAGGCAAATGAAATTCAGCACCTCTGCAGCTGTGACCAATTGCCAAGAACCACCATACTTGGCACAAGACTGATTCTACAAGATCTGCATACTCATTTTTGTTAGCCGAAATGTTGTTTACTACTTCGGCTGTAAAAAAGACGGCCAAAACGCCGAGTTTCTTTGCGACACGTATCGCTTCACCGCGCAAAACTGATCTCAACAGCGTCCATTTAAAGGTAAAAGTTCCGAGTGCCATCACAAGGCATTATAAATAACAAAGAAAACAATCCTAGATAAGACTTCGATGTCATTATATCACGTGCATCATGCAAAATTTTCACCAACTGTGGACACCCCCGATAAGCAAGGATGCAACGGGAAGCACATACGCACCCGAAACGACTTCCGCAGCAGCTGGTTGGCAGTGTAGTCGTCTCGCCAGCGATCTTGCAGCTGCTCTAGTTTGGCCAGCGCTGGTGTGACAACTTTGACCTTGGCCTTGTCCTCAACATCATGCTCGAGCTTGAACATAGCGTCGGTGGCCATTTTCTTGCCAATTTCTTTGTCTGAGCAAAAAACAAAAACAAATCAAGGAGTTGGTGGGATGACGAAAATGAACTAAACTTTGCTAAAATAGGCTAACGTAACATGTTAGTCAGGTAACGGCGCATGTTAGCACAAACAGGTTTACATGAACAGATATGCTCAATTGAGTGGACATGGAGACGACCAACGCTGTACCTTGGATTCTGTATTTGAAAGCTGTGGGTTTGGTCTCCACTGGCAGCAAGTTGTTTTTTCATCTGATTTCTTTACATTTAATATCATTACTACTACACTACAGTTAAATGGATAGAAATAATGTCTGCCATTCCTCACTTGGTTTTGTTATTTGTTGGTTTCATTAACGGGACCAACAACTGCCCAGAACATGAAATGAGATGACTCGACGAAATACGGTGGTTAAGCATAGTTAAAAAAACTCTTGCTAAAATAGAACAACGACTGCTTTCACGAATTGCGAGAAGGGCTGGCGGCATCACTATCAATTCTCAGCGTTCCTGGAGGAAGGGTACATCTATGCTTAGAGCCTTTCAGATCGAAAAATATTGCTTTTAAGATAACTACGTATTTTTTAGATTAATTACTGCAGCTATGAAAACTATGAAGTGTGAGCTTTCTGTAGTGCCATAAAAAAATTGTATCGAGAAGAATCAGTTCTCAGTCACATTAAGGAACCACCAAGTACTATACCAGAGACAGCTGTATGAAAATAGACCAAAAAAATGAAAGAGCAAAATATCATTAAAGTTATAGCTTAATGAATGTAGTAATTGAACATGTGCATGATTTAAAAACCATATATACTATAACAAAAAAAATCTCTATCTAGCATATCAACAATGGTATTTACAGGTTATGCAAAAGATTTCCCACGCTTAAATTAGAATTCAAAAGTGTGGAAACAGTGCAGAATCTGTGATGCATCAAATATCATATGATTACGGGTTAAATGACTATAGGATCGCAAAAAATCTGGCGCTCCACTCAAAAGCAGTCAGTGAACATGTCTTGCGCTGAGGCCTCACTCAGACTTGCCAAAAATTTCCTTAACCGAACTCACTTTGACTCAGACTCGCCAAAATTTCTTTTAACCGAACTCACTTGAACTCAGACTCACTAAAATTGATCTCAAGCTAACGAGGACTCACTCAGACTCATGGCTTGATCTGAGACGACACATGATCAAGTTTTCCGACTTATGTAGCCAGCTACTGTACGAGCGAAAATGAGATTGGGCAAAACAAGTCCTTGCTGCTGCAACATATTTCGTAAGATGTTTAGGGCAGAAGAAGAACAAAACTTTATTTCAAGGGAAGGGGTAGAAAAAAAGGGAGACTCGGGAGCATGCTGGTTGGTGAACCAAATCGAAGGGCCCATTAGCTTTTGCCACAAGCCTAACAAGACTCAAAAGTGCTGGTTGCAGTGCTGGGTCTGCGTTGACGAGTAGTGCCTCCCACCCAGCAAGCTGTTTACAAGGTTGATGCTTAGAAATGGCTTTAAGTTCTTCTGCTTTTCAGTCACACGCCCATGATATGTGGTAGTATAAAGCAGGCAAACTGCAGCACCACAGGCAAGCAACATTGGGTACATTTATTTAGCCTCCATCAATTTAAAGGAACGTCGTTTGGGACCACGAAGCGGGTGTAGTTGTGGGAGGCTAGCACTCTGCACCGATCTCGAGCTAGAGAGTCTGCTGTCTCATTCCCTTCCTGACCAGCGTGAGCAGGGCGCCAGATAAGTGGCAGAAGCTTTCACCACGAGGAGGGATGCACAATATCGTTTCAAGTTACACTCGTGTGTCCCTCTTCCCACGCATGTTTATCGAAAGTTTAAGTGCTAAACACTCCAGGCAAGAAGAGAAGGAAGGAACCTCACCATCTGGGGCAACCTGCTCATTCTCACTTGGGTCCCACCGCCGTTCTTGACGCCTTGCTCCCGATATGATTTCGTAGTCCATGTTCTAAACAGGAAGACGGGATGTTAGCATTTAAAGAATAGAGCTAAAACGCAGGAAGCTTCAGGCGCTAGGCTGGAAGAGAAATGCAAGTTCTAGAACTGAAGGCCAAGTTTGAAGTGCTAAAGCTTGGCAATGCCTCCACACATGCGCAAACACATCTAAATAGCTTGTCAATGTGCTACTTTCAGAACTGATGCTTTTAGAGCTTATTTTCAGTAGGAGTGTAGCAAACCAGAATTTTAATATAATTTAGTCTAGAACAAGCTTTGCATTAGAACTGGAGGTTAACAATGTTTACAAAGCGATACATTCAGGATAAATCCATTTAATATGGCTTGACATAAACATGTTTACTGGGAAGTGATGGAATGCATGTATTTCTGTCCTTATATATGCCAAACAAAAATTTGATATAGTGCGATGCATGTTCTACAGCAATAACCAAAACATCCACATGAGCAAGATAAGTTTTAAGTATTATTGCGTAGCACTACCATGACCAACCTTTTTACATGGGAAATTCTTAGCACATTGCGCTCACATCAAAGTAAGCATTTAGTGCATGACAACCTGTGTACTGCAGATGTATTTCGTAAAATGCTAACTGAGAGTTTTCTCAAAGCATATATGTTTTATGTGTGTACTATTATTGTTTTCCTTCACAGCAGTAAAATGAATATAAACTATGAAATGATGTGCCCACACATAGAAAAATGGTAAAACAAGCCTCTGCACGTGACTTCTTGTCGCAGAAAAAAACAATGCAAAGTGCGCTTTTCACAAGCAGGATGCACTTTTCACAGTAACAGCACAAACTGGCAGAACAAACATAAATCGGACTTGACCTTTAGGGTTAATAAAATGACGGCGACTACAAAAAAGAAGAAAAGAGGGCACATTTTTCTCCAAATGCAACAATGACCACTTACCTGCGGATCAGTCTTGATTTCAAAGTGGTTGTCGCACAGGTGGCACTTCATGCGGAACTTGTATACGGGCGTCGTGTAATACATTCCCACCTTGGACTTCTCCGCGTTGTAGCGAACACCCGTGCCAATGTGGTTGCCGCAGCCTTCGCACCAAATGTTGTACGGCATCTCGAACCTGAGCGAACAATAACGAATCTCGGTGCTCACGAGCGTACAGGCAGGTTGTGTGCCCGGTGAAAATAAAGGAATGCTCGATAAAGTTAAAAGCACCAAAACATGTAATAATGACAACTGCTGGTGTTTTACGTCCCGAAACCACGATATGATTACGAGAGACACCGTAGTGGAAGGCTCCGAAATTTTGACCATCTGGTGTTCCTTAATGTGCACCGACATCGCAGAGTACATGGGCCTCTACAATTACTCTCTCCATCGAAATGTGACCCCCCCATCCGGGATTGAACCTGTGACCTGCGGGTCAGCAGCCGAGCCCCGTAACCACTACGCACCGAGGCGGATGGCACCAAAGCATGAATAAAGAAAAACGAATATGATGTGCGTGCTCTAGTTAGCTCTCCTCTGTCATTACTGAATATGAACCAATAGACCTAGCTGCAAGTATTGCATGGCCTGGTGACATAGTCTTATTGAAGCAACATTATAAAATTACATTCATTAAAGACTGTTGGTGAATGAAGTCGTCCCACATCAACGATTTGTTCATTCACTATCGGAACGTAACGAATCAAAGTGAAACAGGAGCACAACAAATACTAAAGTCGAATCCCTCCGCTTGTGAACGTACAGCAAAGGTATTAAGGAGGTCTAATAGGCAATCATGCCAAAGAGAATATGGGGGATGCTCTATGAGGTGACTGTAATGTAAATGAGAATTCACATTTACATTACAGTTACCTCATATATACATCCTCTATACTTTCCTTGGCATGATTGCCTGTAAGAACTCATTAAAGGAACACTAAAGCCAAATAAAAATTTATGTCAGAGTGAAATCTCAATGCATGACAATGTATAAAATGACAATATTATCAATACCAGTGCCCTGCTCAGCAACAAATTAAGGTAAATGCAAGAGAACACATGCGCTATGATAGGTCATTCGAAAAATTACATCACAGGTACCCCCTACAATTAAACACTAGTAATCAAACTAGCTGCACTAAATAAAAAACCTTCCGTGCATCAAGCGACATAATGAAATGCTGCTTGTTCATGTCTGTTTAATTCATAGAAGAAAGAACTGCCAGATGTTACTATGGAGAATGGCGCGAGCGGTTAAAGAATTCAATTTTTGCATGGTTAAAGTGAACAGATCGTGCCATCTAGCGGGACCCAGTTGAACCAAGACACGTCTGCCATGTTGGAGCCAATGGCAGAAAATTGATCAATGACCATTGTTGCTGCTGTGACTCCACTGCTTTTGTTCAGCTGCTACTAGTGTCAGCGGCCGCGCAGTAAAGCCGGGCAACGTTGTGCACGGCCACAGTGACGTGAAATGGTCCACTTCTCGAGGCAGGTAACTTGAAGTGCGCTCACCCAATGCGGACCACTAAAACATGATTTTATTTCAAAATAAGCACTTCATTGGCACAAAAGTAGCACTAAAAGGTTCCTGGACTGCTATTTCAACAATCAATGTAGACTTGAAAGTTGCCGTTAGCTTCCCTTTAAAATTGTAACTAATAAAGAAAAACAAGCCATTAAAGGAACACTGACATCAAATTTCAAGAACGAGATGTGCCCATCATTCTATCGCTTGGTATGCATAGGTCTTCTTGGACAAATTTGAATGGCATCCGTCGCGTGAAAGTTATTTTATTTCGATGTCAAACAGTGTAGAAAAGCTAAGGAGAAAAAACAGAAAACAGACTGCCCTGCGACATCGACACTAGTGCTACGTGTTCGGTGTGATAAATTCCAAAAATACCATCCTGAGTGACGATAAGCTAGCAACAATGGCGTCGACAATCTAAGTGGGTTTGGAGCCGACTCCCGGCCAAGTTCCCACTAATGGCTCTCCTTGCTGCGTTGAAGCGCGCGTGTGATTCATTGTGTCGCATCGACTGATTTGACGTGTGCTCCACAGCGTGAGTACGATCATTCAGAGTGACTATACCTGACAGAATGCCGGGGAACCACTGCACAGTGAGAACCTGCATCGAGGAGCGGTAAAAGCGGAAATTGCGTGGCATTTCGTGCCTTTCCAAGCCACGAACCTCAACGCAGTCAGTGGGTTGACTTCATACACGCCGGTGGACAGAGGGACAGGACACCTGTGAAGAACAGCCCCATTTGCTCACTTCACTTTGCGCCGAGCTGCTACAGGGTAAATCCTGTGTTGGCGAACCAGCTAGGTTTCACTGGCAGTACAAGGCCTCTTCTCGAGGCCGGGGCTAAAGGGAGAAGGAAAGAACGAGTTGGCGCTACTTAACCTAACTGGCGGAAAACGCGTGGAGGGGCTTTAGTCTACATCATCAGAGACCCAGCTGGACTGACTGCACGTGCGCTCCTAGCAGAAGAAATGCCAATGTGCGCGACGTCAACATTTTTCGAGGAAGGAGCGTCAGCTGTGCAGCGGCCTCGACGTGGCTGCGAGGTAGCACTGACAGCACTACAATTTGGCGGGCTTTCGACCTATTTTGAACCATGTTCGATAGCGGATATATTAATCATATTACAGATGTTCATTCGTACATCAGATGCGTTTTAGGTCGCGAATCGCTACTAGGGGGTCGATAGCTACTCGTGGCAAAAATCTTGACACGAGTAAATTTGATGTCAGTGCTCCAATAAATGTATAGTTCTTTCCTTCATACACCAAAGGTGTGGCACATGAGTACTTTTTCATTTCTCTCTTGTGAAAGAGCCACTGCACTGGCCCATGAATCAAACCATAAATCTTGTGGACAGCAGCAGGATGCAACAAAGATTTCTTTTCAAATATAGCAATCTTCACCAAAAAACACTACGATAAAGATTTGTATATGAAAACCAAATTTCTGTGACTGGGAAGTCCTGCTCATGCGGCATTCAGGTTAACCAGCAAGTCACGAAGCGTCTTTATTACTTGCAGCAAAACTTCCTTCGTGATCATGAGATTGTGGGACTAATGCACAGGGAGTTCCCAAATGAATACGTTATCGTTGTAAGCACCCCCACTGTTTCACACAAGTGTCCCTTTGCACCGGCCGGTTCAGCCCTGGTCTTCGTCTAGCGTCTCGCGATAGAACAAAGTAGTGTACGCACCTGATTACAAGAATTCCCAGGTGCAGCTTTCGGGCTCTGTCGCGCAGCGGATGAGAGTTGCGGAACTTGTTGATCGAGCCATGGCCAGGAGTCCATTCTGGCGGGTAGTACTTGTTCACTGCCTTCCTCTCAGCCTGGTCAAAAAGAAAGATAAATGCTTGAGTATTACATGACAAACCTTGCCGCCTTCCAAATGTGATGAACAAATGGAAACTAACAACTGATAATCTGCGTATATTGTCTAAAACTGAAATGTTAAATCGGATGTGCTGATTGTGTTGTAAATGAATGTTGGGTGATTTCTGTAATGGTTATTGAGTTTTTATTCTTTCATGCATTGCTTTGTTATGAATATTTTTGTATGTATTTTAGAGTTGTGATTTTATTATTTGCTGTCGCGGGCCACATGCGTGTTTATTTTTGTATTGTCGCTTTCCGCTGCCTGTAATGTTTGTAATTTTTTGTAAATTTGTAGTTTAGATTTTTTTTCTGGGTGAAGGGGCCAGTCAAGCTGCGAAATGAAGCATTTTTCTCTTCGCACCAAACCACGTATACATTGTATTTTAGTGTACTTGTCACGTGGTTGAATAAACTAAACTCAAACATGATTAGGAACTGTATTTTGCCGGCAGGGTAGGCAGAAAAGAATATTACTGGCACTGCGCCCCAACTAGATGGCTGCAATCACACGACCAAGCTGTCAACGTGCTCACAGCAGGTTGCGTTGTACCTGCCGGCACTGTAGACCCTGCCCCTGGCAGTAGTGACGATGACAAAATAGAACCGTGAAGCGGTACAGAGTAGGTTGCAGGCCTCTCAGGGACAAGGTCGAATCACTGTCGTTGTTATCCCTCTAAGATGAACCAGAGCTGTATACATTAGAGTTTCTTTGGGTACAACCAAGTACGAGCCCTACAACACACACTACTAGCTAGTGCGACACATCGGCCGCTGAGAGACTATCACAGGTAGGAGAAGAAGAAAAAATATGTCCTACAACAAGCAATCGTCGTACAAGACAAAATTAAGTTGACGTGACACTCATTATTTGGTATCTTGCTGCGATCAACCGAAGTGCTTTGTAAACAGGCGGCCGGGATACGGGCGCACCCGCAAGTATTAAATTCGATCGGTTGTTTCTGACCAGAATTGTATTGGCCAGATAAGCGGTTGTCCCAGAAAGAAGGGCACATACACTACACTCGATGTGGCACCATCGTGGCCTCGGCAGAAGACAACCGACCATATCTTAAAGTTCAGATTTTCGAAAGATCAACCAATCCGAGTAATACACAGAAAAAACGGCAAGGTTCTGTTTGTGAAAAAAAAAACTGTCTACTTACCATTTTTGGAGGTCAGAAACAGAAACTGGGAGTCTCCCACGGACAGTGGAACTGCTGTCACAGCAGTCTCGGAGAATCCGCAGCAGAAATAACAGCTAAAAATAATCAGAACCAAAAACACACTTCACGGATGCTTCACGGCACATCACAATAACACAGAACACCCGACAATCAACAACACGGATTTCTTTTTACAACCACGGATTGACTCGGCTTACAACGGCGAAATTTCAGCGCGGCTTAGTTGACAATTTTTATCTACTTTCGGTTTATAAGTCAGCGCTATTTGAATTAGTATCGAGCGTTGAACCTGGTTCGAGCAGAAAACTTTTAAAAATTGGAATCATTTATATTAAACTTTTTGTAAAGATTTTTAGAACAATAACATCAAAATATTTTTTGTTTATTTAACGGGCACGGCTAAAAAGCGTGGTTTTCTAGCTCTAGTGGCTCTGGTCAGGCTACACTGATACTATACGTGACGTAGCTGCAGTGACGTAAGACGCGCTTTGATGACGTAGCACAAGTCTGTTTGCTCGAGCGCTGGGCAGCGCGCCGCTGTGCCGAATGGATCTTGTAATTATCGGCAAGTTTTGATACTCGGCGGGCCACCGAAAATATTGCCAAAATGCGACGAGCCCAAGCTTCCTCACAAGGATATCCCAGTGAGTACGCTCTACCTTCTTAAGCCCCGTGGTATTGCATATCTGTCGATGCTTGCGTACTTGTTGGAGCAGCTGTGTTCACAGGACGTCTGTCAGAGACGATTAAACTAGTTTCGTTACGTTGGTGCGATCTTTTCGACGCTGGTATCGGTGTGTTCACTGTTGTGTCAGCTAAATCGCGTGGCCGCTTCAAACCGGTTAGCAGTAAACCTTTTCCTGAGTATGCGTGGTAGTCGCCTTAAACTTTGCTTATGTAAATGCCTGCGGCGACAGCACACCAAACGACCGCAAGGACAGTCGTCGTTATTTTGGATCATCTCAATGAAATAAATGCGCCTGCTTCCTCATACGACGGTGCTCTGACAACGTTCCACTTGGCGGCGTTACCTGCCTGTAACTTTCCTTCACAAAATACGTACTCTTTCTTATTATGCACGCCAGATCGCGCCGCGCGAGTTTCGTATGATTACACCTGGACGTGTACCTTCCAGATGGATCCAGTTACAGAGACACCGTGGAGGAGGAGAATTCTCAGCTCATCGACGGCTTGAAATCGAAGATCTCGGCCCTGAAGACGGTACGTATGGCGTTATATGTTATCCCACACTGGTTGTCGTGTGCAGTGATTTGGAGAAGCAGTGGTTAAGTTGGTCCACGCATCGAAACGAAGCCCATTTAGTCGATTCATTTAGTTGCTCGTTAAGAGTAGGAGCTTGTGTTTAAAAAGAAGTAGCAACAAAAGTGCCCTCCTTGCCGGCAATTAACCTAATTTCTACCATTTAGTAGAACCCAGAGAATCCCTGCCTGGTTGTAAAATGTGTGCACCATTACGAGTTAATCTTACCAGTTTTTTTTTTTTTTTTGAGAACCAAGCAAGCGGTATTGTCACGAAATTTGCGCCAAATCATTCCGGCTGTGCAATGCCGTTGCATGCATGGGAAAGATAGAAATCATTAAACAGGAGAAATGTTTTATTTTGTACCTCATGAATTGTAAGAGCTTACCCATCAGGTTGTGGTGCTGAATATTTATTGCTGTCATCTATCCTGGCTCATCAGCGATGAGTCACTTTGTTTCTGCAGAAAAAAAAAAAGTCGTAGTCAGCATTTAAAAATATATCGATGCACTTTATGGTACAACTATACGAACATTGCTGACTATTGCATGGAGCAAGTAGATTTTTCTGTGTGTGTGTGTGTTCAGCCTAACTTTTTTAGTTACATAATATTAACTTCCGAAGCATTGCAGACGGACAAAAAGATTTCAGTTATAAAGTTGTACGTAGGTTTGCAAACCTTCAATTTGGGCAATTTCTAACTTTCAATGTTTAAGCGTTAGCCTTTTCCTGCTTCCATCAGATGCCCATGAAATACAATATAGTACTGTGGGACACATCTGCTTGTGCAGCTGGAGTTATCCATATACAGTAGCCCCGGGCGCATCATAATTGCTGCGCTCCTTAACCTTAATGCCTGCGTAGACCACAGCATTCAGCCACCTGTACTGCAACATAAGAGGCAATAGGTCAGTCATGGCGGTGGTGGCTGTGCATTCACAAACATTTTGCTTGCAGCAGCACAAGCGACAACCGCTGCTTATGCATATCACTGTTATGAACCACTGGGAGGGAAACATATTGTTTGTATGCAGAACGTTACATAGCACTGCAGTCACACTATGCAAGTGGACATGTCATGTGGTATTTATTTATATTTTGCAGACATCTGCTGGTAGCAGAAAAGCAATATAACTTAGAAAGTTATAAACTGTCTAATCAGATGTATTGTAATCTTATGTACAACTTTTTAATCGGAATTTCTAGCCCAGCTTCAATGTATTAGATGTTGGTTAATTAACACTTCCTAATCATGAATTCAAATGAAAAAAAAATTGTGTGACTTACCACATGAGGTAATCAGCAACATGCATTTGGTCAGGCCATCATCATAACATGGGCCGGCATATTTTGAAACTGGCTGTAGTTGGGTGGAGCACCCAACCTAACATGAACTCTCGTTTGTCATGGCAGCTGTATTTGGGTGTGGGTCCCGTCGTCGATCACTACGGATCTGTTTCTCACGGCTGTGGAATGCAGCAACATTCATTTATACATAAGTGAACGTTAAAAGACCCCAAGTGGTCAAAAGTAGTCTACAGTTCCTCCTACTGCATGCCTTAAAGGGACACTAAAGGCAACGATTAGGTCGACGTTGATTGTTGAAATAGCGGCCCAGAAACCTCGTAGTCTTACTTTTGTGCCAAGGAATAGCCTATTTTAAATAAAATCACGTTTTAAGGGTTTGCATCGGGTTAGCGCATTTCAAATTACCCGCCTCAAGAAACGGACCGACTGGACCAATTCACGTCACTGTTGCCGTGCGCAACGTTCCTGACTTTACTGTGCTAGTAGCAGCAGACCGAAAAGAGCAGGAGCCACGGCAGCAACAACAGCCATTGATAAATTTCCCGCCATTGGCTTCGAGATTGCAGAGGTTTATTGTTTCAACTGTGCCCCACTAGACGGCACCACCTGTCCCGGGTACCCACGCAAAAATTGAATTTTTGAACCACTCGTGCCATTTCCCATAGTAACGTCCGGCGGTTATTTTTTCCGTGAGTTAAGCAGAAACGAACAAGAAACATTTTATTGAATCTCTTAATGTACGGAAGGTTTCTTATTTAGTGCAGTTAGATCCATAAGTAGTGATTAATTGTAGGCGATCCTTCTGATGTCATCGGGATCATTTTGAAAGTGTCCTACTGCGGCGCTTGTGCTTTTGTGCATTTACTTTAATTTCTCGGTAAGTAGGGCACTGTTGTTGATAATAATGTTGTTTCAGATGTTGTCATAGATTGAGCTTTCACTATGACGTAAATTGTTATTTGACTTTAGTGTCCCTTTAAGCATGAATTTAGTGCACCAAAAAAAATTCTCAGGTTTTATTATGGCTGTTCTTTATGCAACAGGTGTCAATCGACATTGGCCATGAAGTCAAGTACCAAAACAAAATGCTAAATGACATGAACACGGACTTTGACGCTGGCGAGGGCATCCTGAAATCGACGATGGGCCGACTTGTGAAGATGAGCAGGGCCGGCCACAACCGCTACATCTTTTACCTCATGATTTTCTCGTTGTTTGTGTTCCTCGTCATATACCTACTAATGAAGATGAGCTAAAGGACTAGGGAAAAAAAGAAAGGGAGGTTTTTGAAAAAGATGCATTTGTAAATAAATTGCCTTTTTTTACTCTTTCCTTGGTGTTGTTGACGGACTTCCTCTACACTGCAATCCTGCTACAATTTGTGCTTCATATTGCACTAGAAACTTTTTCAATTTGAGCTGATGAATTGTTTTTGCAAAAGTCAATTTTCATTAATTCTGCTGGTTGTTTTCTAGATAACATAAAAGTGATGCTGCCCAAATTTACAACTGAACTTTGCAACAACTGTGAGGTTAGACATTTCGAACACTTGTTTTCTTGTATTTAAGTCATTCCGCAGTAATGGCGCATCTCTGATTGTTTTATTCAGACTGAGTATCACATTTATCCCCTTTGTGCTTCGTAATAGAGCAAAAAAAAAAAAAAGAAACAAACATTTGCCACAACAATGCTAGTATCGGCATCTTGCATTGTAACATTCATGCATGTTGCACGCAACTTCGCCTGCCATATTTCATGCAAATGCTACGTTGATTGTGACGGACAGTATTTTCTTCCATTGTGCTCGGTAATAATGGGGCGATTGGAGTTGAATCCATAACTGTATCCATAAATGTGCCCAGGGTTCTAAATTAGGAGGAGCAAGGTACTGTAGCCTCACGGGACCCTCCCTCATTGCTACTTTTGGCACCAATAGCAATATAAATAGAAACCAAGAGGTTCACTTCAAATTATTCATTTGATTTCCAGTGAAACATGAATATAAAATTAAAATACTGTACTGCACTTGCAGCTATATATGCAGGAACTACAGTTCCTGAGCTGGTATCTCTTCTAAAATTTTGATAACATGCCTCGTAACCACCGTAGATAATAGGCCAAGACATGGCTGGGATTAGGCAGAATTTAGTTTCAGCATGTCGTCGCAACAAGTGAGGTATGTCAACATCATGTTTGGCTTACAAAATAATCGGAAGTTGCAAATCAACGTTGCATGCCCCTTCTGACCGGGGCGCTGCAGACTCCTGGTCATATGCTAAAGCATACGGCCACTAACAATAGGAGAACAACAACAACAGCATACGGCTATTATGAGTAGTTCGGAACAAACAGCAGTTCCAATGATCGGTTACGCCACAGAGCTTCCTAAAATGAACTAGACTGGACTCTTCGGTGCTGTGATCATGCTGCCACCATCAGAATGATGGGTAGTACATGCATTTGCCTAGTCTTCGTGCTTGCAGGCTTTGAACTCGCTAGTGACTGTTCATTGCTGCTGTCGAGTTTTGTTTTAAATAAAAGAACAGACCTTTGTGAACTTTGTGAGCCGATGAGAATCGGTGAGCCTAAAAAAAGTCAAGGTGGTGAAGAATAATGTTTGCTGAAATTTGATTGATTGATATGTGGGGTATAACGTCCCAAAACCACCATATGATTATGAGAGACGCCGCAGCGGAGGGCTCCAGAAATTGATGACTTGGGGTTTTTTAAGTTTGCTGAACTTCATCTTGCAGCAAAGAGAAAACAGAGCCAAAAGAAACGAAGATTAGAGAACTCTGGTACTACCTGTCATTCTCATGAATGACGGGTACTTAATTAGTCATTGTACATAATTAGTGCATCATTTGTGCATAATTAGCCCACTTGATTACTCATGGAAGCTGCAACATTCTAATTTCATAGACACTAGCGCCAGAGCCCCCTTTAGTGTATATATAATGAACTCTCTGGATTAAGGCATAGCGATCTACTTTTGAAGGCAAAGCAAAATATCGTCTGATTTTTTTTCTACGCTTTACTGATATTATCATATTTGAATGGGTTCGAGCTGACAGTCAAACCTCACTACAGTAGAGAGAGATATACCGAAGTAAATTTAAAATGCTTTTTGCTAATATGGGCATGTGATGGGTATGAAATGTAGAAAAAAAGGTACTTTCGTTACACATGCAACTTTGTCATAATAACTTTTTCATAATAACTTTGTCATTCAGAATTTATTATTAAAGTTATGAGACAGAAGTTGGCAAAATAGTTACAATGGCAAAATGGTTTGCTAGACGAAACTAACAAAATGGCCACATAGCTGGGAATCAAATCTACATCCTTGTTTTAAGCAGCGCAACACCATAGCCAATATTAACTGTGACAAATTCATTGTTGTGTTTAGAGAAATCTGCTGGTGAATAAGGCATATGGATGGTTTGATAGGAGTGTGAAGACTTTTTAACAATGTTGACAGGGATTTATTAAATAATTAGTAAAGTGCAAATTTTCACTCGGTAGTTAGCATTAATGTTGATGTTTTCTTTTACTTTGTGTTCAAGTCTGCAAGTTCTTATTTCTTCTACAAGAGGAATGTTGCAGGCATAGCATGAGAGTTTCCAAACGCAGGTGAGTATTAAACTAGAGATCCCTTGGGAGCAGCATCTTATACCAAGAGGGCGTAAATTAGCCTGATGATGAGGAAAAATACAAGACACAGCAGTTGGGAAAAAGAAAATATCAGCTTTCTTTACTGCTGCAAAAGATTACATCAGCGTTTCACGACCTGCACGCACACAACGTACGCAAGCTGCCTTTCGAAGTGATGGGTGTACACTTAACGAATGCACGAAACTAGCGGTTCCATTTTCATTCCTCAGGGTCAAGAAAGAAAAACCCCGCTGTCACGAGAAGAAAGTCATCAAACACACATGGAACAACATTTTAAAAACTTAACACTGCCTCACAACACCCTGAAACCATTTCTGGTTTTGTCAGCTACGTACAGACATTTGTTGGAGGCAAGTTACGCACACGGTGACAGTGACGACATGGAACAACTTGTTAAACAAGAATGAAGATGGCTTGTATGTCATGTATTGCTGATATGTGGGACTCCCCTACGTTGCATGAGCTTATTTCATGCAGTAGCGCTTCTGAAATAGTACCCACAATTATGAGTGAGCTTCGCTTTGCCAACTCCTGTTTTCAAAAACACAGATGAGTAAAACATGAAAATTCTAACCAGGTCATTGAAACCATTTGATTACTATTTAATAAATCTCTGAAAAATGTTCCAACTTCATAGTGCTTTAAGTTTAATTTAAGCCTTTGAACGTTTTGTGCGACTTGCTAAAAATTGCTGAAGTACCATAAGCACTACTTATGAGTAGGAGCGGAAATAGTAACTCATAAACAGTATTTCTTCAAGCCCCTGAGGTGGGCATGCATTGTAGACTACTTTGCTTACATGACACCACTGTTTTCTTCAAAAATATTCAAAGACAGTGTTGTAAATAAATCATAGACTTATTTCAGAGCAACCAAGTTATAATATAACATATGCAACCGAGTTATAATTATGACATATATATCTTTGCTTTACGTATTGTGCTGAACATTGTTTATATGTATAGCCAAAGTGCGGCATCTGTTTTTATGACTGAGTAACAAAACTATGAATATGATGATTCAGTGGTTACAAAGTCTTCGATTTCAACAATTTCTTGACAGCTCAGTGCCTAAACAAGAATGTCTGCCACAAAAGCTTCACACAGTTTTTATCTTCTATATGCGATGACTTTTATTGAAATTGGGTGATCTCACCTTTAAGTAGACCATGAACTTATTTCACATACGCTTTGACAGGTAACACACTCGCCTAAAGAAGAGCAGACCAAGAACAAAGTAAGAGCAAGCGTTCTACAAAACAAACATGAACAAATGCACTTTGATGCAAGTATCTTTGCTAGAACATTTTGATGGATTGGCAATATTCTCAACTGCTAATAGCAGCAGGCAAGGGCTCTTCTTTCAAGGCAGCAATAAAAGGCTTGCTGTCATGAATAGCATAACGCTCGTTAAAATGTAAGAAAAAAAATTTTTTTGACTAGACACTTGTAGAATGCAAATAAAACTGTACAACGCATAAACACATAGACGGAAAATTAGAGCTCTGCGAAAAGACTAGCAAACACAAACACACTTTGTCTCTCTTGCTTTGTTCCAACTTTCCCGGAATTTTACAACAAGCAGTCGTGAGATGTGGCAAACAGCAACTTAATATCTGACTAGCTTTAGCTAATTACATTGTCAGTGAAATATACTGAAGCATGGCCAATACAATATACTGAAGCAGGGCCAATGTTAATCCCCCTCAAAGGCGGGACAATCAAACGTTACAAAAAGCAATTCGGTTCTTAGGCTTTCCAAAGCAAAATAACCTATTGTGGCATTCTGACGACCAGCTTTACAAGTTTTTGTGGGGAAAGCTTCTTACCATCCTCTCTCGCAAATAGTTCTTTGTTACAGAAATGTGTCGAAATAATAAATGCAGATGAAAGGAATTCGGCTAAAATGAAGAATTTAAATGTTTTTTGGTAGATATTGCCAAGTAATAAATTTTTCACTTACAACAGCATTTTTGTCATGCTGAATGCACCTTAACTGTCAAATGACATGCATCTGCTACAAGATTTCGGTGCTGGATAAGTAAGCACATTAAAAAATATCAGCTATTTATGTGATGTTTTTGCAAGCTGAATTGCTCAAACGGAGATAATCTAAAGATTGATACATCTATGTTAACACGACGACTTGCCAAAAGTAGACAATAAGTAGCCAAGTTGCGTAGAAGCCAAGTATCCTCGATATCAAGAAGCTTTAAATGAAGGCAGTAACTCGAACCCCAGTATGACAAATGCAGATATAACGAATAACGATATGGTATAACAAACTGAGTGAAACTGTCTCACTACTGTTAACAGTGTAACAGATGCACACTTATAGTGAACATCGGTTATGACAATGTTATTGTTATTTCAAACGTGACTTCGTTGTAACGACTATTGAACATACAGCGCAAACTTGCCAGACCTGGCAGCCATGGCCACGACGTTGCACACTCTACCTAGTATTTGCCACCTATAGCCCATATAAGTAAATACAAGAACTTGACCAGGGCATTATCAAAAACTCGGAGCCAGACTGCATATTTTGATTGAGTAGTCGGCGCTAACTGCACAATGCAGCCGCACTGCAGCAAATTATGCGGCTGGATTGCTGTGAAATGTGTACAAGTCGTGCACAGCAGGTCTACACAAAGGACAGGCACCCGTACAATCCCTCAAAGTACTTAGAGGAAAAAAGCTGCCTATTCGCAAAAAAAAAAAGGAAAAAAAATGGGATGAAATTTTAAAAAAGTGGTGACGCATACTTTCAAAGTTGTGGCAACTCTATCACATGAATCTCGCACGCTGGCAAATTAGTTGTTTGAGGTTTGTGTAACACTTGTAACACATGCGAAGTGCTGCTAATGGGTGCACATAAAAGTTTTTTCCTTCCATATGCATCACTCGTTCTTACGATATTTTTCAGCACTGATTCGCCATATCGAAATTCGGCGCCAAAGATGGTCGATACTGAAATGTTCTTATTGATGTAATCTTAATGACAATCATTTCAATGAAAATAGGAAGCCATAATAGCTGTTCAAAGCAGAATGCTGATTTATAGCCTCAAATGTTGTAGAACTGAGAGTATTGCAGCGATATCAACATCTTTGCAAAGAGTCTCGTATGGACACTAGTGGTACACTTGAAATCGGTGCATGATAGCTTGTAGCTTAAGTTTTGGCGGCTTCTGATGCCCATGCTTTCGTTGTTAATTTGGGGCTACCAGCCTATGGTTTTCTTTTGTTTTCTCACAAACATTTTTCATTTCCAGAAAATTCTAAAAAAAAGCTAAGGTGCTGCACCATCTCTTTCAAATGGCTTGCATATCTTTATATCATGACTTTCACCTTAATAAACTTCATCAAAGTCAGTTCTGTGAATTCAAAGCAAAACACTTCCTCCATGCCTGTTAGTGATGTGGAAATAACAAAAAAAGTAAAGATTCAACAAATCGATTAATTGAGGACCATTGCAAGATTTAGTTTTTTGCAGAAAGGCACGGAATACACTGAATATTTTTCAATACATCATACAAAAATATTTCCCAGCCGTTTTAGTTAATGTCATTAAAGTTGAAAAACAAGCCTGACAGTTTTTATGATAAATGCTAGTATAAACTTCTTCTCTATTGAATAAATGCACATTTGTTTTTTCCGTGTTCTTGTTCAAACCATATCTTGCAATGAACTAACCATGCTTTTCAAATAAAGTGTTACAACTTTCTTTTACTTCGGAACCACCTTTCATTCGTTCAGCAATTTCTGTGGTACAGCTGTCTTTTAACATTTTAAGATAAAGCCTCGCCCTGCCAGCGAGCGAAAACGCGCAATCAACCTAAAGTCTTATGGTCACTTTACAGAGCCAAATTCAACAAAATTACAGCCCTATAAAATGACACTCGGTGCACAACACGCCACTCAATACTAAGGAGTGCTACACAGCAATAAAAATTGCAAGATTTGTGGGAATAAAAGTCACAAAGACACGACAAACAAATCAGTACAGACCGGACACATAAAGAGCATGCGCAAGATGGCTTGGGTCATGTTTCCTTAATAAAAACAAATGTTGTGAGCTTTACTGGGCTTTACACTATGAGAAAAAGGTCACTTGTATTGCGCCAGAAGTGGTTACTCTTAGGTTTACAATGAACGAGGTGTGTGCGTTTTGCAGCTGCCCTTTGGTTGACGCCATAGAGTTTCCTTATAAATTCATTAGAGGGGACACTGGCGCTGCGATCCTTCAGCGATCATGGGAATTACGGTATGACATAGATTCGCCTAGTCTTCGTGCTTGTGGGCGGCGAACGCACTTGCGGCTTCGTTTATTTCAGTGTTTTGGTTTCTGTTTCGGAGAAAGGAACAAACCGCTTTTCACTTCGTGACCCTATTTGAAGTGGTAAGCCTAAATGATTAAGTTGGTGAAATGTAACTGCCAGACATTTGCCGATTGTTGTTTCATGACAAAGCAGCTTCAAGCCATGCAAAACCAGAACGGTCGTAAAGTAGAAAGACTAGGCAAATCCATGTCATACCTATAATTCCCATGCTCGATGAAGTGCTATGCCTTGCAGCTACCATAAACACTAGCGCCAGAGTTCCCTCTAGTGTATACGTATTCAGGAAACTCTATGGTTGACGCAATGCATCTGGTTCCGGTACTGATCCTAGTGACATTAAACCTACTTGAATGAGAACATTTCTCTTCCTCAATGACATTTGATTAGCAAAATGTTTTTTAAATTACAAAACTGGCAGTTAGCGAAATGGGGTGACGTGTGCTAAGTTGCATACGTTTGTGCAGATGGCATGCCCATGCTGCTGTAAAACTGTTTTTTTCACAAATGTCAAACCACTATACTTCATCATACCATATGAAATAAGCTGCACATCAAAAAATAAACTAAGGAATGACTAACTGCAGCTAGTGAGAATTAGAAAGTCGTAAATAAAAACCATTTTGTCTGGAGCCAAAGGCCGTCAAATAACGACATCACTGATAAAGGCTGTGCGGCCACAACCAAAGTCATTGCTTTCTTTGTAACAGGCCACTAAGAACCAAACGTTTCCTGTCAGCAGTTTCCAAGCTGCTGATGTAGTTGCCAGTTTCCATGCCATAAAAACAAGTCTGCCCATCAGGTTGCCCAAAGGAATCTGTGGCTCAAGTGTGGACTGTTTGCTCATTTCGATGTGTAAATAAAGTTGAAATATTCATGTGACTAGTGGCTGCCAGGGGCACACCCTAAAGGGACTATGTACATACGATGGCATAAAGAGACGAGACACTGCAGCTGTGACAAGTTGGCGTGCATGAGCAACCTTCGCACATAGAGCCTCGTAATGCATGTTTAGCTGGTGAGCAGTGCTATCAAGCATTTCCATTGTGATTTGACAAGCAACAAGACTTTGCCAGTTACGTTTGCTGGCTGCTTGCAAACGTGGCTCCGTGTGCTGCATGGCAGTTTAAAGACGTTGGTGAACACATTTTTGTGTGCAGTGTGTAGATTCACTGACATGGATATCATACTGCCATTCAGACCTGCAGGTTTGATGAACGTCTAGAGCCTGCTCATGGTTCCATAGTTTAGGACACGCATGATTGTGTGCACATTCAGCTTCCAGTAAGCTTTACATCAGTGAAACTGGTCTATTTTGAAATCAGTGATGTTCATAAGACTCTAAATGTGCACTTGAGCCAGTTGTGCACCTCTTTGCAGTCTGCGTAGCGGAGGATGAGTGCACCGATTCTCTGGGAAATTGCTGGGCATAAAAGCTCGAGTGAGAATCATCAGGAGGTATGACTGTTTGACTGTGCTCAAGCGCTGCTCCGAAGTTGTCAGCATGCCTCACGCTGCATGACATCGCGTCATATGTGGCTGCACATTGCAACTGTGACGTCACAATCAAAGCAGCAGTTCATTCCAACAAACAGTTCACCAGCAATCCGTCACAGAGCGAACTTGCGTGGACCATTTCGGCGGGTCTCACTCTCTCAAGCACGTCAACAACACCTTAGCTGCCGAACGATGGGCGGGTGGGTTACGGGTGGAGGCCTCTGATGAGCGACGTTAGATCCGTGTCGAGCCGGTAGTCGGCTATGTCGACCAGCTCCGAGTCGTTGTTCAGCACGGGCTGCACCCGCTCGTAGATGGACTGCATGGTGTCTCCGCCACTAATGACGGAGGCACTGCAGCCATTTTTGCACTGCGCCACGTTGCTCGTGTTACGCTTCGGTAGCAGGAAACTGATGGAGAGAGATATCACAATGTGCCATGCACTGTGGATGTACTTGTAGTTGTCCTCGGTCTCTACAAAGGCAAACAGGACTAGGCCGACCCCAGCGAGGAGGACGCCCGGAACCAGGTTGGTCAGCCACTCGCGCAGCGTTGGCTGGCAAGAGTGGGACTGGTAACACCTGCGAACCTGCAGGGGCAATCAACGGTGCTTGATCACATTGATTGCCAACTAGCTGGCAGTCGGGAGGCAGCATTTTTGTGGCCTGTGTAGACCTGTTCTGATTAAGGGCCAGGGTCAGAGAATGAATTCAAAAGCGTGTTTCAAATGTGTACACATTGTACATTCGGCTTTTATTATGACGTCTAGAGCATGAAAGCTGGCCAGTATTAGCATTGAAGACAACTTTCACGTAATTGAAAGGCCAGCCAACAGGCTCCCACTTTTCTTTTTCAACCCCCCCCCCCCCCCCCCCTCCAAGGCTCGGCAGTTCATAGAGTAGACCGTGGCGATTACGTTTTGCGAACATTACAGCGCTGCATGCCACGCACAGGCTCGATTGCGAAAAGTAATACCCACGCTCCTTTCGTACGCCTGACAAATCCGCTTTTCACGCGCAACGACACAAAGTTGCCAATTGGAAACTTGACATAGCGCGCAGCTCATCGATTGGTCTAAACCAGTGACGACGACGGGCTACGCCTTCTCCTTTCTGTGAGGAAGAAGGGTGGCGAGGTCACGCGAAAATTTGAAACCAGCTGAGACCGATGCTCTAACCCCTGTAACCTCCTTAATATAGCATGTATTAACACAATTCTTGAGGCAGCATGTTCACAAAGCAAAAGTGCACATACTTCTTTTTATATAAATCTTTGAACCTCAGGGTTGTTTACTGGCCCTTTAAGGAAATTATAGCAGTTGTGTACAGCAGTTTATTTTGAGGTGTCGTTCACAGATGGAAATGCATACATAGAAAATAATGCTGTAAATACCTTGTTATTAGCCTGATTTATGCATCCATGGTAGGATAAAAGATTCAGCCAGCTATCTCCAATCGACTAGCCCAACTCAATTTAAAAGGCAGCCAGTCCTGTAAGACCACCGTATACCTTTCTGTGACACGCATTACGATTCATTGTCTATAAGTGGGTGAAATTAACATAGTTTCGTGCCAAGGTTCTGAAGACAATATTTAAAGCCAATGGAAATGTTAGAATAAACTAAAGTGTATTTACAGCAATTGTTTGTAATTACTATGTAAATAATCAAATAACTATTTTATTTTACATTCAGTCATGCTATATGTCTTCATAAGCTGAAATTGAAAAATAAAGCATTCTTCTTCTTCTGATCACCCCTTCAAGTTACATGTGATAGTTATCTGTTGGTAGCGAGCATTCCTAAAAAGGCAACAAAATATCTGATTTTCTCCCATAAAAGCTGCCCCTACACATAACACATCTGTAACTATAACTCTACAAAAAGAAAAAATATTCATATAACGTGCAGCCCAATTTTTTCAGCACTATTAAACATTTCGTGGTGTGGGCTATACGGGAGAAAATATGGTATGTTGTAATTCCTGCCAAGATGACTGATGTCAAACATCTCGTTAAACATGGTACTGCTTTTGCCAAAGCCTTTGTGCGTCGCCAACTATCTTAATACAAAGTGACATAGAAAAATTTCTGGCAACCATAAGCCTGGTGTTTGTGGTCTCTTTCTTGCCAACTGTGCACAGGAATCGCAAAGATAAATCCAGCCTCCGAATGAGAATGATGTGTTGGTCGTGTCTTTTCTTCTGGTGCCCAGCCTTCCTACCTAAAGACAAATAATAATGGTTGCTGGGATTTTACATACCAAAAGCAAATAAGATATGGTTACGAGGGACGCCATAGGGCAGGGCTCTGGAAATTTTGACCATCTGTTGTCCTTTAATGTGCACCGACATCGCACAGTACCCAGCCTCTAGCATTTTCGCCTCCATCCAAATGCTACCACTGCAGCTAGAATCAAACTCCCGGCCTTTCGATCAGCAGCCGAACATCGCAACTGCAGCACAGCGGCATAGCAACCTAGGGACGACAGATTCCCTAGTCTACGCAGCAGGTGGATTTCCAGCTCTCTCTCCACTCAGTCTTGGCAAGGATACTGGGCACCGACATTTGTCAGTGTTGTATTGATGGAGGAGGAGGAAACACGAGAACGTACTGCCGTTTTCCCACTTTCCAAAGGTCTATTAACTTTGATTCTGCTGGTCATATCCCAGTGATCAGTTTAACTCTCCGTCATCTGCAGTGCTCCAGCTGCACTATGAAGCGCTCCAGTTCTGTGACTTTATTGCAGCCAGTCCAACATCATGAAAAAAAAAGAGAGCACATTTGCCTGCGAGCTACATCTACTAAGCTGTCTGCTTAGATGTGCATACAAGATAATCAACCTCACCCGAGTGATCTTGTGTTTGTAACGGCGATGTGACAATCATTTTATAAGTGGTCTCATTGCTTCTTGACGATATTAGAAAACTACTGTATCCTGGCGTCGACACTCGTACAATATTATTAGATGAAGTGCAAGTGTGTACAGTCGTCAGCAAGCCTAACACGAATTCTCCAATGCATGACCTGGACTATTTTGACTGATGCCAGCCACAAGGCACTGGGCGCTATTGCCTTGATAACAGCCTCGGTACGCTTGGATGGTATGCCGGCATGCATGGGTAACATCTCAGCAAAAGAATCCAAAAGCATCTTTCAAACTGTTAGACTACACACGGCGGAGTGTTTGTGTTAAGCTTGCTGACGACCGTGCACCTACGAACTGCTGCTTACAAATTGGTTATGCCTGCTTTATGAACTGTTATCAACGATATCATAACTCTACTGGACAACAGTATGGGCAACTGTATCCCCAAGGTATAGAGAGGAGAGTGCTCACCCAAGACACAGACAGCAGGAAGGCCCCGACACCAGCAGGCACGGCGAAGACTAGTAGGCTGGTGCGCTGGCACTGCACACCCAGTGCAACACCCAGGGCACCCAGCACGTGCGCAATGGAGGCCAGCGTTGGAGGCACATTGGCCATGGCCACCAGGGTGACCCAGAACGAGAGCACGGCCGAGAAGAAGTCGCAGAACTGGAGCACTTCGTAGCGGAGCAGGCAGAAGCCAAACATGTCCACATCGCAGGCGTGGTAAAACTGGGAAAGTCGAGCACCAACGACTAATAAATTCATCCGCGCAAATTCAGCATCTAAAAAGAAAAAATGCCGCTGGGAAGGTTGTGTCCAGAAGCATGCATCTTTCTGAAGGTTCACAAATTTCAAGTGAGATTTTTGTAAACTAGTGTAGAACCTCGTTGACATATTCCCGCTTACTACGATTTTCTGGCCGTTATGCTTAAAATATCGCAAACTAAAGATTACCCAATAGAACTATGTGTTAATTGATTCATGTTAATACGTTCCTGAAAATACGATTATTCGGCAGCAATGTTCAGCACTGTGGCAAAGCACATTTAGATGATACATTCTCCAGCCAAAATCTCTCAATCAGGTATGTGAAAAGGCCCTTCTCATGCGCTTCTGGAGTGCAAAATGGCAGACTTCTGCAGCACAGTGGCTTCTCCATAGTGCCTAATTTACGGCCTCCATGCCTCTTCAAAAATAGCCAACTAGCCTAGAAGTCTGATCTGCTTTGGCAGAACAGACTGTTGGGCTAGTTGGCTATCCAAGAACACAAAATGAATAGGCACTAAAATCGATGAGCACAGAAAGGAAAAGCAGAGAGTGGGCTGTCGCTACTTAAAACTGTTTATTTAAGTCACACCTACCGAGTTTAAGCAAACATTGTGGTGGTGCTGCGCATGTGCAACATCACAGCGTAAAGCAAATACAGTAGAACCTCGTTGATACGTTTCCTCTTAATACGATTTCTCGGGTGTCCCCATGGAGCCATGTGTTAATATGTTCCGCTTAATACGGTCCCGGAAAATATGATTATTCAGCAGCAATGTTCGGCATTGCGGTAAACTGCAGTCGTATCATACGTTTCGTGGGCAAAAATGTTCATTCAGATATGGAAAAAAAAAAAAAAAAAACGCTCTCACATCACATGCTTGTGAAGCGCCAAGTGGCAGACTGGCACCGCGTGGCAACGACGGTTTCTTTGCCGCGTTCAATTGTCACCCCTCTTTCACACAGAGACACGTCTGAGCTGTCAAAGTCTTCCAACGGTTTTCAAAAAGTGCCTGTTATTTTCTGTAGCACATTAGTTTTCGTGATTTAGTGCGGCCTGTAAGACTCCCGGATCATCGGTACGCAGTTGCTGCTGGCACTCGACCTCCCAGGCCTGTATTCATGCCTGTACTGCACCATCGGTCCGGTGAATGCGAGCTGCGAGCTCTCTCACGTTTCCACAGTTGGTGCTCTGCGACAGTTGTCCGTGGCCTACCCAGGTGGAGGTTCTCCACAGTGCGCGCACTCTGTGCCACGGCAGCGACGAGATGGACGATGTGACTGATATCACAGCCAATGGCATCCACTCTCCACTCTGACACCGATGCCGAACGGTTTAGGGCATTTAGGGATATGCACGCCGCACCAGGTTTTCTGTGGCCGGGCCTTGTGCGAGGCTGCATGTTGCTCAGTGTACACAGTTAGTGATTCAAAACACTAGCGTCTAGCATGGAGTCGAAGAAGCACAAGCCCTTGTCGATTAAAGAGAAGCAAATTTATATAACGAACTGGACTGCCAGCATCTACTGTGAATACCATGGTGTCGAAGTGGAAAGAGAACGAGACGAATGCCTTGGTATTCAACGGCGCAACAAAGCAAGCCCGTGGAGCCTCCCAAGGGGGGCTGGAGGAGGCGCTATTGAAGTGGTTTGAGCAAGCACGAGCCTCCGGAGTTAACTTTAATGGCAGCGTGCTTAAGGAGCAGCTGTTTCAAGAAGTGCGGTTTTCAACAGCAGCTTGCATCAGAGGACACAGTGAAGACGACCCTGTGACGTACGCGCCTGATATCGACGACGACATCGATGTGGAGGTCCTCTTCACTGGCCCCAACAAACCCTTGGCCGAGTTCGTCTCGATAGAGAACGACCCGACCTGCGAGCCACAAAGTGTCGCCGAGATTGTCACAGAAATGGTGGGGGGCGACGCAGCGAAGTACAGTAAAACATCGTTAATTCGAACTCGGTTATTTCGAAATCCCGCTTAATTCAAATAATTTCCGCGGTCCCGTATTTTGCAATGTACTAAGTTTGAGTAAATAATTTGAAGCGGCGGCCGGCACTAGTCCGGTTCATTAGAAAACTTTGGGTGCAATGTGCCAGTTTCAGATCCCGATTTCGCCGTAAATCCGCCGAAACGACGTCTCTTAATAGCCACAAGGCAACGCAATGTAGCTATACTAATGAGTGGTAGATGAATCACCCCAGCCTCGCTGTTTTCAGCGCAAAAAAAAAAGAACAAGAAAACGGTCTCGTGGTAAAAAAATACTTGTGTCTGCGAAAAGCTGAATGTGCTTCACTGCAATACAGCGGTGACGCGCGGGCAGCATATCGCATGTTTTTAGGAACGTCAGCGGGTCATGGTTCACTCATTCTTTCTGGGATCGTAAAGAAACTAATAAAGAACAGTTTGGCGGAATTAGAAATGTACACGAACCTCCGATTGCCGATTGCTCCAGAAATTCGCACTTTTGCTCTGCTGGCAGAGTTCGTGCCGGTAACACCTACTTCGAAAACTAAGTTTGAAAGTTTAAAGGATCACTTTTCCCAGCCAGAACACATCGCGAGTTTCGTCATACTGGTCATTATGAAATTTCTAATTATACCAGAAAAAATGTGCGAATGGTCGCATCATGACGTGCTGACGCAAAGAGGTGCAGGCGACATGCTGCCCGCGTATCACTACTGTGTTGCAGTGAAAATGTCTTGTTTTCCGCAGGCGCACATTTTAATTGATTAGACAGCAGGTTTTTTTTTTTTTCCAGTGGCAGCAGCGATGCCCACTGCTCCCCCGTGTTTGCAGCAAAATTAAGACCAGGTATTGCTGGAAAACATAACCTTGGAGCCGCAAGCTAGCCGGCACAGCAAAGAATTAGCACTGAATACTTTTGAACAGTTCTAAGCTCCTTGCATCCCACTTTTTGTATGTTCTGCTAATTTGAAAACCCGCTTAATTCGAAGATTTCTCGCGGCCCCAGTGACTTCAAATTAACGAGGTTTTACAGTAGTTTGGGGACGAGGCACCGGAAGACGGCGACGAGAACGAAAGCATGCACCGACCGGCTGAGTTCGCCAAAGCCCTTGCTGAACTGGAAGCTTTACAAAGCTTCTTTTGCAGAAAAACAGTGAAAACGCGAACAAGGGTCTGCAATATGAGCAGAAGGAGCTTTTTTTGTCCAAAGGTGAGAGGCAGCAGCAGAAAATTACAATGTTCTTTGAGAAATAAATGTTTTTTGCTCTTGCATCTCTACATAGACTTGGCAGCCTCATTTTCTGCTGGATTCGGATCGTACATTTATTTTGCACGTTTTTTTTTACGAATCAACGAGGTCCCACTATAAATCAAATGTAACAGTAAAACAATTATGCTATAACAACTGCAGTGTAACAAGATGCAAGTGACAGCTGTGCATGTCAAAAGGAGTCCTGCAGAAATTGAGATTCAGGAATATGCCAGGATATTGAAACCTTGCTTGTACATGTCCCATCGTTCTTTCTCATAAAAAGTGCTTTTAAAGCAAGTCGAACTGAACTGCCCTTGCTTTTTTAAAGTATCGTAGAAAACGTAAAATTAGCTCACACCCACATGTAGAGATGTGTACGATAAAACCCCTACTTGTCCTCCTTTTTTTTTTAAACTTAGTGCTTGCTTCCCAAGTTGGTCATTGCTGCATTTCTTGAACTAACCGATGTACGATTTCCCCCAGCACATGGAAATGGAGTAAGCAACTCGAACACAGCATTCAGTGAAAGTGTTAGCATGCCTAATGCTGCTTTCAATGCAGATTTGACGTCAAAGTTTTTGCAGCTTATTGGGGGCAGAAAAAAACCAGAGACACTTGTCTGTTTGCCACCTTGTTTTTTTCTACTGCCTTTCTAGCAAGGTTCTACTGTATTTCACTGTCTAAATCACTGAGTGCTGCCAATATGGCTGCAGAGAGAAAGTGGGTGAAGGACTCGCAGTTTGTTGCAGAGGTGTATACAGTATTTTTTTTAACAAAGCTATGCTTGTGAAAATTACTCCAGAATGTGACTTATGCAATATCCCATGAGGGCCCTGTAGGGTAGTTTCTTAATATTTGTTGTGAAATAAACTAACGTAATTAAACCCTTACAAATATACAAGCTAATGTCAATGTTGCAGAATGCTGCATTTTGCACTCACTCATGATACACATACTCTAAAACCGATTCTAAATAGTTTCTAGGCTGCACTTGCAATTAAATATTTCGTAAGTGGTATGCGAGTCTATACTTAAACCTCCTTATAACAAAGTCACACCTGCCACGAAAATACTTCATTATATTTGAAAATTCGTCATGAACATGTATTTGAAACACTGTATCTATGACAGAGCTATTCTTCACTTCGTTATAACCAATCATACGCTATATCCAGGTTCCTTATATCGAGGTCTGAGTGTATGTGCATCCACGCCAAACAATTTTACAAGCTAAACTGCTGTCATAATCTTATGTCAGAACACCTTTAGTTAAATAGAAATATGCTTCAATGAACCTTTTTTCCATAATTCGCAAGTGTGCGTCTCTGCACTGCAATACTTGAACAAGTAATGACAGCATCTGTCATGCTTCAAGCGGAGACCTGGTCCTAGTTGAACGTGCTGGGGCTTGTCGATTATTAGTGTTTATATCAAGAGAGGCGACTCAACATTTCCCACCTCATTGCGTAAGAACAAGCCAGCATTACCGTAATTACTCGAATCTAACGCGCACCTTTTTTCCGGTTAAGCGAGTTCATAAATCGCATGCGCGTTAGAATCGAGTACGAACAAAAAATTACGGTCAATCTATTGCCATCGCAAATCCAAAATGGCCGCCCCCTACGTGCGTCGGCATGGTGCGTCGGCTATTTCTGCCTATGTGTTTACCATGTGCGGCACTTCGTACGTGTGCTGAGGAGTTCGTCATCTAGTAGTGCATTAGCATCGACGACGTGAAAGGGCCGACTCCAAAAACTCAAGTGCACCACGATGCCGCTTTTAAAAGAAAAGTCATCGCGTGTGCAGAAACAGACGGAAGTCGGGCCGCATCGCGGTCGTTCCCGAAACGTGCGTGCGGGAGCGGCGGAAACAAAAGCAGAAGATTGTCGACAGCAAAGCTTCACGCAAAGGCTTCAGTGAGCCACAGCAGGGTCGGTTTCCGCAAATTAAAAAGCTGCTCCGCGAGTATGTGCTTGAGGAGCGAGCGGCACAGCGGCCCGTGACGACAGAACTGCTCCAAGTGCGGGCTATGCAATTAGTCTTAGAAAAAAGTCTAATGCGGAGCCAGTTTAAAGCGAGCAGGTGCTGGCTAATTAACTATATGAAGAGGAAAGGCTCTTCCCTTCGAAGGGAAACATGCATATGCGAAAACTTTTGCGGAGAAGTACGATAAAAAGCTTTAGAGTTTTCAGAGGTTCGTCCTAAACTTGCGGCGCAACAACGGCTACCTGCTTGGGCAAATCTGGAATGCCGATCAGACGCCTCTTTACTTCGACATGCCTGGCACCACAACTGTCGAGAAGAAGGGGGCAAAGCAAGTTCGCGTGCTGACATCGGTCCACGGTAAAACTACAGTGACGGCAATGCTCTGTTACACGTCAGATGGGCACAAGCTTCGCCCGTACCTCATATTTAGATGGAAGACAATCCCGAAAGGAATCGTTTTTTCGAGTGGTGTGATCGAGCGGGCCAGCGAAAAAAAATGGGTGCGCGTTGCAATCGATGTCTTACGTTTTTTTTTTTTTCCGCGGTGGAAATCGGGTGCGCGTTACAATCGAGGGCGCGGTAGAATCGAGTAAATACGGTAGTTGTTCAAACTTCATGGCAGAAAAGGTAACTTTACAGTTTTGAAAATGTTCTACTGCAGTGGTTCTCAAATGGGGGTCCGCTGCGAAGCCATTTCTATGATCCGTGAAACCCTCACCCACATTTTTCTTCAAGCATGACTGCACCACATATTGTAAACGGTCCGAAATGAAGTGATGTGGCATGTTTGCTTGATGTTGTTGGTAGCAATAAAAGGCACTCGTTTCACGCACCAGTTGTAATTTACCTGCGTACCCCCCTTTCCCTCCCCTCCACTGCAAGGGGTCCCCCACCACTTCCACCAGTTCACAAGGGGTCTCCGACACATCCGTGGCTGAGAAACACTGGTCTATTGGAAGGACGTACCATCGAAAAGAACATGGTGACCCCATAGACGACAGCCTCTGTGTAGAACTGCCGTCTGGTGGCCAGGACTATGGCAGGCAGAAAGAACAGGTTACTCAGCGTCAGCAGCAGAGTCCGCATCAGAAGAAGGGGCGCCGGCGTCGCTCTGCTGTTGTCAGTGCAACCCCAACCGCGCCAACCTGGAACAACAAAAGATGCAGTTCTCAAAAGGGTACATCGATGTTGGAAACTTCCCTACAGACAAAGCTGACAGACTGCAACACCAGGATGCCAATTTCTTGCAAAAAAAAAAAAAAATTCAGTTCGTTCCGTTGGGCGGCGAAGCAGTAATGTTCAAGTGTATTTGATTGACTAGAAAGAGCATGTGGTGTCACCTGCCTCTAGATTTGAAACACGCACACTTATACTGAGCAAAGTGACACTCTGTGACCTGATGACTCAGGCAATGGAATTTAGGCAAATGCCTCATGTCATGTGATTCACTCCAGGTGCTTTGACCTTGGTTTATTACAATTGATGCATGCCTCTAATTAGTGTAATTAAAGGAAGTGCAAATTACTTCCCAGTATTTTGTACCGAAAGTCCTCATCATCATCGCCATTGTTAGCATCATGACTTAGTTTATTTATTTCTTTATTCTCTCCTCCCTCTGACACTGTGATTTGCGTGACTACTTGTACTACTACTACTACTATGACAACAACGATGGCACGCCTCCACTTGTCACATCTAAAACGGCTCCACTATAAAGTTAAGGTGGTCATTTATAATGCATCAGAACTTACCTCCGACACAGTGGCAGGAGCTGAAGTAAAACTGCCGGAAGTGATTCTCCTGGCAGTAGCCATGTTGGCCACAGGGCGACCCTTCGAAAACGCATGGCTGAAGCCGAATTCGAAGGTCCACTATGGTCTGCTCCAACTCGCATCGCACGGGCACCCACGAGCTGTGCAAAGAACGGAACATTTGCTCATTTTATTCTTTGCTCAAAAGTTCAAGTTCCCCAAACACTGGAAACCGAAGGTCACCTATGACTGCTTACTAGATACCCAACACCGTGCATTCCATGTTTAAAGAGAATAGAAACGGACAGCACTTATGTGACACGTTTCAACATTTGGTGAGATGCTGAAGGCAAGGTTGTCATCTAACATTAAAAAAAAAACAATTCAGCAAACTTATCAACATAATGCACAAATGAGCCATTAGTGGTCTATCTTTTGATCACGAGAAGATGTAATGTGCTCACTTACAGAAACACGATATCAGAATGTTTACTATATGTGCAATCGCTCAATATTACCGTATCATGCCCCTACAAATGTTGCCGCTAAAGGCGTGGCCGTCACTGGTGTAAGTGCTCGAACCTGAATTGTGTTGACTTGGCACAAACTGATGACAGTGACACAAATTGAAAGTATCTGCGTTACTTAAGCTTTCAATAGTTGTTTCAATACGTGTACTGTAACACTTGCTCTGTAAACTCCATTTCTTTGTTCTCATCTTACTATGTTGTCTAAACTAGATACAAATCTGACAAAAGACTGACTAATGAGCCTGAATATTCAGAGCTTTAGCCTGCACATTCAGAACTTGTTGGTTGTTACTGCTACAATGCAAAAGAGGGACAGAAATATATGAGACAGTGCTGCTTGTGATGTACGCTTCAATTAGTGATGACAACACTGCTGTGTATCTGCGTGTCTTTCCTTGTGTTCTGTCTCCCTGCACTGCCTTGCCTGTCCTAAATTCAGAACACTGTACTGGGTGTACCTAAACTTTTCCTGGAATTCTAAATGGAACTCTAAATCCAGAAACATGGGCTGCAGGCTAGCCTGAGAGAGATGCTTAACAAAGTGCAAAGAGAATCAGAATTTTACCATTTTATAGAATTTCTCATGCTACACTAAAAATCACTCAAACTGAAGATTTTTCTTATTTATTCAGTTACACCTATCACGAATTTTCTGTCACTGCCAACACCAAGTTTTCACTCAACCAATGATGCAGACGCACATGTCGACACCAGAATTTCTGATGGATGCGAAACTTTATTTGAAGTCCTGAGGTGCATGACAACGTGCAGCGGGCCGCTCCCATGTTGGGACCGTCAGGCTACCACAATTTGAGCATTGAGCCTTTTAATGCTGTCATGTTACAACAGGCACTGATAAGTTACCTTATGGCACTGATCAGTTACCTTATGAAACAAGTTCTTGACAAAAGAAATGAGCATGCTTTATGGTAATACACTTGTGAACGCTACCGCACTCACTGTTCTTGAAATCACAGACGGCGCCAAGGCCGATTGAGGCCACTGACCTTGAACCGTTAAAGCAGCCTGCCGTGAATGAGAGGAACCAAGTGCCAGGCTCTGGGAAAGGGAAGTATTTGATCGCCACCAAACTGTCGTTGGTGGAAACGGTCAGCGAGAGACCCTGGGGGCACTGAATGCGTCCTGACACGTACGGTGGCGGGCTACCGTGGTGGATGCAGATGTTCACGATGACCACCTGGGATGTCAAATTCTGAAAGGACGAGACAAATAAGTGATCCAAGTGTGTGGCGGAACTGTCTATGACTAAGAAGGCAACGTACACTCAAGAACAAGATTCACATGGCTGTGCTCTTATATATGTACAATACTGCCAGTCTCGTCAAGGCCATAGCAGGTGGGCATATCGTTGTATATAAATCCAAGTTTTATTACAATGGGCATAGAACAAATTGAGCTATTCTTCTTTGTCAAAATACAACAAACAAATGCAACAAACTGAAATACACTGAATCTTTTTCAGACAAGCTCCTTTTGCTCCGACAGCCAAGGTTGAAATCCCTGACTGTGTCAGTAGAAAAGTAGGGGAGTCAGTGCTTTGATATTTCTTATGAATAAATCTAATTGCCCTTTTCTGAATGCTTTCCAATTTACTTGTATGAGTACGAATTCTTTCCAATTTACTTGTTTCAATGATATTGCAGCCATAACAGTCATTGTTATGTAATGTAATTGTAATGCATTGTAATTGTGTGCAAAAAGGAATGAGCTTCAACATGAGATAACAGGAAAAACCAAAAATTTGTCTAAAAAATGCCGAAGAACAAAAAAATATGAACAAGATAGTGCTAAAAAATACACAAAACACTTGGATAATAAGAACTTTCTCTTGCAAGTAGAGACTGTTCTGAGAAAAAGCTTCCATTTATTGAGAAATTACCTGTACTGTGTGATTGCTTGTACAGGGAAAAAGCAGACAAGTACTACTTGGCAAGAAAGGTCACATGGTTGCAGTGCAAGCTTTTTGGAGTAAAGTTGTCAAATAACTTGCATTGGAGGATTTTCGTCCGTGAGCTAGTGAGGACGTGTCTGTGGATCGCATTATTACAGTTACATAAATATAACGTATGTAAATGCAGCAATTCAACCTTAAAGGCATTTTACGCTTGGCTGATTAGTGAAGTACACTCTAAGGAAAAAAAAACGAGTATTTCAAGAGTAGTACTGCCACACAACAAAAATCATCATCTGACTGGCTCGAGTTTCCTTTCTTGAAAACCCAGCACTCGCCACATTCCTACCAAGAATGCTATATCATGCTGATAACGCCTGTGCTGTTGGGAACCGTGAAGCACCGGAACCGCGGTGATAATGCGAGGAAAGTACACAAAGCAGATAGCGAATATTGTTGTGTGGCAGAAAAACTCACCAAATACTCTATATCTTCTCAGAGTGCATGTAGCCCACTAAATGTCATCAAGAATAGTTACAGCACACTAAGCTGCAACAAGGTACCATTATTGTCATGCCATAAAATCATATTTAAGACAGATAAAATTTTGGGGAATTCCGTGTTACAACCACAATAAGATTATGGGAAGGAAGGAACAGGAGGGAACGGAAAGGTAAGGATGTTACCCAGCCTAGAATGGCCGGTATGCTACCCTACACTGGAACAGGGATGAGGAAGTTTGAAGGATGAAGAAAGAGAAAGAGGAAAGCACATGCACACAAAATCATACTTCACAGTCATCATAACAGTATTATTCTATAACCGCTGGTACAAGTCTGTTGCCTTCAAGTAGCTAAGGACTGCTTTCATTGCCTTCACCCGCAATTACCTCTTTAGACGACATTTCAGAATGGCTTCAGTCGTCATTGGTCTGCAATCTATGCAAGCAAGCGCGACTACAAGTCACTTTCTCTGCACATGGCCAGCGGAACCCTGGAATAGGGGCTCGACCATTTGGAATGCTCTGCGTTATGCGCAAATAAAGTTTTCTCTCTCTCTCTTTCTCTGCAGCGAAGACAGTAGGAATGCTACAGTGAGCTAGGGCTAGTATCAATACTGACAACCTGGAGTTCTTTAGTGAGCTTGTGCTAATGTAAGCAAAGCTACATTCTTGAATTTAGCCTCTGCTATGGCTATTGTTCTGAAGACAGATAGATGACAGATAGGTAATAGTGCACTTGAAGTTCTAAAAGACTATGTCTACTTAGGGCAGGTAATAACCGCAGAGCCGAACCACGAGATTGAAGTAACTAGAAGAATAAGAATGGGGTGGAGCACATTCGGCAAGCACTCTCAAATTATGACAGGTAGATTGCCACTATCCCTCAAGAGGAAGGTATATAAAAGCTGTATCTTGACAGTACTTAGCTATGGAGCAGAAACCTGGAGACTTACAAAGAGGGTTCAGCTTAAATTGAGGATGACGCAGCGAGCAATGGAAAGAAAAATGGTAGGTGTAACCTTAAAAGACAAGAAGAGAGCAGAGTGGATTAGGGGACAAACGGGGGTTAAGGATATCATAGTTGAAATAAAGAAGAGGAAATGGACATGGGCCGGGCATGTAGCGCGTAGACAGGATAACCGCTGGTCATTAAGGGTAACTAACTGGATTCCCAGAGAAGGGAAGCGGGTTAGGGGGAGACAGAAGGTAAGGTGGGCAGATGAGATTAAGAAGTTTGCGGGTATAAATTGGCAGCAGCAAGCACAGGACCGGGTTAACTGGCGGAACATGGGAGAGGCCTTTGTCCTGCAGTGGACGCAGTCAGGCTGATGATGATGATGATGATGGCTATTGTGGCAAGGATACCCCCTGCCTGAAGCTCAGCAAAGCAATGATATAGACCAGAATTTTCGTCGTTTGTAAAGGGGTGCTGCAGGAGAGCAGGAACGAATGACAATGACAGCTTCCAGCTTGTCCTTATTGCACGCTTGCTGCTGGAGCTTACTCTGACGTAAGCATCAGCTCTGATGTAACCATCAGCTCTGACGTAACTGAACCCACGCTCTCCACGCTGGCTATACAGAGAAATGACAACTGGATCATGTACGCTTGCTTAATTTAAAGGGGCCCTGCAAAAATTTCTGAGCACGGTCAGGAAATCCTGCACATTTTTAGTCAACGCTCCAGAGAACATGTGAGCCCAACATTAAATCACAACACATGGCCCGGATTTTACAATTAATCTGGGAAGTCTGCTAGAAATTTCTGGCATTCTATCAACAATTGATGCCATATGCCCAAAATGACCGCATTATAAATGTGCCGTCCCCTCTCGAAGAGAGCGGCCAAGAGCCGTGTTTGCCTTTCAAGTGCCGCCAATGGAAGTGGGGGAGACGCTTAATCCCCTAATAGGGGCTACTTCCACGTCTTTAAACCCTATTTTCCTTTGTTATGGCCACTTTAAACGGGCACCGCAAACGACCTTCAGAGCGTCATTTGTCATCTTTTCTGTCGGCTCACGGAGAGAGTGAAAGCACCGGTCGTCGAAGGAAGAAGAAATGCCAGGCCGCGGTCAGACTCACCCTACCAGCCCGAGCAACAGCACCGCCTTTTTACGGGGGGATTTACTGAGTGCTTGTGAATGTTTGTTGAAATGTGACCCCAATTCCTGTTAATTAAAGTTACTTTTGTTTAAATGTTCACGAGTGTTCGACCGTTAACTGGCTGGATAGCGGACGCTTTAACCCGTCAAATGCGAGCTGCGAGACCAGCAGAATAAACGTGAAGCCCCACGTCACTGGCTAATTTGTGCATCGTGAGCTGCGCATAGTTGCTACGGCTGCCGCAGAATACCCCAACGTGTCTGCGCTGTACTCTATAGTGCCAAAATTACACACAGCATAGAGTTACACCAGCACGCTAGTGATCACACTCAAAGTATCTGTTGCATTCAAGCTAAAAATGTGCTCCAGATTATGATGCATGCTGACAAACGGATGTAGCCTCTTGCCCCATCTCCCTGTGTAGCTTTCAGCACGCTCGCTAATACGAAAGAGAAAGCACTTTTAAAGTGAGTGTCTACTAATTCCTGTAGCTACGCTTGTACTCAGCGGATTCTCAAAATTCTTGCGGCAGTGATTCTGTGAGGCTATGCAAACTCTTTTAAAGAATTCATTCAATGATTACTTTAAATAGTGTTGCAGGGCTTCTTTAAGTGTGGGTTAGAAAGAGTAGATGAATCTGGTCTGTAGCAGCTCGGCTGTTCAATGGCAGGAGCTGCATTACCTTAACCATACTGTCTAGATGTATCTTTGTCTGTAGCGTGCCCCCAATGTCCACGAATGGCTCCAGCTGGAGGCCAACCACAACCGGGAATGCATCAGTGAGGCCCAGCCAAGATGAAAACCACTCAGGTCCCTGCAAAAATAAATGCGAATGCCGGCATTTGGACCAGCAAAGAAGGCAGGAGTAAACTTGTTGCAAATACAAGTACAACATTATGGGCAATGTTTAATGGATCTTTAGCCTATTTGCTAATGTATTATCATTCATGACACCAAAAATACAAAAGACGTAGTGCTGACTGAGTAGTCATGGGACATCTCAAAAACAAAATTACTTCTCTTCTGGCAAGCCGGTGCTTAGGTTTACTGTATATGTTGACCTGTTTGAAGTAATGCAAAAAAGTGAGGGAGCGAAAAGGCAAGCCAGACAAGCCCCAATTATTAACAGTTTTATTGGTACACTCAAACTTCATTATAACAGTGACATCTGCCATGAATATACTTCGTTACATCTAAAAATTCATTATAATCATATATTCTTGACACTGTAATTTTTACAAAGTTACTCTTCACTTACTTTGTTATAACCGATAATTCGTTATATACAGGTTCATTTTATCATGGTATGAGTGAGGTGTAAAAAAACCCTTGTCAAAAGAGCCACATGCCTTAAACATTTTGGTTATACCAATGGGAATCACAAAATGTTGTCAACAGAGTTCTGGACTCCAAGACGTTTTCAAAATACACGAGTTGAGATGCCACTTTGCCGTAACGCCATGCAATGAGCCTCACAGCCAGCGCACAATCTGTCTCTTTACCTCAACTAGCACCCACATCGATGACGCAAGCATTTCATGCAATGCCACTCTAAGGGAAGCAAAATATCGCTTGAATTTACGAGCACGTAGGCTGACGTTTAAATTTCCGGCAGTTTTAATAATTTGCACAAGTTGAATGCCTTGCAAGCACGTTAGTTATTGCCCAACAAACAAACACTGCTTCTCAGATATATGCACTATATATATGCCCGAACAAAATATATATGCACCAACAAAGAAAAGAAATTAGGAACCCTTCCCTTATGGGGAAGCACTCCCAAAATCAGGATCAAGCAAATCTAGCACACCTGACCTAAAATTTTCCTTTCTTTTTTCCTAATGCATCGCACAATGCTCCCTCCTAACCCTTTCCATCCTGCATGTCGGGAATAGGACCTTCACCCATGTGCTTCGCAGAGCAACACTTCTGTAACTAAAGGCAATGATAATAATTGTGCATGAAACAATACATGCAACAGTGAAATGTGGCAATAAGAAATTTTACGTTCCCTCGACAAAAGACCAGATTTCCATATCATAAGCAGCCAATTGCCGACAAGCCCAGGATAGAGGGTACATTACTTAATGTAAAACGATAGATACAAATTTGAATGTGACATGTTTATGTCACATTTATGAATGGACATGTTTATGTAAATAAGCATTTCTGTACACATGTCGGTGCCGAGCTTTGGGCAAATTACACCGTCGCCACTGAAATCTGTACCTGGTAGAAGGTTCGCTTGGAAACATTTCTGCTCATACCTGTACTAGGAAAGAGTCCAAGAAGTCTTGCGCGTGCTTGATCCTCGTTAGGGGTATCATGGGAAGGCATCCTTGCATGGCAGCCAGTATGCCCTGCTCTCCCAAGATCTCCTTCACAAAGTGGGCGGTGTGTGCTTGGAACTCCGTTGGTGTCGCGGTCACAGTCGCACTGCTGGGACTCGACGCCACCTTCTGGTGGTCTTCGTGCAGTTGACTGACGGCAGACAGGGTCGAAGCCGTCTGATTGGATGCAGTTTCGTTGCTGGCATCTGATTCGTTGAAAGCGGTAGTCAGGTGGCGCGGCTGTCGACTGGACTTGCGGTTTGAAAAGTGCCATGGCGCGGGACAGTCTGAAAGATGTCATGTTTTGAGAGTGTCAGCACCCTACAGGAAATAAAACTGAAGGGGATTGGAAACGTTGCCAAATTTATCAACGAGGATTCTCAAATTCAAAGCGAAAAACGGAGCGCTGTGGATGAGCACAAACAGGACTAGAAGTCAACATCTTCCTGAAAAAGTCATCAAAACCAACAGCATGATTAGTAGAATTAGTTAAAACAGCTTGTGGTGACAACTTAGTACCAAAATTAAAACAAGTTTTTGTTAGGGTAAACTGCTTTATGAATTCCCAATATCAGACGGAAAATGGACACTCGAGTAAACAAACATTTTCAGCTGATCAATATTTATCTTTAGGACATACCTTTATTAATGAGTTACCTCGTTTTTTTATAAATCACAAAACTAAATTTCTGAGAGGGAAGCCAAGAAGCAGTGCAAATAAAAAAGACTGGGCAGCAAATATGCATGCTTACTAACAAATGAATGTGTCAGGAAAAAAATATAAAGAATGAGCATTTACATATGTGCATGCTCTGTCCTCAAAACCTCTTTCATTTTGAAAGAGGAGATACAAACGTGACGTTATGTGACAGGTTGCGATAGCAGACACATTTTAGTCAATAACTCCATTGATATGAATGGCAGCATAGTTGCTTTATGCAAGAAACCTTGGAAGAAAGCAAACTAAAGCATAGAAAGAAAAGTGGGATGCAGTGTTCTTTCCAACCAAAGCCACAAGTGAGCGACGCTAATTGTTGGTAAGCTTGTTGATGGCTCTACAAGCACGTGCCGTACTTACTCGAATATAGCGCGATCTTTTTTCCGAGATTTTTTGCTACCCGAAGTCGACCCTAGTGTCACAATCAAGTACCGAAATTCAAGTTGTCTAAAAAGCGCGACGATGCACACAATTATTATATTTATTTTATTTCTTCCTTCCTGGACGCAATGAAAAGTCACTCGTCGCATTACATTCGAATAAATATGGCACATTTGCAATGAATACTGAAAAGAATAATGAAGATACTTTTCAGTCAGGCAAGATGAAATCTGACAGCATTCTTGAACACGTACCTTTGATGTCCGCAACGATAGAGTAGCCGACGTGCATGTCTGACGCGACAGTGATGTAGTAATACGCTTCCATCTCCGGTTGTGGAACAATGCTGTAGAAGTCGCTTCCAGTGACATTGACGTCTTCAGCATACGGGAGGCCCCTTGCACGCAGCCCAAACTTTCGGATGCAAGGCTGAACATCCTCACTTTTGAAAGCAGAAAGATTTGAAGAGACATTGACACAAGCAGATATCCTCACTAGCAGCTGCCACGCGCCATCGGGAACATAGACTCTGCGTGAGAAAGAAAAAAAATAACTGATGATTACGAGTCCCAATTGTCATTGTGGCAATTTTGCTGTTCTGATGGATCTCGATTTACGCTTGCTGAAATTTCGTTCATCCGCAGCTGTAGCTGCAGTTACCCAGAATTTCAGAGCGCAGCATCGGCAAAATGTTTCATGCAGCCTAAGCTTTCATCCTAGAAACAGAAGATACAATGTTTATTCCCCTGTACTATCTAAACACCCATTCCCCTAAATTAAAAGACAAGGAGTGAATATACTTGGCGAATTTCGCTATTCCCAAGTTCTATGCCGTAAAAAGACTTGGACAAAGAAGGAACATGTAGACAGATGCTTCTACTTTGTGCTTGCATGTGTATATGAGTGTATATTTGTAGAAATGCTAGTGAAATGCATGACATACTTGGAAAAATATAAATATTTGTGTGTTCGTACCATTATAAGGTGCGAATTAATATTATTAATTATTAAATGATATTAATGATTTTAATTGAAACATGCCTAATGGCCGTTTTTTTTTAAATACCACAAAAGTTTTTTTTTTTTTTGCAGGAGTTATACAAAAATGGTGCAGCCTGTGCAGTACATATTTCATGCTATGAAATATCATGCAGCAATTGCTACAATAGTCTCAGGTTAGTGAGATAAAGTAAGTTTTAACTAACCAAGTATTCCTTCCATCAGCAGTTGACATCATGACATGACCGATCAAGTGTCAATGCAGCTGTTAACAGCATTTTACTAACTAGCTTCTACTAAAACCTACGTACCTTGGAAGGTTTCCGAGGATCACTACATTGCAAAATGCATTGATTTGCCCTTTCAGCCATATGCACCGAATTTTTGCTTTGTTTATTGCCTCTGTTGCTTTCATTTTTACAGTGCTACATGTTAGCTGCACACTCTCAGATCATGTTATTGTATAATTGTAAGATCATTGTCAGCTCTATAATTGAAAGCAAGGCCTTTTGATTAAAAGTTATCTGCCCTGTAACAGCTATGAGAGATGGGCCACAACAACATCAAAATTGCAGTTAACATGTAGCACTGTAAAACAAAACAACAAAGACAATGAACAAAGCAAAAACTCAGTGCATGCGGCTGAAAGGGAAAATCAATGCATTTTGCAATGTAGCAATCCTCAGAAATCTTCCGAGGTACGTAGGTTTTAGTAGAATTGACAACTCGCCACTGTTTTAAGAATAACTGATAATTGATAAATTAGAATCGACAATTGATTTTTTTTTCTTTGAAATGGCTCCACAGAATGACACGAACACAACTAAGCGCTAAATATGGACTTGTGCTTGTGCATCATTCCGGTCATTTTTGTTATTTCTATGGTGCATTTTCAAAGGAACGGGCATGAATGTTTCGAGAATACAGCTATGCTTTGGCTACATCCCTTGATGGACGCAGCACCCACTCACTTGAAAACAGTCAGCTGAGGTGGCGACGTGATGTTGAGATGCATGCCAACGTTGAGCAATATGACCTCATGATGATGTGTCCAAGCCGCCATACTGCCGAGGCTGTACTGGCAGCTACGATGGATTCCCTGAAATTCATTAAAGAATACTGAAAACTTATTCACTCTGCTACACCAGATAATATTGAGCAAGTAGAATCTTGCACAGCAAGGAGCTCAGTTTTTTAACCTCGAGGGTAGCATTGTTTTTAGAAAAAAACTTTCCCACGTAATTAAATTACCTTATGTTTGTTTTTGAACTCACGCAAGGTGTAAAGTTGGGAAATTATTATAAAAAACAACAACTTAGAAGCAGTATTTTGTTGTCTGCATAACTCAGAACTGCAAAATATACTGGGTTAGACACAATATTATTGAGAACAATAATATGAGCCAATGATGCCAAGGAAAGTACAGGGGATGTCGTTAGTAGGAATGGTAATGTAAATGAGAAGACAGAAGAAGTGGATAACAGACAACTTCTCGCTGTCAGGGACTGAACCAGCTTCCTTCAAATAACATGTCCGACGTTCTATGGCATTCCCTGAAACACAAGTCTACACACAGCGCTCTATTGCAGTCTGCACATGTAAAACAAAAGCAAATTCAGAATCGGAAGAGCCATCAGTGTCGGTGTCAGGAGAACGGGCAGTGCACTCTCCTGACAGCCATGCCACTGCTTTACTGTGCGTCTGAAGAACTTGATGGAAGATCGGTAAGTAAGAAATGCGAGAATACTTCATGAGCGCCAGGGATAAAAAAATTAAGCAGAGAGAAGCAGCAATAAAAAGAAAAATCAACTTTGCCCCCCCCCCCCCCCCCAACAAGTTTCACACACTTATGCAGTGATTAAGCGGCGAAACCGAAAGTGCAATGGGCAGTGCCGCACGAGGTTCTGATGCTAGAAATAAGATTTGTTAACCTCCGCTCAGAGGTAGCACAATCGAATTTCGCGCTTCTAGTTAAGTTCTAGGAGGTGGCAGCATCTTCACAGCGAGCATGCATCATCGTTATGGCATGGAATTTTAAATGCACCATTGAAACTGTACTTGTTTGTGGCAAAGACCTTGCGGGGCAGAAAACCGCCACCTTATGGCAAAAACCCTAAAAGGGTTAACCCCTATGACACAACCAGATAGACTCTGAGTTCACATTAGAAAGGGCCCTGCAAAGCTTTGTAAGCATGGTCAGAAAACACTGCTTATCAGTTGTCAAGGCTCCTGAGAACACGTGAGCCAAGCATTGCAGCACAGTATGCCCCCTGGAACTTCCAATGAACTTTCAAATTCAGCTAGAAATCGCTCGTTCTTCTCTCAAAAAGTGATGCCATATTTCAACATGACACCGGCATAAACAGAATTTCCATGGCAAATGGCTGATTTCAAGTTCGTGAGCTGCATAGTTTCTGTGGCTGAAACATACCTGTGCTGCACTCTATAGTGCTAGAAGTACACACAATAGAGAACTACAGTGGAACCCCTTCATAAGAGACGCTGACATAAGAAACAAATGGCTATAACAGACACCAGTGTGCTTACAGTAAAATATAGATTGACAAGCAAGTGCATATGAGGTTCCCTGCTTATAAGAGACATCTCATATAAAAGACAAGAATTGCTGCCCGGAGCATGCCTGTTTATAAAGGGGTTTAACTGTACATACCTATGTACAGGTGATCACACTGAAGGTAAGCAGTGCCTTTAAAGAATAAAAAAAAAGAAAATGCGAGTTGACAAACAGACGCAGCTTCTTGCTCCCTTTTTTTCCCACCCTGCATGGCTTTCAGCACACTAGTTGGAGTGAAAGAAAAGAGAAAGAGCTTCAATCTCTCAAATTTTGCTCATACTTAACGAATTCAAAAATTTTTTGCAGCAGTCGATTCATCAGGCAGTGAACTCCTTTTAACCCTTTAATGCCTGAATTACAAAACTGCCAAAGAAAAATAAAATATTTTTCATTTTTCAGCTTTAAATAGCAACCTTTTATGTATTTTACGAATTCTCCACATGTCACAAAAGCGAGGACCTTGCAATGAATATCGTGCTTCAGAACTACGTAACATATCAAGTGCCACATCTTGAGCGTCTACACATCAAATAAAAAAAATTATGAAGATAGAATTATTGAAGTGAGCGCTCTTGAACAAGCTTTGTTCTCTTCGTCATCAGCTACAAAACAGTCTGTTCTAGTATAAAATACATCACACAAGATAGCACTAGATTTTTCATGCTGAAAGCTACATTTCCCGTGAGTACTTGACAGCCGGCATTAAAGGCGGCATGCATTCCGGGACTTGCTTGCTCGAAGTTTTTCGGAATGTCACGAATTCGCGACATTAGACAGTAAAGGGTTAATGAAGTCATTCAACGATTGCTTGTAAAAGTGCTTCAGGGACCCTTCAATGCCCAAAGAGGTCCGGTGGCAAAATGAAGCTCAGTTTACCTGTTGCTTAATCTGCCTGCTCGACTCTTGCAGAAAGGCAATGACGAACCAGCTGCCAGGCAGCGGGTTGAGCACGTGGAATTCCGGCATTTCCGTGGGCTGAAACTTGGTCTCTGTCTTGAGGTGATACAGAGACTGGCTCGGAAGGTGCGTGTGGGCGGGAAAAGAGCTGTTGTCTGCTGCGACCACAGGATAGCTGCCGTGCCTGAGGTAGCTGTTGAGTGAACCGGGAACAATTAAAGTCAGTTAACCTCCCAACTCTGACCTGATTGCACAGTTCTGTTGTAGTGCTCAAATAATGATGTAGAGAGCTTACCTTACATACATAAATTTAGTAGTTCCCTTTGCTGTGCATGCTCTAGCTCGGTCATAAACTGAAAAATCGTGCACTGAAGCTCGACATTCCGTAGCAATATTTCATTTGAATGTTGATCACATCATCTATTATTTTATTTTCCAGAAAGGGGCTTTTGCTAGGAAGGCGCAGTTCATTTTTCAGCCTGTCATTACCATTTTGTCTCAACAGACTGCTTGTCCCTTGGCATAAATAAATAGTCTATAATATGAGCCCTTGAAAGAGATAAGAGAAGGAAACTATTATATGCAGACCACATGTACAAAGAAAATCAAACTCTCTCATTTTCTCACTTCCAGAAAGTTACAGGTTGCAGTTGCACAAAGTTGCGAGATATACTGGGATCGATACCACGCACCTCTAACATGGGGGTGTTGTACTTCGAGAAAGGATTAGTGGTTGATCCGCAGAAGGCTCTTTATCAGGCAGGTCTGGCTACGAGCGAGCGCGAGTGACAACTACAGCCATTGATCGCCGGACTTCTCATTTGTAACAGCAGAATGTTTGTGGTTCGCACTCAGTGCACAGGAAACAAACCACTTACAGAATTAGCATTTTGCAAAAGCTCCAAGTTTAGGGGCACGGAAATGAATAGAAGTCTCACTCAGTGGACATAGCTATCTTGCTCTGAATGGTCTTTAACAAGTACAGTCGAATGCAAAAGTTCAAGGACGACATTAGCGCAAGGTAGTCCGCCAGTTTGCACCCTCTAGCAGTGCACTCCCGGCCACCGACAGCAGCGCTATAACGAAGATGGGTCTTATCATCCATTGCCATCTTGATTTGCTACTAACGTGCAAAAATGTTGGTTTGTTGTTTTCATGCAAGACGGTTTATCTGCACCTTGGCTATCATCGTTGACAGCAGTGTCACAGGAATCATGGTGTGCTTTGAGCGGGGTGTCATTGGGTAGATATCAGGTCAATGAGTTATGACTGATATTGGCTACACTGATAAACTTCTGAAGAAGCAGAAGCATGTAGCTGTTGGTGTCTAGAGCACATTATGCTAGGCAGGAAAATACAGAAAATATTTTTGTCCAGTGAGTAAATAGACAGGCCATTGATCAAGGAAGGGATGTGTCTTGGGCACATTGCTGCCGTTGATCGCCACTGACGTAATGGAAATGTGACGAAGAGGCTATTGGCCATGTAGAGGCTATTGGCCGCATAGTCCATACGCTTTTGCAGTTGACTGTGCAAAGCAGCAGCGAATGAGGTAGAGTCGTAAAGTTAAGGAAATTTGGAGGCACTGGATAAAATGTGTTTCTCATTAACAATAAATGATGCTCTCAGGGAGAGACGCCAATTTGCATTTCAGAATGGCTGACCCTTCGGCTTGTTGATTCATGATCCTAAGTGTTGAAATGCACAAACAAGACAAGGACTGAAAGATTGTCGTCTCTTCTTTTAGTCCCCGTCTTGTATGCGCAATTCAGTGCTTAGGACTAATGTGCAGCATGAAGGAATCACTAAATGTTGTTAATGACAATGGAAACAGCACTGACATGTACACTGGCTGAGACGGGCAGTGCTTATCGTCCATGAAGGCCACGAACTGCCAAGCTGCCCGGGACGTTTGAGCAGGCACTGTGAAGTGGAAGATGGCCACATCACTGAACGTCCGATATGGCCGAAGAAGGCTTTCTTGGTAGGCATCGGAAGGGGTGTACACTGCAGCAAGCAATGAAGGAATATGAAACATCATAGGCAGTTCAGTAAACAAGAAGGAAGGGAAGGTAGGTATGCAGCAATATTATAAAGGGATGCTAGTTGTGCATATTCTAGGCTTTAGGCAAATAAAACGAGCACAAAAAAAAGACATTGGAAGAGACTAAAAGAACACAAAGGAGCAGCAGCATCGTGACCAAAGGACAGTATTAGCTACTGGTGAGTAAAAAGAAAAGGCTTCACAGTTGATGCTGTTTGAATCTGTTGGTGCAGCTCAGCAGAAAAGAAATGTAAGCGATTTTCCTGAAGTATTCAAAGAGACCAAGACAAATTATAAACCCTCAATGCGGGGATCCTGGTGGAGGTTAGAAAGATGTCACCAAGCACATTCCCAGGAAACTTAAATCGGTTAATAGCTATACAGCTTCAGCGAGCTCGAAGCAGCTAGTGCCATCTGCTTCTAGCTATTGTGAGGGCTTTCACAGTGTTTGGAAAATCTTCAAAAGATCTTGAACTGAATGCTCCTCTCCCGTACACACTCACACACGCTCACAAAAGAGAAAGAAAAGACTCGTGACAAAACGCCCAATTCTTGATCAACATTAGCCACAGCAATCCACATTATATCTATTCGTATTTCTTATAGCATATCGTGATGGCAATAGCAGAACTAAGCTTCTCCAAATAGATGCTTTGAAATGAAGAGTTGTTTCTGGATTCAAGTATGGTGCCAATAACGCTAGAGCGAGACAGCCGCGACAGTGATTCTGCAGCTGTGGCTGTAGCAATGAACAATTTTAACCCAACTATGTTATGCAAAATATTTAAAGTACAAATAAATATTATGACTATTTAAAATATTTTACTACAATACAGCAGTTTACTTTTACTGCAGCAATGTATTATATTTATGCCAGCTTTTATGAGCGACAGGTCTGCTTAGTAGTGCCAACAATGTTGTATGAAAACTTTACGAATAACGCGAGCTCCTCTATAGTTCGAAGAGCATGAGTCCATTGAGTTTCTTAAATTGTGAGAAGTTCTATGCATGCGTCCTTGCCTGCTGGCATCACGTGTACACCATGGACCAAGTTTTCTTATGCGTGCTAACAGATTTTGCGGCTACGCAGGATGGTGTACACTTCAAGTTTTGTACGTGTAATGTTGTTGTTTAGTGGTTGCAAACTTGGCTTATAATGGCAATATTTGTCAAACAGCTCATGTGCAGCAAAGCTACTGAGCCCGAGTTTAATTTTCGCCACTAAGTTTCTGAAGTTCGCATTGCAAGAGAGCAAAGTGATTGGTTTCATGTTGATACACATGTGCCTATTTAGGAACGCAGACTTTGTGGCGAATTTTCGAGCGGTTACGACATCAAGCTCGACCTGACTGAATGCATGTTCTCGATGAAATGCGAGTGATGACGATTCGCCAACTTGTTCCCACACACCAACATTCGTAAAGTGAGAGTACTGAGTCAGCATACGTACATGTGTTGTTAGTGTGTGCAATGCATACATTCTGCAAATAAGTTCATTACAATGAAATTTCAGGTGAAAATATAAAATTTTCGCTAGTCTTTGAGCCCTTCCGAGTTGTGCATAGGTTCTAGTTAGTACTTTCAAACCTTTTAGCTTTTTTTTTTTTGCAAGTATCATACGAGGTGCTACCCTTTTTAAATGACCATTAGAAAAAAAATTAATACAAGAAAGGGCTCAATAATTGAATATCACAACAATATTTTGCCACGGTTTCAAGAACATCCCTGGACTTTAATAAAATGGTTTGATGCGAACGCAAATATCAAAATATGAAAATATCCGATTTATCTAGCAAGTGTCACGCATCATCAGCTGACATTATCGATATCAGCTGATGATGATCGTAATGGGAAGCCTGTTCATCTCTTCTAGAATACCACCAATGGCACAGCGCGCGTCCAGTAACGAAATCTGGTGGATATCAACCCGTTCTATATTGAAGGCGCGCGCGCTCACGCTAAACTACGATCGAAACAGCGTGGCCTGCAAAACAAGCCGCAACTATCGACGTTGCATGCAGACGTGCACCCCGCCATAAGTTTCCTTTATCACTACTTTTTATTCCAACGAAAGCCATTGCACAAGTGCTCTGAGCGAGCCAGCGCGCTGAAAACACGCATTGGGACATCGCGATTTCAAACTGGCGCAGCTCGCCGAACCAACTCGCGACCGTGCGAAGCGAATGATAGCTTGTGGACACCGAAACGATGAATCCCCACAAGCAGCTTCCCGCGCGAACCCGCACAGCTGCATTCGTGCGGATGAACTGAAGAAAAAAGTAAAAGAAAGCACAAAAGAAAAGCGCGGAAGGCTGCAATCGCGCGCGCCTCTCCTTCCTCGAAAAGCAGCATCCGCACGGACTGCCGATCCCTGTCACACGCATACGCGAGCTGTTTAAACGGTGACGCGAACGGACTTATTCACTCACCTAGCGGAACAGCAAGGCGAATGGAGTGGAGAAGCCAACACAACCGTAGCAACCGCTCCGTGCGGGAACAGCTGTTCGCCATTTTCTCGGCTAGCCAGCCATCCCTCTCCACTCCTCTCCGCGCCGCCTCTCTCTCTTCTTTTTCGTGAGGGCCTGTCGCCGTGCGCGCGGGTTTTATTCGCCTTCGCTTGTTTTTGTTGAGCGCGTTTCTTTGCTCTTCTTCTCTTCGTCTGGCCGGACCCCGGAGTCCGCGGTTTCGGAATGAACGATCTCCTTCGCGTTTGGCACGCTGCTGAATCGCTAGTTACTGCCGTAAATAATCATCAGCGTAGCCACCACGTACCGGATTCGCTCGAGTTAAACCATAGTGCCTAGAATATACTGAACTCTAGCTCGAGTGAGCGTGCCCCTCCCCTGCTGGCAGACGCTCCGCGCGGTGTAGGTGGCGGGAGGGTCGTTTCGAAAGCGAAACTAGCACACGGCTTGCGCGCGTGATTTGAAACGCAGAACTACACTGCACCACCCGCGAGTAGTAAGCGAATCTTAAAGCGTAGTGTAGCTGGGTAGCTAGGCAGGCTGGTTCATATCACATTCTCATATATAAGCTTTGGGCACAATGATTGCGCGGAATGAAGAAGGGAAACACACTTCAAGCACAATTGTGGTGCACATTTCCCTTCTTCGTCCCGCGTCGTCTTTTGTGCTATAAGTTTTATTATCAGAAGCCTGTAGTACGTGTAAACGGTGACGAGAACCAACAGCGTGTTCAGTAAGAGTGGGGAAGTTTCGAGCTAAGTGCTCTAATAAACGTCACACGGTCCTTTTTTATGTGTGTGCTTAGGAAGATTTGGAAGCGTAAACCTTCTACGGCATAGCCATAATTAGTGCGGCCTACCAGGAAGCTGTCATCGTCATTGTGAACGGGCGTGTGCAACAAATGTAGGTGAAATCGAAGGGCGTAGGCAAAAGCTTTTGCCAGGGGGGGGGGGGGGGGGCATCTTTTTGAAATGGTCATTTTTAGCTATGTGTGCCATTTCCACGGTGTAATGGCGTAGAAAAATGTGGGAGGGGGGTCACGTGCCTACTATGCCGCCCCTTAATTGGCTTACGCTACTGACGGAGGAAGAGGGGGAACGCCTCCGCTGGCCAACTAATCAAGGAGAAAGGGAGGGGCGCAAAGTCTCCCGGCACATTACTTAATAGAGAGGGAACCTTGTCCCCCCCCCCCCCCCCTGAAGAAGAACCCTGCGCACGCTTACGCTATATACACTGTCTACTGGTCCTCTCAACATTAAGAAGACAAAGGTTAGCCCGACAACTGTCTGCGAAGTGACGGTGACGAGCCGAAGGAGCCGAGTACATACAACGAGAGAATACTGAAGGGAACGGGTAAGGCCACGGCGACTGCGAGAAGACCCCGAAGCGATGGAAGGCCTTCGTATGGCAATCAGCGACGAATACAGAAGGGGGGGGGGCGGTTAGAGCGACCCCCCCCCCCCCAAAAAAAAGCTTGTGTCAGCACCTTAGCTCCCCCCTCTTTAGCGCTTGCCGTCCACTTTCTGCCAGCGATGGTGCCTTAGTCAGGCAGACAATGTTCTGCCTTTTGACTTGCCATCCAAGACTCACTCTGCATCTGAACTAAACCACTTTTTACAATTAGGAGAGGTGAGAAGGGACCACTGTGAGCAATATTAAAGGCATTTATGCTATGATAGAGGTTATCCTGCAACTAAAACCAAAAAGTCGTGAGCATGCCCTCTCTCCAGTGTTACTTCAAGCGACCCCCCTCCCTTAAAGAAGTGGCCGGATCCGTCCCTGACGCCAACCACGATGCGCCCGTGAATCTATGAGAGGTGCGAACTCCTCGTTCTAGCGCAAGGTTCTGTCTCTGTTAGGTGGTCAAGCACGTCGTGACTGTCGTGGCTTAACTCGAAGGTCCATGCGCATTGCGTAACGCGCCATCGATCCCTCGCACATGATGCCACCCGGCCGGTTCGCCGATGGGAATACCAAGACATCTGGTATATCTTTGTCAAGTAGAGACTCCGCAAGAAGACTTCATTTGCTTGCTCTCTTTCTGTCTATCTGTCTTGTCGCTCATCCAGAAAGCGAACCTTATTGAACTTTTCTCGAACTACCTACGGGATCGAACCCGCGACTTTGAGCACGCCTGCGCAACGCCATTGCCATCGTCATGGCGGGTTCATTTAAACTGCATCCATGTGCAGGAGTATATAGTGTTCTGTCAGTAAAATGTGACGCCGATCATCTCCTAATCATATAGTTATGGTCACGGAGCAAGAATGGTCATTGTGTTCGACAGCTGGCCAGAAGGTCGCGGGATCGAATCCCGGCAGCATACTAGAGGCGAAATGATAGAGGCCCGTGGACTTGGTTTATGCGCACACTTAGGAACCACAGGGGCTCGAAATTTCCGGTCCACCGCACTGGGCCAGTGGCTAATGCGTTCGGCTGCAGATCCGAAGGTCGCAAGTTTGATTTCGGCCGCGGCGCAAAACCCTTGATATTTGGATCAATATTTCTGGAGCCCTCTAATACGGTGTATCTCATCAGCCATGCCATGGTATTGGGATGTTAGAACAAAACATTTACATTGCTCCTTCCCCCCCCCTTTTTTTTTGTTGGTGCGTACGCTTAAGCAGTAGTAGTACAATACTTTATTATATACATAAACGAGACAGGCTAGAACTCCAGTGCCCTGAGGAATATAAAGGGTGAACAGCGTTGTCTGTCTGGCCGGGTGGTGCCCCTATTCCAGGGCCTCACTGGCGCGAGCCATCCGTTCAGCTCTGTGGGTGAGCCGCAGCTGATCCACCAGGGCTGGGCTAGGCAGCAGCGCCTCCCATCCCTCCCATGTGCCATTGGTGTCGGGTTCTTCGTCGTGCTCTGCACACTTCCACAGGGGAGGACAAGAACAACAAGAGAGAAGGCCGGGAGGTTAACCAGGCACTGGTACTGCTAGGTGTTCTGTGGCTGTACCCTTTAGATTGGGCGGCGGCTAGCGCCACCTAGCCGTAATACTTAGTGAACTAACCATTAGATTTATCTTTTTTTTCCTTTAAATAGTGAGGTTGAGGATTCGTACTTTGCAGTGAAGGGTTTAATTTTCGCTCGTGCCTTGACTTTAGCCACCAATCAGATAACCTCCTTCTAGTTAAGTCTACCCGCTCAAAGTCTATTTTGCCCTCCCTGTCCCTAAACCCCAGTGCTTTGAAAAACTCTGCGCCATCATCCTGAACTATAGGTCGAAGCCCTTTACAGAACATTATCAAGTGTTCGGCAGTTTCTTCTTCCTCTCCACACGCACTGAATACTGTGTCTACCCCTTCGTATTTGGCCCGATATGTCGCCCCACCGCGGTGGTCTAGTGGCTAAGGTACTCGGCTGCTGACCCGCAGGTCGCGGGTTCGATTCCCGGCTGCGGCGGCTGCATTTACAATGGAGGCGGACATGTTGTAGGCCCGTGTACTCAGATTTCGGTGCACGTTAAAGAACCCCAGGTGGTCAAAATTTCCGGAGCCCTCCACTACGGCGTCTCTCATAATCATATGTGGTTTTGGGACGTTACACCCTACAAATCAATCAATTGGCCCGATATGTCTTGGTTTGCAATACTCCCGACCTGGCCTCAAACAGTAGAGAACTACCCCGAGTATTATCATAGATCCTTTCCTTGGCGATTTCCTGCTTAAAAGTTCGATAGATCTCTAGTGCGGACTTCTTAATCATGCCAATTCTCCACATGTCAGTCTCCGTTTCCTTCACTTTCTTCTTAACCGATAGTTCTTTTTGGTTTAGCCACCTGCTGTTTTCTAAGTATTTACCAGTCAATTTCCTGGTTCGCTTCCTCCATTTTGTATCGACATTCTTCATGTACAAGTAGCTGAAAACGTTCCTAGCCCAATGCTCCTTCCCCATTTCTCTCAATCGCTTCTCAAATTTTATCTTCCTGTTAGCTTCCCTGCCCTCAAATGATGTCCATCCCCTATCACCTTGCACTCCCTGATTTGGTGTATTCCCGCGAGCTTCTAAAGCAAGCCTACCTATTCCACGTTGCTTAATTTCTAATCCTGCTTGAACTTCTGATCTCATGCACAAGACCGCATTGCCGAACGTCAGCCCAGGAACCATGACCCCTTTCCATATTCCTCTCACAACATCATACCTATTGTAATTCCACAGTGCCCTATTTTTCATCACTGCTGCATTCCTGTTACCTTTAGTCGTCACGTATATTTCGTGTTCCCTTAGGTACTCGGTCCCATTGCTTATTTATATGCCCAGATATTTGTATTTATCTGTTATCTCTAGCGTGACTTCCTGTATTCTAAGCTCACTACCTTTGTTATCATTAAAAATCATGACTGCTGATTTTTCCTTACTGAATCTAAAATCTAACCTATCTCCCTCATTACCGCAGATGCCCATCAATCTCTGCAAATATTCCTTGTTGTCGGCCATTAGCACTATATCATCTGCGTACATTAATGCTGGTAGTGCCTGATCAATGAGTTTTTCATGTTTGACTAAAGAGAGATTGAAGCCAAGCCCACTTCCCTCTAACTCGGCCTTCAATCCTTGTAGGTACATCATGAATAATAAGGGTGACAGCGGACACCCCTGCCTAAGTCCCCGTTTCACCTCTGTGGGCTTGGATACCTGTTTTTCCCACTTTATAACTACCTTGTTACTTTTATAGATTTCCTTTAAAAGATTAGTAACGTTATCTTCCACACCCAGTGTGTCTAGTATTCCCTACAAGTCCTCTTGAACCACGCTATCGTACGCTCCCTTGATATCGAAAAATGCTAGCCACAGGGGTCTGAGTTCCTTTTCTGCTATTTCGATGCACTGCGTCAGTGAGAACAGATTGTCTTCCAACCTCCTGTGTTTCCGAAACCCATTCTGCAGTTCCCCCAGCACCCCCTCATCCTCCATCCATGCCTGCAGTCTTTCCTTTATAATCTGCATCGCCAGCCTGTAGACCACTGATGTCACTGTTATAGGACGGTGGTTGTTTATGTCATCTTTGTCCCCATTTCCTTTATAAATCATGCTCATCCTGCTAAGTTTCCATCCATCAGGGACTTCACAATCAATTATAGTTCTGCTCACTGCCTCTCTGAAAGTCTGTTTCGATTTCGGACCCAATGTCTTTATCAGCATAATTGGAATGCCATCTGGGGCTGTTGATGTACTACTTGGAACCCTCTTCTCAGCCCTTTCCCACTCTCGTTGTGAAAATGGAGCCATTGTGCCACTTGATCCATCCCTCTCTATTGTGGTGCATAAGGCACTTCTTTGTTTAAATTTTTCTGTCACCCTTGTTCTTATATATTCAATAGCTTCGTCTCCTTCTAGCCTAGCACCTTGAGCTGTAGTTATAAACCTCTGCTCTAGATTTGTTTCATTTCTTAGGGAGTTTAGATGGTTCCAAAATTTCGCAGCTGCCTTTCTGTCCTTTTTATGTACTTCTGCCAGCCCTTTCCTCTAATCTTTTCATTGATCAGGAGGGGTGCTTCCCTTCTAGAGCTTAGAAATATTAACCATTTTTTTTCAACATCATCTGTCGGTTGACCCCGTTGCTTAGCATGTCTTTGTTCCCTAGAGGCTTCCTGTCGTTTTGCTGTGGCTCTCTTAACTTCCTCATCCCACCAACTTTTGGGTTTGTGTCTTCTTTTCCGGGGTGACTTCTCACGTGCCTTAGCAAGCTCTAGCCCAAACAGTCTATTTAGATTTGTGTACGTCCACACAGTTTTATTATCCTCAGTGATTACTTTCTCAATTTGTTTAGTAGCAATTGCTATTTGCGTTTCCAAATGAAAATTTTCCTGTAGTTGCTCATCTTGTCTCCTTCCCACTTTCGCTGCTCTTCCAAAACTTAGCTTGATACATTTGTGATCACTACCGAGACCTGTGGAGCCACCTTCATCTATGTGCATTCCCCCAAGCTTATCGTACATCTTTTGTGACATCAGTGTGTAATTTATCGTTGACTGCAGCCTTCCTACCTCCCATGTTATTTGCCCTTCACAGTTCTCGGTACTGTTGCAAATGATCAAATCATGCCTTTCACACATATCCATGATCATTTTGCCTGTTGAGTCAGTATACCCATCTATATCTTCTATGTGCGCATTCATATCTTCTAGTATAATTATCTCGCACTCTCCTCCTAATTCCTCAATGTCACTTGATATACACTCCACCATTGCCTGGTTTTCCTCTCTGGCCTTTGCTCCCGTCCACAAGTACACCAAACCGAGGAGTGTCATCGGCCCAGCTACTTTCCCTCTTAACCATAAATGTTCCATGCATCCCTGCTCGACTCTTTGCCAACCCACGCTCTTATGTATAAATGCACCAATTCCACCCCCCTTTTTGCTGCCTTCTGTTCTATTGCAATATTCCCATACGTAGTCCGGATTGCAGGGTGGTTGCTCCATGTCCCGAAGATATCTCTCCACAACCCCATATACCATCAGCTCCTCCTGCCTCAACTGCTGTTCTATTTCTTCCCACTTTAACCTATTCCTGCCACTCTGCATGTTAATATATACGTCTGACTTAGCTCGGCCCTTGTGCTTACTTAGTTAGTTGCGTGCAGCGTGGGCAGAATAGGCGCCACGCTGCACGCAACTTTCCACGCCACCGCTCCACGTTTCAGCGAAACTGTCAGTTATCGCTTAGTATCGCGGTAGGGAAGCGCACATGTGCATACAGCGAAAATCCGATAGTGTCCATTCTATCGCCATTCCAGTGGCTGCGTATGCCGGACGGACTGCAACCTGTGATAGGTTCAAAATGCTCCTTGGCGTCAGCAACGTGCGCAATAAACAATCATTCCGAGAGCGCAAGCTTAGTCATGACGATAGTGATAGCGCGAGAACAAAACGACGACACAGAGACAAGAAGGACACGAAAGACACGCGCGTGTCTTTCGTGTCCTTCTTGTCTCTGTGTCGTCGTTTTGTTCTCGCGCTATAACTATCGTCATGCCATACCAACTAGCCCAAGCTGCCACGCAAGCTTAGTCTCTATTTCGCACTTCGGCAGAACGAAGAAAAGACTTTCTGGTGGGTACTTTCGGCAACGTTTGCTGTGGCACTGTATACGTTCCAGGAGATACACATCTGTGCTTGTAATACGCGCGCAGCCGTTTAGTGCACGATCATGCCGCATACGAAAGCTGGTACAAATTATCGATGTTTCATTGTCTTACTAGATAATTCACAGTTACTGTAGTGTCGCAAGCGTGTGGTGGTGGTGGTAGTGGTTAGAAGAAGATGAAGGGAGCTAATTTCTGCAGCTCGGTTGGGAGCACGGCGCAGTTCCTGAGCGTGTAGCAGCGTGAACGAGCTGCAGCCACGCGTGCACGGGTTGCATGAGCGCGACCTTCTCTCACTCACAGAACCCTTACCACACGAATCTCGTATACGCGCGCTTGCCCGAGGAACACTCGTGCGCGCATGAGGCAAGACACCGAAAGCTCAATGATATGTGGGGTTTAACGTCCCAAAACCACGATATGATTATGAGAGACGTCGTAGTGGAGGGCTCCGGAAATTTCGACCACCTGGGGTGCTTTAACGTGCACCCAAATCTGAGCACACGGGCCTAAACCTTTTCCGCCTCCATCGGAAATGGAGCCGCCGCAGCCGGGATTCGATCCCGCGACTTGCGGGTCAGCAGCCGAGTACCTTAGTCACTAGACTACCACGGCGGGGTGATAAGTAATGTTATTGCGGCAAAAGAGCGCTATAAACCTTTATGCAAGCTCAAGCAAACTTAACAAATGCCAAAGCATCCCGTTCCCCTTCGGCCACTTGATACCATTCTGAAAACTATAGGCGAGGTGTTGCTGTGAATCCTGCACGGCAGTCCACACTGATCAAAACTTTCGCTCTCGATCGCACGCTTTCCGCGCAAAAGCACGAGACAGCTCGGTAAACATAAATGTTCGCGCAATGTGAGAATGCTTCGATTTACAGATTACGAGATGATTTTCACAACAACTTACCTTTTACGCACCAGAGCGCCTTTTCGCGTTGTGCGCCCGTGGCGCCATGAGCACGCGGTGCGTCGAAAGTGCGAATCTTTGTTGGGCGCCGTAACGAGTGTTTGTGGTGAGGCTCACTGGTGTGACCACACGCATCCATTACCCTTCTAATACCCTCTACATCCGTCGCAGCGCGTCAGCGCGCGCCTTCTCTCTCAGTGGGGAGAGGGCGCGTAGCCATGCACCCCCTCCCCACTGAGAGAGAAGGCGCGTGGCTATGCGACGCCGCGTGCCCTCTCTCTCTACAAATGGGAGAGGGCTCGACGCCGGATCGAAAAGACAAGCGCCGACGCGCTGCGACGGATACGTGTGGTCAGGCCTTTACGCCCGTTCCTGCGTTGAGCGGCGTCGCCGTTTCTGTCGATGGCGAAACCGATGGGCTAGAAAAAATGAATCGAAGACATGAAAAACAACAACAATAAAGCAATTAATACAAATACCCAGGATCGAATGGAATTTGAATCATTGCTGGTGCTTGAAAATGACTTGGAAAGAGACCCTATACAGGCGTCATGTTGCATTTCCGATGGAGGCGGAAATGTTGTAGGCCCGTGTGCTCAGATTTGGGTGCACGTTAAAGAACCCCAGGTGGTCGAAATTTCCGGAGCTCTCCACAACGGCGTCTCTCATAATCATATGGTAGTTTTGGGACGTTAAACCCCACAAATCAATCAATCAGGCGTCATGTTGGACAAGGAATCGCGTTAACCGATGTAGTGTAGCGTGGCTGAAAAGTAGCGACCAGTAATCACACAGTGATAATTGCGCAACAAGTATGCGGCAGAATGCTTCCAGCACACTGCAAAAAGATCTAGTCATCAACGCGCTATCATCGTAGTAAGGTAAGAGGGTTTTGTAAGCCGGGCTTTCGGCGATACGCCGGTAGCCTCTCACAAGCTCTCGCTATATCGAATTTACAAGAATAACATAATATAAAACGTTGGGATGTGCGATTACTCGATTCAAATACTATTCCGGCATTCTATTCAATCCACAAGGCACTTGTACCATTCGAAACACTTGAGCACCACGAAAATTCATACGCACAAAGAATTTCATGCTTCTCTGCCTAAGGAAGATTTATCCTTTCGACCTGCAATAATAAAAGTTTTTTTTTTCTCTCTATCCGCTAAATTTCGCAATATTTTATGAACAAACAAATCAATATGCTTCAATTGTCACATGTATGTCAGCCGAGCTTAAGATCATACGATTTGTTCATAGCGCCCACTGGCTCGGCGCTGGACAGCTCCGCAAGCAAGGAAGTGTTCCCATTTTTATCTGACGTGCGAACGACATATGCGAATCTTCGCAAAATTTACCTCAAGTGCAGAAGTTTTTAATGCCACGTTTTTTTTTTTACGTAAACCAGTTCGTTGTTGACGTCTATAGGGCCTTTTATAATCACGTAGCGTCATTACAAAGGCTTCGGAAGCCGTCATGCAACTTCATATTTTGGAAAGCGCGCAAAAACGCTCGTTTCAAGTTTACAGACTATAGCTCCTGACGTTCGGTTCTCCGCGAGCCTTTTTTTTTTAATTTTTAGGTAATTTCCCAACGATTGCCCTAAGTCATCGCGTTTGGGACGCCACTTCAAGCAGCATTGACGCGATTTTGAGGCACCGCGAGAGGGGGTATTTATAGTCTTCTTTGTATGCAGTGATAACGCGGTGCACACACGCCAGACAAAACGTTAAGCTCACTTAAACCATAACAATATTTTACTTTATTTTAAAATTTTAGTCCCCTACTACCTGCAAGCCAGCTCCACTGCATGCGTTGGACGTAATCCCGACGAGTGACGATAGTTATAGCGCGAGGACAAAACGACGACACAGAGACAAGAAGGACACGAAAGACACGATAAAAAAGTTGTTTTGTTCTCGCGCTATAACTATCGTCACGCTATAGCCCAAGCTGCCACACTTCCCGACGAGTGGACACGATTCACTGGAGAGTTGCTTGTTGGGCAAGTTGGTTTCGTACTTAGTTAACTACAAAAGACCACGTGTCTGCTTTCCGTCTGTGTTTCTGCTGCTCTGCTTTTTTTTTTCCGATTTCGACGTTTTGTGGCTTCTTTTGTAGCTTAGAAGTGTGGCAGCTTGGGCTAGTTGGTATGGCATGACGATAGTTATAGCGCGAGAACAAAACGACGACACAGAGACAAGAAGGACACGAAAGACACGAGCGCTATGTCTTTCGTGTCCTTCTTGTCTCTGTGTCGTCGTTTTGTTCTCGCGCTATAGCTATCGTTCTTTTGTAGGTATGCGTAAACAGCTCACGGGGTTTGCCAACTCTGCGCCTTGCATGCAGACTAATTGCAGGCATGGCTGTCGAAACCGTTGGACGACAATTAACTCGCCGTTCTTACCTGTACTACGCGTGAGCTACTGCTAGCTTAGAAGGGTGGCAGCTTGGGCTAGTTGGTATGGCATGACGATAGTTGTAGCGCGAGAACAGAACGACGACACAGGGACAAGAAGGACACGAAAGACACGAGCGCTTCGTGTCCTTCTTTGCAGACTTCACGTGGCGAAGGACACGAAGCGCTCGTGTCCTTCTTGTCTCTGTGTCGTCGTTCTGTTCTCGCGCTATAACTATAATCATGTCTACTGCTAGCACGTCGCGAGTATCCTCGTGAAGTCAGACGGTGCTTAGACGTCAATACGAAGCCGCCCCTTCGATTTCGAAAACAAAAGTGCTTTTTTTTTAAGACAGTGACATCAAAAACACAATTAATACATTTCCAGGCACCACGATACTTTCTTCAAGGTTCTTGACACCAGTGTTCTTATTCTGAGCAATAATCAGAACATATTTAAACTTCTCCTCAGCATTCGTTTAATCATGTTCAATAGATTACCGCTTTCCGCCCGAGAGATTTGTTTACCGGCTCCTTGCGCGGCGAGGGTCGGACGGCATCGACCGACAAATCGTGAGACATGGCCACCGCGTTGTCGGGAAAGGGCACGGAGCCTTCTTGCCCGGCTGATCCTGTCCGGCTGCCGCTCTATACGGCGTTCTTTCCGCCCCTTTTTCTTTTTTTCTTGCAACTTCGCGACACGTCTTTCGAGTCGCTATGCATAATCTATAGCACAACATCGCGTGTTGTTACGCCGCCGCAGTGGGACTCCAGATATCGTCCCGTCGCCGCGCAGAGCAGCATGGCATAAGAAATGTGCGGAGGAACCCTTATAGTCACCGCGGCTATCTCTGCAGCTCGGAGATTTCCCACAGAGCCGGCCGGCCCAAAGGAGGCAAGAGGGTACGGACAGTGAACTTTAGGCTATCTATAATGCGGATAGGTTGCTGAACTAGTTAGCGATTCATAAGAATGAAGAAAGAAAAAGCGCCCCGAAAGACGAAATATGCGGACTAGAAAGTGCTTCTGTCCTGTTCATATAGTTATATCACTATCGTTACACCACTATATGAAAAAAAAAACTAATGCGCTCGTGTCGTTGACTTCTCGTTCTCGCCTCTTTTTTCGCGCCAGTTTATTTATTTAGAAACGTTAACTGCACTGTGAAAGGCGTGGCGATGAGCGGAAGGAGGGTCACTATCATGGCGTGACAATCGATCTGTCTAGACATGGGAACAGGTTCCACCATTTTAGAATTGAAACCCACGCCGTTTGCATAACCACCATCGGTCAAGGGTGAATACACCGATTTCTTGGAAAAGTTCGGCCGGGAGCGTATATATAGAGAAGCACGAGATTTAGTGAACGGACTTGTACTCTTCGAGAGACGAGGTCCAGTTGTAGAACAAGATGCTCGTCCTGGCCTCAAGCTTCGTTCTTGCCGTAGCCGTCGCACTGGCGGGTGCGACGGCTCTGCCTCCGACCGAACGATACAGTCCCGACTGGGCTTCCTTGGACAGGCGGCCAACGCCGTCGTGGTTCGACGAGGCCAAGGTGGGCGTCATGGTACACTGGGGCGTCCACTCGGTGCCCAGCTTCGGTGGCGAGTGGTTCTGGCACAAGTGGCGCGAAGGCAAGGAGCCCAAGTACGCCGAGTTCATGCGGCGAAACTACAAGCCCGGTTTCACGTACCAGGACTTCGCGCCGCAGTTCACGGCCGAACTGTTCGACCCGGACCGCTGGGCCGACATCTTCGAAAAGTGAGTTTCCATGGGAAGAGCATGTATGGTTCGCACTTGCTGCTCAGATCATCACAGGGTTTACCTTCGTGTTTAGGTTCATTATATTGTGGAGGACGAGACGGGGCCAAACCCCCCGCTCTGCATGCAGTATATGGCTTACAGTAGTTCTGGCGTAGTGGGCAGGGAGTCACTGGGCTCCCTTTGCAGTAGTAGCGAGAGCTGTTAGCCAGGGTGATGGAATTATAGCTCAATGCCTCGTATAACGAGAATAGAGTACACGCTCAAGAAATCCAGAGGCACCATTGTGTGGTTCCTTTCAGCAAATCCATGGCTTTCGGTTGTGCAGTCTTCCAGATAATCGTTATCACGCCCCCAGATCTAGATCTGCACCCGAGACGATGTTTAGCGCACCCCACTGAAGATGTTATTTAAGAACTTCTCGAACGATGGCTGGTTAGAGGGGTTTAACTTCTCAACGCCACTCGGGCCATAACAGACGCTGTGAGTGAGAACGTGGTAAAATTTTTACCGCCCGTGTTTCACCATTGCGTTGCGGCAGGGAATCCGATCGCCGCGACTTGGACAAAACCTCCCCCGCCCTTTTATTTTCCAGGTCAGAAACCGACCACTGCAGCCACTGAGCAGTCGTGACAGCTAACTTCCCGAAAAATGCGGCATATTTGCTAACGAGTGGTGAGACGTCACTGCGCGTTTTGCGCAGAAGCAGACTCTGCAAAGTAAAAACACTGGTAGTCAGCCCCTTGTCCTGTGGATGACTGTCCCGTATTCAGCGCTGTTCGGCCAAATTCAGTTTGTGCATTTTTCACCGCTTCTTTCATCATCGTTCATAACACAATGAGCATCTCCTTCCTCCCCCAGTATATATCATGACGCAGATCATTCACCGAAATATTGTTGCCGTTCTCTTTCAATGAATTCATTGATCGATTAGTTGAATGGCCAAAGCTCTATTACTCTAAGAAAAGGGGAACAAACACGAAATTCGGTTACGTGCTTTGTAAAACTTTCGCTTTCCATAACTATATTTTTTCTATGACACGTGAGGACTACAACCACCTTCTTGCACTTGCTGCAGACATAACCGATCACCGGCGTTTCCACACAACGTTAACTAACCCTAACACCAATTCGTTTATCGTGTTTTTTTCTTCTTTCTTTTCTTGCGTTTTAACAGTGCTCGATGCCACTATCCTCCGCAATGCTTCGGTCCTGCGGGTACAGTAAACGAAATGAAATGATGTTTACAAACCAAGTAGCCCGCCAAAGAACCCTCGTGAAAAGCGGGTATAAGGCCCGGCGGCGCTCGTTCCTGCTCAAACGGCGACGGCCGGTTGCTCGGCGCACGCATTCACGCGGCGAGATTGTCTGTCTCACACGAAGACGAACACCGCAGGTCGGGAGCTCGGTACGTGGTGATGACGAGCAAACACCTCGACGGATTCGCGCTGTGGCCGTCGAACGCGTCCACCAACTGGAACTCCCAGGACGTCGGACCTCACCGCGACTTGGTTGGGGAGCTGGCCAACGCCGTGCGGCGCAAACAAGGAATGCGCTTCGGCGTGTACCACTCCCTGATGGACTGGTACCACCCGCTCTACATGGCCGACAGGGAGTCGGGCTTCACGAGCGCCCGCTTTCCTCAAGCCAAGACCATGATGGAACTGAAGGAACTTGTGGAGAGGTGAGCATACCCGATAGAAGTTCACGCTTAATTAAAGGCAAACTATAGTCAAATAACAATTTAAGTCAGAGTGAAAGCTCAACTTATGACAATATCTAAAACGACAATATTACGAACAGTGCCCTACTTACCGAGAAGTTAAGGTAAATGCGCAAGAACAGAAGCGCCGCAGTAAGACATTTTCAAAATGATCCCGATGACATCAGACGGACCGCCTACAATTAATCGCTAGTAATCAATCTAACTGCACTAAATAAAAAACCTTCCGTGCAGTAGGAGACGAAATAAAATGCTGCTTGTTCGTTTCTGTTTGATTCATGGAAAAAAGAATCGCTGGAGAGTACTATGGGAAATGGCGCGAGTGGTTCAAATTTTCAATTTTGGCGTGGTTACACGGGACAGGTAGTGCCACCTAGCGGGGCGCAGTTGGAAAAAAAGCGCCTGCAGTCTCGAAGCCAATGGCGGGAAATTGATCAATGGCCGTTGTTGCTGTTGTGGCTCTCGCTGCTTTCTGTCTGCTGCTACTAGCGCAGTAAAGCCGGACAACGTTGTGCACGGCAACAGTGACGTGAGACAGTCCGGTCGGTTTACTTCTTGAGGCGGGTAATTTGAACTGCGCTAACCCGATGCGGATCACTAAAACGTGATTTTATTCCAAATCAAGCCCTTCCTTGGCACGAAAGTAACATTACGAGGTTTCTGGACCACCATTTCAACAATCAACGTCGACTTAATAGTTGGTTTTAGTGTCCCTTCAAAGGGACACTAAAAAGCAAAACAATTTTTTGCATTATATTACGATTTGAGAATCCAGAAAACGCCTCTCTTAGTACGACGTGACGCTTGATAAGTGGGAAAGCGCGCGAAAAGAAAATGCGGGTGGAGACACCACCGTCATATTCTCGCACCAAACACCGTCACGCAGTAAAGTTTGAAGGCGTCTACCTGCGTAACTTCTTCTAAACGAAGTACGCTATTATCTGTGGGTGCCATAGACCTAGCATACGAAGCGTAGGAAAATTTCACCGAGCCAATGTCGTGAACATACGACAAATACATTTTGCAATTTGTTAAGTCCCGCACGGAGATTTAGGCTCGAAATTTAAAAAACGAAACTTGATTTTGCCTACTAGTAACGAACTTATGAGAGTGAAACATGCGGCATTATAGTTTTCGGAGTGAAGTTTCTGAATCTAAACCAAGTCACTGTTTCTTTTTAGTGTCCCTTTAAAGGCATGAACAGAGGAAAACTTCGGAGAGGACATATAGCGCAACACGATTGAAGCAAAAAGGAAGTTCAACACGTAATAATAACGGCACAAATGAAGCTTTGGTGCAAATGAAGCTACGGGGTTGAACGAACGTTTTTTGCTTGGACGGTATTACGAGGGACAAAGGCTTCTCGGAGTTTCACTCCATAATTAAGGGATGCTACGTAACGTACGCAGTGATCTTTCCTCGTTTGTTTTCTTCATCATAGAAACCAACTATCAGAAGTTATTAATCCTCTTAATACTCATAATTGTTATGGTTTTACGTTACAAAACTACATTATAATTATGCATGATGGACGCCGTAGTTGAGTGCCTGGAAATTTTAACCACATGCAGTTTTTTATAGTGCACTTAAATCACTGCAGTAATTATGATTTTTGCTATGTTCATGCTGCACCACCCCCTAAACGCTCTGGGTCTTGAAGGTATACTAATAAATCAATGTATAAATCTAAGTAGACAAACTTCTAGCTTTTTTGCACGAGCACAATGCTGCCGCCGAGGCAGGGGTTCGATCCTGCGGTCTTGGAGCCAGCATTTCAGCACCATAACCACATTAACCAACTCGGCGAAGTAGGTATCGCTAATACTTCATGATGCCGTATATACAGAGTGAGCGCACCCTTGCTTAGTCTGTGACCGAAGTCTCTGTCTTCATTTTGCAGGTATCATCCCAACGTAGTACACACTGATGGGGACTTGGAAGCCCCGGCATTCGCACCCTCGCTTAGCCCCGTGAGCGAACTCTCTGTCTTCATTTTGCAGGTACCATCCTGACGTAATACGCACTGATGGGGACTTGGAAGCACCGGCATCGTACTGGAACAGCACCGCCTTCCTTTCTTGGCTCTTCAACCACAGTCCCGTTCGGTCCACTGTGGTGGTCAACGACAACTGGGGCAAGGACGTTCGATGCAAGCACGGCGACTCGTTCACCACCTGCGGCGGCGAGCAGGGTATGCTGCAGCACCACAAGTGGGAACACTACATGTCCGTCGACAAGAGTTCTTTTGGCTACAGGCGCGAAGCCAGCATGTCAGACTACTTCACAACCCGAGAGCTTATCGAGAAACTCATAAGCACCATCAGTTGCAACGGTAACCTGCTCATCAACGTCGGCCCGACCAAGGAAGGCACCATCACGCCTGCCTTCGAAGAGCGGCTGTACGAGCTGGGAAAGTGGCTGTCCCTCAACGGCGAAGCGGTCTATGGATCGAAGGCGTGGAAGCACCAGAGGGATGCGGCAGCGCAGAACGTCTGGTACACGACCAAAGGAGACACTGTCTACGCGTTTGTGCTGAGCTGGCCAAAAGACGACGACCTGTACTTGCAGTCGCTTGAACTGTCGTCGGGAAGTAAGATCACCATGCTCGGGCTCTCCGGCGAGCTGAAGTGGACGGCTGGTAATGGCAAAGGTACAATGGTTCACCTTCCGAAGCTCACGCCAGACAAGCTACCCACTCCGTGGGCCTTGGTGTTGGCGGTCCATGGTGCCGTCTGATCTTTCACACGCATCAGAGATGTGTTGTCGACGGTTTGGGAAACAATGAGCAAAATGCAACTCCTCACCTTGAAATATCAATGTTTCTGATGCCAGCGTCAAAAGCTGGAGAAATCATGCTTGTGCCAAAATAAAACACTCTGAAGAATGAAACACAATTGCTGTCATGCTGTTTGATAGAAGAAATGGGCTATTTCTTGATTTATCTGGTCAAAACTGAAATAACAAGATGAATAATATTAATGAGAAATAAAAGACAATGATGCCAAGGAATGTTCCTTAGCATCTTTGTCTGTTAGTTCTTATTATATTGTGTCTAACAAACCAGCCCTCAAATTTCCACTTCTTTCCTTCATTCATAGGGAGAGCTCCGTTCTGGAAAACTTGATGCCTTGAGGTAGTATGAGAAGTATACTTTATCAGCTGCCGGCTCGTGAGACAATCAAGTGCTACGTGACGCCAATAGGGAGGAAAAAGTGTTCCCCGCTCGCGGTCATGGCTACTAGCGGCACTGACATACTCAAGTTCAAATGCACGTATACACCCAATACTGCAGACAGAGAGAAACCACTGCCGCTGCAGTTCAGTTGGTATAGCATCAGATGCGTTATTCGAAGGCTGCAGGTTCGGTACTTGCGTGAGGCAAGTTCTTTTGGTCCACTTTTCTTTGGGATTACATAACGATTACTAAAAATAACATCCTTTATACTTTACTTGGCATCATTATTGTCAGTTAGTTCTCATTCTATTGTGTCTAACAAAGAAAATGTGCCCTTCAATTTTCACTTCTTTATTTATTCGTAAGAAAAATTAATCATGTATAGAAATACAGCAATATTAGCCATATTAGCCTATAGTACATCTTCCAAGTGGCTAGGACAGCGTAAGGTGGAACAAGAGTGACAGAAATTTTTAGCGGTATATCGTAAGTGAAATAAAAAATGAGTCAAGATAAACTAAGCCTAGCCGTTATTTCAGGTGTAACCAATAAAAATATAGCACTAGCCTGCCACCTTGCACGAAGGGGAAAGTATTCACAGACAGACAGAAACACTTTATTAACAAGTGCGAACAATCCCCAAGAACTATATGAAGTGCACTCTTGCAAATATTGTTGCTTCTTAAAAAAAATAGGTACTTTCCTCAAACAGTCAAGGCATTTAGCAAATGCTTTTATTTGCAAGAAACGAACAAATTTATTTTCCTGCTCGCGGCTTGTCCTATGTCGGCGGCGTGTACACCAGTGTTAACTGTGCACTTCTGCGATCGGGCTCAAGGCTGTCTCTCCGATGATTCCAAAAATGCTCACTAGAAGCCGCGCCGCCACCCAAGGATTCATGATGGATTGATGGTATTTAGATGATCACAAAGCCCAGGCGGTCTCAATGCAGGGCAAAGAAATACAGAGGGAACGCGAGTACAAGTACCTCAAAATATGGGTAAAGGAGGGATATAGATATATGGAAGTACAGGAAAAAATAATGGTAGCAAAGAGAAAGAGGAATGCTGCAATAATAAAGCACAGAGCGTCATGGGGGTATAATAGGTACGAAGTGCTTTGAGGTCTGTGGAAAGGCGTAATGGTTCCAGGGCTTACATTTGGGAACTCAGAGGCGTGCATGAAGTCAGACGTGCAATCAAGAATGGACCTAAATCAAAGGGACATCTCGCGTTGGGCGCTCACAAGAAAACAACGAATGAGGCTGTAAAGGGGGATATGGGATGGACAGGCTTTGAAGTGAAGGAAGCTTAGAGCAAAATGAGATTTGGAGAGGTTTAGGAAAATGAAGGAGAGTAGATGGGCAGGGAAGGTGTTTAGGTATTTGCATAGGAAGCGCATGGGCACAAAGTGGAGAAAAAAGAACTAAGAGGGTCACCAGTAAATATATGGCTGGAAGTGTGGGCGACACGGCAACAAAAAGCATTAAGCGAAAAGTCTGAGAGGCTGAGAAAATTTATTGGATGACAGTGATGGAAAAAAAGCCGGCCCTCAGTAACTACCAAAAAGGCGAAAACGAAATAAGGTGGGAGAGGTTTTATAACTCAAGGGAAAGAAGCACGTTACTGTTTGAAGCGGCGTTGGGTTGCCTTAGAACGCGTAGCCATAAAGCGAGATTCAGTAAAGAAGAAAAACAATGCACATGTTGTGGGGGAGTTAAGGAAACGATGGAACATGTTCTGATTAAATGTGGCGATATCTAGCCAGGTATACGTGTGGGCACAAGCCAGGGTGTCTACCAATTACATTTTTCCAAATTCCCTGACTTTTCCAGGTTTTCCATGACCATTTCAAGCAAATTCCATGACCGGTACGTCTGCTTGGAAGAAACTGCGCACTGGAAAACAAACTCCTGAGCGGTAAAAAGAAATTATGAGGCGCTCATATAAAATGGAAACCATGCTGCTTTATTGCATTCCCTTGTCTGAAAGCATTTTTTACAATAAATAAAATATTCAAAGACACAATAATTGTCCCTCGACAAACAGAAAAGCTTGTTTACTTGCATCGGCAATGCCTTCACTGTTTCAAGGATTCAATCTCTTGCTGCAGCATGGAGACCTGAAGCTGTGCGTCTTCCATCAGTTTTTGCTTCTTTGATTCAAGCTCTTTCACAAGAGCCGCAGTCCTCTTCTTTTTCCTTTCAGCATCCAATACGTCCAACCGTTCCTTCTTTTTCCTCTCCCGGTCTTCCTTCCATTTGATGTTGGAACTTCGAACCATGTCTATCATCTTGTCTGTTACGTCAACTTCTGCAACACCACCTGCTGCAGACACCTCATCGTACACTAACCTCTGTGCTACAAGTGACTCCTCCTTCATATTTTCCACAAGACATTCCTTGTTCACTGAAAATCCCCGCTCCACAGAAGAATTTCCATGAGAAAGGCACAGCACAATCTTCACAAACAGCAGTAGCTCTTCATGAGAACTTGCACAGAGTTCCACCCACAGCTTCTCCAAGCGCTCTCTTGCACGATCAAATTTTCGCAAACGCACTTGTGCAGTGCTGTTCGAGCACACTTGTACATATGATCTACTTGCTCTCTCTCCTTGTAGGCCTGTAAGGCGCCCATGAGCTATAAGTACTTCAAGTGCAATATTTAGCTGCTTCTGGCCAGCTTCCACAGAAGCGGCACAAACTGCTGGGTTTAAGCAACTGGCCCCCCTTGTCAGCTTGTATTTCAGAGGTGATCTTTCGATTATCTTTGCTGAACAGGCCTTAATAAATAAGATGCATTCTTTTTTGACACTTACCACCGCAGTGTGAGATGGTTTAGTGATCTTTCGCAACTCACTTTTGGCGGCAAGGCCTATGTCAAAGGCAGCTATACCAATGATGTTGTTTGGGTTCTCCAGATCAATTTTTATCAGTTTTGAAAATGTGCCTGCAGCATCCAGCTTTTCCTTTAGCACGATTCGTCCCAGCAGTGACCGCAACAGGCCGTCCAGTGCTGTTGCAAGAAAAGGTAGCATCGGCTTTTCTGTCTGAAACTCAGCCAAAAATGGCTCCAATTCTTCTGAAACTGAAAGCATAAAGGCCAGCTTTACTGGCAGCATCTCGTCTTTCACAGCCGTCTCGACATGAGCATAGCTGCCACACGCTGGAAGTTTCTTTTCTTTCTTGACATGCTCAACATATTTGACCACATTTGGGAGGACTTGCAGTGCCCTAGCAAGAGCCTTGCCATTTTCCAGCCAGCGCACTGAGCAAAACTTTAGCGGAAACAGTATGCTCCCTGTGAAATTGACATAGTCGGCTCGGCGTGCAGGGACGTTTTTGAACAAATTGTACAAGCTTCTAAGAAACACTACTGTGTTCCACTTTGTCACATTGTGGCCTGTTTTAAATGCACCACTCACAACGTGCAGTCCGCAGCTTCCAATGTCCACAATATTCTGATTTCCATCAGACGCAGAAAACTCTTGCTTCAACGACTTCAACAACTTCAAATTGACGTTTGGACCATCCATCGAAAGTTGAAGTATTTTTGCCGGCTCAATGTTCTCAGTGGCCTTTTTGAAAGCGGCAGCTAAATCTTCTGCGCAAGTGTGTCCTAAAAAACAGGACGTCAGGTAGCGGGTTTTGACAACGTCGTCAGCTGGGTCCCAAAACCTGATCAAAACGTCCATTTGCTCTTTCTGAGCAATTTTGTTCAGGGACTCGTCAAAAGCCACGACCACGTGTGGGACACTATGCAGCTTTGATAGCAGCCTGTTTCGGAAGTACGGGGCTATACCGTAACAAATTATATAGCCAACTTTGTCCTTACCAAGTTGCAACTTCTTCGCGACGTCGCACGTGGGGAACATGATGGGAAAAAGCGCCGCTGACGCTGCTGCTGAACGAAACGATCCATGGGTCGCTATAGTGTTCAGACACCAAACAACTTCTGCTTTCGTGACACATTTTTTGACCAGAAACCCATTTAAGGATGCCTTCCCGTCAGGCGCGACGGCCACCGGTTTAGCAGGCACGCTTTCAGCACTCGTGCTTGGCACAGTCGATACACATTCACTCGTAGTCGTAGCAGTCATGGAACACGGCAAGTTGGGTCCAGCACCGAAAAACGCGCGGATGTTTGTCTGGGAAGCACTTTGCACAATGCTCACAGCAGTTAGGTGTTTCTTGCTCACAGCGTGACTGGAGACAGCAGCGATGCCCATATTGCTAAGCGAGAAAGTCTTCTTGCATGCTGCACAGTGAGCCTTACTTGTATCGTTCGGCACTGCTCTAATCCATGAGGCGTGCTCGGATATTTCCGCGTTCACCCAATCAGGGTTAAACGAACACTTCTTCGCAAGAGGCATAGCAACTCACTGCATGCTCACGGCATCACAAGAAGAATGGCAATATGGCTGCAGCCCAGGCATCTTGATATGTGGATTGGATTGGATTGGATCCGATCTGGATTACCATATTTGCTCTACTACTGTTTTTGTATCCCAGTCCAATTTACGCACCTGTAAACTACACATTTCAGTAAAAAAATAATTACGACTCGCATATTCTGTGCACCTTGCCCTCTGCTGATGGCACTTCCAGCCTAACCAGAAAACCCTCAAGCCGAGCCGAGATTGCGGCCAAGACAAACATGCACAATTTTATGCGCGTGAGTAACGTTGTACTCGGAAAGTAGAAGCGCCAGCTATGCACTGCTTTTTTTTTAACTATGCTTCTGCTTAGCTGTTCTGTGTGGTTTAAGGAGCGATTTTTAAAGCTTTGATTAATGCTAATCAATATTTTCGTGACGATCTGAAAGACTACAGTCAGTTTCCATGACCTGGCCGGATTTTTCAGAAATTCCCTGACTTTTCCCTGACTTTTCCAGGCGTGTTCAAATTCCCTGACTTTTCCAGGTTTTCCAGGTTTTCCAGGTTGGTAGACACCCTGCAAGCCTACATGAGGCTTTGGGTTTTAGGCACAAACATGAAAAGCTGGACAAGTCCGCGATAGAAGCAAGTAAGAGACGGTTAGAGTATTGGTGGCAGAAAAGTAAAGATAAGGGACAGAAATAGTAGGAAAATGAGGTCACTCTGCCTGAAGAGGCAGAGATAGAACATAAATTAATTTTTTCGTTATAGTAAGATCGATTTAATTGAAGTAGATAAGACATTAGGCCAACATAAAAACAAAACTTTATTTTCATTTTTTCTTGTGAGCCTGGTGGCACACATTTTTTCTTGCGAGCCTAGTGGCACATGCCTCCACAGCTTATTAAAAAAAAGCGCAATTCCAAGGCTTACTCCAACGCCTGAGAGAGCTAATCATTTTTAAAGACAATAGTCTTTCTTGGGGTACTTCAACGCAAAAATTTTGATGTCTGTACATTTGTATGTACGCTTTAACGATACCCCAGACGGCCAACCCCCTCTGCAGCACCCACAAATATTGCTCAAGTTTCAGCGTTCGTAATTATGCGATTGTCAATTAAAAATCAATTATTGTGCATATTTGAGGCACCATAACAATACGTCAATATTTTGTATGTGTGTGTGTCTTTATACTAGAGAAGGCACACATAAGCAATTCCAAGGACCATAGCGTTTATCACGCTAGGCTGACAATGCAACGCGATGCTCAAAAAGGCAAGTGTTTCCAATGCTTTGCTAAGACAACATGGTGGTGGCACCTGCCAGATGCCTTGCATTCTACACCTTATCACCTCCGAAACAGGCGCGCACACCTTCCTTCGTTTTCGAAGATAACTACCAGATAGCGCTCGTGTATAATGTGCCTCGATGCGCTCGTTCACATTCGCTGCACGGATCGAGACTAACGCAGCGCCTCCAGAATACAATTCACCGATTTTCTCATGCGGAACATCAAATGAACGTTTTGTTCACTCTCTCCAGACAGAAGACTATTGTCTTTAGACAACATTTGCAGTGAAACATGCAGATACGGGGTCGATTTCTTTCTCGGTAAGCCACTCCAAAACATAACTGATGAAGTGGCGTTGAAGGCAAGTTCCCCCGTTTCACAGCTGTGGCTGATTTACGACGGTTTTTATCAACAAAAAATTGACAAAAAGAAAAAAAGACCTGGCACAAAAGCGAAACCAAACGCCCGTCAACAGCACTACGATGTCCGCGCCCCTGAGCAGGCACCAAGGCACTCTAGTTTGCTTACACATGACCTACGAGACAACAGGCGCGCGGCGTATTTCTCCGCACGCCTGCCATCTCGCAGGCCATGGCTTACATTTAACGGCGCCCCCTGCCAACACGCCTGGATGCGGTCATCGATCTGCATCCGATGATTTAGAGAAAATATGCTACTTCCCTAGTCACTGCCACACTGGCAGAACTCAAACTTTTGTTCACGAACCTTCGAAGAATTACATTTTCGTCTTTTTATTTTTTTCTGAATGGAGTTGTTACTGGGCGCGCGCATGCCACTCTCGTGCACAAAAGGGACGCCAATGTATATATATATTTTTTGAGCAAAATGCCCAATTTCAGCGCGCTTAAATTATTTTTACGGTGCCGTCTGTTTTAGCCAAAAAGAAAAGAGCAAAATGATTCGAGCAGGTAAACGATTCGGCACCTCCAAATGCTTCTTTTAGCATGGACGAGCCCAGCTGGTCATCGGTAAGGAAAGGGTTAATGCTGTATCTATTTTTCCTTTCCCCCCAACCATTAAGGAATAACGGCGATAAGCTTTTTCTTATTATTACTTTTCGCAACCATGCGGCAATTCCCATTGTACATAATGCCTTCAAACGGGCAATAAACCTGATTGATATGTGGGGTTTAACGTCCCAAAACCACCATATGATTATGAGAGACGCCGTAGTGGCGGGCTCTGGAAATTTCGACAACCTGGGGTTCTTTAACGTGCACCCGAATTTGAGCATATGAGCCTGCGACATTCCTGCCTCCACCGGAAATGCAGCCGCCTCAGCCCGGGTTCCAACTGGCGACCTGCGGGTCAGCAGCTGAGTACCTTAGCCACTAAGCCACTGTGGCGGGGCAATGGGCAATAAACCTGTTAAAGTTCCATGGAAAAGCAGTAGCTGCATATTAAAATGTTATAATTAAGTTAAATTGCATTACACATTAATTCAAAGTAATTATTCTTAGTTAAGGCGAGTATTATGCTCAAATAGTTTATCAATTTTATTTAAAAAAATAAATTCTATGCACAAGTATAGAGTAAAAATGGTGGGCGTTTTCTCGCAACTTTTCTCAAGGAGTAGCTGCTCAGGGCCACTACACTGCAGCGTTTTAAGCGTTCGGCTACAGTTGCCACTGCTAGGCGAGGATGATGTATAAACCTAAAAGACGTGTAGCCTGCGAGTAAAAGCTGGCATTCATTTTGTGGTTTGGTGCTGCAGGCAGGCACTAGTTCAACACTGAAGAAAAGAAACGGCGCCCACCAACAGCAAACGAGTGGTTGCGCGCTCGCTTTCAGGACTAAAAACGGCGGCCTGCAGTTACGTAACGGAGTGCTGCCTAAAAATAACATAGCTTTTTTTCCCACCAATATGTACCTATGACCCACTTATCACCGCTCGAAACAGGGTTTGCACGAGTGCGCCGCGGCTATTTATTTAGAGGCGTTTTTAGAGCCCCAAGTCTATGTTTCAAACAGCACCGAGCATTGGCATGAGCAGTTCAGGGGGGCAAGGTAAACGCAGCTGGTCACATGACCACGCGAAAGTGTAGCGTGAACACCAGACGCGAGAGTGTGCGCCGCACTGGCAGCCAGCACATGCAAAGCCGCAGGCACGGAGGAGGAAATTGCACGTAGCGCATATACTGTCTGACAAATATAGTACTTAAAAAAAGTGCCCGCGCGAGGTGCGTGCCAGCATTCAGCGAACACAAACACATGACATATTTTTGTTTACATAGCCGCCGCGAGGGGCTCCGCATCTCACTCAGCCGCACACATTAAAATTGATTTCAAATATGTTCTAGGCTATATTTGTCTTTGGTATCTCGTAGATGTTATGTCTCCACACAAATCTATCACGCTCATTATCTCGCCTTCGAAATTTTGTGTCAGTGCTCCTTTGAAAGGAGCGCACTCGAAGCGCCACAAAGTTCTTTTAAATGGGGACACCGTGCTACACTGCAAAGCTACACTGCAGCGAGAAGCAGCCGGCCGGAGCTAAGAGTTGCCAGCAGTAGCCAGCAGCAATCGTCTACACCACCATGTTATGCGGAAAGGAAGCCACAAGACATTGAAGCGAGGCCATAGCGATGCCAACGCCGCGAACGGCGCTGCCCTCTTCTGCAAAAGGCAGAAAGTTGAGGGGCATTGAGTTCAACAAATATTGCGATCATTGTATCTCCGGTTCTACTTCAGTTTTTCGATAAATTCTTTCGGCCATCTGGGAGTCGTCACACTCATTCCAGGATGTCTTCAAAGCCAAGTGCGAGGAATGGTTAATGAAAAGCCGGCTTTTATACTTTAAGTATAGCAAATTGTAAAACATAACATATTTTACAGATTATAGCTTGCATTTCACTAGAAGTCAAATGCCGCATCTAATCAAAGTTGCTTCTATTTCTTTTGAACGAAAAAGAATGACGTTTGTACTTTCCTTGTTTCAAATTAAAATATGTATATACTGTGCAGGTTAACTGGGTCATGACAAATATATTCTCATTTTTCTTTATAATTTGTGATATATACTCTTCAAGTTTGATTAAAAATTATTTTATTCAAATCGTTATTCGTTTCGAACCCAAGATTTCGTACGAGGCACACCCTATGCCTCGAACCAAAGTACGCGGTGGCACCTTCAAGAACACCGCACGAGCTCCTCACTCTGGTCAGGCAAGTCGCTCGTCGTGCTCCTGACTCTGAATGCGATAGATGTCTTGCCCAAGGCGTGCAGGTGCTCTCAAGATGTAAGCCTTCGAACAAAGTTGTCAATAGTTGTCAATACAGGAAGCACTGTCGGGTACCTAAAGGCACATTCCTTGTCACTTCTGTCGGCTGACAAGGAAGGTGGTTTTGCGGTTCTTCCTCGTTCAATGTTTAAGGTGAAAGCTATGCAGGCAATGCAGTCTCTTTTCAACGAGAATGATGAGATTGGTCTGGATAAGCTTAAGAAGCGTGCGAAAACTCTTACCGGGACCCTGGGGTTTCAAAAGCTTTCAAAGGCAATAGATAGTTGCAAAAAGCTTAGCCTTGACCTGTTCTTTTCTGCGAAAACTCACAAAATTGACTGCCCATTGCGGGTCATTGTAACAGAAAGGGGGACCTGGCAAAAGTCTGTAGCACTTTTCTTGCAGGAAAAGCTAAAACATATAACAATAGACAATCCTTTTTTGGTCAAGAACTCTGCCGCTGTTATTGACATTATTGGGCGAACTAACACAGGACTCCAGGCAATGTCTGTGGATATTAAGGACTTGTATTACTCTTTGCCACATGAACAACTACTTAAATGTGTAGAGGAATCCATAGACAGGTTAGGATCATCAGCGTTCCAAACGCGTACTGGAATTCATAACAGCAGCTTATTAGAATTACTCAGCTTTTATTTGAAGGCCACTTTTGTATCATGGGAAGACAAAAACTACTTACAAAAAAGTGGAATATGTATTGGTTCATGTTTGGCCCCCATTCTCAGTGACATATTTCTAGCACATCATGATCGTGTCTTGTCAAACAAGCTTGACGACTCTGCAGTTTAAAGTTTGCCGTTTTGTTGATGATTATTTAGTGTTGTTGAAATGCGATAGTCAATATTTTCAGACCGTTTCCTCTGACGTGTTGACTGTTTTCCGAGAGTGCCTGAAACCACTAGTTCTAACCCATGAATCACCCACTGATAACAACCTGAAGTTTCTAGATTTGAAGCTTTTGCTAGAATCTTGACATGTTTGCTGGATGTATGAACCAAGAAGCGGCAAGCCTTTTCTGCCTTTCAGCTCAGCTCACTCTAAATTGGTCAAGCGGGGCATCGCTAACCTCTGCCTTGTCAATGCCTTAAAGAAGTCCTGCCCCCTCATGGTACACCACAGCTTTGCTCTACAAGTAGAGCGGCTTACCAAAGCTGCTTACCCCGCGCATGTTCTCGTTTCGGTGGCGGAAAAGCTGGTCACTGTCTTGAAGCGAGGCGACAAACCGGATAAGTGAAACAGTGTCAGAAAGAGCCGGCCTGTCGTACTGCCTTACGTGCACGACGTATCACACAGGCTAAAAAAGATTCCTCGAGATGCCAACGTTTTTGTGGTTTTTTTCTGCACCGGAAAAATTGCAGAGGCTTTGCAAACGGGTCAATGCACCTTGTGCAATTCTACCTCGTGCTCTGTTGCGCACAGGACACACTACGTCCCATGCGCAGTGGGAGTCGTATACTTGATTCCACTGACGTGTGGGTGCATCTATGTCGGGCAAACCGGCAGGTGCATAAATGACCGCCTCCGAGAACACCGAAACAATGTGCACAATGTGGTACAAGGGCATCTTGGCATTCACTGCCGAGATTGTGGGTGCACCCCCCTCTTTGATCAGTGCTCAATATTGGCAAGGCACAGGGACCAGCTTACCCGAGAAATTATCGAAGCCGAAAAAATACACTTGCTAGGAGATAAATGTGTAAGCACATCATCGATTGCTTTATCACAGGCTGAACGTGATTACCTGGCTGGGCTTTGAGGCAATAGAGGACCCGTCACACGTGTTTTGTTACTGATGTGTAGATTAGGCTTGCATTTTACCTTCATGCTCTGTTATCCTTTTTAGCAGTATATATTCTTGCCACTCTGTGAAATAAAGTTAGTTGGAAGTCAGCGTTCTTTCTGTCTACCCTGTCCTTTTTCCTTTGTTCGCGCGCTGAAACATCTTGCAAATATGACTACGCACCAACTAGCCCAAACTTCCACTTTTGTAAGATTTACTATTTGCACAAGTCAAGGTGTAATACTTTCGTGTATAGCCGCCTAAGAATTACGCGCCTGACGTTCTTACCACGTGAACTGTAGCGTTGGTCGCCTCCTAGTCCACTTATTGGGTATCAGCATCGGACATGTAACAGTCATTGCATGCTCAGTCTCTCCTGCCAGCAGGTTAGAGAACTTTTTGTCCTCTTCCCTTTTTTCATATCCATGCCACAACTACTACTGCACAGTTAACATCCTCTATTCATTACTTTGCTTCATCTGCTGGGTTGTGCGGAAAAATGAAACGAGCACGCACTATTCTTTTCCTTCCTACAACATAGCTCAGTGAGCCAGTACACACAACTAAGGAACATGACACAAGTTAAACAACAGTTGTAGGGCATGCATAAGTTCCCCCCAAAAAAGAAACTCAATAAACAACAAGGCATAATTTTAAGGGGCATACTTTGCCACTTTTATATATACAAAAAGAAATTTTACAAGCACCGAGTAAAAGTTCAGTTCAGTCTCGTTTCACCTCGAGGTTGGCAATGGCCGAACACACAGCCTCCAAAATTTTCTCACCCACCTCCAGTACTCGATCGCTAGGGCTCTCGTGTTGCGACGTTGATGCGCCATCGTCGAGCATCGCTTTGACCACATCACCCTTCATCACGATCTTGCCGCTGGCGAGATCGAGCTCGCCGATTCTCGAGCACACGGCTCCAGCAAACTGGTCCCCGGACTCGCACGGCTGCGAAGTCGACGGACCGGCAGCACCCAGCACAGCCTCAAGAACATCTACCGGCTTCTCAGTTGACTCGTCGTAAACGATGTCTAGCACACCGACGCCGGGGCCCAGGGTCTCCTCAAGTAAGTTGGCGGCTGTAGCTCCCAGCGAAGTAGACGCGCCATCGTTGAGCGCAGTCTTGGCCAGCTCGTTACGCCTTTTCATGTCATTGGCAAGCTTGTACGGAGGATCTATTGGCGGCTGCACGGGCTTGCAGAATTTGTAAGCCTTGTCCTTATTGAGCTGCATAAAAGAAAAAGCACTTTATGCATTTCATGCGCGCCTTCACTTGAGATTTCGTCAAAATAGGAATCGCAGGAATATACTGGAAATTTACGAGGCAACTGGCAATGTGGTTTGATAAAATATATAATGTGAGGTACATCGTCAGTGCGAGAGATGAAAGTTCAGTTTCCCACTATGGAATAAATTAGTCGAAGGGCTCAGACTAAGCTGTCTTCGTTAGTGTACTTGAGAAATAGCACGAAGCAGGCAATTAGAACTGTTAGTGCAGTAACGAGAGTTGGTAAAAGAAACATACTTGCGAGAAAGTTTTATGCTGGGCCACATGTCGAATTCCTTTGAGGAGAGGACTGGAATGACGAGCTTGATACGGTTTTGTATATTGTGTTTCTTCATCATGACAAAGGCTTCATGTTACAGCCCTGCTACAATTACAGCACGAAAACCACATGACTTTTTGCCTTCGTGTTTTTTTTTTTTTGAAACCCCCTAGATTTCTCAAAGCCTACCCTTCAATAGGAAACAAATTTGTCTACTAACTTTGTTAATGCTTTTTAATGGGCTGGTTTATACTGATGCATACTGAAACGAACAACAGTGCAGAAATACCGGGACGGATGGGCATACACAAACGAGCACTGTGTGTGTCTACTTGCCTGTCTTATGCGCTGCTTTATGTTTCAATCAGGCACCAAGCTATTAAGTGGTATGCAAAAAACCTTTCGACGAATGATGAGATGGGAGACACTGCGTACGTAAAGCCAATCCCAGTAAACGAAAAGACGAAGTCGAGCTAACAGTATTGATATTCGAACAGTGGGTCTAGCGGTCCAATCCAATGCAGCTGCAGGAGTTCACAGTACAAGCAAGTACATCCAAGGGGGCATCAGTGTGACAATGCAGTTGGGCATGTGCATGGCTGTTTGTACACTCGGTGTGTGTGGGCTTGTGCACACTATCTCCTATACAGCAAGTTTTTTTTTGCTGCTTTTTGGAGGGGAAGAATGGGGGTGGGGAGTAAGCACTTTTTTTGTGCGCAAAACAGTACGAAAAAACACATGCCTGTTTTGCCCCTTCTAGTGACTTGGTGAGGGACACACCTGGTACAACCACTACCAGAGGCAAAAGAGCGATTCGGGCTGTTGCTGTTCGTTCATCTACGGTGTAAGAAAAGTAATTTAAATGGGGAGACTCTGCGCCTGCCACAACGAAGACTGCATCTAGATAATGTCTGGCTTTCAGTACAGGCACCGGCCGCAGTATCGAGGCACAAAAGCGAAGGGGTGCTGCGACATAGGGGCTTAAGGGGACCGAGCGCGTCGATGCAAACACGTGTTCCGCCTTTTGCTCTCATTATATTTTCCTTAAAGCACCGTGCACGCTAGTAATTAAAGTGAGGAATGCATGCCGCTTTTTTTGCGAGTGAGAAACACCACGTGCAGCGAACGCTGCAGTTTGCCTTCACGGTGTTTTCCCGCACGGAACGCTGTTACGGACCCTACATACGCAGCTCATCCTCTACGGCTGCAGTTGCGTGGGTGGGCGCCGCGACGAGAGGGTCGATTGTAATCAGGATGCCCCTAGGGGCGGAGTGTCCACAGCTAAATTGTCTTACATCGTGGTTCATCTTATGCAAAAAAAATGAAGCACACTAACAAACAGGGACAAAGGATGAAAATATGACACAGAGGCACATTCGCAACTGGATGTTTGTTGATGAGGAAACACCAATACACTCAAACCTTGATATAACAAAACCGGATATAACGAAATATCGGTTATAAAGAAGTAAACTAAAGATATTTTTGCAATAGATATAGTGTTAGAAATAAACCTTTATAACGAATTTTCAGATATAACAAACTTATTTCGTGTGAGATGCAACTTTGCTATAATGAGGTTTGACTGTATAGTTTCACAAGTCAAGCAAGTATTAAAATTTCCTTCACCTTCAGACAGAAAGACTTTCCACATTAGGCTAATTCTTGTGAAGGTAAACACATGAAAAAAAAAGAGAGGAAAGGGAAGGTAGGACAAAGAAGTTCGCACAGCTTGTTGAGTAAATAGGAGTATACTCCTTTGCTAAGGGAACAGACAGGGGGCTGACAGACCGATCACCAAACCTACAATGAAAAGGTTTTATTACTTCATAGGTGGTTCTCTCGCAAAGTTTAGATAATTCGATTACATCCATGAAATGGGGGGAGCAGCCCAGCAATGTACGAAGTGATAAAAGCCATGCCCCAACGGCAGTTGTTGATAGCAGGCGCTTATATGCAGCTGCGCCACTGCTCAATATGTGAAACACTGCCGGAAAATAGGAATCTTAACGCATATTCGGTTTGTTGCTCCAGGTACTCTGGCTAAGAGTCGCCAGATGTCGAGGCAGCTCACAATCAGAGCACAAGAGGCAGCGTACCAATTGAATACATTGGTGATATTGGAGCAGCATGCCTGTTGCGCCACCGTGCAGCCAGCGTGAAAAGCCGCTGTGTAAACATTCGTGCCGATCTGTCAAGCGGCCATCTCCAACATGTCTGGACGCCTAGCACATAAATCTTGCAATTGTCATCGTACGAGCTGCTAGCTTCAAGGAATTCGTCATAAGCTGCTGTAACAACAGCATAGACAATTCCTCCACCTTCACTAGCTGCCTACTTTTTGACATGGTGGATTTATGGCTACGTAGACGTGAACTCGCCATATACACGGTCAAAAAACCTCACGAACACATGTGCACTAAGTATTATGCGTCCAGTGATGTCTCCTTCTGAAATGCGCACTTGCACTGTCACCTGCTAGCAATGCTTGTGTGAGCTGATGAGTTTTCCCGGCTAAATCGTGTCACGCTCTCACTTCAAAGTCAGAGCAATTCAATGTGCTTTGTGTCCGAGTCTGGTTGTCCGAAAGAGCCAACTGAAGGTAGTTCGAATGCTCACACTCTACCGACCAAAAGCCCGGCCACTTTACAAAGCCTTCCAGAGCTCACTTCGAAGTCAGAGCGGTTGAGTGTGCTCCGCGTCCAAGTCTGACGCTCCGAAAGAACTGACCGAAGGTAGTTCCAGCGCTCACACTCTACCAACCAAACGCACGGCCACTTTTCAGAGCACTCTAGAGCGATCGTAAACTCCAAACCGAATACGCTATAGTGATGCCCAGTTTCTGCATCAAAAACGGTGCCGAAAACGGGCGGCTTGTGGCATAAGTCACGGTAAACATTGGCATAAACCATTTGTCTGCCACATTTGTTGCAAAAATGAAGGTAGCCCAGCTATGGCATATACAGCGTAGCAGATAGGCCGATTCAAAGGTGAATGGACAAAGCCATTTAACGTGCGCATGCTCCGGAATAGACTATGGGAGGACGGCTCTGCACTTGAGCAAGCATGGTGCTCAAATTACACTGCGCAGGTGTTCCCCGCAAACAAGGCTCACAACAAAAGTGATCCCACGTTTTTCCCTCCCAAATCATGAAAATATTAAAGCCTTTGAAAAACGGCCAATGTTCACTCACCTCAAGAGGGTACGTCCTGTCCGAGTCAAATCCATCGAGATCTCCACAGATCACAAAAGGAACCATGGTTCTGTTTGGCTCTTCAGTTGTAACTTTCACTGTAAATCATCAGGACAAGAAAAAAATTTACACTGCAGAAAGTACAGCTGCCATGGTGTTTGTTAACATAAAACATACCCATTGAAGCCGTCACAAATACATTAAATAAAGCAAGCAAGATTGCATCTCACTAGGTTACCAGCAGGAGATCTGCTACTTCGTTCTGGACTCGCTCGTCAATTGTGACGATAAAATTATGCAACGACGATGGGCAGATCTAGGACACGTGAAAAGCTTGCCACTCTGAATGTGTTGAAATGGGTGTCCCCGAGCCACAGTAAGAAACTAATAAACTGCGGCGGTTGCTACGTCGCCAGGTCGACGGAGGCAAACTTGGGAAAGAACAGTAGTCACGATGGAGACCACAAGTGGGCAAAACAGAACAAATGCCGGTGTGAAGGCCGAATTTTTTAACGATAGCACAGTCACCGAAATCTGATTTACGAGCCTAATAAGCTGGCTACCAATAATACTATAGGTCACGGTAAAGACCATAGCCCAATCATTGATGTCTTTCACTTTTTGACTTTTGTAAGTCATCAAATTATGACTGTTGAAAACTTTTGAGAAGGTCTTGATACATCAAGGAGCGCCTTGTTCCATGTGGCAACACATACCAGTTTTGAGCCAATGAAACGCCTTTAAAGTAAAAGAAAAGTTGGCGTGTCCATAAAAAACTTTTCAATTTATTAAGGAACTTGCCAAACGTGTGGCATCACAAAAAACAAACTTGTTCACCACACTAACTCCGTCCTATAAATACATTGTAGCTAAGTAAGGTGTGACAGACAAAACTGCACAAGAAACCTCCAGTTCTGTTACATTGTTATTCGCTAGCATTCCTCCTGGCACTATTACAGCACCGATTTACGATGAACTAAATACTCTAAAGTCATGCAAGTCAGCCTGTTTTAAGTTATTAAAATCATGATAGCAAAAGAAAAAGGCACCCAATATATGTGTTTTTAATATAGGGTCATACTTTGGTGCCCAATTCCCGCGTCAAATTTTTTATATGTCTACTTAAACTATCGTCAACCTAGTTTACTGCAAGACAAAGCGCTCACCCAATTGTCTTCGATCCTCCCTATCATGAAATAGCAGATTAGATTACGTTTCGCGCTGAGGAATTTCTTAGACTTCAGCTCCATCTAAACATTTGCTGTCCTCGGCCATACTTCCAATCTCTTCGTATCCATTCCGTCACTCCTACCAACTATCAATTCTTTCCTTCTCATGACGTTATTTGTCCAGGTGAATTTTTTTACCACATCGATATTGCATAGCCAATATTCTTTTTGCCACGCTTTGCTGTCATCATATCTCCCACTAGAGTTAAGGGGAGATGCGGGTCGAAGACACTTTTTTTTAATATTCATTCGAGAGCAATGAAACTTGAGGTGCTTATAGAACTTTTTATGCCGATTTCGAATATATAATGAGTTGTCTTGCAAGTTGCATACTTTTAGTTTTGCAACATGACAAAGTGAAAAACTTAAGCCCTTTGCCCCCCCCTCTTTTCATACCTAAACTTCATTAATTTTTTACAATTGATAGTTCATAATGTTTCAAATGAAGTGTGGAATGCAAACAACTAATTTGGAAGTCCATACAAAATATGTACTAGACGTGAAAAATTTTAACGTGGGAAGTTCATATTTCTCCTACCCTAGTAAAAGTTTACATAACTTTTTTTTTATTATATAAAAAGAATATTGAAACTTAAACAAGATAATTGCATTTCTCGTACTTTGGAAAAAATTTGGGAAAAATTTCATGCAGATCTGAGCACCAGAAGTACCCGAAAAAGGAGGGGCACATTGACAAAAATGGCAAAATTTGTGTTTTGAGAAAAAGAAGTTTTAAAGTCAAAATTGCATGTTTATTTATCAAAGATGTCATTGAATGCGACGAAATTTGTACACAAGAAAGAAAAATCCTCCTTGTAGTGGCCACTGCCATTAAAATGCGCCAGCACCATAGGTTTGGCCCTATGGTGCGAGCTCCCGCTATCGCGCGAGCTCCCGCTGTCGTATGTTCTCCTCGCGGTCAGTCCGTCACCCGCCACGCTCACGCTGGCCTCCCCGCCTTGAAGCTACTCGCCGCGAAGTATATGTCGCCGAAAGAATAGTCTCGGGGCACTCACTGTTTGGGCAGTGGAGTTCGACGAACGACGCAAGTCCTTTCCGCTTGTCGGCCGGTTCCCGGACACGTAATCCCAAATGGCGACACGTCGGACACATTGCACCGCGCACAAGCATGTTCAGTGCTGTCACATCAGCAATCAACGAAGACTCGTCGTCCTGTGATTTTTCTTCGTCTTCGAAGAGTCCGATCTTTTTTCTGGGAGGCACTCACATATTCGAATGCCGCGGCAAACTCGTCGGGCGCATCGGCGTCATTGCCACTACGTTTTGCGGCAGCAGACGATCTTTTCGTGGTTTGAGTGTTCGGCTTTGATTTGCGCCGGCGTCCTCGAAATTTGTGCGCCGCGTGAAACTTCACAGGCCGGTGACCGCGCTTCCTACGGCTTTCTTCATCCATAACGAATAAGCACTCGAGAAAAGCGTAGTTCAGCTGTGCTGCTCGACGAGACACGGATCCTGCAAGTAGGCTTCACAGCACACACAGGCGCGCAGCGGCCAATGGCGGCTCCCGATCCATACCACGTGATTTAAAAGCCAGTCGCGGCGCTCGAAAAAGGCGGCAAAAGCGCGCTTCTCTTTATTATTTCTTGCGTTGCGGCAGCGCGGGAAACCGTCGCTATTTGAAGAGTGAGGCTCGGTTCTTCGCCTCATGCGGTCGACAATGGCGAGCAGCGGCGCATTATCAGCGGCAAGGTGCTCGAAGATGACACACTTTCGGCCTTTTGACAGCCACCTTGTGCTCTTCAGACGCAATTTTAAAGCATTTCCAGTTGATTCTCGACATAGATTTTTTTTTTTTTTTCAGAATAGTAGAGGTACTAATCTTAACAAAACAGGTGAAAACAAAAAATCGATAATTTTTTAGAAAATTCTCGTTTTTCGACCCGCATCTCCCCTTAAGCTTGCGATTTTTGATACCATAGCATGCTCTGTGATGCAAAACTTATCATGCTTTGCGTCATTCTTAATGTTCCTGCCACATACCGTACTTACATGACTGTAGGTCAACCCATTTTATCTAAATGTGAAATCTGAAAATGGTGGGTCGACTTACAATCAAACCCAAGATTTGTCGAAGGTTGACTTACAACTTGAAACAAACAAGAAATCATGAACGCTGTGGCATAGTTACCACATTATGTTTACGTTCGGATTCTACCTACACCGCATCTTATCATTTACAAGGCGAACTCTCTGCAACGATGAAGGAAAAAAAGAAAAGAAAAACTGATTAATTTCTCAAAGCCACCTATCCTGCACACCTTTGAAGCACTGCTGTGAAGCCACTTCCGCACACCAGATTTAATTTTTTTTTTCCAGCGACATTGTAAATTTTTTTTTCGAAATTTGTTTTCTTTTTTTTTTCCTTAGAAGTTTAGGGGAATCAACCTAAATTCGAGTCAACTTACAATTGTCTAAATACGGTACGCTAGAATTCAATTAAATGCCCACTAACAGCACAGAACAAAATTTTCCTTTTGAAAACGCCAAGCATAATGACACATATAGTACAATTCATTGCAGCACAAAAAATGCACTCACAATCTTCCATGGAGCCAGAAAATGTGAATGGCTTGTAACCTTCGGGTGGAGAGTAGCGGCGACAGACAACAAAGGACTCTGAAAATGCAAGGGGCCAAACCAATGACGCATCAGGGGCAACTAAACTGCCAGAAGATGTAGCACTGAAAAGCTCACAAAAAATCATGTCAGGAAAGCAATAATTCAACAGATATTAATTATTGTGATCTAAGTAAATAGGACGCAAAACAAACGAGCCACACACAACAAACAAGCCTTTAGGGCAAACTAGTTTGTTTGATAACACCTTGTCTTTCTATTCATTTGTTGTTAGTCCTATTAATTTAAAGCCTAGGAAAAAAATCCATGAGGTGTTGCTATGACAAAGAAATTACTTAATGTCCTTTGACATCAATAAGTTACACATATGCACTCTAGTAAGCAGAAGCACCAAGTGCTGCTCATGCACTACCCTGGTCAAAGATGCATATAATGAAATGAAATGAAATGAACAGATTTTATTTCTGGAGAGAATACAGAAAAACGAAGCAAAGCTAAAGGCCATTCGGCCTGACGTGGCTTTGCTACACGAAAAAAGTTCAGCAAACAGTGCTACATTGAATAATAATTATCACAATACAAGGAGCATCATAATAACAGTAACACAGAAATAGCATAAAAGCAAAAATAGGTGACATATAAGTACAAAAAATAGGCTGCATAGACGCACAGAATCAGACATAATAATGACAATACAATAAAAAGGCATAAATAAATCACTCAATTATGAATAAATACAATGAATAGGCGCCAAAATAGCCTATACAATACACTCAAACCTCATCATAACAAATTTGCATGTCACATAAAAATAAGCTCAGTATATGCTAAAATTCTTTATAGAGGTTCATTCCTAGCACTATATCTATTGCAAGAATATAATTTGCTTCGTTATGGCCATATTTCATTAAATACCGGTTTGTTACACCGGGGTATGAGTATATATGTCTGAGATTGATAATAAACCTAAGCAGGCATGCTAAGCTTTTGTGTGTGTGTGTGTTCAGGAGTGTATTTCTCTATGTTGTACCATGACTTTGCCAGTGAAAGGACAAGTGCCAAACAAAGATGAAATGCGAACTGCACAGATCACCGACTGTCTGACACACGTAGTTTCGCTAGCTACGGTAGTCCATGCCCACCCTTTGTTTGTCGCACAATGAACAAACCAAGCCGAGGCACTCTTAGAAACTGCAAAACTGAATGCGTTGACAAAACCTCGGCGAACGGCGTCACGAAAAAGCAGGATTTACAGCAACCAGTGCTGCTATACAGGGCAAGAAAAAAGAACACCGAGACATTGCACCAAAAAATTCTGTTAGGTCAACCGCGGGCCTCTGTATTATATTCGATTTTGTAAGAGCTGGCTACCATGATCGTGAACTAAGCAGCCCACGAGTTGATCCTTGCAAAGTTTACAACTAGAAATACTTGCTAATCTAGTGACTTCAAAATTCGAGATATTCGTCAGAACTGAAGGTAGAAGGGAAGACGCCACGGAAGAAAACTGGTGTGCGCTTTAATTTACCTTTTCTTAGTGCAACAGAGACGCAAAACGAATGACTGCCGGTAAAGTTTGTAAACACCAGCCTCTTAAGGGGAGATGCTCCCCGAAAAACTTCTTCTTCAGATATTGGTGACAGCTCAATGAAACTTTCACCAGTTATTCAGTTCGAACTCCTCTTTTCAAATCTGCTTTTTTTTATGGCTCATTTAGTTAATTTTTTGCAGACATTGCATATTAAAAAACAATGCATTTTTGTGCAAGCTTAGGCACCAATAGTAAGCACAAGAAAGCTCTTAAAGATAGCAAATGTTGCTTCTAATGAATTGGAGAATTCAATAAAGCAAAAAAACATTGTGTAACATTAGTGTGCTGGCCTAGAAAAAAATTCTAATGCTGAGTTTGAGTTATACCGCAATCAAGGAACAAGCTTCAGAAATTATCTAGCTGGATATGCTTTGGAGACTTCTGAAAGTTGTTTATTTGAATTTGGGACATGTTAAACTTTAAGCATGCCAAGTTTCATTGCAATCCGACTACATAAAGCATACAAATTACTTGCACAAGCTCTAAAAATGCCAAAAAAATGAGGAACTGAGAAAAAGAGGTTTGAAAGTTCAAAAACGTGTTTATTGCGCTTATCCACATGACAATGATGTTCGGTGGCGGAAGTGATTTAGGTGTTCCACACACAATCAGAATATTTTAGAACCAATGTCTTGCGCTATCATTATTTTCTTTCCATGGTAACCTAGCACAGTTTTTCAAGAGACTTGTGGTCATGGCTGTGCAACTTGAAGGATTGTTCAAAATTCTGGAGTGACCCAGGCAAATCAAGAAAGTGTGCGAAGACCGCAAGAAGAGGCAGAGGTGGGAGGGTGTAGGGTTAAACAAAGCAGTGAAACCTGGACCACCTTGGGTAAACCGTACCTATGCTGGAGTTGCGGCTGCTCCGAGGCTTGGCAACAGTCACGTGCTCAAAGAAGAGCTTCAGCTGCGCATACAGCAGGGTCACGTCTTTTCCTCGAAAAATCTGACACGAGAAAAACATACGTTCATTCACTGAACGGCCTCCCGAAGCTGTGTAATGGCTATCGATGAGCAACTGCCCTTAATCACAAAAAAGTTATTGTTCAGCAACGTAGTAGCACTATCCTGGTCAAAGCAATACGCTTAAAAGGGGAAACAAAAAACTACAGCAGCCTCACTGTAAAGCACGCAAACAACGCCAGAAAGCACATAGGCAAGCAATGTACTGCAAGAGAAGCTTTAGAGACTCATGAGGTAAGATCATAAATTATGAAGGAGTTGACCATGAATTACTCTTCCTTTCATAGCAAGTACATTGTACGTACCCACGGTGGCTCAACAGCTAAGGTGGTGTGAGGCTAAACTCAAGGTTGTGGGTTAGATTCCCCGCCATTGGGGCTGAATTTTGGTAGCACCCACGGGGCCCCTGAATTTTTGGTGCCCATTAGAGAACCACTTGGTGGCCCAAATGTTTCATATCCTCTCTTCGGCATTCCTCAAAATCATATTGTTATTCTGGCGTGTTTTATCACAGAGTGTAGTCATATCATTTCACGACATGAACATCATTGTGACAGTGCTCTGGAAGTGAGCGGAATGGCGAATTCAAAGATTAAATCATCAGTACGTCCCGCTTACCTTGGCTATGTAGGTACCGCCGGTCTTCAAGACATGAGTGGTGATGTTTAGGGCCTGAAACCAGAATTTGAAAACAAAGTGTTCAAAGAAAAAAAAAAGAACTGCTAGCAAAAGCATGAAGTTGGACATCCTTTGTGCATAAGTGGGATGCATATATCCCCGTTTTATTTCTGCAGAAAGCTTTTCTCTTATCCACACCATCTCTCACAACATCTCTTGGTGCAACGCTAAGTGGCTGCTACCTTACCTAAGTCTATGTAAGCTAAAGAAAATTGTTTTAGCACAGTGTTGGGAGGCGGCAATCGTGCCTCAATGCCGTTAAATTTTGTTCAAGTTTTACGAAACCTTCTGAGCTTCCCCTAATTCAGACTAAAAAAAACTCATTAAAATGCCAAGTAATTTTCTCCTTCTCTGGTTTTTCTGGAAAACTGATTTCAGCTCCCAGTAATCTTATGTTTTTGCAAATTTGTGCAGTAACTTGCCTGAGAAATGCACCGATACACAGCCCTAAGCGAAATCGCCACGCTTTTTTTGCTAAGCCTATTTGTGAATAATGGTGCATGAGAGTAATATTCTTAATATCATAAACTTTTTAAATAAAGCAAATATTCAAAGGAGACATCAGTACTCGACCACTTTCAGAAACAGAAGAAGGGACAGCAAGACAGACAAACAGAAAAAAAAAACTGTGTGTATGCAGTAAAGCAAGCTTCACAGGAACAGACCACAGGCTTATGAAGGCTTGTAAGGTTTATGTGCAGCAGCTGTTCTGCTGCTAAAAATCAGGTGCACACAACGTTCCTCTGCACAACATCACAAGTGCTCCTCTGCACTACTTGTGTCAGCCTTTTCATCTCTAACACCCAGTGATGTGGTCACAGGGCAATACCTTCAGGAGTGGGACATATGGGTCCCGCTTTTTTCCAGTAGAGTACTGGCTTTATTTTGATGAAACTTGTTTCATAATATGTCTCCGCGGTCCATATGTATATACCAAAGCCAGTTTTTAAATGATGTGAAAAATATCGGGGAGCCTGCAGAGGGTTAAGCTCACCCAAAAAACACACAAGAAATGATGAAAAAAAAACAAGTGTAACTGCAACAATTTGCGAGTAAGAGCACACCGAAACCTTTTTGGGTTAGGTGCAAGTGAGAAGGTGTAACCACAACTGTTGCGTGTATTGTGTTAAGGCTTTTTTCAAGCAGTTTCAAACAAGTACTAAGTGGAAGAGACACTAATAAAATGAAATGGCACAGTCTGCCCTGAAAATTTGACTACTGTTATGGCCCGAAACAAGGTGTGAGACTACATATGTATCTACTTTCAACCTCCATCCTAATGCCAAAGTTCCTACCAAGTCCCTAAAGCCTAGTACCTAATCGCACTCTCTTAGGTTTATGGGCGAGGCAAATTGCAGTAGGCAGTGTCTTCAGCAATGTACATTTAATTCTTCGCCGACAGTGAATATGAACCACACCACGCCAGATGCCTTTGGGACATGCGAGGGTACTTACCGATAGAAGCAGCTCTGCTTGGATGTATTCATCGATGTCGTGGAGGCCAGTTACTGAAACGAAAAACAGCAAAATGATCAACAAATGTTGCTGAAAGAAAGCATGAACTCACAGTCACAAACTCTCTTTAAACTCTCTGTTTTAGTTAGCGCGTAAAGGCGATTATGTAACAGAGTTCTGTCTGGTTGGGAAGCAAAACACAATATTAGAAGTGAAATATTCTACTCCAAATTTTTTACCTTTAATATTACATTGTTTGGTGTCACCAGCTAGCACTGTAATCAACGATACGAGCATAACTGTAAGCAGTGGTTACAATCATAATGGCCAGTGGTGAAGTTTACGTAACGATCAAACAAATGCGCGGAGAAGCCTTACTGAGAAACGATCTCGGAACAAAAACTGTACACTTATTAAATGTGAAAACACAGTGCAATAAGCTTATTGTCTCACAAACAACTCTCTGGTAGCTGTAGCTGATGTCTGCTACAGAAGGCCCGTATAATGGTTCTAAAGTGATGGTGCCACTAATATCTTACATTTTGATTTTTCTCACTTTCTGAAAAATCTCCTCTCTATGATGAGTGGAGCATTCATTCTTTTACAACACTAATTTATGAATCACAGGCTTTACTTACCATCGGGTGCACCATCGCAGACAACCAAGTCTGCCTTTTCACCCTCAAAGTGACCGATGATCTTCTGAGCTGTCGTGATCTTGTCCAATGTAATGAAAGGTAATGAAAGAAAGATGTTTGAGTAAAAGACGGGCAGACATTTTGGTTTAATGTCACCAGCACACAACACACACATCTCACAATTGTTCTCAGTGGCTTCATCAAAAAATTTTTGCCAAACAATTTACGCTGCCGAAGAGTCACCAAGAATGATGAACCGATGGTAGTGCAAATTAGACGAAATGATTCACTTCTCCAATCCTTACCTCAGTGATGTCTCCCTGCAGCTGAATGACCCCTGGTAGAGGTGCCATAGCCTGAAGGTCCACAGCAACAATTTTCACGTTATCCGGATTCTGGGCATTGCCTCTGCGAAAGTGGATAGGAAGAGCGAATTAGAAGGGACACTGTTTTTGTTTATATAGTTCTTGTAGCAGTTAACGTTATTCGCCTTGCATTTATTTCAGGAATTTGCACAAACATATGTAGTACACAGTTAGGGGAAGCAACTGCAATATATCGCCATGCTTTTCCTGCATGGCTTGGAATGTACTTGAAGCACAGAAGCGATGGCATTAAGTTGAGCTCCTAGAGCTTCTGCACCTCTTTTTCGTAGTTACTAAACTTCTGCACAGAAGAAAAGGCTAAAAAATCCTGGTTGAGAGAATCTAGTTTGTAAACATTGAGTAAACCTTCAAACATCAACTATTAAAGGAGCACTCACATCAAATTTACTCATGCCAAGATTTTTGCGCCAGCGAGTAGCTATAGACCCCGTAGCAGCAATTCACGACCTAAAATGCAACTGAGGGATGAATAACTATCCCTTTTATTGATTTATGTCACTGGTATCTAGCACTATTCAAAACGGCCGGCAATCCCGCCATTTTTAGCGCTGGGAGCACCAGCAGTGGCGCTACCTCGCGGTCACCTCCAGATTACGCCACAGCTGACCACTTCTCGACAGGAAAGAGTGACGTCAGGCTCAGCTGCTTCGCAAACATTTCGTCTGCTAGGCTGACACATTCAGTCATGCCTGGTCACCTGCATTACTGTCGTCGCGGTACAAAGTGTCGACTCGGGTTCAATACGATAGTCTGGAGCTTGGAATCCCCGCAATTCGCGACATCGCGAATTATTCTTGCTTCGATCGACCTTTTGCAGAGCAGTGATTCCGAAATGCACGCCGTTCCAAGCAGCCCTGCAGAGGTGCCCAAGGATGCACGCTTCAGCCATGTTCGCTCGTGTGTCTCAGTCAGCTATATTGGTGTGTTTTCTCAAGCAAAGCATTCAGGTATATGCAGAAGGGTGAACGCAATATAGAAATTGTGAATGAGCATCAGTGGAGAACTAGAATATGCTTCCTGCTTGCCAGGTTCATTTTTGCGCCTCCAGATGACCCCACCTATACAGTCTTTAGTGGTTAACATGGTATTACCACTTTTACATGGATGCAAAGTCTACAGATGAACTAAATTTCAACAATACCTGCGCGTTAGTTGTTAGCGATGATATATGACTATACGCTGTTCTAATTTTGATAGCTTGTCGTCCTGTTGATGTGTAACACATAGGTGATATGAAGAGACACCCTCATTGTGCTTTTTCCTTGCTTCGAACTAGACTGCAACTCACCTGCAACTCGCAACGATTCCCCCACATGCTGACCGACAAGCACACGTTTAATCATGCTCTTTTCTTTCACTGTTTTTATAAAGGTGGGTTATATCTGGATAATTTCACAAAATCATTCAAACCGGTGCGACGAAGATCAGACGCGACGCGCGAGTGCGTTTCTGAGATTTGGCGCCGATACGATAAGAACACTCGAATCGTACACGTCATCGCTACTAGGACATCGTCACTCAGGATGGTATTTGTGGAATGTATCACACTGAACACATAGCACTGGTGTCAATGTCGCAGGGCAGCCTATTTTCCGTTTTTTCTCCTTAACTTTTCACGCACTTTGACATCGAATTAAAATAACTTTCTCGCGACAGGTGCCGTTCAAATTTGGCCAAGAAGACCTAAGCATACCAAGCGATCGAATGATGGGCACATCTCGATATTGAAATTTGATGTCAATGCTCCTTTAAGTGATCCTGATTTCCCATTGCCACACTCAAACACCTATAATACAGTGAACATCTTCAAAACGAGGAGAGTGCATTATGTCTTCTTCATGCTTGCAATGTTAACAGGTCAACCCACTCCATTTGCAGCACAACCTGCTCCCTGTTGCAACCTACAAGCTTGAAGTTGTTTATAGGGCCCCACAATTACCTCTGATAATACAGTGAGAAATCCATGTGTTTTCTTTCAAATAGCCCAGTTACTTGTTTTTTAAACGTAATACATATACTAATAGTATATTTCTAGTGAGTTGCATGGGCAAACGCTGTCAGTTTATCCACATTTAATAGACATCACTTCTAATCAGTATGCTAGCATGCCTTTGCCATGCAGTTTCATGCCCATCCTTGCAGTCTCACTTGCCTGTCGTGCACACTCGTGTTTTCCCATAGAATGGTGCATTTTGTGCAGTGTGAGTGGTGGCAGGTATGCAGCCAAGAAGAACATAGCGAGATGATGGTAGGGTAATCATTCACTCATTCTCTAGTCGTCACCCCTTTTCTTAAAGTAGGGTGCCAACAAGACATTAAGTATTGATGCGACACCCATGTACGGGCTCTGCCCGTTATGTAACGATACTGGCTCTGTTAAAAAAAGGATTATGCATCTGATTGGAACATAATATTAAAATTCTTCCAGTAGTTTCCCTTGGCATCTATACACCCCTTCCAACGCGATTGCCAAGCTGCTCCCGAAAGTTGGTTGCCAGTAACTCACTTCTGTCAGAGAACGTCTCGACAGCCAGTTGTGTAGATAGAACCGTCGAAACGGTCACCTTTACGGTTACTCTTGAACTTTGGGAGGATGAAGTAATCAGGGGCTCATAGCTGGGCTCATGCAGCCCTTGCATAAGCCCCGGAACAGCACTGATGCAACCAAATGCTCACCGGAGCTTTCTCGATAGGACTTGGCTCCAGCTTCCAGGGGCGGCGCACAGGTCGACTGCTTTTGTGACACCTGCATGAAAAAGATTCATGGCGATTGCACTATGCGAAGGTGGGCGACCAGCAAAGCTGCGTTGTGCGTCACAGCGACACCACTGCAAGCTTCAAACCTTCACATACAAAAAGCATCGCAGCATCGTTTCGTCAAATAGAAAGCAGTCAGAGCAAGTTTAACATGGGGTATGCATTTCTAGCAGCAACATCAAGCTCAAGAGCTCAAACATTTAAATATGAGGCCTCGAGTTTCACGAAAAAAATAAAAAGAAATCAGGAGCTGTCGTCAAGAACGAAAGTCAAACTGAACCTGTGAAGATATCGAACTCCTCGTTGATTTGCAGCAGCTTGAACGCGCTTCGCGCACGCCAGCCTTCTTCCTTGGCCAAGCGGTAGTAGACGTCACGCTTGTCCTTCGAGGAACGACCCATTTTATCGCACGTCAGACAGTGTTACGAATTCCAGTAAACGCAGCGAAAACTCCCAGTCGGCGAATGAAAACGACACACATCAACACGCAGCGCGCGTGGTCGCCATGTTGCACAAGATGAACGGAACACAGGAGAGATGAGGTAATGTCTTGCCCTTTGAAGCCGCCGAAGACACTGCACTTTTAAACGACTGAACAACGTACACCAAAAGAAAAAGGAATATTTATGCAACTATATCAAGTAGCGCTTTATTCAGCGCTTAACTAGGAAGGGTTGCTTTAGAATCAGTTTTATTTGACAACACGCCCCTAAAATGTTTGGAACGAACGTGTAAACGCTTCCCTTCTGATCATTTCTCTACTGAAACCACTCTACTACCCTCGCTCTCTCGTCTTGTGCGCATGCGCAATGGAGGAGAGTAGCAGCCAGCCTCTTGCCGCGCGTTCTATTTACGATTTCCGCACGAATCCCGAACAGCGAGCGGGCGCTCCGGCACCCCCGAACTTGCAAAGGACTTAAAAATGGATCCCGAAATGTTTCTCGATGTCGCCAACCAGGTGACAAAGCTCAAAATGTACCCGTATTTCGACATTGCCCACTGTGTAATCACCTGCCTGTACCTGCGCGAGGACTTGGGAGCCGGTAAGCGAAACCCCGGGTCCGCAGCCCGCGGCTCTTGTACCCTTGAGAGAAGAATTCGCAAACAAACAAGTACTAAAAACAAAGCGACCGAGGTTGCTTTTCTAAGCCTCGCAGTTGGCGATCGCGGCCTTTTTTTCTTTTTCTCTCTGGCATTTTGTCGTGCCATGGGAGCGCACGTCACGAAACCGAAAGATGCTGCGGTAGACGTTTCTTTTTCACGCTCGATCGCGAACTCGCTGATGGGGCTACTACCGCTGTGCGATCTCCCCTGGGCGTAGCGAGTGCTGCGAGCTTCGTGTAAACTTTGGACGAGCACGCGATCCTTTTTTGGGGACCTCGCGGCTCTAGTTAACCACTCGAGGGTCGCGAAAGCACGTTCGCAGGCTTTTCCTGCGACTGGCGCATGATTGGCATATCGCTGTAGCGTGTCCCTGCCGCAGCGAGCGGTCTTTACGCATGAAAGACTCGCGAAAGGCGTTCGAAGCAAAAAAAAAGGAAGTCGCATACGCGCTGGCATTGTTTTGGATCACAGCTACGGACAACGTCGACAACACGTAACGATGTCACCTTTCGAACACGACTAATTGTGTGCTCTTTATATCAGTTTAGTCGTTTATTTATTTATTTTTCGTTTTAATAGTGCCTATTTTCCACGCTTTTCAGCAGGCCTCCGTGCACAAATTCTACAACCATTAGGATACCTGTTAAGTGCAAGCAAGCCCAATGCTATATGTGACCCACCACTGCTCTTGTACTGTGATGCTTATCGGATAACCTTTCACTTTTCAGTGCATTACAGGTCTGTCCTTTCTTAAGCACAATCAAAATTAATTGTGAAGAGAAAAATAAAGCTCCTCATTTAGGTGTGCTCTCCTACACCAGCTGCGGCTCTTGAATATAATTCTGTAAGTAAAACCAGTTGCAGCCTTCGAAAAGATCAGTCCACTTGTCTAAACGTCAGCTTCAGCACGCGCCCTCTATCGACGAATTTCTCATGGCAGGGTTTCGTCCTGCCTTTATTTGGAAATATATAACAACATACAAAGATGCAGGAACATGTGCGACCTACAAAAAGAAATGCTGAGACTATTTAGGATTCAGCCTGCAGTTCTACTGTGCAGGGAATAAGTAGCATAAAAATAATGTAGTAATGATAATGTTTCGCCTACATTTTTCACTTGTGCCTTGAGCCACAGGCCCAAGTGGAACTATGCATCTATGTTGTCAGCAGAATCAGATTATCAGGAGCACTGCTGGATCGAACAAAAGAATTGACCGGGGTTTCTCACAATCCCACGCATACCATTTCATAGGAAAAGTATTCACCCTGTTCTGATTATTGCCTACTTTTTTATCTTTATTTTTCAGATGTTAATTTTTTTTATCCTACATAGGTCAGCAAAACTTGTGGAGCTCACTCACTTATGAAATAAATTTTGAGCTTTGGACTCACTCGGGCACAGACTCGCAAAAATTTTTCTGAGCCCGACTCCCCTCACACTCATGAAAATTTTCTTCAACCGGACTCACCCTGACTCAAACTCGAGGCTCGATTTGAGTCTGAGTGACTCCGAGTGAGTCAACCCATGAGTCCGTCAGCCTAGAATTAGCTTGTTCGACCGTGGTGTCAATGCTCTTTAACACCGATATCTCACATAATCGGTGCTCTTTTTCGTGCCGCTCGATATCGTATTTACGAAAACGAGTTCCGAGGGCTTCCAAACCAGTAAGGTCACTTCTCTTGGAAAAGATGACAGAATAGGATATATCTATCAATAACTTTCATACAAGAGTAATACAATGTATGTTGATCAAAGGAATATGCTGTTGAGAAAGACAAGTGATTAGATAAAACGATGCGGCCAGCATAGCGTTTAAACGGTTTAGAATCCCATTCCTTTTGAAATGTTCTCCATGCCATTACAATAATTCTATATGATTTTCATGTAACTTTATAGGATATATGCAATTTACACACTAATTCTATTCAGTTTGCAAAATGATATAATTAATCACATATAAAATTATTGAAACACACATAAAAACACTTCAATAGATGCAGTAGACTCCCAGTAAACACAGACTTTTTAAATAGAACTACTGCCTCTGTTATGATTGGCTCCCTATCCAAATTATGCACTCATATCTCTGTACATGGAACTCCTTTTGCACAGAACACCCTTTCCCCGTCCATTAAGGTTCAGTTTAACGAGTGTCTGCTGTATATTCATGTTGAATGAATGAATTGCTACTTTAGTTCCAAGTATTACATTCCAAACTAAGTTCACATCAAGTGTAACCCCATAGGAATGCATGGAATTCTCTTACTTAAAATGCACTGTGTGCATTTTGCACAGGTTCTCAGCTTTTCTCAAGGAAGCACCCGATGTCCTGCTGGATATCAAGCATGCTTTCCATTTTCGCTGGTGGGTTCCTGTCCGCATTTCTGCTGGGCGAGCCTGTCCTGGGGGCCGTCAAAAACAACCAGCAGGTTCTGCTTGCTACTGCAGTGTGGTACGTGCCTTTATTCACACTTGATGAACTTTCTTTTTTTCTCGCTCTCTTGTTTTTAATCCTGGTATTGACGGTGCTAAAGCTGGCTTTACTCTTAGAGTAACTGACAACAGACTAAACTCTCTTTTTCGTATGCAAGGAGCCATTGTGATGAAAAATTGCAGAATAAAAGAATATAGGTCATTTTTTTTGGGAATGCATTTCTGTAGGTAAATAGCATGTTGAATACGTACTTCAGAGCACAGTTCTTAGGCACCTGTTCCTGTCACTGTTGTTGGCTGGCATCAGCATAACTGATGGAAAGAATGAGGATGAAAGAGAGTTAATGCCGAGTCTGTCAATATCATGAGCTTCTAACCTCGCTTTTCTTGTTTCAACGCTGTCCGTGTAGTAAGCTGCAAAGATCACTCCATAGTTCTTTTGTGTACTCAGAGAGAGTAGTTACGCTTGAAGGTCACAGCTACAATTTTCAATACTTACTGTTCAACTTGTACTGGCACTCACAAGATGCAAGGACATTATTGTGGTGACAATTTTTCTTTTTCTTTTTGTTCACCCATTACGAGTACTATGCCATCCCTTGCACATCGTTCCACAGTGTGCACTGTAGCAATAAAGTGTTTGTGCGTGAGCTTGCATATGCTTTATAATGTTCAACTGCCTAGTTTTATGTAGATGCCCTATTACACACTTGTTGCAGCATGTGTAGCATGACAGCCCTCGATTTCAACTGCAATTTTCAGCACTTTCTACACAGCTTATGCTGGCACTCAAATGATGTGAAAACATATTGCGGCTACAATACAGTTCCCTTAATTTTATTTTTCCATTTGTTTCGCTGTCACAAAACAGGTATGCCATCTTTTACTCGCCTTTTGACATCGTCTACAAGATCTGCAAGTTCTTCCCCTGCAAGCTTGTGATAGCACTGATGAAAGAGGTCACGCGGTGCAAGAAAGTCCACGACGGAGTCATGCATGCTGCCAAGGTGTATCCCAACAGCTACGTCATCATGATCGTCATCGGCGTTGTCAAAGGTCAGGCGTGCCCGATAATGCTCGAAAGTAGACACGCTGGCACACTGCCAACGTTGTTAGATGTAGTATATGCAGTTTAAACGGCTGCGGACAGAAACGGATATAATTATGTATGCTAAAACTAATCCATGTCATTTCTATCATGTTCATGTCCATCCCATAGTCGTCGTAGATTGCAGCAACTGGAGCATCAGTGAAAAGAGGAGACAAAATAAGTGCCAGCTGAAAGTAGTGTGGATTTGGATATCATTGACTTTGTAAAAAGCAAGTGGACGATGTAAACACAAGGAAAACACTTGATTTGCATAACAGTATGAATAGGCGCAACTTAAGAAGCGTGAAGGAACCGAGACCATAACAGATATACGAGAGATAAATGTTGTCATGGTTTCTTCATGAATGCACTAATTCAAGATATTTGCGACACTAACTGTCACAAGCTGCCACACTTTTAAAAAGTTGTAATGCAACAGCTCGAGGAGAAAATCGGGATTTTAGTTTTGCTGCAGTTCTTTCGAACTCTGTGCAGTCAAACCTCGATACAATGACTTATAAAAATAATGGATTATCGGTTACGATGAGGTCAATAAAAAAACTTGCATTTTACTGATGCAGTGCCATGAATTCTCGTCTGCAGTCGAACCCCTTTACAAGAGACACTGATATAAGAGACACCACTGTGCCTACAGTAAACTACGAGTTGATAGGAAAATGCATATGTGGTACATTGCTTGTAAGAGACATCTCATATGAAAGACGAGAATTGCTGCCCAGAGCATGCCTCTTATAAAGGGGTTCAACTGTATAAAAAATATTCAGATATAATCACAGGTTAGCAAACTTCTCACCAAGACTGGTGGCTTGATCCGATTCGGAGAGAATATGAGCCTCAGCGAGTCCGAGGGAACGGCATTTGGCGAGTTTCATGCGTGTGAGTGAGTTTGGTTGAAAATTTTGCAGAGTCCGAGTGAGCCCTAAGGGAAAGATATATTTCGCGAGCGAGTTCGCGTGAGCTCCACATTTTTCGTCGACCTATGAAAAACTGGAACTGCTTGCTTGTCAGGTGCGACATTTATGAAGTTTGGCTGCAGTTATGCTGTTCACTCAGTAGACGCGGTCGCCAAAAATGTGCTGCGCTCTGAAATAGAATGTCCTTGCACTTGCTTTCTGTTTCATTGTCACAAATAAATTGCAGGTAACGGGTCATCATTTCTCAAAGTCTTCGAGCGTCTACTCCGAGGCTTCTGGACTCCAGGAGCCATGGAGATCATGCAGCCTAGCTTGTGAGTCTCTGCAAACCTATTTTGTTATTAGCCACTGCTTTTAGGGAAGCATTCACACCATGTATTTAAAGAAACTGCGTAATATCAACTTCCAATAGCGAAAGTATTGTCTCACTTTGTTTTTTGCTTAGCACAGCCCCTGAGAGTCTACTATAATGTACGCAACATTTCTTTATGAAGCAGCTTCATGAACTACTCCTGTGCTTCTGCAATCTTGTTAAAACTTGCCCAATATGTGTGCAATGCATCAAGGTGATGGCCACTGACATACCAATCTCGGGGAAATTCGCAGTGCAGTGGTAATTGAAAGTACATATGTGAAATAAATGTAACTGAATTAGCATGTACACCATCAGCTGTACTCTCGAGTATGCCCCGTTTCATTGTTGCAAAGTGGAAATTGATGTAATAGTTCGATGTTAAAAACTGGTGGTTTCGTAAATCTAGATGGAATATCTGAAGGTCGCAATCAAAACTTTGCTATCACGAGTGGCTTACTTTTTAATATTAGCTGTTGCAAAAGGTTTTTAAAAGGTACTGGCATTTTTAATTATGTGTTTCTCTTGGCTATAGAAAAAGTACTGCAATGCCTAAGGGCACTGAGTGATTTAGTATAGCGTCTTTTCCACTGCAAGTTTTGGTTTTGCTTCTGAAAGGCCTGCTGAACCATGGTGTCCATATAAGGTGATCGAGTAAGCCACGATACTGTGTAACCTTTGGAAGCAGTACTGAAGCTGGTGATAAAGAAGCCGGCATATATTAAATCAATGAAGGCTCTCTGAAGTTTTGTATGTTTTTGTACGATTCCAAGGACCTTAAGCCTCGTTTACCGTAAAAATAAGTTTTGCAATAACATTACACCTTTACTTCTTGAATGCAAATTTAGAGTTCACTATTTACTGAGACGGCAGTGTAGCTTGTCAATTTGCTCTCTCAAGTCCTTTTGCCTCCTAGCTGCAGTGGCCCGACTACTGCTCCTAATGCATATTTATTAGCGAGCCAATTTCACTGCAGTTCTGGCTTCTGCAAATTTTTGTTATACTGCACCTTTGCAGCGCAACCAAAGCATGCCTGGTGGCCTCAGTGATCTTCGTCCTGGACAAGAAGACCGAGTTCATCTCCGCACCCCATGCGCTTGTCTATCTGGGCATTGTCGTATTCCTGCTCTACTTCAAGCTATCCGCCATGCTTCTGGGCATCCACGACCCATTCCTGCCATTTGAGAACCTTTTCTGCGCCGTCTTCCTGGGTGGCGTGTGGGACGCCCTGGGAAGGGCACTCACTTCCAGTCGAGGTGGCGAGGGCAAGGCGGACGCTGCCAAGAACGGAAAGTCCGAAGCCACCAAGAAGAAGGACTGACGACGCAGCCTTCCACCCATCCCGTGCGTTGTCTTCACTGCGATGTCACCACTTCCCTTCTCCTTTTTTCTTTGTTCTTTTTAAACATTTCCTTCAGAGCCACACCAGCGACAAACCAAGGCAAGTGCAAGAGCCACGGTCATCATGTTTACATGCCCAGGTGCGACTAACCTGCCATAGCTACGATTCTCAACTGCAGACCCGAAGGCCACAGAATTAAATCCTGGCCATGCGGTTGCATTTCGGTTGAGCCAAAGTGCTAAAAGCCAGTGTACTTAGATTGAGGTGCACGTTGTTATTTGTGTAATGATTATTTGTGTGATATTCAACCATTGTCGCTAAAGTGAAGGACTTGATACTGTACACTCAACTGTGAAAGTTTCCAGGCCACAGCTCCCAAGCTGTTAGTAATTACAGTCATTCAAACTTTACAGGCTATGTGGGCACAAGCTGGAAATTGAAATACCAGGCTGCTTGCTTTTTTTGGCTGCTCAATTTTTTATTTTAATTTTTTCGGATCGCATGTCTCATGCACTTTGGCGGTTGCCCTTTCTTGTTCGTTCCCTCCTACTACCCTTTCGTTTCCAGGTTGTGTGTATCTGAATTGAGCGGGGCTTGTCAACGTTCGAGGTTGACTGAGCATTGTTTGTTATCTACCCTTTGTCTTCTGCAGGTTGCGTGTGTGTCCAAACAGGGTCTACTGCTGCGCTAACGAGTGCTGCCAAACAGTGGCTCTCATGGAAGATAAAGGAGTTTGGAGAGATTCGTAAAGGAAGGGTTGCGAGAGTGCGTGCCTTGTCTGTGTTTTTTGCGTTCAATCTGTTGCCGCTCTGTGATTGTTGAATATCCACCCACCTGGGAATTCGGACAAACTTCCCACCCAAACCCCGCTTTAATTATGCAAAATGCAAGTGACGTTCCAATGTTCTGCATTTCGAAAACCAGTGTGCCGCTTGAAAGACATGTTGCCTGGGTGAGGCAAAAGGAGTGGTTTTTCGTGCTGTTGCATCGCAGTATGCCTGTCGCCTATATTTAGCATTTTTTCTTCACTATACTCTGGGCTAGTCTGTAATAAATGACCACATCCTACATATGCTACTTAATTGGCATTTACTCAAGTAGGCTTTCCTCGACTGTCAAAAACCCGCAACCATTGCACTATCGATTTCCTTTCACACATCTGGTACTCTTACTTTTCAAACTGCATGTCACATGCAATGATGCACAAGACGATATTTTGTTCTCCTCGACTGCCAAACTTGCAACCACTGCGTTTAAAATGAAAGTCTTCTCCTACACTTATGTAGTTGCATTTTATGTGCAATGATGCACACAAAATAGTGTCTTCCGACTGTTATGCGACCATAGTAGCTGTAAGCCTTCTTAAGCCATATACTTCATCTACTTTCCCATCAACAATGTGGATCAGCTAGCTAGCGCTTAACGGCTTATAGTACGCTACAGGAAAACCAATCTTCCTTGCTCATATATGAAATCAACCATATTTATAAGTATATATTTGCATTACAGCTGAATGAAAATGTAATGTATTGCCTACGCATGTTGTTGTGTATATGGTGTAACATACATGGCATTGTGCAGTGGACACGATCTTTATTATTTTGCAGTCAACCCATGTTCTAGTTTTGTGCTCTGATGTGTTACCTACATGGTTGGTTTTGGGATGCATATTCATATATAATATTTATTGTCTTAATTGTTAATGTACACAAAGATATGGTGCATATTTAGCAGGTGTGTTTCGAAGTGATGCTACCTAAATGAAACGGAAAGTGCCAAAACTATATCCTGATAGTGATGATGGCAGTGATTGGTCGGTGGGCCGTATAATTTTAAGGTATCGAGCCAATAGCTATGGCGTTCTACTTGTGAGCAGGTTGGCGTGTGTTTAATTGAACCTGTGGCGTCAAATAAAAATTGATTAAATACATGCCATATATAGACTTTGGCACCTGCAATGGTTACATGGCATAGAAGCCTTTACTCTTGAGGATCAGATGAAAAACTTCCGGCCAATAAAATAACGCACACAGGAAACGAAGAAGGAGACAGGAAAGAGGCCAGACTACCAACTGTTTATTCACATATGCGTGGCTCAAGTATATATACTCATACGGTCACATGGTGAAGCTAAGTGCTCTTTAAAAAATAACCAAAAATTGCCCAAAGTAATAAACTGACTCATAATCATTCAAAGCTTTCTTCGCTCTACTAATCGCTACAGATTACAAACAAGATTCTAGGAACGTGTTTTCCTTCCTGCGCAGTGTCACGGAGCTATCGCTGCAGCATGCTTCACCACTCTTTGCAATATGAAAAGCTTCCAAAATTTCCCGTGCCAATTTTTCATGGCTTTTGCCTAAAATCTTGATTTCGTTCAGCAGTGGCTTACAATTGCACTGTTTACAATGAAGGGCTAGATTGGAGCCTGTGCCTTTCTCAAGTGATTTGAAATGTTCCCAGGCCCTAAAATTCACACAACGCCCTGTTTGGCCTATGTATAACATCCCGCACGTCAATGGAATTGCATACACCACGCCAACAACACACTTCACAAAAACCTTCCCATGCTTCGCCTCACACTGAAACTTCTTCTTTTTCCCGATGCGTGCACACAAACCACCCAATTTCCTTGGTGCGGAAAATACCACGGACACTCCAAACCTGAAAGCCACTTTTTTCAAGCCATGCGCTACACGGTGCGTATAGGGCAACACCTGTGGTATCCTCTGCTCTGGACCTGTCTGTTTGGTTTTCTTTTTTCCTTTCATTTTTTGTAGTAACGTTTCAGCAACAGCTGACAAAACAGAACTGGGAAAGCCAGTTCTGTTTTGTCAGCTGTTGCATATTCATATATGCAACAGCTGACAAGGTTATGTTAGGTTAGGGATGTTATACATAGGCCAAACAGGGCGTTGTGTGAATTTTAGGGCCTGGGAACATTTCAAATCACTTGAGAAAGGCACAGGCTCCAATCTAGCCCTTCATTGTAAACAGTGCAATTGTAAGCCACTGCTGAACGAAATCAAGATTTTAGGCAAAAGCCATGAAAAATTGGCACGGGAAATTTTGGAAGCTTTTCATATTGCAAAGAGTGGTGAAGCATGCTGCAGCGATAGCTCCGTGACACTGCGCAGGAAGGAAAACACGTTCCTAGAATCTTGTTTGTAATCTGTAGCGATTAGTAGAGCGAAGAAAGCTTTGAATGATTATGAGTCAGTTTATTACTTTGGGCAATTTTTGGTTATTTTTTAAAGAGCACTTAGCTTCACCATGTGACCGTATGAGTATATATACTTGAGCCACGCATATGTGAATAAACAGTTGGTAGTCTGGCCTCTTTCCTGTCTCCTTCTTCGTTTCCTGTGTGCGTTATTTTATTGGCCGGAAGTTTTTCATCTGAAGCAATGCACCAACTAGCCCAACAACGAGTATTATTGAAACTCTTGAGGAGTAGGTTTGGTATTTGGTTGGTAGAGACTATGGATAGGTGTAGAGTACGTACATTTACTGGCTACTGTTTTCCAGAGTTCAAACTTCAAGCTGTTGGTCCTTATAGGGACAAAGGTGCTCGTTTATACACTTGAATTGAATGTGAGAGGGCTCTCAATGGAGCGCTGACAAGGCTGCTCCTTAAAAGAGTCCGATTTTTGTTGGCTCTGTGGCCGCCATAACGACTCCTCTGCTTTTGCCAAGCGGTGCTGCAGAACTTACTCGGAAGCATTCGCAAGCTCGGCTCCATCCATTTTTAAGTCCTTTGAAGATGTCAGCAACCACACAAAGTGCCAGCGCCGAGATGAACAAAAAAAATATAGAGCAGAGCTATGCGAAAGCTTGCGGTGAGAATCGCTCATGTAATTGCTCAGCCATACAATAAGCAAACGACTTAAGACTGTTTACTGAATTAGCCACTGTTTGTCCTACTGAAAACATATATAACGATGTATCCTATGGCAATGACACATGGTAATGTTTTAAATACTAGTATTCGTAGAGCTTTATGAAACTTATACACATTCACTTTGTGAGGAGGCTCTAAAACAAGCTGACAATATGGCAGCTCTGAAGCAGCTGTTTTTTTTCTGAACCATTAATGAATGAGCGTAGTGCCCTTATGCAGGCCAAGTGTGTTTAACCTGGCGAGAGTAACACTGTACACCTGCAGTGTCAACAATCAATGCTTCAAGGTCATGATGTCCAATCGATGCGTATATTCTATACGAGTACACTCAATCTCTGGTTGATATGCTAGCATTGCATGATCTCCGTGCAAAAAAAAAAAGTGTATTGTTGATATTTCAAAATGAAGATCAGTTGTACTTATGGTTGTTTATGTGAACTTGGAAAACCTAGAAGTGAAACTGCTTTTCGATGACATTGCAAAATATGGAATTGTTTATAATGATACCAAGCCATAAAGTTCTTGGCAAACCATCTCTTACAAACTGTGTCAACCTTAGCACGGAAAACAATTGAGCGAATCGTAGTTTAGCTAAATGCAACAGGCTTCCATTACATTGAGAGTTCACATGTACTGTGATAGGTCGATGTATCGAAACAGGGTGAACACCACGTGCTGTGCTTAAGGTGTTCCTACCCCAAAGATTGAAGTCACTAGTCCTTTTACCCTGCCCTCGTTATACCCTAAAAAGTGTTTCAAACAAAGGGACTGTTTTTTGTTTACCAATCACTTTTCACTGTTGTAGGCTTTGAGAAAGCCAATAAATGGAATAAAGTATTCACCTTAATACTGATTGACTTCATCTTCATTCCCTTAACCTTGCTAGTTGTATTTAATGCTTGCTTACGCTTACTGGCACAACAGGACTGCGCAATCTCGTCGAACCGATTGAACTTTTCATGCAGGTAACCTACATGAACCTACACCAGTGCTCGAGAAGTGCTTCAGTATAACTTCCGATACAATTGCAACACCTCTTGTAATTACGAACGTACCCTGTCACTTTGGCAAGGTTAAGCTAGAACGAGGCAAACTACTAGACTAAAACTGCTAGATGCAACTAAGCGCTTATTAGTTTATCTGGTCGAACTTGTGCTCTCCAATGTACTGTGAAGTCGTACTTTTATTGCTCAGTTTTGCAAGCTATCACTGTCAACTTTAAGCCCTGAAATGGGCCTTTTCTTTACTGACAATACTTCCAAAAAAGCCATGCCTGGAACGTGAGCTACGAACGCGCTGCCCAGCCCTACGATTTTACCCTCTCCCTTCGGTATGGAGGCGAGCACTTCTGACGGTCGCCCGTAGTAAACACGCAAAGCATTACCAGCTGCCAAAATTATGTCACGCGAGTGAGCGATGCGAAGGCAAGCGCTCTTCCACGGTGTCCGGTTGCAACATGCGACAAGAGGCAGAGCTTCCGAGATTGCGCACTGGCAGCAGGCTCCCCGTGCAAAGAAGAGCAGCATTCTAGCCATAGTTTTGGTAAGAGGCATTGCCAGTGGGCTTCCAGCTAACCAAGACCATATCTTAGAGAGAGCACATAAACGCCTTAGTTTAAGATAGTTCAGACATAGCAGAGGCTCCACGCAACTGAAATATAGCAAAGCCTCTAATTCAAAGTCACTGGGACAGTGAGAAATCTTTGAATTAAGCTCGTTTTCGTATTGACAAAATAAAAAGAGTGGGATGCAAAGAACTATAATTATTCGAAGTAACCAGGGCAGGTCGTTTGCTGTGCCGGCTAGTTTGCGGCTCCAAGGGTTATGTTTCTCAGCAATACCTGGTCCCAATTTTGCTGCAAACAGGGGGGAATGGCGGGCCTCGCTGCTCGCACCAATTAAAAAGAAAAGAAAATATCGTCATGATAAACTGAAACGCGCGTCTGAGGAAAACAAGACATCTTCACTGCAACACAGTAGTGACACGTGGGTGGCATGTCGTCTGCTTCCCGCAGCGTCAGCACGTCACGATGCGACCATTCTTTCTGGTGAAATAAAGAATCTAATAATGACCAGTATGACAAAATTCGAAATAAGCTTTGGCTAGAAAACATGATCCTATCGAGGCTTTCGGACCGAATTTTCCAAGTAGGTGTTGTCAGCGAGAACTCCGCCAGCAGTGCAAGTGCGCAAATTGCTAGATCAACCAGTTTGAAGGTTCGCATACATCGCGAATTCCACCAAACTGTCCTTTATTATTTTCTTTATATTCCCATTAAAAAAAAAAACTGGTAAATCGTGCAACGCCGACATTGCTAGAATCACGTCTTGTTTTCTGCCCACACACATTTCAGCTGAGTGTGAGACTTTTTTCTTATTTTTTTGCACTGTAAGTTGCAAGGCTGCGTTGCATCAGCTGCTGCTCATCAATATTGCTACATTGCATTGCCTTGTGGCTATTAAGACCCATCGTTTCCACAGATTTGCAGCAAAAGCAGGATAAAAAAATAGCACATGGCACCCAAAGTTTTTAAATTAACCGGACTGGTATTGACCGCCGCTTCAAATTATTCACTCAGACTTGCACTGCAAAACACTAGACCGCGTATTTTGAACTAGGCAGAATTTTCAAAAAACCGAGTTAAAGTTAACGTGGTTTTTACTGTACTTGTGCAAGTGCACAGAATAGCTCTCGAAAACAGATGCCTTTGATACTGCAACGAAAAAAAAAAGAGTACCTGCTGCTTGCAGCAATGGAAGCAAAAGAAATGCTTTAGTATGACATCCGATATAAATAAAAAGCTGTTACCAACTTAGTTCACTAAATTAGATCAGTGTCAATGATATCCATGCGACAATGTCACAAACATGTACAGCAAGGCATCCAAAATATGAGGCTTTGTACAAACCATTTATTAAACTATATTTTAACATTTTTTTACAATATAGCTTTTGTACTTTTTTTTTCTTTCTCACAGTACGCTTATACAAGCACACACAAAAAGAGGCAGTGCGAAATCACACTTTTTTCTCCAAATATTGCAGCCTGAGAAAATGAGCAAGCTGAGAAAAGCGAAAACACAGACACCAAGAAATGTCAATACACCAAGAAAGCATCGGCTTTCTTGGTTGTTCGTGCGTTATTGCCATGGGCCGCTATGGCAATCTGCCGGGGCATTGCACCGCTTCTGTTTTCGGCACGACGCGCACTATTTGATTTAAGCTTAACCGCTTTTACATGTTAATTTTTCGCAAAGCTGTGTTGAAATCGTAACCAATTTTAAGCAGCTTCAACTTCAAAGAAGTTGCGTTAGACAGTTTTCCGGAAGTAGTGGGCAAAAATTACCAAAGAGCAACCACAACGGTCACTATGCACGAACTCTCGCACACGAGCCTGTAAACAGACAAAAGATGTTAATGTGAAGACACATTTCTAGGCATTTCTAAGCCACTCTGCAATTGAGAAAGACAGCCGGTTTGTATTGTAGCAAGCCTTAAAATACAGATTACAGCTACGGTCACTCGGGATCTGTCGGAGAGCTTTGCTTCGCGGCTCTGTCAATAAGTGTCACCAGTACAGTCTCGGCCGAAAGTTGCGAGGTTAGGTTGGGTGACAGTTTGGCATCAGGTTTCGCCATGTGGCTGCTTACTGGTGCTGATGTAGGTCGTGATGCCTGCCATATGCCAGCTCAGCCTCCTAACCAACTCTGTTCACCAGACTCATGTTTACCAGTCAAAACAAGTGATCTGAGCGTCTGAGCAACAGGTTCAGTGAGTGTCTAGCAGCTCCTGCGTTACAACCTGTATATTTTTCAGCTTGCGTTTCTAATGCATTTGCTCGAACCTGCTATACCAGCAGTGAAGCGGACTTTGGAAACAACTATTGATTTTACAGTTATTTTCACGAAAACACAAAAAATAAAGCAGAGTGACTGTAGAGTGCATTGCATTGTTGATATCACAACAAACTTTAAAATGTCTGCGAAAAACAGAAGATTACTGCGCATTGAAAATAACGCCTCGAGCAAATGTAGGCACACCTATCCCGCAGCACTCAAAAGCGTACACACCAATTACAATATAGTTGCTAGTTAAAAAACAATATAAACTGCACTTTGGTAGTGAGAACTGCTGCACTAAAGCAGTCTTTTTTTTTCTCTTTTTTTTTTCAGTGATATCACCTCACAATAAAACTATACATACTATTTACAAAATGGAAGTGTATTCACCGGTACCACACACAAAAAGAAAGCGAGAACCTGTCTACCTTAAAAAAAAAAAACAACGTTTTGTAGCTAATACACAGCCTTGAATAAAACATTCATTTTAAAATAAATGTAAGCAATGCTAGGCTTAATAATGGCAGTAGGTATAGTACAACAAAATCTCGGTGTGCTTTATGTTACTACAACAAACACAAGCAAACAGCGCATACAACCTAACCTAGGATATGTGAACCTCTACATACCAAATACAGTTACGTTACAGCAAAAAGACACGCCTAGTTCCAATGACAACCGGGAAAGAGAATACAACTGGTGATGTGGTCACTGGCTCTTGCGGCAAGTACGGTACCCTGCACGGATAAGTTTTTCCGAAGCACGCTCGAAATAGTCTCTCACAGCTTTAGCGATGGCGAAAAGCATAGGACATTGACAGACAAACGCACGCACCCCACACGAAAACAAATAAAAAAGACAAGTATTGACTGCAGCCAGCACCTTAGTGAAACATTTGAGGAAGACTGCATTATCAGAGCCGCCGGTTCCTACAACGGAAAGCTGCTACTATGGAGTAACGTGTGCAGAGTGAATAGATGTGAAAGGTGCCTGCTGCCTTGCGCGCAAGAACAGAAAGCGCAAGACACGTTCTGGGAGTCCACTACACATTTCAGTTTGCACTGATAAAGTCTTGTCTACGCCACACTCACCACAGAAAGACTAGAAGAATACTTGAAAACATGTACACACCTCAGAGGTAAGAAATGACATTTTTTAGGGTGTCGCTCAAAATGCTTGTTTTGAGTATGACGATTGTAGCTTCATTGCACAAAGGGGAGTTGACACCGACAACCTAAAAGGTGCAGTCGAAGTCATGCCTTAAATGGTGTAAAAATGATACACGATACACGAGAATTAAGATTAATTTCAAATTTTAGTCCCTTCTTTATCACTGTGCACAAGCTAGTTTCCTGTTAGGAGCTCTTAAAAAGCTGAAGATGATCATGGTATTGCCACGCACAGGGTTTTGGATGGGAAAGGGGAACTACGCAAGACTTATGGAAATTGCAGTGGCATAACAAGAACACCTGAAAGGGGGTGAAATTTTACACCCCAAAATTTATTTTTCTTGGCGAGAGGAGAAAGCAGATGAAGAGAGAGAGAGCTCAAACAAACAAAAAAGAACTGGCAAAGCTTGGGCAAAAAAGCTTTCACAGTAAAAGAGAAAGTTTGCGCTGGCGAGCCACTCAACATGGCTGGTTCATTTTTCGCAGCAAAGTGGAAAATTGCGCGATATTGGTAGTTGCAACACAGATTACCAAGTCTAAATATTAAAAAAAAATGCATCTCACAAGCTGAACTCAAGAATACTTTTATGCAACCCTTATAAAATGGTGTTTTTGTGGGCCATGTTTACAAGCTATGAAAAGTTGCCATGAGAAGCCTTGTCAAGTGACGTAGCAGAAAGTACCCTACACAGATAGCCACTGGCTCTCAGGTGAGTTGACATCTTAAGAGCAAGCATAGTTTGCACAGACTAGGCATATGAGCATTGTCACGCAAAAAAAAAAAAAAACAAAGACACATTGAAAAGACCACCAGAAAAAATGTTTACTTGAATGAGGTTTTTAAACAAGAGCAGTCAATCTTAGTGCTCAATTCTTCAAAAAACATGTTCGCTTATTGGAGAAGTGCACTCACTTACTTTTTTTTTGCAAGACTGCTGCGCTTGATATTACCAGTAGCTACATATATCTGTTGGCGTTATGAGCATCACTTACATTTGTACACTGTTCCGTATAGGCTACGTAAATCAGGGCTTTGAATATACAGCTACAATTTGCAAAAAGTTAAATTCACTGTCCTCCTAGAAACTTCACCGGGTAATGTACTCGTCATTCAGCATTAGTCATTCTTAAATGTGAACACCAAAACAAAACAAGATGCCAGTACTATCTGGTGTTTTCAGCTATGCGTCTCACTTTTTGACTCTTGGTTTGCTTGCTGAACCTGTTCCTTTGGCAAGTAATCTCTGAATGTTAATTTACTAGTTTAAATAGCCGTTTTCTCTTAAAGTGTCCTTCCTAAAGCAAAAACTGAGTGCATACTTTCCCAAGCATATTCCATCAACAATGCACAAAACCGTCCACCGACCCCGTCACTCTCGCTCTTGACTGAACGCTTCATGGCACTCGCTAGTACGTGGTTCTATCACATTGCATACTGACTGAAGCATGTTGCCTACTCAGGCCCATGCACACGTATCACTTCGCCACCGAGTGGTGGCCATGCCCAACAATGTACAAGCAGCACCGATACAATATTACTTTCACGTCTTGTGTCCCTGAAGCACCCCGTTTGCTTTCATTATTTCAGCGCTCTTACATCAGACTTTTCAGATATGCTTTCAAGGGTTCCAAAAGGCACTTACACCTTGCCATTCTCAATGCTACTAACAAATGTAGAAGACAATCCCTCAGCGTTTAAGCACTACTTAATAGATTGAGCTAATGTACGAGACTCTTCATGAAAGAAGTCATCCAGGACACAGAGTAAAAAAAAATGTAGTGTAAAAAACGAAACCACACGTCATCTGTGAACTAGTCCCTGCACGCTACTCACGAAGCACATCTTCAGACGACACCTTTTACTAACTAGTGCATCACTTTACTCGCACTGTTGCAATCTGCTATAATCATTCAATACAGAGTCACTCTTTGGGGCAGCTGCTCCACTCTTATCACATAAGCTGCTTTCTAAGCCTTTTGATGCTTTTAATACATAGCAACATCATTTAAAATAAGAGAGACCAATTCTTCTGCACTCACATGCCAAGCTTGCATACTCACGTTTCCTCATCTCATCCAAAAAAAAAAGCTATTTAACAAAAGTAAATAAAGCTCCTCACTGACTTACATTTGTTTAACAAGCAAAGGTTATTTAAGCATTAATTACTAATTAGTCACTGCAATGAATAAAGCTTCGTGGTTATTACCCCGAAGATAAGTTTCAAAAGTGTGGTAAAAGCAGGCATGGCTAATGCCCGCTGCAATACTACAGCACACCTATCGCTGACGAGCGCTATTGAACCGCAACTACCCCAGAAAGTAAAGCTTATTCTCAATCAGTAGCGTTCAAACGGAAGTGTCAAACCATGGCCCGTGCACAAACACTTCTGGTAATTCACTCACAAGTCACATCCACTTATTTCGCACAAAGAAGTCTTGTAAAATATGACAGACCGCACACAGAAGCATGGGGCAGTCAGTTGCAAGCGTTTTTAACAGTTTGCATATCCACCTGTAAGCACCTCTATCACACGTGCAAGTTCGGGCAAAATGTTCAAAGCACAACTGGCTCTTTACAACACATGCTCCATAACGATGCATCTGACTCAATGCTCCATAAAGATACGTCGCACTTAAGAAGGCGGCCTCAGTCTTGCCGTTTGTCATTTATACAAGTGGGCTCCGTTTTGGCACTCACATTTATCCCTACTACGTGCTTTTCATTATCCCTACTTTTAATTAGCGAGGTTTAGTTTGTACACAAGCGTGCTGCACTTTTCTGGCATATCAGGTTGCCGGAGACGTAAACAAGAGTGGTTCGCCAAGAGCACCGTCCAGCGGCGTACATACCATCCGGCAAGTATATGAGCGGTAGTAAAATTTGTCGACACGTTTACCTGTGGTTTTCTGGTCAATTGACTTTCCCCAGAAAATGAATGTTGCGGGGTCATCGCTCAGTCCCAGATGCACCGATACGTTTAGGAAGCTGCCTAAATGTTGCCATTTCTACCCTGCCTGTAATTGCAGCGGGTGTGAAACACAATTCATGATGTATATTCTGTAACGTAAGCAAGCACCAGCAACTATACTAAAATGTACGATGACAAACACTTGAACGATAACTGTGTTTCACTGCAGATATCACGTTTGAAGATCGAAGACTGTGCCACCTAACTCTGCCACCTGTTTCGAGTGTTTTTTTTTTTTTTTATACTGGACATAAGTTTGCCTAAAGTTCAATTTCTACAAAGGTTCAGCTGCTCGGTTCCTCAGTTTCTTATTTATTATGATTTCTTATTTAGCTGCAGGTGTAAATTTTTGGCACCGACATATCCAATATCATGCAGCCTTAAATATTTTTTTAACGATAGCACTCGAGTAACAATGAGATCTATATAATGCTCTGTGGTTGGACAAGTCGATACAATATGTTGCTACCAACAATACTGTTGCACTTCACGTTTCTGATGACTTGGTATTTAAATGAAGGTTGAAACACTTGCAAACCGACTGACACCCTTGACAGTGACTTTTCTCTTCAAGAGAGTGTCCATTTAGGCATGTTGATACGCTTATACAGCGTGCTTGAAAAGTACACTTAAAAAGCGTACCTTTAATGCTCATCCTTGTATGTTTAGAAGGTACGAATCAGATGCAGTCCGAAAGACAAGCTTCACACACAGCCACCATGTGTGTATAAAGTGCCTTTTCATCGGCATTCGGCTCCAGCTTTCTAAGAGGACTTTCTCTTTACATACAGCCTCACACGCACAGAAGAGAGAGTGTACACTCATGACAACGGTTCTAGGGGTCTGTTTGGCCAGCAAACAGAGCGGGCATAATTACTGAAGTGCCAATGTCAGTAGGTGCGTGAAAACTAATAAATTAGCTGTCCCAAATGAGCAGCGAATTTTCATTCCATTATAGACACAAGGGCAATCAAAACTTAGAATGCCAGGACAAAATTATTCTATGCACTTACCGTATTTACTCGATTCTACCGCGCCCTCGATTGTAACGCGCACCCGATTTCCACCGCGAAAAAAAAAAAAAAAAACGTAAGACATCGATTGCAACGCGCACCCATTTTTTTTCGCTGGCCCGCACGATCACACCACTCGAAAAAACGATTCCTTTCGGGATTGTCTTCCATCTAAATATGAGGTACGGGCGAAGCTTGTGCCCATCTGACGCGTAACAGAGCATTGCCGTCACTGTAGTTTTACCGTGGACCGATGTCAGCACGCGAACTTGCTTTGCCCCCTTCTTCTCGACAGTTGTGGTGCCGGGCATGTCGAAGTAAAGAGGCGTCTGATCGGCATTCCAGATTTGCCCAAGCAGGTAGCCGTTGTTGCGCCGCAAGTTTAGGACGAACCTTTGAAAACTGTAAAGCTTTTCATCGTACTTCTCCGCAAAAGTTTTCGCATATGCATGTTCCCCTTCGAAGGGAAGAGCCTTTCCTCTTCATATAGTTAATTAGCCAGCACCTGCTCGCTTTAAACTGGCTCCGCATTAGACTTTTTTCTAAGACTAATTGCATAGCCCGCACTTGGAGCAGTTCTGTCGTCACGGACCGCTGTGCCGCTCGCTCCTCAAGCACATACTCGCGGAGCAGCTCTTTAATTTGCGGAAACCGACCCTGCTGTGGTTCACTGAAGCCTTTGCGTGAAGCTTTGCTGCCGACAATCTTCTGCTTTTGTTTCCGCCGGTCCCGCACGCACGTTTCGGGAACGACCGCGATGCGGCCCGACTTCCGTCCGTTTCTGCACACGCGATGACTTTTCTTTTAAAAGCGGCATCGTGGTGCACTTGAGTTTTTGGAGTCGGCCCTTTCACGTCGTCGATGCTAATGCACTACTAGATGACGAACTCCTCAGCACACGTACGAAGTGCCGCACATGGTAAACACATAGGCAGAAATAGCCAACGCACCATGCCGACGCACGTAGGGGGCGGCCATTTTGGATTTGCGATGGCAATAGATTGACCGTAATTTTTTGTTCGTACTCGATTCTAACGCGCATGCGATTTTTGAACTCGCTTAACCGGAAAAAAGGTGCGCGTTAGATTCGAGTAATTACGGTATGTATCTAAAAACACAATCAGTCACAGATGTACATGAAATTACTTCTGGTCTTTTAGGTGCCAAAACTACAATACAATTATGAGGCACACTGTTTTGAGGGACTTTAAATTAATTCTAACCAACCACTCTCGTTTCTTCAATATGCACCTAAATCTAAGTACATTGATGTTCTTGCATTTCGCCCCCCATCAAAACGACGCCACGGTGGTTGAAAATTAAGCCCACGTTCTCAAGCTCAAAAGTTCTAAAAAAAATGTGTTACTGGCTGGTAAAACACGCCAGATGGCAGTTGGGTGTTCAAACAAGACATTAAAAAAAATATGCTAAAACCTACAACCAATGATTTGACTTGATGAGCACAGAAAGGATGGTGCACCATGTGTCAAGATTCGCACATTAAAAAAAAAAACGAAAGCTTCCGCAAATGGCTGTGCAGGAAGTGAATGAAACAGCCTTTGCCTAACTTTGGGGCTTAAAAGACGGAACAAAACAAGCATGGCTTGCAAGAGCAGACATCTGCTACAGGAATCCACAACAGAATTGCCTACTGGCATTGTGGGAAACAAGAGGGCATGGCCAACAAAACGAGCACATAAAAAGAGAGAAGTAAACAAGAGTGAGAAAGAGAGCGCTGTGAAAAGGTCCTTAGTTTTTTTGCTAGGTTGCTTTTTACCCTTTGTGGCAGCGCTTAGACGACAACGGCCGCCGCGTAGCAACGACTGAGCGGCATAGGCGTCGCCTTGGACCACATGCTGACCTCGGGGTCGTAGGTCTCAGCTGACTCCAGCGTGAGGGGGGGCCCACCAATTGCGAAAGGCCGGTCATAACCCGAGGGACGTCGGCCGCCCATCACGTGAAGACGGCCATTGACACCTACGACGGACGCACCCACACGTGCCATACTCATTGGAGGAAGCTCCGTCCAACGGTTCTGCAAACAAGTGGGAAAGCGGGCCAGCCATAAGTCACCCATAGACTAAGCTTGTGTGAATAGTGAATTTTAGGTACGAAGCGAATTCAAAGCGAAGAGTGATTTCGATCAAATAATTTTGAATTGAATTCGAATAGCATATTTGACACATAAAAAAAAATGGGCATATTTATCATGGCCTAGCGAACCTCCACAATATTTTAAAAAAATTGAAAAAGAGCCTCTATGCAAATGCCGTTTTTTTTTTTTTTTGTTCAAAGGGAGTCGAAACGACTCAGTACTAGCTAGATTTGTCTTTCAGCGGAATGCGAGTTATAACCCTAAAGTACGTAGCATTTTAAAATTTATTATACTTAAAGCACATGAGCTGTCATAACAAGGTTTTAAGCTTAATAAAATTAATTGATTTGAGGGTAATATTTTCATTTAAAGGGGCTGTCTGACTTTCAAATAGCCATGAAATGGATTCACTAAAAAAAGCTTATTGCCTCATGAATTCATCGCCAGCAAAATTTTTAGAATCCATTCAGTACGAGCGGAGTTGCAAAGATTTCTCCCACACTGCAAGTGCATTCGATCTTTTTGTCTCGACGAAAGCGCAGGAAGCTAAGCAGGAAGAGATGGCACGGGGAAAGAAAATACGTCACGTGTGCTTTCTAAGCTTGTGGAGTCATTTGCCGAGAGAAGAGAGCAATTTTCAGCCGAGTTTGAGAATTTATTGTGATCTGACGCCGCGTGCTGCGCTATAATATTTGGCTTGCGTATCCTCGGTAGCCTCGACTACCGATCGGCAGCGTTTTCTGACACTGGTCAAAAAGTGTTGCAGGGCCCCTAAAATTTGTAGAAAGGCTTCGCAGCAAAGCGGATTTCTCCTGGACAGGTGCTTTCACGGTTCATCATTCCTAAACTGCAGTGAAACTACCTTTACAAGCAGTACATTCGGATTAATATGCGTGTATTCGTTCCTTGCGAATACTTCGAAATTTTCAATAATTTAAATTCGAATCGAAGCGAATACAAATATCCTACTATTCGTTCAAATATTCGAAGCATTTAAATATTCGCAAAAGCCTATCGTAGACGTGTTGCATATAGCCCTGCATTGCTAATTTCAATGATTCCAAGTAATCATCGAATGGCTTCACTATAAAGGTTCATTGGCTCACCAATCTATTGCCACAAGAATTTTTAAAATTTGTCAAGTATGAGCAGAGTTACAGGGCTTTGCTCTTGCTGCTTCTCTGCCTTTGTACCAGCGAGCGTGCTGAAAGTTACGTATGAGGTGGTGGTGGAGGGGAATGATGACAGGGGGAACTAGAAGCAACGTCCATTTGGCAGCACGCTTTATGACTGAGCACTTTCTTTCTTATACCCTCCTCCCTTTTGAACTGCAGCTTAATTTGAACTATCGCGAGAAAGCACAGGGATAAGTGGCTATACGGTAGCCACAGTAGTCTGGCAGCTCACAATGATCAAATAGGTTGACAGTCATCGACTTTGTGTTTAAGGCATCATTTGTTGAGAAAAGAGAGGGCGACTTCTAGAAAACTGACAATTATTTGCACATTCCCGTGCAGCACTACAATGTTTAGATCACTTGTTCTCAGAAGCCTCGCATGGACAGTGTTTTCTAAACATGATGAAAAAGTGATACAGAGCTTCAAAGAGGTATCTTTAGACCTTTCATCGGCCACTTCCGCCAGGTCGTTCCAATTTGAAAATACTTTGCCAGCCTTGAGTTTTATTGGAACAAAAAAAGAAGAAAAAAAAAACCTTAGAAACACTCGGTGGAACATTATTTTGCAGTCGATTTTGTGCCGAGCGATATTTGGACAGCAAGTGGTGTCCAACAGTAAACCACAAATGGTAAAGCACTTGTCTTCCTAGGTCTTTGGCTTCTTCCACCCAACTATGGACTATTCTACCTAATAGGCTTTACACTCCAAATCTGAAGCAGCAATACAGGCTGGTACATATCCGGAGATGGTGTTTTCTCTGGCATGCGAGCATGCATTGCGTGCCGAAATGCAGAACACAGTGCAAGCAGAAAGAAATTTGACAAAGGGTAGCTCACCTCCTCAATGGAATAGCGCTCGACCGAGTTGAGTGCAGAGGAAACGTCACTGCTGCCACCGACTGCATAGATGTGGTCGTGCAAGACTGCAACACCAACGTAAGCACGGCGCTTCCGCAGTGGAGCCAGCGTCTGCCACTCATTGGTGACCGGGTTGTACGACTCGACGAGTGCAAGCTCGCAGTTGAGGTCATTGTATCCTCCAATGACGTAGATGAGCCCTGGAGAAAAGCAGTGACTCCTTTTCTTGTGGCATTTAAAGATGCACCAAAACGGGAGCCCATTTAAGTGTAGACCGAAAGAAAACTGCTCTTCCAGCACTGTTAGTTGTGCATTACATGTAATGCTGCAGCATTTGCAGGTACAGCCAACTATTTCACACCCACCGGCACCTACATTTTTAACCAAACAATCGCATAACTGTGCAAATATATGTCACATCATGTATGACACAACTGCTAAAATTACACAGAAATGCAGAAAAGAAACACCAACATAAAAACAAAAATAAGCGACAATTCTATGTCATTCTGCGATTTATTTAAAATCATGATGTACTACACCAAGAACCAGCCAGACAATGAACAAAACGTCCAGAAGCATTGCACTAAAAGCAGCTGTAATGAGCCACGCGTGCTAGCGCTTGTTTGCATTGCATTCTTCCTTCGCGACTTGCCCAGGCTACATTGCACTGATAACTTACAGCTGCAAAATAAAAGTGCACTCTTTCTAGAAGAACCCACCTTCGTGGGCAAGCACTCCCATGGCATAACGACCGACTGTCATTCGGCTAATTATCTGCCATGTGTCCAAATCGGGGTCGTACTTCTCGATGGTGTCGCCAAGCTCCGCACCCACCCAGCCACCGACGGCATACAGGCAGCCATCCAAGGCACACATGCCTGCATAACAAGGAGAAAAAAAAAAAGAGCACGACTTAACTATGAACTATAACACTGCTGCACCTAAAAATGGAATATCAGAAACACTTAAAGAAACTGAGTTTTCCGTTAGACTTTTGACAATTACCCAGCAATGCTAAAAGTGCAGAATCAGGACACTATCAAAATTATATTGTAAAGCTTAAGAATACTGAACAAAGATAGAATAAAATGATGAAAACATCAAAATTCAACTTCGATAGATTGATTTGATTGATATGTGGGGTTTAACGTCCTCAAACCACCATATAATTATGAGAGACGCCGTAGTGGAGGGCTCTGGAAATTTCGACCACCTGGGGTTTTTTTAAGTGCACCCGAATCTGAGCACACGGGCCTACAACACTTCCGCCTCCATCGGAAATGCAGCCGCCGCAGCCGGGACACGAACCCGCGACCTGCGGGTCAGCAGCCGAGTACCTTGGCCACTACACCACTGCGGCGAGGCTCAAAATTCCACTTCGGAGATGCGACTATCCTTATAAAGTTTACTTCACCTATTTTTGAGCAGGTGGGTTTAAGAGGATCGTGAGCATGCCGTGAGTTGCACAATGATGGCCACGACGTCAAGTCCCTTTTTCTGGTCCTGTTTGCCCTCGCCGTTTCCTCCATGAAGCCATGCCAACGAGCTCAAATTGATACCCTTTCAACCGAGGAGAGTGCTGAAGTAAGGACTCGAGCAAGAGGCGAACACGTTAAGCGAAAACTCTGTGGGCAGAGATGAGAGAAGGAGAGAAAGGTGTAGAAGAATGAAATAAAACATAAAACTTCGAACAGAGATTCAAACCCGCCATGGCCTGATCCCAAGGCGAGCGTCTAACCCCCCGGTCATTCAGGTACAGTAGCTGAACAAGCGTTTGTGGAAACCATATGATTGCATTGCTATGGGGGAGAGAATGAAAAAAGAGTGAGAGAGAGAAAGATCAAAACATTGAAAGATATGAAAGAAAAAAGGAAGTGGAGCGAGAAAGAAAGCAGATCATAAGCCTGCCAGGCATAGTACAGTAGTAGAACAAAATGGTGTGGTGGCTGCGCTTGGTGACCACGACTGTAAGCTGGCTCTCGGCCGAAGGCGGGACAAAACACTGTCCTGCAGGCAGGTCAGCAGGTCAGCGGGACCCCAGTCTTAAAATTGAGACATGTTCTACCTAAATCGAGACATCTGGTCACCTCAATTATAGCTATCAGTAATTGGACGCGTAATTCGAAGGTCGTGGGCTCGGCTCCACCAACGGAAAAATTATATTTTTCCTCGATAATCATTACAACACAGATAAAGAACCACAAATAATGTCCCCAATGCTCTTCTAGGCTTAACTGTCTATTTGTTTTATTAGTTGTGTATTACTGTATTTACTCTTGTAATGAACACACTTTTTTTTCTCAAAAAACCGGAGCAAAGATGGGGGGTGTATTTATTACGCGGGGTTAATTTTATGAAAACTTTTTTGGGAGAAGGAAAACATGTGGTACTACGAAAAAAAAGTTTGGTCGCTTAACCTTTCGCACTTTACATACGCGCACACTGTATGGAAACAGCATTTTTGTTGCAAGCTGTCCCTGGGCTGCCCCTTCAAGCCATAAAAACACTTTGCGACTATCTTTTCTCCCAATCATTTAACTGCAACAGTGGTATCTGCTTGCGATCTCAAGCTCCAGGGCTTTTAGGGGGGGGGGGGGGGAAATAAAGGGACAGTTCGAGTAAAGAAAAAAGAAAATAGGCTAAAAAAGAAAAGGGAAAGGGGGGGGATTCACAGGAAGTGACATTGGTTGGCGCAGGCAGTTTGGTGACCTCCAGTGGCTCACAGATAAGCAGCGGCCACCCACAGATAGAAAGAAAAGACAATGGGCAAAGGGGGGGGGGGGGGGCGAGTAGAGGTTGTAGAAGGGGGTCCCCAAAGTAATAAAAAACGGATGAGAGCCAACCAGAGAGGGACTCCAGCGGATGAATTTATTAGATAGAAAGAAAAGCAACACACCATGGGGCAATGGATGAAGGAAGAGAGGGAGCCAGTACAGGTGGTTGAGGGGGGTTGGCAAAGTAATCAAAAACAGAAGTGATCCAACGGGTGAGGAGGCACAAGGTGTACATTAGTGGGACAGCGGATGAATGTAGGGGGTGTGTTTATTACACGGCGGGGGCGGGGAGGGGGGAGTCCAAATTTTGATGACTGAAGTTGGGGGTGCATTTATTATGCAAGTGCGTTCATTACGCCAGTAAATACGGTATGTCTAATGGTACTCAGTTCCAATCACAACGTTATGTGCCCTCTCAGGATTAAAAATACTGCAGTTTTACATGCCGAAACCACTATACGATAGAAGCCATCAAATAGTGAGGGAATGCAGTTTGATTTTGACCAACCTAATCTGAGTATACGGGTTTACCACTTGCATTTCAGGCCCACTGAAGGGCCGTCGCAATTATGTGGAATCAAATTCGCATCTTCAACCTTAACAGAGCAACGCTTTACCTATTGAGCAAGTAGAGCAAATGAATTTTATACAGGCATTCAGCGATAAAAACGATTCGAAGCTATAGTCATACAAATGTGGTGATCAATATGTTTCTGGCCGGAAGTTTTATGTTGCTCACCCATCATGCAGCGAGGCTGGACCATGGGTGTGATGCTATCCCAGCGGTTGGCCACGGGGTCAAACACTTCGGCACTATCCAGGATGAGGCAGTCGCTCTCCCCGCCCGCAACGTAGACAAGCTGGTTGAGAGTCGCGGCCCCAGGCCCCGACCGCGGGTGGGCCATGGGGGCAAGCGAGCCCGCCCACTGTCCTCGTGCGGGGTCGAAGCGCTCGACGCTTGCCAGACTGTATCCCTCGCCGAAGCGCATGCCCGTGTGCCGGTGACAGCCACCGAGGACGTAGACGCTTTTGCGAGCGCACATGCGAGGCTGCTGTTGCACGTCCACCACTTGTACCTGAAGTACATTGTGAACCAAGATCATAAAAAGCATATTCCAGGCCTTCAAAAGCCAAATGCTACAAACTTTCAATATGGGTAGGTTCGTAAGTGAGTTGCAGTATACAGTAGAATTTCAATAAGAATCTTGAGGGAATATTAAAGAAATCACCAAAAAATTTCGATGACAATTACGATACTGCCTTGTGCAATTCTCAGTGCAGCTGGGACGCTCCCACTGTCGTGTCCGGAAGTGTATTGGACAACGCCACAACGTGATATGATCGTGGCTCGCCGAATGGGGGTACTGGTAGTCGACGGAAGAGCCAGGGAACAGCTTCTCATTGTGATAGCATTTTTTAAACAACCACGTCGCCACGTGTTTATGTCACTGTGCATGAGGAAGGTGTCCCTGGCTACTGTGTGCGAGTGGGTGCTCTCCATATGGGCGGCTGTACCGCGCGATGTAGTTGGTGCGATCGTTCGCGAAGTGTGGACTCACACTTGATGACAACGTGCTGTTTGACCACAGCAGCACCAGTGAGGAGGACGTCAGTGATGATGAAAAGTCTTCGTGAATAAATTTCCTTTGTGTGAACTGTGCTCGCACTTTTTTTCCTTTTGGGGGACACGCGATTTTGGGGTAGTCGACCTACATTTGAATTGACACACAATCATGTAAATATGGTATGTATGGTGTCTTGCATCTATGGCAAATATGACAGTGCAAATTAACTGGAATTCTCAATGCATGCAACGGTAGAGGAGCGTGAGCCTTCTTGATCAACATGCGCAGCTACAAGTGTATTTAGTCAAGCATGCAAAGTGACCAGAGAGAGCGATAATGCTCACCTGACTGCTCTTTCCGTCAATGCACAGCCTGCGGTCCGGCTTCAGGTCCTGGACCAACTTGAGCAAAGCATCGCGTAGCTCCCTGTCGGGACAGGTGTCAACGTAGAGCTCCAGTTGCTTACGCGAGATCACCGGGAAGCGGATGGCCTCCAGCACATCGAAAAACAGGGAGCGCCGCTCTTCCACATTGTGCAGGATCCACTTCATGGTGGCATCGAAAACCTGTGCCAAAAGAGGTTGATTTAAAAGATGTTCAAGGAGCAATGGCAATTTTGAGCAACCCCAAGAGTTATAGTTTGCATTTCCTTAGTATGTACTGTCAGCACTCTCCACATAGAGGAGCCAGACAGCAGGAATAAAAGATTTTAGCTTGACTTTGGAGTTCTCATGGCCAGCTCCACCACAATGTACATAATCCCGACGACTCAACACAGTGTATTGAATCTGCGAATACAGCGGCCCGCATACAGCCTAAGTAGCTTAAATCGCAATTGGAGTTGGTGAACAACAATTTACTGACCGTTATTCACGCGCACTATGTGCAACTAACAGCACATGACAAGGCTGCTGCTAATATGACAAAAGTTGCTGCGACGTCAGACTGTGTTTTTAAGTCACTGTGAAACTGCCCCCTTGACACCAACGATGTTTTTTGAAGGTAGCAGTATGTAAGATATAATGAATGCATTCCCAGGCACTACAACACTCTTTTGAGGATTCTCAACACCCATGCTTTTATACTGAGCAACAATCTGTAGATACTTGAAATTTGTCACAGTACTTGCCGATTGTCGACTTGCATAGATAAATATATCGTTTACAGGCATGATGCAAGGTCGACATTGTACGATGCGTACCTGAAATTCATTATCGATGCTGAGTCCCTCGCTCTTCAAGAAGTGGCGAAGTGTTTCAGTGGGCAGCTCGTAGAACTCCTCCTCATTGATGACTTCGGTGAAGCGCCTCTCGATGAAGCGCTTTGCCTCCAGCTTCAAGTTGGTGCATGCATGCATCTCAGCAAAGCGAAAGATGCCTGCACGATGAAAGCATTCAGCAATTTAGGCACAAAAATAAAACAAAATATATTTCAATAAATTATATCGTTTTATGAGCGAATATTGTGGCATGCTTACAAGGAGTTTTATAGTAAGTCACTTTGGGCCACCAGTGGTTCTTAAAGGGACGCTAAAGGCAAATATTAAGTCGATGTTGATTGCCGAAATAGTGGTCCAGAAACCTGGTAGTGCTACTTTTATGCCAAGGAAGTACTCATTGTGAAATAAAATCCCACTTTAGTAGTCTGCACCACGTTAGCGCACTTAAAATCCCCCACCTGAAAGTGGACGTCTCACGCCACTGTTGCCGTGAACAATGTTGCCCCTGCTTTACTGCACGGTCGCTGGCACTAGTAGCACCAGAGCGAAACTAGCGGGAGCCACAGCAGCAACAACAGCCATTGAACAATATTTAGCCATGGCCTCCGAGATGGTAGGTGTGGTTGGTTCAACTGGGTCTCGCTAGATGGCACAACCTGTCCAGTTCAACCAAGCGAAAACTAAACATTTCAACCACTTGCGCTATTTCCTCTAGTAACGTCTGTCAGTTTTTTTCTCGAAATAATCAAACAGAAACAAAGAAGCAGCATTTTATTAAGTCTCGTGAGGCACAGAAGGTTCTTTATTTAGTGCACTAGTTCACTTACTAGTGATTAATTGAAGGTGGCAAGTCTGAAGTCATCGGTATCATTTTGCGAATGTCCTACTCGTGGCACATGTGTTCTCGTGCATTTACCTTAATTTATCAGTAAGTAGGGCACAGCTTTTGATAATTTTGTCCCTTTAGAAATTGTCATACATTGAGCTTTCACTCCGATAAATTGTTATTTGACTTTAGTGCCCTTTTAAAGTGACCCACAACTGGCCAAAACAGGCGATTAGATTCTGGTGGAAAGGAAAAGAGCGTGAATTATGGTGACAGGTGACAGCATACTTTTCGTGGTCCGAGTAGGATTTTAATATTACATAGTGTTCAAAAGTAACCAAAACCAGCATGTCGCACCCCTAGCGCAAGAGCTATGAACCAAAATTATGAAGTCCTAATAACCTAGCTATGATTATTTAGGGCGCACTGGAATAGAGGCTTAAATTTTAAATTGTACGTTATCGTTCATTTTCGTTTGTTTCTAGGTGGCTTAAAAAGTAAAAGAAGCAGAGCATGAAAAGTGGCGCTGATTCCGTGCCGCGCGACGTTTACAGAGCGGCTCGATTCCCGTCACGTCGGGCGCGTGGGCAGAAGCACGCGAGCTTGTGAATGCGATCACTGCGGCACGCGAAATGCCGTCGACCTACTGCTCTGTGAAGAATTGATACCACTTCATGTCTGCCGCTGGTAGCAGCGATGGCGGCGCTCCGTCGGATTCGTCGCTACCGCTGTCGTCCGTCGAAGCACGTCGCTCTGGCGCTACTTGATAGGGGTCCCAATTTTGCACTCGCATGCGAGCCGAAATTCTTTCCTCTAACTCGCTCAAGTTGTCAAGCGATGACATATCGAAGCCGTCCAATTGCAAATGCACGTGATACTACTATGAGTGAATTGTCGATCCCGTGTAAACGCTGCGTTTCATTTTCAAAGACTTCGCTTGACTCGACCTCGCTAAAGTAAAAAAATCTACTTGTGCACGGCCAAAATTACTTGCATAAGAAGCCCCGAAAAAGTGCTGTAACTTTTGTAAAATAACTTAGCACGCTAGAAAACAGTGGTCGCGGGACTGCAAGATTGACAAACACAACATTACGTGTTTGTACTTAGGGCTTCACTTTTCATCACTGCTGGCGTTACACTGGCATATAATCGCTATTGCGATCACATCCACTGTTTGCAACATGCCTCCTTAGAACTGCATAATCACCACAAATCTAAAAATTCTGATTATAAATGTTCTACGGTATTTTCCGCGTTACCATTCTGTGATTACAAACTCTGACCGGTAAGCTTTCCGTTGCACAAAAAAAAACCCGGCACCATAAATATTGGTTGTGGGTCCCTTTAACCCTTTGGGGGTCAAGGACGTACATAAACGTCATACGTTAACAGCCACAAGACTGTCAAAGGTGTACAGGGTCCTGTCACTGCTGGCATGTTTAAACTAGCACCTTTTTTGATCACTTCTCTTGCTTGGCATGTACTACCCCTTTGCAGGAATACATGGAATCTTTTCAGCGGTGCGCTGCTTAGTTTCGGTTTCGTACTTCGGCCATATCTCGCTTATTGCACCCACAAAACTAATAGCTTCTTGGTTTAGAATGTTTCAAAAGGTTACCGATTTGTTACTCTCTCGTTCATTGCTACTCGATAGGTGATTATGCCTGTCTTCATGCTGGCACTGACTGGCAAAAACGATGCTACTGTGGTAGCATTTCCTGTTTTGGGGACACACAATCATAATCGATTAGACAAATGATTATTATAGGTTTCAAACTTGTTTTTGCGTTCCAGATGTGCTCACAACCATATAGTTTTCTTCAGTGGGCTCACCTGCGCAGTTTGCTTGCGCTACAGAACTGCGTGCCGATTTCTCTGTAGCTGGACTGCCGAATCAGAGTCTGATTCAGTAAGTTTTAGCCCATTATAGGAGAAGTTACAAGTTGATTGATTGATTTGTGGGGTTTAACGTCCCAAAACCACCATATGATTATGAGAGACGCCGTAGTGGAGGGCTCCGGAAATTTTGACCACCTGGGGTTCTTTAACGTGCGCCCAAATCTGAGCACACGGGCCTACAACATTTCCGCCTCCATCGGAAATGCAGCCGCCGCAGCCGGGAATCGAACCCGCGACCTGCGGGTCAGCAGCCGAGTACCTTAGCCACTAGACCACCGCGGCGGGGCGAGAAGTTACAAGTGAAGACTCGGATGTCGTTGATCGAGCAACATCTAAAAAACGAGCGCAGCGAGGTGATGCTGACCACATCAAAAGTGGCTTTTTTTTCTGTCCATATTTCCACTTGAGATGGCTCGGTGTACTCATTTTTGTACATCTGTGAACTGCAGAGGTGTTTATCGCAATGCATATTTTTTTTTGTTGGACAATTTTTTTATAGAATTTATCTCGCTGTTGCTCATGAATAAACCACGTGTATGTAACAGCACAAACAATTTTTTGTCATTTTAAGGTCAACAAAAAATTTCAGGCAATTTTTTTTCCTCAAATAGACTCATCTGAAGAATTCGATTTGGCAATAAGAAAAAAAAATACAGTAGAGAACTTGCTATGCAAAGAAAGAAAAGAAAAAAAAAAACCAGAAAGGCTCTCAGATGTTTAAACATGCCCTTTAAACTAGGTCTACAAATGTCTTGAAATTTCGCAGAAAAGAAAATTAGCCACACATGAGGTGATGACGGACCATTCAGGTTGTAAGAAAACATATGAGTGAGCTTAAAGAGCTGGTAACAGACCCTACTGGTGTTCATACACCTGTGCCAGTACCAGAAGCACTCAGTGATACAATGTTAACGAAGTAAATGTAAATAATGTAATAACACACTCATACCTCATTATCTCAAAGTCACGTCTGCATTAGAAATAGCTCGTTATACCCAGCAATTTGTTAAAAACATATTTCTAACACTATCGATGACAAAGCTATTCTTCACTTCGTTCTAACTGATAATTCGTTATATCCATATTCATTATCCTGAGGTTTGAGTGTATTTCTAAAAGGTACTCAAGCTGTGTGCATGATGGGTGGACTACCTGGAGCGAATAACATGGCAGTGAGTGCTAAAGCAGCTACTACACAGAGCTATAGGGCCGGCATAATGCTCTGCTGACTTTCAACAAGACGCAAAAGCACAAGGTAAAGCTTCTTCACTCACGACTGGGCGTGTAAAGTCAACCTTGAACTTTAACTTTACTGGCTTGCACACGGCAACCAAAAGCTATCTTTCTCACGTGCATCCTGCTCGCTCACCCACGCAGTTGGAAGGGTGCAACTCCCTCTGAAGGAAGTCGCAGCACGCTTGAACCACGTCAGCGAGCCTGAACATGTTGGCAGCTGCGAGCAGATCTTGGCAGTTGTCCCGTGTTATCAGGATCTCACCTGCGCAGGATACAGATAATGATCACGAAAAAAAGAACTGGTGATGTAGTGCGATCTACGATATAGCACAATCCATGATCTAGCACGTCAAATCCCCAAACGGGTTATCCGAGGTGGTGGTTTTTTTTCTCTGGCAATTCGTCTGCCACTACATACTCCACAATATAAGGCTATAGGAAATCAAGTATCCCCAACACAAAAAGGACGAGAAAGTCACCAGTGCCACTTACCAGCTGATAATGACACAATGGTGGAAAAGGGACGAAACCCATCTCTGTCCTCACATCAGCCACTCTGTCCCTTCAGCATACATAGATAGGTGTTATCTCGACATGCTTACATATCACCCCCTCAAGAGACAGTATGGCTGACATGAGCACAGAGAAATAGGTTTCGTGTTTTCTACGAAATAGTAGTCTGCTTCTTTTTTTGCTGCACAGCAGTACCACACAACAAAAGAGCATCTTGGCACTTTCTAGGTTGACAAAACGCTCGGAAGCACTGCTGCATGCATCTCTTTCTAGACAGAAGTTCATTCAGAACTTTTGTTACCAGAGTAAGAGAACCTCAAGAGGTTTTAACTGTGCAACTGAATATAAATTATATCCAGCCATGAAGATCGCAGTAGCAATATAAAACAATTTGTCAATAATCTTATGCTTGCAAACGTTCGTCATTTTGCTCACTACAATAGCAACATAATATTCTAATTACATGCCATTAAAGTAAATAAAAAACTTCAGGCAGTCCACTACATTCAAAATGCTTTTTGAAGCCAACTACCTGGAAAGACTCAAGGCTTCATTAATTAAATTGTTTGATTTCCGAGAGCAAAGCAGCAACACACAAGCATAGCTGGAACGATTATAACTTTTCATATCAGTACGGTTTAAGAAGAGTTCTGACAAGCTTTTACGGCATTGCAAAAAGGAAATCCTTCATTTTCTTGGCAAGGATTGTTAACACTTTTCAAACAGAGTAGCCAGAAAACGAGTGTAAAATATTTTAGTTTGATTTGAGTTTTTGTTACCAAGTATCTGCGAGGCCATATTATAATAAAAAAAAGTTGATGTTCATAACTCCACTAAGGTAGCAGTCTGAGATCGTTAGTGTGGCACGACACAGCGCAGGAGACTAAGACAAAAAAGAGGCTTCACACACTGCCCTCGTGTGTGTCAAGCCTTTCCTCTGTCCTCATTTTATCAGTATTTACCTTGAGTCATGTCAGTAACTCGATGCTGAGGTTGCTCAAGTCATACAAGAAGTTTAATTTACATATCTGCAAGTCGTTGTGGGGGGAGGGGGGCTAAAAGAGAATACGTTGTGTTTTTGCTGTTTGAATGTCTCTGCTCGGCCGCCGAGCCCAAAGGGCTGACCACCCTCGCTCTCGTTTGTTACTGTTAGCAACCCTGTCTGGCCCAGCAAATGGCCCAGCAATTATGGCCAGTACGAGCCTGGCCATAATTATGTGCACAGAGCCAGTGCCCAGGCGTTCCAACCACCCCACCTATTCGACGGGAAAGCAGCTGTCGGCCAGACACACAAGGATGAACCGAGATAGAGGGGTTGCCTTTGAAGAAGCACTAATACAAAATTTTAAAGGCGAGATAATGAGTGAGATAGGTTTATCTAGAGACATACACAACATCTACGAAATATCAAGGGCAATCATAACCTACCACATATTTATCACCAATTTTAAAGTACATCCTGCGGGGCTGAGCGAGATGCGGAGCCCCTCGCGACACTGACATTAACGCTGTCAGAGTGTAAAGAAACCTACGTCACGAGTTCGTGTAGCTGATTTGTTTGCACGCGAATTTCACTTGCACTAACTGCGATTTCTTCCTCTGTGCCTGCAGCTTTGCATTAGAGCGGGTGACCTCTCGCCTTTACCAACACATCACAGTTTTGCGTGGTCACGTGGCCAGCTATGTTTACCTTGTTACCAACTGCTGCTGCCCAGCTCGGGGTTTTTTTTAACTGCAAATGGGCACTTTTAAAACGTCTATAAATGAATAACAGTCACACATTCGTGTAAACAAGGTCTCTAGCTGTGATAAGTGGGTCATAAGCTACCTATTGGGACAAAAATAGGTGCAACATGTTTGTGTCTGTGCTCCTTCAACAAAGCATAAATGGCACTTTAGGATCTCTCACCTGCGTATATGAACCCAAACAGCAGGTCAGCAATGGTCGCCGACACACCTCGTATCTCGACAGTGCCACAGTCCGCCTCTGCCAGGCCAGAGTGGAACATGGCTGCAAAGTAGGGGCAACTGGCTGCGAGGACCACCCGGTGCAGCACAAACTCCTCGCCATCCACTCGCAGAGTCACATCACATAGCATGCCACTCTCGCGCAATTCACTCAGACTGCTGAGCACTCGTGAGCCGTACTCCCGGCTGCGGAAAAGTCTCTGCTGGCCACCCGTGCCGGTGTTCCTAGAGCTGCCCCCACTTCCGCCGCTGTCGCGGTGATGGCGGCGGCCTTTGGGCCGCCACGAGGGATTTGTCGATGATGGCGGCGGCATTGCCAACCTGCAGAAAGCAATCGTGTATCTGAATATACCTCTGAGACTGTTACGGAGAATGGGCACTACGTGATCACTGCAACATTACAGAATCTAAAGGTGAACATACCCAAAATATAAAATTACAAATGCTTTACATAATTTACTATGCCATGCTTAGAATAGATCGGGAAGCTTACATATCACCCCCTCCTCTCCCATATATCTGACAGAGGTCATCACCCTCTGAAAATAAGTAAAATTAATCCTAGAAGAAATGCATTTCATCACTAATTTTTCCCATACACCACCACATGAGCCAGTGGAATCGGCTACTAGAGCGAATGGCCGATTGTCATACTGAAGCATCGTTCAGTGCGTTATTTGATACAAGGCGGCACGGCTATCCAAGATGTGCATAATGGGGTGCCTTGACTGTTCCCTCTTGTGGGTGTTGGGTCTATAGGGGTTTTCTAGACATTAGACTGATCTTTTGAGATGGTGCCGTGTAATAGAAGGCATTCAAACAAGAATTTCAAGTGCGCCTAACTGAAAAAAAGTGCTTGATGAAAGTCTTGAATGGCTGAAGTGCAGGCTTGGGAAAGTGGGCACCACATTTATTGACAAACCTCTTCGGAAGTTCGCAATGCTTATTTACAGACAGCGTGCATCAACTACATTATTTGACTCTAGGTTCATAAATGCTATTTCCGTGTCACTTTACCCCTGTAAAAATAACAAATGAGTGATTCTAGAGTAACAAGGGTCTTATGATATAGTGTGGCACTGCACAGCGAATTTTGATAAATTTGTCTCTATTAGGGCAGAAACTGTTGCTTCCTTGACGAATACACATTTCGTTGTTGAAACACTCTGCTCCTGAATTCGTTCTTAGGCAGTTCTAGCAAAATAAAGGCTAGAGTCTTTTGCAATCATGTCTACAATGTACCACAATGCCAATAAAACTACGCGTGATCTTTTAGGAATATTACAAAAAAAAAAAGAAATAGCACTGAGACAATTGACAGCACATCGAAGCCATCTATAATGCTTAATTGCCGTTTTTTTTTTGCTACATTAACAGGAACTCGCCAGCCCATCACACTCAGAAGGCAAGTTATAGCAACATTTAAAGTAAAGCATATAATTGGTGCAGGAAATATCTGTACACTACAGCAATGAACTTCGCGCGACGGTACGGTGCGATACTCCACCTGTCTTAACACTGCTACAAGTGAGCAGCTGATAAACCTGTACGTTTTTTTGTTTTTTTTTTTTTGTTATAAGGAACTCGCAAATGAGACGTTAAACTGAAGCGTTTGACACAATTACAGTGCTCACAGACTTGTGTTCAATGTCATCGAAGCCACACTCTATTAATCACCTGTAAATGACAGCTGCCCGAGTGTGGGTGTTTTACGTCACGCATACATTTAGTCGAGGACAATGTCATAACAATGCTTAGGCAATGCTACGAAACGCTGTAAGCAGCCAGTACATGCGCTATACTATCCGTTTATTCTTTTTTTTTTCGACTCTCTTTTGAAACGCTGCCCAGGCAGTATTTCAAGAAGGAACCAGTTAACAAAGCCTATGCGAGCTAGTTTTCCCTGACCGTCGTCAAATGAAAACGGCTAGCTGTACGCAAACGTCCCAAAGCTGCTTCTTGATCGGCCGGGAACCGTAAACCGCGTCTTCGCACACTCGGTAGCTGGCTGAGGGATGTTTCTCGTGCCGCAACGCGAAATTCGATTGACACGTGGGAACTAAACTGCAGGTTTACGAAGCTGTAGCAGACATGTAGCGCAGCACACATGGCTCGCGGGCTCTTATATTTCCTGCCGCCAGCGCCCAGTAACAGCGCAACGCTCATAAAAGGAGTTCAACAACAAGGAACACAAAAGAGCGGCCCGCTTTAACCTCGCCTAGCTACCACGCACCTAAGCGCTCTGCACGTCGCAAAAAAAGAAGGCCACCACAAATTGCAACGCGGGATCACACGAGGCATTCGCGAAATCCGCGTTTAGCGAGAACAAAGCAACAAAGTATAGTCAACAACTCCGAAAAAACAAAACAAAAAAACAAGCGCACACAGTGGCAAAATAGCAAACAATTCCGTTGCAATTCAAGTGTAGGTGCACAGTAACGAAATAAACACTAGCATTACCTTCTTCGCCGTAACTCGTCTACCTGGTGATGAAGTCACCGCCGGAAATCGAACTCGGCTCTAAGCGGTTGAAAACCAACGTGCACTCTTCCAAGAATAGTCAGACGGAAGGAAGCACAGCTGATAGACGCTCATCGGGGAAACAACACACGCACACGCACAAAAAACGTAAACAACCTAAGTGTGCCGCCCGGTAGCGGGGAGGAAAAGGCGAAGGCTCGGAGAAACGACAGGTCAGCTTCGCTGACTAGGCACCACCGGGTTACCTTTAGGTAGTCGAAAATGCTTGTTTGAGACCCGTGAACTGATGCGACGAGCACCGACGAGCGGGCATAACAACTTGCCACAAGCAGCCCACAGCAACAACAACGCTCGCGAGCTTCGCTACAATGGCGGCCACACCATACGGGCGCGTTGATTGGCTGACCCGAAAGAATAAACCTTGGTCACGTGATCTCGCTGCAAAAACAACAAAAATTGTATTTTGGAAAAAACTTGTAGTAAAGTTTGACAAATCCTATTTTTATAAACTCCAATTAGTAGTGACCACATAAACGAAACCGAAACTACGTTGTGAAACAAGCGCGCGTAAATTTGGTTTTGCGTTGTCCGAATGGTGGATAGCAAGGAATATTCACATGTGTTGTCTGTGTGTTTCTCACACGACCTCCTCTATAAACTTATAGAGGAGGTCGTGGTTTCTCATAACTGGCAAGCGTTCTTCTTGATTTATAAGCACGTAAAAGCTGCTCCACAAGTAGACTATGCTGTTTGACTGTCTCCTTTTTTTTCTCCCTTTTTTTTTCAGTAAGCTGGCTTGCTCGCGATAAGAACTTTGTTGCAGAGAAGCCAGCCGTCCGTATTTCATTCGAAATTCAAGACTTATCAAGCAGCAGCGCTGCGAAAGATACGATACCGCACGTTTGTTGCGTCTCATGGCGACTAGAGAGAACTGCGAATATTTATTGACACCAGACGTACAATGAACGCAGTGGAAGTTCTGACTCATGACCATAGGCATGCGCAGAGGTCCCCTTCAGAGTGGAGGGGGCGAAGGTAAAGGCGAAAGTTCATTGCAGCTCCCCCGTTCCCCATTACGCCAATGTACAAAACTGACCCCCCCCCCCCCCCGCTTGCGTCCAGCGTGCAGGAGGGCTCACGTTCGTAAAGTAGAAAGTATGGGGAGAATTTCGTGGTGGTCTGAGTCGCAGTATTATGTGTGTGCACGTAACGAAGGTTAAAACGCGGTTCCAGCTTGGGTGACCAGAATCGACTGCCGCATACCACGCAATGTTCGGTGAAATCGTTTAGTCAAGCCGCTGTTTGGGGAATTGTGCGACCGCACGAAGTTTTGTAAGATCAGGAAGAACATTCTCCCTGGAGGCGATGTGGCCCAAGATAAGGAGCTTTCGAGCGACAAAGCAACACTTATTGATATTCAACTGTAGTCCAGTAGATTTCACGCAAATAAGCACTGCTTCCAAGCGTCGAATATGCGTTGCAAAGTCACGCGAAAATATTGCAATGTCATCCGGGTATACCGCAGATGTGCCAGTCATTTTAGGCCACGGAGCATGTTGTCGATGATGCGCTCGAACGTGGCAGCTAGGCGCGTTGCATAGACTGAACGGCATGCAAATTTGCACGAGCCATCGGGAACAACAAAAGCTGTTTTGGGGCGGTCAGGCACAGTGATTGGCATATGCCAGTAAACGGAGCGCAGATCTAACGAAGAGAAGCGCTCGGCTTCTTGTAGGCAGTCGAGGGCATCGTCTTTGCGAGGTAGCGGGCAGACATCTTTGCGTGCGATCATGTCCAGCCGTTGTTAGAAAAAAAAAGACGGTTCTGCTTTGACTGAGTCATCTTTCTACTTGACTAGCACTATACCGACGATGTCCAAAGGCTGTTGGAGGGCTAAATACCTCCCCGCCTAAGCATGCCATCAACCTGTTCGGCCACTGATGTCACACTCAGCTGTTGAAAGACGATATGGGCGCTGACGTATAAAGAGGCATATATATAGACCAATGTCGATGTGATGAGCTACAGGTTAAGTACGGCCCAAGGGCGGTTACCGGTAATCGCACGAAAGTGTTCAAGCAAAGCGATGATCTCAGCGCACTGCTGGGACGTCAGGTAGCTGCCGGTGCATCTATAAGGTGCATTGGTGATTTATGGTAGCGAGGATGGAGGGGGGGGCAACAGTCGCCGTTATTCTGGACCGAAGGCGACCGATCAGCGACGTCAATTTGCCGAAAAAAAAGGAATCAAGGTCACCAACGCTGCCAATGCGTCCTCCCTTCAATACTACGGAAGGGCGGGGAAACGGATTGGAAACAAATTGCACAAGTATCTTGAATCGTGAGCACCGTGAAAGGCATCAAGACACACTTGCGGCGTAAAGCGGTTTCGACAGGTGTAAAAAGAACAGGTGTGTCAACCGAGACGTCGCATGAAAGCGGGCCAAAGCGGATGAGAAAGGGGGCATTGTGGTGTCGGCGGCGACAAAAACTTACACAGATATATGGACGACGAGTCAACTAAAGCAGACTCACACGACGGCGAGAACTCGACCTCGGAGCGAGCGCCGTCTATAACGGCATGGTAAGTGCATAGGAAGTCCCATCCTATAGTCTAACATCGTGGGAACACTGCGCAAGCACGACAAATTCGAATGCATAAACAACGTCTCCAATAGTAATCCACGGTGTACGCGCAGCGAAAGGCCCAATTTGTTGCGCACTGGCAGTAAATGACAAAAAGTCGCGAAGAGGCGACCCATTACTTTTTGTAGTTTCTGGAAAGCTTCTAAGACATGAAGGCCTCTAATTCACGCTTCTATAAGTCATGAGCCTGAAGCTTCGGGCTTAGAACCGCGCCCGGCTTGAGGTGGCAGGCTCGGATGGGGCCGGACTTGGACCTTGCTCAGTTCTTAAGGGGACACCGAAGTGAAACAATTGATCGGTTTACACTGATAAAGTGTACCCTGAGTACTCCAATGTCATTCATTTCACCGCCTTAGGTTCATTCATGGAGGCTAAAATTAAAGTGAACGTTCCATAGTTAAATATATTTCGCGCCGAAATCTTCGCGCGTATAATGTCCCGAATTTCACACCGTATTTGCCGCAATTTGTGGGGCTCAACGAAATTTCTTGAAACTTGGAACGTTGAGTCTACGACGCTCTCAGAGGTAAATGACCTTAATTTTTACCGATCAGAATTTGCGTAGGCCTTAGTAGACGCCGACCGAATGTACAATGTTACTGCGTTTGATGTGCGAATTTATGTCGCCATCACATGCATTTTTTTTTTGCGTTCGCTCACTAAAAGCCTTTTAGCAGTGAGCTTGGTGATTTTTTAATTGCAAAATAGTAGTTTGTTGATAATATAAAAATCGCTTTGCTCTTTAGTGTCTTGTTAAGTTTGTTTCACATACGTTGTGCATGCATATATGTACCAAATCACGAGAAAAGGCTTTTTTTGTGTGGCGCAAGCCATTTGGAGAAGTTTTATGAGAAACAACTACTGAACTTATTTTGTTTCCAGCACCAGGATACTTGATTTAACTAAAACGGGTGAGCTAAAGCTAAATAGACCAGACGCTTATGTAGGTAACATCTGCCCGTTGTGTGCTTTATTCGCATTCGCTATTATTTTATATGTTAAACATGAATCTGTAATCGTAGCAGTAAGTGTAATATAATAAATTTATTGATCTAACGTACCTTCGCAAGAGCGATCACAGAGCTCCTAGCGGGGAAACGTTCTCGAGAGTTCCTGCCTTCTTTTAAACGAAATCTCTGCTCTCTGCGCGAAGTCTCGGCAGATGGGATCCCAACGAATACGCATTCGTTATCTGAGGCTCCGCGACGTCTCCAGTTGGTCACGTGACCCGAGATGGACATGCACAGCCTGCTTCAAATGTCTATACACTGTTGAGGTCTGAGCCATCGTTTTGTTTTGTTATATCAGCAGTCTCAAACTCAAGGGAGCTAACGGACCGCATTCACGAAAGTTCACTACCGGAGGCGCCAGGACAGTGACGAAGGTAAGAAGAGGGACGAGGCGGGGAAGGGGGGGGGGAGATATGTTTTACAAAATGTTAGCCGACATTGTCATTTGAAAGAATGCCTTTCGAATACGCCATATATGGGTCATTTCTGTATTAAATTTGGCGGCTCCATTCCAACAACATATGGATACTTGTATCTAAGATGACCAAACTTTGGAAGATAATCTTGAAATACAGAGTTTTGTTTCAGGGTTACGTACCAACACACGCTTACCATATGCCTGTCATGACTGTGTATCTCAAGAACGTCCTTATCAAGAAAATTAAGAAAAGGGAGACAAAAACAGCCGTTAGCCGGTCCCTGGCCGTGTATTTGAGGTCCCTGCACTGCACAGGGCGAGAGCTTCATGACGCGTTGCCATGTCTATAGGAGCAACGTAAGTTTAACAAGGCGTGGGGCAAAGTATATTCGCTTGACCAAATATCTGGTTCGAAAAACGACAATTTCTCTTCGACGTAGCGTATATATATATATATATATATATATATATATATATATATATATATATATATATCCTAACACTGCTTCCTTTGATTACATCTCTACACACTCCCAGATCCCATCTCCTCCTACCCGTATAACCGCTTTTCTTGTAAAAGTACGCTTTGATGTGGCAAAGGCATAGCTTAGAAGAAATGTGGTTTGGTGGGCGGGCAATTAATCGATCAAAAATGAGCGCGAAATTATGGTGAGACGTGAACACGCATATTTGACCACGTTTTCCTTGTTACAATATTACGTTGTTAGAAACGCTCTTGTCCTGCGTCCTTGCCCGTCGCGTTGATTTTGCGCTCGCATCTTTCCTTAACGTTAAGTGCGTCGCGCTAAAGAGATCATATCGCTGGTGGGTACTTTCTTTTTCTTAAGTTCTACGAAACGGTCACGCTTTGTGGTCCCCCAAACAAAGGACGTATAACAAGACGCGCCGTAAACTGCTGGTTTTTCTAACGAGTGCGCGGTCGGGCTCACGTACGGGGAAGACAAGAGCAGCGCAGGCGACGGCACAGGAAACTGAGAGGGACGGTCCACTGACCCGGAAAGTAATGTTTTTTTTTTTAACTTGGGGTAACGGCGAGAAAAAAAAAACAAATTAAAATGAGAGAGAAGGAAGACCTTCGCGCTTTGCTTTTACGCAAACATAAAGCCGCGTCGCCACTTTCCGCCGGGAGCCTTCACAACCTTGTGCACCGTTCGCTTCGTCATGCCCCACGATGCGTCTCGCGCATCGTCCAACCTCTCGTATAGCCGCTGTGACTTGTTCCCTTCGAGGAAACCGTATTTGCATCGCCCCATTTGTTTCCACAATTCGGTGGGGGTAGGTCAGACGATGGTTTCGATTCAACCCTCGTATAGGTAATCTTCACGGAAGGCCAACTATGTATAAAGGTAAGTTCTGCTTTTTTTTGTTTTGCGAAAGTGAAGACGTGTACAGTTACACTATCCCCGCAGTGTTCGCGTATAGCTGTGCACCATTCGCAGTTCGCTTGGAAGCTCTTGAGTAGCGACGTGCGAGTGTTGTTCTGCTTCTATAGTTCGCTATAGTTTCGCGGGACTTTACAGCGAAGGTGTGTTTGTGTATACCCTGCGCCAACGCCGTCTTATGGTATATTTGAAGTAGTAGTACGGCCTTAATTCTTGTTTATATTCTTGTTTATATTCTTGCCTTATTCTTGTTAGTAGCAGTTAGTACCACCACTACTACTACTACTACTACTGGCGGTAGTAGTAGTAGTAGTAGTTGTAGTAGTAGTAGAAAAATTAGAGTTATAAAATTATAGAGTTTTGCGTCCCAAAACCACTCTAATTTTGCTACTACTACTACTGGCGGTAGTAGTAGTAGTAGTAGTAGTAGTAGTAGTAGTAGTAGTAGTAGTAGTAGTAGCAGCAAAATTAGTTACAAAATTATAGTTTTGCATCCCAAAACCACTCCAATTTTGCTACTACTACTACTACTACAGTAGTAGTAGTAGTAGTAGTAGTAGTAGTAGTAGTAGTAGTAGTAGTAGTAGTAGCAGCAGCAGAAAAATTAGAGCTACAAAATTACAGAGTTTTGCATTCCGAAACCACGCTGTGATTAGGATAAACGCCGTATTGGAGTGCCTCGGAAGTTTTGACCATCGAGTATTCGTTAAGGCGCATTTAAATCTCTAGGCATAGACGGGTATATACACGGGCCTGTATAATTTCGCCTCCATGGAAAGTCGGCCGCCTCGGCCTCGCATTCGATCCCGAGTCTTTCGGGTCAGCAGTAGAGTACCACAACCAATAAACCAATGCTGCACGGCAAATAGCAAGGGGGGGGGGGGGGGGTTAGGTGTTTTGCAGGCGAACAGCAATGAATTCGGCGAATCGACAATAATGAATGTATACGAGACTGGAATAAAAACCGTGTTTATTTTGAGCACGCGCACGCCATAAAGTTGCAGTGAGAGATAGAGAATAAACCGAGAGAAAGGCAGGGAGGTCAAGAAGAATCGTAGCATCCGGTTTGCTACCCTACATTAAGGAGAGGGGGAATGGGGAAGAAAGGTGAGAAGGAAAGCAAAGGGAAGAGTACACGAGCAATTGTAATTGTAATTTATAAACATAGGTTAAAGAGAAAATAAAAATAAATAAAGCCCTTTAATTGTGACTTTAGGTGCAGAACATTCTTAGCTAGCTCGCAAAAATAGTGCCAAGTGATGTAAGCGACCTTATGTTCATAGCAAATACTTTAAAAATGACTGTGAATTTTGAATTGCTCTTGAATTGTTATTTGAATGCTCAGTTGTTAATTAAGAGAATACCAGTTTTCATTGCGAGTTGTCAAGGTATTAAGAAACTTTATGAACATTGTACATTCTTTATGTATGTCCTCTCGTTATGACCCTCTATGAGGGTTGACAGTATTAACAAATAAATAAATAAATAAATAAATAAATAAATAAATAAATAAATAAATAAATAAATAAATAAATAAATAAATATCCACACCAAGGTTGCTCACTGACAGACGAAAACGTCACATCGCGGAGGTGTTCATCGGTTTGTTGGGCGGTGTTATGACTTCGTGCCGGGAGTCACAAGTTGCCGACTCCTGCACTAGACCACCACGGAGGGTTGGTAGTAATATATCATAGTAGTATCATATATATGTAGTAGTAGTATGGTATAGTAGTAGTAGAAGTAGTAGCAGTAGGTTTCACCCAGGTCACGTGACTCGGTTACGCGACGTGTTTCGGGCTCAGCGGTATGGGCCATAGCCGCACTGGAACCCAACCGTAAGCCCAGCCATGAAGGAGCCCTTAATTGGCGGAACCTGAAGAACTAAGAAAAAAAAAACAAAGAAATCACATTGTAAACACTTGGCCAAAACCACGCACCGACTTGTACTTCCTGAAGAAAGCACTGACAGCTTCGCTGTATTAAGGTTTTCATGCACGACGATAGTTATAGCGCGAAAACAAAACGACGACACAGAGACAAGAAGTTCTTGTCTCTGTGTCGTCGTTTTGTTCTCGCGCTATAACTATCGTCATGCCATACCAACTAGCCCAAGCTGCCACACTTCTAAGTTTCATGCACGGTTACGAAGTGGCTGGAATTGCCTTGTTTTTTTTTTCTTCCTCGGACGGAAAAACGCGGATTTCAGTGAGGAATAAATGATCGCTTCCGATGTTGTTTTCGGCAGCCTACAACTTAAAATGAACAACAAAGCGAGCCAAGCAATAATACAAAAGTTGACTAATTACAACGCGTTGTGAAATTGTCGTCCCAGGGTGTGACCGATCAGGTGTGCGAAAAACCCAGGTGTTGACTTGGTTAAAGATTATAGAGACCACGTAGATCAACTTATGGATAACTGCGCAAATTAAATTCAATATATACACCACCAATAATGAGGTACACAATAAGGACAATTCAAAAGGTCATAAACGAATGAGTCATTTCGTATGTCAGCCCTGACAAGTCAGAAAAGAGTCATTTCAAGACGATTTTTTTTCTTAGGGTTGGCAATATTTAATACAATCATTTGATCATAATAACATTGAATCCACTTGTAGCGACACTGATTTTACTCTATATCTGTTGTAACAACAAAAAGCTACTGCAACATCAATGTTTCTATGTTGAAATCACCCGCTTACAACAATTCCCGCATGCTGATGATCAGTTATAGCAATTATTTCTGTCTGTTGTATTGCCGCGCCGAATGGTAATGAAATGCGAAGTTCATGAATAGAAATATGAAAACAAGAAATTCGAGCTACTGAACAACGTTTTTTTTTTCCCAAAGTGTCAAGCAATATCGTAGCTCTGCATTAGAACGCCTGCCTGCGACGTATACAGCCTCAGAAACAAGAAGTTCAAGCTATACTGAACCCTGATCGCAACCCCACTGTCCCCCAGCACCCTTTCGAATTATCGTTACGCTACACCGCATAGCGGCACGGAATTGCGGCAAAACTGACTTATAAAATTCGATACGGCGTGGAAGCGGTGGTGGCTTCTGTTGTGCACTTTCAAACATGCGATTAGTAAAAAAAGTTGATTGATTTGTGGGGTTTAACGTCACAAAACCACCACACGATTGGTTATAAGAGACGCCGTAGTGGAGGGCTCCGGAAATTTCGACCACCTGAAGTTCTTTAACGTGCACCCAAATCTGAGCACACGGGCCTACAACATTTCCGCCTCCATCGGAAATGCAGCCGCCGCAGCCGGGATTTGAACCCGCGACCTGTTAGTAAAAGAAGTTGAAAGATGGAAGACACTCAGATAACTAAATTTCAGACATCGTCATACACCGGCTCTATAAGGCTTTTGGCATGCAGTCCCGTGAAAGCGTCCGAATTTTCCCGCATTTCCAAAATATCGGCAGCTTTCTTATCCTTATCAATGATGTCTGTTGCCACATTCGATTTGATTTAATTTTCTCGCAGTAGCCTGCTACCGCCACACTTAGCATTTTTTTCGTACAACCCGTTTATAGCAATTATCCGTTATAACAATATAGCATTCATGGCACTTGAGCATTGACATAAGTGGGTTCAATTGTATTTTCGTAGTGCGTATTATACCTTGAACTGTCCAGCGGCCCATGCCTGTCCGATTAATGAACATCATTTTCTTTCTCTGTCTGAGGTAACACGCCACCGTATTTGTAGCTCTTGAAGATACTGTGACTGCATAAAACTTTAAATAAATACAAAACTTGCGCACGTGCAAACCTTGACAGTGACAAATGGGAGCCCATTCCCGGGCAGCGCTCATCAAGCACAGTAACAGAAGCGTTAAAACCGTAAACACGGAGGCTGAGGCACTGACGTTGATGTGCAAAAGCTGCGCAACGTTTCCTGGAAAAACTGTGGACTGGACTCGGCACAGGCTGGCGCTGTGTCTAATCCCCCTGCACGAACTTTTGGTCAAACACCTTGCGCGAACTATCACGGAGGCATATTACAACGTATACCGTGCTACGATTTCTCGTAAAACACGTCAACTATAACGAAATCGTCTATCCAAGTACACGCACATGCTGCTCACAATAATTAATAAATAAATGAAATAGGATACTGTCGTTAAAGAAAACTCAAGGTTGCACCAGATATTACTTTTATTTAGCTTAGTCTACAACATTTAGGAGCTATTTTACTGAACTTTATGATGTAATTCACGAAGTATGGAAGACACCACACAATGCCTTGTAACAACTCACTTTATCAGAAAGAACGCACACCACCGCCGCCGCGGTGGTCTAGTGGCTAAGGTACTCGGCAGCTGACCCGCAGGTCGCGGGATCAAATCCCGGCTGCAGCGGCTGCATTTCCGAGGGAGACAGAAATGTTGTAGGCTCATGTGCTCAGATTTGGGTGCACGTTAAAGAACCCCAGGTGGCCGAAATTTCCGGAGCCCTCCACTATACGGGGTCTCTCATAATCATATGGTAGTTTTGGGACGTTGAACCTCACATATAAGAAATAATGCACACTATTTAAACCGCGACCAAGTACCGCGCGCTTTTAGAAGTGATACATAGTTCACTACGTTGCCAAAGTGTGCGAATTCAAACTGATTGTGAAAGTTTAATGGCTAGACTGACTACTGGGAGGCGCTATAGGTGACAAACACATCCAACACGCCAAAATCGACGATTCGAGGCATCGATCACCGGCGATCGATTTGAATAGGCATAGAAACGAAAAAAAAATATTTTAACTGAACCTTTCAAACAGAAAGCTAAATTCGGTGATGCCAGACGTTTACAAAACGAGGTTGTCGATATTTGTCGGGATTTAAAGTGAGTAAATCGCGCTGGTGCTGTGCTTACGGTGCTTGGCTGCAGATTGAAAGGTTCGATTCCGGCCGCGGCAGTCAAATTTCTATGGAGGCAAAATGATAGATGCTTGCGTACTGTACGATATAGAGCACCAGATGGATGGATGAAAGAACTTTATTAAGGTCCAATAGGTCGTGCTTATTGGTCCTAGCCCGAAGCGGGCCACTCCGGACTGAAGGACCCAATAAGACAGATTCTTGGGCTAGTTGACGATTGGGAATCGACATATTTGCACAACGCAAGACTACAATATTTGCACAGCACTCTTTCCGTCCTCTTCTCTTCTTCTGCTATATATACGTCGTAACTACTCGTAGTCTTGCGCTGTGCAAATATGTTGAAAAACCTAGCCTTTCAGCCACTTCGCGGGCCCGTTTGACTGCACACACTTGTACCTCTTAATGTACTGCGCAAAGCTGCGTGGTATCTGCCCAGATCCATGAAGAACTCACCGGACGTTTTTTTTTTCTTGTTTGAATAAAGTCGCGCCTCTCTCTCTCTCTCAACTGCATGCGTCCCTCGTAATCCTAGCGCAGTTTTCGGACGTAAAATCCCGACAATTATTGTTAAGTTGTAATAATTTAAAAGAAAGCACCGCCAATTTGAAGACGCTGTAAGTTCTCAACGTTGCTTTTTTTAATTGCGTCGCTTATCCTCGTTTGAAAAAAAAAAAAACATAAGCGGCTTCGACACTGACCCAAACTTTCCGTTTTCCTGAAATGCGCACTTGATTTGGGTACAGCGCGCACATAAAACAAAAAAAAAAACACATTTCGAGAAACGGCTCTATCGTGACAGGCGACCTCTCGAAGAAGTTTTCGTTGTGACTTTGATGCGAGGACAATGCTTATATACCATTAATGTTTTGACAGGACCTTAACAACTTGCAGGTCTGCTGGATCACATGCAACACTGGCAAGGATTGGAGTCCCTGCACAGTGTAAAAGCTTGACAGCCCGCTTGTGGAACTCCTATCGAGAGCGCACACAGGCAATAGGCTCATTGCAGTCTGATAAACGCTTGTGGTGGAGTCTTATCTCGGTGTATCGCTGCAAAGTGCTATCGTAAACTACCCGAAAGCTACAAACAACAGCAAGGAGCATCCACTCTGCAGAAGAGTATAAACTGGCGCTTCACACGGTAAGCTTGTTTCGCGTTATATACCTATAGGCTACGCGATGTGCCATCAAACAAATACCACAAGCGATGGGATTATGATTATGAAAAAAAAATGATGCCAATGAGTTTAACAAACGATAATCGTCCGAAAATTATGCTTTCACACGAAGTGGTGCATATATCTGCTCATGTAGAATGAAACAAAAGATGTATTTTTTTTGGTGGGTTCAAAATAATTTCAACGTAAACTTAACTGTCCTCTTGACTTTGACAGCAAATTTAAATTGAACCTTAACTTTATCATTATAAATATATATTCTCATGCAAGGACGAGCAACGTGAACCTAGATAACGTAAATTTGGACGTGCGCCTAATGCTAACATTCACTGGATCAAACTGGAATCCATAACTTCTTTCCTATTGTCTTGAGCGGTAGGTTACCCAAGAAACAAGACACGTTTCTTCTGTGACTATAAACTTCTTGTACTTTCCGTCAGCTTCTCATTTCGAATGTAAATGGCATTAAAATAATGTAGAATTTTTCTCGGTATACCGAGTCAATCAGTCTTGCTTGTTGGTTGGCCGGTGAAACAGCAACATTCGTTGGTGAGAAGTGATCTTACGTCTCGGTGTTGTTGACATTAAAAAGGACGCAGTGAAGATTGACAGGCTATGAAGCGGGCAGCGAGGAAACCAGCGAAGAAAACAGAGTGCGTGCAAATGAAGGTGAAAATGAAGTTGAATATACTTTTAGAACAATACTTCGCGATTTCGGGGAGCTTCTCTAGGTACGCATAGAAAAAATGTCTGATAACAACAACAAAAAAAATTTCGCCACCGTATACGAGCCGAGCTACAATAACACAAATAAGATTTTAGTGGTATAGCTTTGCACGCAACGTCAGGTTGTTGTTACAGAGAGCTGGTCATACATGATGGTGGTGACGATACTGGTGCTGATGGGGATCGTTGCGTTATCACCCTGAATACATTCAATTTGGAGATACTGCCACGTCGTTCCTTCCTCGAGTTTTGTTATCGACCCGTTATACACTGTACGTAATTCCCCGCAAAAAACCGTGCCTGCAGTATTCGCAAAGCTTCGGGGCTGTAGTAGATCAATTCGTTAAGATCAGGCCCATTCGATAAGTGGGCGTGATATTAACGAATTGATCTGCTACAGCCCCGCAGCTTCTCGAATACAGCAGGCACGGTTTTTGCTGAGAATCGCGTCCAGTAATGGGGCGATAACAAAACCTGAGGAAGGAACGACGTGGCAATATCAATCATACCTTGCGTACCATCTTTCCAGGCTACCTATACGCATCTTGTGTACACCTATTGTGCGTTATTTTCGCAATCTAGTTTTCTGTAACCCACTCAATCATGTTAAGCAATATATATAAACAGTGCTAGTTTACGTCTCTTCACTTGCCTCACGCGTTTTAATTATCAAAAAGAAACACAATTTAAAGTAGCTACCATAATCTTTTTTAGAGTTCTACACGGCTCCCCCATCGTCATTTAATCGTCCTAATGAGGAGTTTTAACAGTATAACGCGGAAAGCGTATACATCCTTAGCGAAGCATGCGGATGGAAGGTAAATGTGTTTCATTTTTTATACCGTGAAGTGGAGCGCTAAATGCATGTACAAATCCCCTCCCCCCCCCCATATATATATATTAAACAGCCAAAATTGTTTTATATTAGCAGTTCCTAACAGATGTGAAACGATGCCAACAGCAACATGGATATTAACAACACCAGAAGCGCTAAGCTGATATGAAGCGCTAGTGCTTGTGCTGGTGCGCGCAAGGGTGGTAGTGGTAGTCCTCAACACTGCTGCACAAGTCAATTTCAGCGGATCGCGCCTAACTACAATATACGTTAACCCGACATGACGGCCACATCATATGAGTACATATGTAACGTTTATAAAATTCGATAGTCAATACTGACCGCCATTGACGTTACACGAACATTATGGTATACTCGAAAGTTGTATCTCAGGCCTGGCGTGGCTCTGTGGTCGAGTACCCCATTGCCACGCAAAATTCTAGACTTCGATTCCTGCTGGGACACTGACATTTATGGTTCGCATTCGTTCGGCAAACGCTGCCTATGGCAGCTTTTCTTTGACGCTCAAGCGTTAAAGTTACCCACGTGGACACTACCCCGGGAAGGCTTTCGTCCCTGGTTCCATCCCCGGTCCAGGACAAAATTTTCAGCAAATAATAAGCTTTCTTTCTGAGAAGTCCGTAGAATTTTCTCGCGGCTTCGTGCTAAAGTCAGGCGGTTGTCAATGTCCCTTTCCTAAACCCTCCGCCATCTTGCGAGATTTCGCAGGACTGATTTGCAGTTTGTGAATTTTGTTACAAATTAAACTTTATACTGAACTCGCTTCCATCATCACCATGTGTCGAGAACGTCCCGTAGATGTCGGGTCAGCTTCAGCCAACATGCATCTTGCACCAAGCCACGATAGATTCAGCCACACTTAACATTTTCATAGTTTCGTATTTAGACTCAATGCTTCTTACGTGAGTCACTTTTGAAGTACTTTACAGCATGCTCTCGATTGTATGACGACTCATTCACGTAATTTACACGCAACAAGTGCTCGGAATTATACTTAATAACGGATTCCTACTGTGCAGACAGTGCAAATTAACATCGTACGATCTGACTTTTGTACTCCACCTATAGGAGAAGCTATGCAACTCCAAAATCTCGCAACATTGGGGTTCCTGCTAGCATGGGGACACCTCATTTTTTCAACTCCGGCAAAATCCATCGATAACAAAAGTAAGTTTTCCGAATCTTTTTCTCTTTTCCCACGAAGTCACTCTTGGAAGCCACTGGCATTATCTCATGCCGGAGACTATTTTATGACATACGTTTTTTTAGCGTATGCAATGTTGAGTAGGCAATCAATGTCTCGATCATGTAAAAAACACACACTATGACGTCTCCTCACGATGTCATGCTTTTAGGACTAAAAAAAAAACTGCCAGTAATTTCGTTAAGGGTGTCAGAGAAAGCGTTCATGTCACATAAATGCCAGCGTACGGAGTGTTTAGGGGCATGACACATAATAAAAGGAATGGCTGAAGATTACCGAATCGATCATTAGATGGCAAATATACTTTAAGCACCGGAGTGGGCTTGCCAGGCCCCGATGCGCCCGCATGGCCGTACGCTCATTGCAAATCAATGCGACACATCACTTGCACAATAACTATAGTATCCGAAGTTTTACATGATTTCGAGGCACGCCGTAGTGGAGGGTTTCATAATTTTCGACCACCTGGTGTTCAGTAACGTAGACTAGGCCATCGCCCCGGAAACGAGCCTCTAGCATTTCTCCGTCATCGTAATGGGACCTCTGCCACCGGTTTAGAACCAACGACCTTTTATTTTTCCCCTTCAAGTCAAGTATAGATGATTTCCATCGGCGTCAAGTCGAAGGTGCCAACTGTCGCGTACACCTTGAGAGAGTTCAAAGAGCCTTACAGGCCACCTAATGCGGCCGGATAATTTATGGTTAGTTTCAATTTTGTTCAAAAGATGGCGCGACACAGCTAAGAAGCTACCAGTCTTTGCGCCATATTTATTTGACCGTTTCTTGAGCGTCTGCCGCTTAGCACGAAGCACACGTACCACACACTGCAGTGCTTGTCTTCATCCACCTACAACGAAGTCACGGGAGCTTGAAAAATTACTGCATATCCACGGCGTGAATGATGATGAGTGGGGCGAAGCGTCCATCCGTGTGACTGTCCATCCATTCGTCCGACCAACCCCATTTCCTTCCCGTTAATAAACAACTGCAAATAAAGCTTTAATTATAAGAATAACCTACCACCATCTAGTCATATTATACATAATTTTACTTGTAGACGCAGAACGCCACCTAGTGAGGAATTGATAAACTAGAGCTGGTTACATACTATTTACTATTGACGGAGGAGTAAAAGACCCACACCCTAAGCACCTTGGCCCCCAAAATTCGTCGAGAGAGTGTTTTCGGTTTTAAAAATCATCTACAGTCAGCGGAAGTTTTTCGAAGCTCATTGGAACAACCCATCGTCGTTGGCGCGAAAATGCGCCGGAATATTTCGAAACTTTTGAGGGGATTTAAACGAAAGATGCAGTTGCAGACATAGGTGCAAACAATGAAATGCAGTTTATGTTCGATTATCTGTGATTGGGTGTTCGAGTAGTTGATAACATGCCGCATGTATGAAAACTGGCTCCGTGCTTTTCAATAAATGTCAGTTTGAAGACAGCGCAAGTCTGTGTCGTATGTGTCTTATTTGTCCTCGTTTTTCTTTTCGTACCATAACCTTTTTTGTTCGTATCTCAGCGTCAACAATGTCGAGTTCTATTAATTTCCGGACAAATAAGCCTATAGTTTTATTAACTAGGAAGAATTCACAAATTGATTTTTTTCTTTTTTTCTCAGGAACCTATAATGTTTGTGAAACAGAGGCCTGCATCCGCCGAGGTAATGTTTTTTTTTTTTTTCGCTACTATGACATACTTTCGGGCTTTATTCAAACAACGCGAACAAGTACATCATTAATAAAAAGCACTATAGTTTTTCAGCTGTGCTAGACAGTACAACCATAACGCATGTGAGGAATACCATTTGATGCAAAAATAACACCGCTGTTCTACAGGGGTCTATCCTCGGACTCCTGTTATTTTTCCGTATGTAATAATGGCTTTCCAAACTACCTGACTTCCACAGGATGTCACTAGACGAAAATACCTCTGTTTAACGGGACACTAAAGGTAAATAACAATGTCAGAGCGAAAGCTCAATGCATGACAACGTCTAAAACGGCAATATATATTATCAACAGCAGTCCACTACTCACCGAGAAATCAAGCTAAATGTACCACACGACGGGTCCTATGAGTGGGATATTCTGGAAATGAACCCGATGACGTCAGAGCGTCCGACAACAATTAATCACTGGTAATGAAACTAGCAATAAAAAATAACAACCACACGTCGCAGCTTTCTATGCTAGTCATCCGCTGTTACCTTTCGCAGCCGCAGCAACCCGTGGCTGGCTCCCCCTGGGTTTAAAATCATAGCGATATGTGTTTAATTAACAAACATACGTAAACTGACTCATCGAACACTTATTTAGTAACAGGTTTGTAGGTTTGACGCATTATACGATAATATACACATTTAAATAGATTTAACTTGATTTTTTCAAGTGACCTCACTTTCGTGCGGCGCAGAAGCCACTTCTGCGTGGGGCTGGCTGCTGCTCCACGCAGCGCAGGAGGCACTGCCTTCACAATTTCCGTTTTCGCCGGGTTAGGCTGAATAGGTGGTGCCATCAAGCGGAGCCCAGTTGAGCCAAGCAAGCCGAACCATGGCCTCCGAGATGGCAGCAGATTGTTGAATGTCCAATGTCACTGTGGTGGCTCCCGCTATTTTCACGCTGCTGCTACTAGTGTCGGTGGCCGGGCAGTAAAGCCGGGCAACGTTGTGCACGGCAACAGTGACGTGTGTGACGTGAGACGGACCATTTACAGAAGGGGGTCGGTAACGTGATGCGGACCACTAAAACATTATTTTACTTCAAAATAATCACTTACTTGGCAAAAAAGCAGCCCTATGACGTTTCTAGAGCTGTATTTCAGCAATCAAGGCTTACTATTTACCTTTAGTGTTTTTTAAGCATATGATAACGGCATAAGTGCACTAACAAACAGATTGAACAATGACCTAATCATATCAAGTGTTCCTGCCAAAAAAGTTGCTCATAAACCCGCAGAAGACAAAATTTATAGTTTTTAACTCGCACAATAAACCTCAATCTAATATTCTTTCAGTGTACATAGGATCCCACCTAATTACCAGCATCTAACGAATGTTCATTTTTTTTTTTGGTATGGAAGTTGATTCACCTCTGCACAGGAACATTCACACCACTTCGTGCTAGCCACGTCTCTGAGTACTCTATAGAGTTCCATAATCCATTCACCACACTCTTATAAAAAAGGTCGCTCACAGCGCCAGACTGCTTTTAAATGCCAGGCACTACTCTTGAAGGCTCACTTTCATTGACATTACACTATGCCTTCATCTTCAGACAGATAAATTATTGTATAAGAACATTTGCGGCCGCGCACATCACTGTCATGTTGCCCCTTTGCCCTATACATACAAAATAACGCTGTTCGTATCATCACTGCGGCTCTTTAGAACGCTCGTGTTACCTCCATTTTCACTGCATGCAGTTTTCTCTCACACACAAAAAAAGCCCATCTACCACAACGGCAGCGTGATTTATTGCATGCTTAGGAATCCGCAATTGTTTCATACCACTGGTTGAAAAATCTTGCAAGTACAAATAATACAAGGTTCGCTACACAAAATAATATTTTGCTTCCTAAATCAAGAAGGAACTATGTAAAACTAACTGTTGGTTTTGCAAACGTGAAGCTATGAAATAATCGAAGTGTTCATGTAAAATATTCACCACCTACACACCAGGGAACGAGCCTGTAGACCACGCACCCGATGATCTTACCAATAGAGCTATAGGGCTGCGGCCTTGCCTCCTTCCACAATATCGGGTGTTCATGAAAACCTGGGAGGGTTAGTCAGCGCCGCTCGTAGCCGTGAGCGCGAGTGTAGAATTTATTACACCGTGGTGTGGAACTCTCTTTTTGCCTGCTGACGTCACGTAGCACGTGATCTTTTAACGAGTGGACAGCTCATTAACATACCCACGTATACCATATGGAGGCGTCACGTCTGTGCGAACAGTACCGTCGCTATATGAATGAACGAAGGAAATGGAATTTCAAGGGATCGTTTTGTTGATACATTCTTAATAAAACCCGACCGATAATGAAGCCAAAGAATGTATAGGGGACAATTGACGTCCCCCCCACCCCATCTTTTCCTTCAGTATCTAGTGGGTTTTATCAAGACTGACGTTAAGACACGCGAAGTGGTGACGAATGGCTGCTGGGACTGCATAACAGATTTCCCTTTCTCCCCTTCGGCCCCACCCCCTTTTTTCACTCAATCACTAATACACGTCGTTTTCGCGCTCGTTGGCGTGCCTTAAATTCTGACTATATTTTCTATGAGCAAAGTATAACCGCGTCCGTCTCGTTAGTGAGTTCAAAGGGCGACTGTTGATAACAGCGCTGTCACAACCTGTAGACGTCAGGAGAGAAAGGGTGCACGCAGAGCGTTTGGTGGGAAGCATCGCCTCCGAGTATCGCAACGGTTGTGAAACGGGCATCGACGGTGGTGAGGGTCACCTGCGGCGGCAAGGGGGCGAAGAGTTCCTAAATTGTTCATCTCCCCGTCCGTTTGTCCACGGACGCGATCTCGACGTGAAGCGAAGAAATTCAACGTTGCTGTACACACACACACACACACACACACACACACACACACACACACACACACACACACACACACACACACACACACACACACACACACACACACACACACACACGCACACACACGCACGCACGCACACACACACACACGCACACACACACGCACGCGCACGCGCACACACACATGCACACACACACGCACACACACACGCACACACACGCACACACACACACACGCACACACACACAAACACACACAAACAGAGAGAGAGAGAGAGAGAGAGTTTCAGTTTCAGTTTATTATTATTCATTTCAAAAAAGTAGTACAGTAATATTAATATACAGACGAGGGTCCCAAAGTTAAAAACTGTAACAGGACCCTCGATGCATTATAACAATCAATAAATCAGACCAAGTTAACAAGCAAGAGAGAGAGAGAGAGAGAGAGAGAGAGATAAGAAAAGGAGCATTTTCCCGAGTACTCGTCACGCTCGTTACTTGGAACACTTATAAAAACTTATCGCAGGTGCATCATAAACTGCCGAAAGTAGAGTTATAACGTTGCGAGATGTTCGGAAAACAGATGCGGAAATCCTTCAACCATGATGTTTTTGTTGATGTTGTTCGACGCAGCCAAGCTAATTACGGAGTCTCTGAACACGTCCGCCGACCCGTGCACCGATTTTTACTCTTACGCCTGCGGTGGGTGGATGGCCAAACATACGATACCAGAGACCAAGTCATCGACGGGCGGTTTCTATCTCTTAGCGGACCAGCTCAAGGAAACGCTTCGAGGTACGTCATCTTACCTGGAACGTTGAATTTTTGTACGAAGGTACAACCGGAGTGGTACAACTGTTAACGTACGTCCCTTTTAAAACTGGGTTTATTTTCCCGCTTAACATCCGGCTTCTGTGCCATTGCCAGATGTCATGGACAAGCGTGGCCTACGAAACGAACCTTCCGCCGAACTACAGAACGCTATTTACCATGCAGGCACTGTAGTTCAAACAACATTACACGTATCGTGAACCCAGAACTTAAATGGCTTTCAGGTGTCATCGACTCTCAGAACTTCAGGGACGTAGACGTGAATGAGAGTACACTTCTAGGTACATTGGAACGGTCTGATAACACCTTACTGTGTTGTTTTGTTAAAAATATAGCCCTTATAGTGACATTGGCTTTGATCGTTTCAGACATTCTAGGGAACGTGACCCTTGTTGAAGAGAACCAGAACGTGACGGACAAAGCTGCCCTTGTCTACAATGCATGCGTGGGTGAGTGGTCGTTGAGGAGTATGGTCATTGAGGAGTATGGTCAATTACACTCCTCAATTACCGTACATTGAGGAGTATGGTCAATTTTCGCTGAGGCCTTTTCTTCGCGTAACGGGAGTGAGGCACAGACAGTGCAGAGAGAAAGAAAAAAAATCACGAAGGGACTTCGGGAGTGGGGCTGGGCGTGTAAGCGCTGGGTTTTATTCTAGGTATACCAGCCATTCATTTCCGGGTGTATGATCGGCTTAGTTTCGAATTTTTTTTGTCCCATCTGAGTCGCGCGTTGACATAGATCTGCTGGTGCTACACTTACACGAAGTGAAATGGCTTGTTCTTTTTTTCTTTCTCTCTTACTGGTGTGTCCAATGTCCACGCCAGTAGCGTATCCTTAACTTTTGTGCGGTGTAGGGGGGCAGGTGGTCAATCATACTTTATGTACGTTCGTGCGTGGACTTGTACGTGTCAGCGCGTCTTTCTCTCTCTCTCTCTTTCCATGTATATATATATATATATATATATATATGTATGTATGTGTGTGTGTGTGTGTGTGTGTGTGTGTGTGTGTGTGTGTGTGTGTGTGTGTGTGTGTGTGTGTGTGTGTGTGTGCGCAAGCAAAAGTGAAAACCTCGGGTAGAGTTTGCACCCTTTCCCCCCAACCATACCCCTTGGCTACGTCCCTTGTCTACGTAATCTGTATCATCACATCAACGGTGTTATTCACTTTATCCTTCCCGTCCGCTTTTAACTGTTTCAGCTGTTCCGGACCTCGACGACCGTCAGGACGTCGTCCAGTTCATAATGAACGCTTCGGGACTCGCCGATTGGCCCAAAACGCGGCAGCAAGCGTGCGCAGAAGGCAACGCCCCGAACGCCACGGCCGTGCTCGCAAAATTGAGAATTTCAGGAGTTCTCCAGGCTGATGTTTCGAGGGATTCCAAGAATCTCAGCCGCTACGTGATTCTGGTAACACTAGAAATAACGTTTCGAAACATAATTTAATTTTGCCCAAATGTCTGAAAATTGATGCAGTAATCAGACATCTGTACCATATAGAGAAATGCCGGAGTTGTATTGTCACCAAATTGCAGTAGACATTCGATTCCTAACTATTAAGAGCACCGGCAATCAATACTTATAAGGCGGCGATAGAAGCTATCGTTGGTAAGTCTTCTTGCTTGTGATGCGCTGCAAGGTATGAAAAACCAGAAACAACACAGTGTTTGCGCATCACAAGCACGAATAGGCAATGCAGCCTCAAGAAGGACGTGCTGTCACAACGTCGCTGAGTGAGAAACGTGGAACGAACAGATAAACCCTTGTGCTGTGGCTCGCTACAGCATTTGGACATTCCGTCGTCCCAAGACGTGACATTACGCTACCACGAACATTGGGCGCGTAGCAGGGGAATTGGGGCACTCTGGGCGCAACAAGCCTTTTCAGTGAAGCTCGCCTTCCGCACTTGCGCCAATATGAGGTTGCACCATGTCCACCACGAGGTCTCGGTTCGGCTGCACTTTCTGCACCATTTCAAGAGTGCTGCACTTTGGTCCTTCGATTTAGCGAGTGAAGCTCGCGCCACCTACCTATCTGCACTCGATTTGACATCGTGCTGCACGAGTTGATCGGAACTTCAGCATTAGTTTTCCCGCGAGTTCTCGTATCATGCAGGTAACGCAAGGCACACGGCGTGGCTGAACTTCTGCCCTCGATTTGACCGCTGCACCGAAACCACTACTGTCAATGTTGCACATATAAAGAGGAACTGGCGCGGCACTGGCACGACACTTTCGTGAACTAAGTCCAAAAAGTGCAGCCGAATCGAGGAGACCTACGATTAGCTCTCGGGGCGCCATAAAGTACCCTGCGTTTCTCTCTCAGCACGCGTTATAACACGTGACCTCAAACGCAGGAGCACGTGAAGCGTTCGCGCTGATTAAATTTAGTGCGTTCATACCTATACGCGGCCTCCGCGATTAGTTCCGTAGCAAGCGCACTGCCGGAGCTGATCGCGGAGGCCACGGCATCTGCCTGTGCGCTCACGATGCCATGCTCGTTAAATTAATCCAGCGACGGACTGTGACTCATACAGGTTGTTATTGCATTGTTATCGCTATGAGTACTGCGTCTTTCGCGCTAAGCTCAATTATTCATTTTCACTTGTAAATTCGCATGTAAACAAGACATTGACGTGGAAATCGCGAGTATATTTGGAATTTCATGCTTCGAGAGTCCGTGCACTGACGATTTACGTTCACCGTTCCTTTTTTTTTTTCAGCTAGACCAACTCTCGTTTCCGATGGTGGGCAGAAACCAGCTCATCAATCAAACCACCAACAGCAGCAAGCCAATCATCGCGGCCTACAAGAACCTGATGAAAGTGTCCATGAAGTTCATGAAGCCTGACCTGTGTGAAGACGAACTCGAACAACTTTCGAACGACCTTCTGGCGTTTGAAGGAAAGCTGGCAAACGTGAGGATTTTTTTTTAGATGTAATGACGGACAATGTATTAGTTCATAGATCTGCATTCCCACCACGTGACAGCTTTTGAGTGCCCACTCTACCCGTACCGCGGGGCCGTTGGCAGCGTTGTCAGTGGCGTAACGGGGTGAACAATCTATTGGTGCCAAGGGCAATGAAAAAGTGAAACTCAGTGGAGAGTGAGTGAGAGGGATAACGAAGAGATAGAGAGGAGAATGTTATAGCGGAAAAAAGGAGGGGGAAAGTCGAACAGAGTAGCGATTGGGGAAACACAGCGCAAGAAGAGTTCACGAAGCGCTCGTGGTCCATAGCCTAAATACACGATCCGCGCCAACCATGCACACTCAAAGCGCCCTCTTCACATTGAGGGGTGCAACATATATATATAAGTGGTTATATCAGAAGAAAAGAAAAGAAAGGTGCCGACCCGTAACTGTCTCTCCTTACGAGGACACCTCAACAGGTCAGCAGAGGAATGGGATATGGGGAATAAAAGATATAGGGAGAAGGAAGGAGGGATAAAAAGAATAGAAGGAAAATAGACGGAGAAGAAGCCGCCAGCCAACGAGAGGAAAAAAGAAGGAGATAGGAAAGTGGGGATCCGGTCGAAGCAGTCCAAGGGCGGGGTGCCACAATGCGAGAGCTGCACGGCATCAGGAGACCGCGGAGGGCGAACCAGTCGGCGGGAGCTACGCTGAAGTCGGAGATCGCGAGGGCACAACCGTCCAGCTTGAAATCCTCCGAGCGAATCCGCGCCCAGAAAGCGAATGCCAACATATGGGAGTCCTTTGCGAGTGCTGCTGAACGAGCTGTCCGAGCACACGCTCAGAGATGCAGACGGTAAAACCCACAGGTTTGTGTCACCGAAGCAGCAGCAGCTGTAGGCCTTTTCACAGGAGAGAAAGAGGACCTCTTTCCCCGGCTATTGCAGGGCAGTACGAAGGCCGACGTTCATACCTGGGCAGTGCATTTTTGGTGCGGTCGAGCCTATTTAGCACAGCTCAGAGGAGATTACGGTGGCATGTAGTAAGCCTTCGATGAAAAGGTCTATAAGCTCCACCACCATCGAGAGTACCCTTTTGTATACCGTTTGTACAACTTTAGGTGTACACACGAGGGGGTGGGGGGAAGGGCGCAGGTGCCCACGTAGTCCCTTAATAATGGGGGGGGGGGGGGAGGAGGGGCGCAATGTCAGTCATACACATACATCAACATACCAGGGAGGGGGGCACTGCGACGAACCTCGAACCTTTGCCCCCCCCCCCCCCTCCACCCTGATGGCGAACCCTGCCCACACCTACGCGCCCAACCGAAGCATAAAGTCGTCACCGCTACCGAAAATACAAGCATGTTCTCTCAAGCACCACCTAACGTTCGCAAAATGTAGGCACCTAATCAGCTGCGTTCTAATGGTCCATTACGGATCTTGCAATCGGTCGTCTTTTGTGTCTTTTTCTGATCATATTGTTGCGTGACTGTCAAATATCTGTTGTTCGTGCGATCAAAGCATTGATTGGATTGATGGATATGTGGGGTTTAACGTCCTAATATGATTATGAGAGACGATTTAGTGGAGGGTTCCGGAAATTTCGACCACATGGGGTTCTTTAACGCGCACCCAAATCCGAGCACACGGGCCTACAACATTTCCGCCTCCATCGGAAATGCAGAGGCCACAGCCGGGATTCGAACCCGCGACCTGCGGGTCAGTAGCCGAGTACCTTAGCCACTAGACTATCGCAGAGGGGCCGTGCGAGCAAACCATGCGCGTTTATCTAGAAACACGCCAGCCTCCAGCGTTTCTCCGCATTGCTGATGGCACCGGAAGCCGGTTTAGAGTGCAAGTGCAATTCAGTCGACAAAGTTGGTGTTGGTTTATTGAGTACGCTTCCCCAAAACACACGTTAGTGTGCTGTATGTCTGTACAAACCATCAGCGACGCAGCATTTGGAATTTTGAAAGCCATCGCCTGTGAATGTTAAAAAAAAAATCACTAATCACTCTTCAAAGACGACACTGCCGATGAGCGGCAACACAATGACACTTCTGCAGAATTTATTCTCCCCCCCCCCCCCCCCCCCGTTGTTCCTCGAACGTAGAAACTAGTCACTGTATTTATTTTCTGGGTATATATGACTTTAAGCGTTGCTGTCTTGCCTTCTGTATTGGAACTGCTGCGAACTCCCGGGAGCAGAGGCCACCGTCATTTAAAACCGATTAAGGCCTTTAGCCTCTGTCTCCTTAGGGAACAGCTAAAACAAAGCTGAATTGAATTAAATCAATTATTGCTCTGATGGTTACTTTGATTTTCTTCAAGACAAACATGTGAAGCCACCAGTCTAAAGCCGAATAACCAATATAAGAGAAATCCACCATCTGCATTTTACTTGCTGTTTGTCTCATTCACACAACCGGTGCCAAAAACAGACAAGTTACATTTTAATTCAAAACCACGGTTTCTGTTAACTAGCAGTAGGCAGTAACACATGTAACTACGCCCTTTGTACTAAGAAAAAAGGCAACAAACGGTTTTATAATACACACGAAAGACGTTTGGGCCGTTAAAGCTTTTAGAAGCTCTAACAGTCAAAAATTTACAGTCAAACAGGCAGATTTCTTTCTCCTTCTGGTATACCCATATTGTAAACTAACACGATTGTTGAAAAACTTGAAACTTCAAACTATTGTTCCCTTTAGAAATAGTTTTAAGAAAGTAGAGAATCAAAATGAGCTACATGCTCAGCTGTTTATTCCTCGCAATAAATAAATTAATCACTCTTTCCAGATAACAGCTCGTCCTGAAGAGAGGCGAAACTTCATAATATTATATAGGAGGGCCACCATCGCCGAATTGGAGAGAAATTTCACACACGTAAGCATCATACGTCCCGGCAACTTAAAAGTGTCCTCATCGTCATCATGATCATTGGCAGTGTCAGAAGCATCAGCAGCAGTAGCAGCATAAGCATTCTCACTGGTTAAAAAGTAATGCTTTTAAGGCTGCTTCTAAGGCTTATAATACCGCTTTGCAAATGCTCCTAAGGCTGCTTTGAAAATGGCTGCCTTACTATTCAAAAACCATTCGATCAGTATTCAATTCATTGTCATCGTCCTACGATTCATACTTGATTCGGCTCTAAAGATCCCTATTCACACATCTCTAAAAACTTGGTTTACATTACGGAACAACAAGTGAACACCCCAATACGGATTTTAAGATTAGGGATTTGCAAACTCACTCTTACGTTGATTTTTTCTTTTTTTATTGCAGATACCAATTCGAGCTTTATTGCAAAGAGAGTTCTCTCTAGCGAACATCACTCTAGCCGACGATGAGACTATCGAAACTATCTCTCTGGCCTACTACGCAAAGCTCGACGAATTTCTGCGATGTGCCGATCCGTAAGTGATGGAACTATTCAAATGCCGTGTAGGGTCGTCTAAACGCTTTGTGGGCATTGTTTTCTCCTTAAAAAATGTGGCAACTCGCTTAGTAAAGTAACGTACTCATAACTGCATTACATATGCATATATGATGGTAGCATGCTGTATTTTGCGAAAGTTATTACCCGTATATGCGTACATAAATCTGCGTCGGTAGCTTACCCTGGCACGCCAGACCGTTAGCGACTTAAGCACTACTGCAGTGCCTGAACTCGATTGATTTTATTGATTGATTTGTGTGGTTTAACGTCCCAAAACCACCATATGATTATGAGAGACACCGTAGTGGAGGGCTCCGCAAATTTTCCCCACCTGGGGTTCTTTAACGTGCACCCAAATCCGAGTACACGGGCCTACAACAATTCCGCCTCCATCGGAAATGCAGCCGCCACAGCCGGGATTTGATCCCGCGACCTGCGGGTCAGCAGCCGAGTACCTTAGCCACTAGACCACCGTGGCAGGGCCAGTGCCTGAACTCAACAAATCCAAACGACCACCTGTAGACTGAATGTGATCCACAAGTGTGCTCGTGATTCTGTGCATCTCTTTTCACCTGTGTATTCTGCGTATCTCTTTTCAGGTTAACCTCCCTGCATTTTCTTTCATTTTCATTCTCTTCCTCTTGTAAGGGTAATTACCAAAAGCTACTTGTACTAGTTCAGGATGATAGCATAAAAGACATTTTCCTTGTGGTATCGATCGTTAAGGTGAAAGCTTTATATGAATCGTGAAAAGGATAACGCAGCGAAGTGCTCTCGTGCAGCCCAAGAAAGCATGTGACACACACACACACACACACACACACACACACACACACACACACACACACACACACACACACACACACACACACACACACACACACACACACACACACACACAAAACCACGCCATATAGGACGATAACTAAAACAATTTAAGTGAATACTGATTGAACTTGTCAAATTTAATTAGTGCAGGCGACCTTAGTGACAGTTTAATAATAATATTTAATCAGTGAACGTTGAACGTGGATTGAATACACGGTAGAATAGCCACAGCGGATGGCTTTCACCATGGAGTAGTTTAGGCGAATGGATAAGAGACCCTGCGAGTTTTTTTATGCCCTATATGCCTACGTATACGTATGGCTCAGCACAGTGATCCTCCTCGTTAACATGCCACTCTCAGCTGCCTACCAGATTTCCTGCGTTTCTCTGTCTGTCTCTATGACGCAGTTCATCGAAAGATAATACGTAGTTTGTTAATCGTTGAGCAGCCTGCAGAAGATGCACAGTCCTGCGTAATGCCACTGCACCGTCCTTGTTTCCCAGGGATACTCTGTACAACTACGCCGGTCTCCGTCGCATGCTTGGCTGGGCTTCTGTCGGATCGAAGGAGTACCGAAACGCCTGGTTCGAGCTTAAGAAGGTGAGGTACGGATTGCGGAAGGAAAAGCCAAGGTGGGAAGAGTGCGTCCAGTCAGTGAACGATAAGATGTCCGAGAGCGTGGGCTACCTCTACGTGCAGCAGAAGTTCAGCCAGGAGGCCAAGCAAGAGGTAACATGCATTGAGTCTCAGAACTAGCGATGCCATGGTAATAAGGGCTGCAGCGCGAGCACAAAAGTGCTAGAAGAAACGTGAAACGAAAGGCGAGGCAAGGAAAGCAAAGAGGACAACACGAGCACTGAACCAAAGTAGCTGGGTCTTGAGAATACGGGTACAAAAAAGTAGGACTGCCCTGTGTACTAGAAATGCATTGAAAAAGAACAGCTATTTGGGCTAGTTGGTTGGAATTCATGGTAATAAGGGATGCAGCGCGAGCACGAAGGTGCTAAAAGAAACGTGAAACGAAAGGCGAGGCAAGGAAAGCAAAAAGGACAGCACTAACCCAATTCGCTGTTCTTCTTTAACGATGCCAACAACAGGCGTAGGCAGAATGCTTCTCGGAAATGTGTGCGTGTGTGTGTGCGGGGGGGGGGGGGGGGCATTTTTGATCAGGAGTGGAGGCCGGTGGACATATATGGTAGAGTGCCATTTTGTGCCCTGTATGCTACGGCAAGAACTTTCTGGAAGGAGGAAGGGGTGGCACAAGTTCGGTGAACCATTACTGGATACGCTGCTGACGCTAGCCCACCACAACATTACAAAGCCACGAACTACGCGATAGCCAGACAGGAGTGCCCGGTGTGCCATCTCCTGGCCACGCCCCTGACGGCCACCAGAGACGGAATCGAACCAGCGATTTTCAGCTCAACAATTCTCGCACCACAGTCCCGCAGCCACAGTCTGTTACGACTGCGTTAGAAGAAATGGCTTGTTTCTGGGCCACGACGTTGGTTGTGAATTGGTCGGGCAAGGGGACAATATTGCAATAGAAACCAGGTGCCTAGTAGCTGTCAATGCTGCGAGTACATAATAACTTAATACAAGTGCATTGCAATTTAATTAGTAAAATCCTCTTCATTTCAGGTCCTGGATATGGCCAGTAGGATCATGGCTGCCTTCAATAAATCTTTACAGGAGATTGAATGGATGGACGAACAGACTAAATGTCAAGCAGAGGAGAAGGTACGCAGCTTCTATTACTCCGATAAACAAAAATAATAACGTCATATTATCCCTGTTGCTCTCTCTTTGCGTTGTGTGTGGCTTGCGTCGGCAACATTAGTAGTTCGATTATTTCGCAAGTTATCGCTTCAGATGCTCCTTTTTAACGCATATGACAATGAATACGACCAGGATACATCGTAAGCAAGGCTGCACTTGACGAAAAAAAAAACAACGCCAGTGACGTCATAGCTTCCTATACTAAAGGTTGTTTGCTGGTTATCCGGGTTACGTTTTTTTAATGCTTATTTTTCTTAATTGCCTTGTATGCGAAAATTTCGTCTAGACGTAAGGAGTACAACGAGGAAATATCCAGACATGTTTTTAAGACAAGCGGGGTACGGTGGTCCCTTGAAATAGTTTGTTTTCATTGTGCTTCTATGGTGCGCACAGACGCGGCTCCACAAACTCTGGAATTAATAAACGCTACTGTCGATCGAACAACTTTACGCATCTCAACAACATTTTCAGGCTGGCGACATATATCGTCACTTCATGCTGAACAAACTACTGTACTGTTAGAAAAGCAGACCAAATTCGTAAGCTGTTTCTGCTGGTGACGTCGACAAAAAAAAAATACACCGACATTTTGTGAATGCAGCGGTTGTCATGCGAGAAATTCTTCGCAGAGCATGAGTCCTTTACAAACAATACTTTTTCAGCTGCAAAAAATGGAAAGAAAAATTGCATATCCTGACTGGCTCTTCAATGAGACGTACCTCGAAGGACTTTATAGACATGTGAGTACACACGCACTTAAAAGGCTATTTATGTAGCTGTTCTCTGCGAAACTACAGTTCACAGTACGTGTCGCATTCTGATCAACTGCATGGGCAGCTTTCCGAAAATTCCATGTCAACGCATGTATATTTGAATACCGATACTTATTAGCTTCCATGAAATATGGTATAAATAGCGCCATTACCATGAGAGACGTGACAAGGCTCTGACAATAAACTCATCAAACAAAGGCGTGCGCTTAGTTCACTTCAGGGGGAGAGGGGGGAGCGAAGGTAGAGTTACTTTATATACCTTAAGGCAGCATACACAGTAACTCTAGGCGAACGTTGGTCGCAGCGGCCCCTAGCTGTTATGTCAATATATGGGGCTGACTTTGCGCCTTCCGCTCCCCACCCCCCAGTCGCAGCACACCTCTCCACGTTATGTTAATGTATACGGGTCACGTTGTGTCTTCCCCCCCCCCCCCTACCCTAGTCGCAGCGCCCCTTTCCACATTATGTCAATGTATAAAGGTCACCTTGTCCCCCCCCCCCCCCATGTCTCACAGTGTCCCTCTCCACGTTGTGTCAATGTATATGGGTCACCTTATGCCTCCTCCCCCCTCTCCCCGAGTCGCAGCACAACTTTCCCCATTATGTCAATGTATGGCGCTAAATGGGGCTGACTTTGCAACCTTCTCCCTTTCCCCCCTTCTCCATTCCCCACCGAGTCGCAGAGCTCCCATACTTATTATGCCAATGTATGAAGGTGTCTTTGCGTCACACCCCCCTAGTACATATGAGTTGTGGGTCACATTACATGGCGTTTATCGCGTGACATGCAGCAGCAAAAGTCTAGCCGGAAAACAGTTAATGTGACCGCCTTTTCGGCGTTTTACTCTCGCGTTGGCGTAGCGCAGGTTCAACGTTTGATGCACGTAAAAGTCGAAGAGGCTGCCCATTTCGATCGCCAGCGCTTGGTTGCCCGGGAATGCAAGCGTCGAGGGTTAGAAATGGGCGGAAGAGAGAAGTGGAAGCAGAACACCAGCACTGTGCACACCAGCACCAGCCCGTATGAACAAACACTCCTCGACTCAAATTCGGCCTCAAGGGATCCCCGAGACTTTCTGTATTGCAGAAATCACAATGCGAAAACAGTCCTCATGGATCCCTCGAGGTCGAGTTTGAGTCGAGGAACATTTGCGAATACGGGATTAGGATTTAGACGTGCGCCACTCGGAGCAGCAAACAGCAAGAAAAACAGACAAAAAAGGAGACCACAGCACAGGGAATAGTTAATCGCTAAACAAACTAGATACTCACAGGAACAAAACAGAAAAAGATATAAGCTATCAAATAACCACACGCGAGGAACAAAAAAGGCGCGGGTAAACACGAAGTAACCTCCAAGGGAGCCGCAGGCATTTCACGCAGCTTTCACCTAGAGTGAAAATTGATTAACTATTTTAGCAAAAGTATTCTTACGTTGTTTATAAAAAAGGTGATGTGAGAAAAGCCCCAGTCGGCACTTTTATTTATGTACGGGTATAGCTTTAAATTTTCTTGATTTTATTTTGCCCTCATTAACAACAGCTTTTAGCAAGTCCCACAACTGCGATAACTGCATGGGAATGTCTTGATTGCTGCAGCCAGCCCAATCTGTTTATCGCGAATTTCACTGCAAATAAAACAAATTAGGCGAGCAATTGAACTATTATAGCTCCCACAAAAGCAGACTCACCTTCTGTTAACATTAATCATCATTACTAAATACTGTAGATACCAAAGCTGTCCTCAGAAGACCCTTACGGGAAAATGCTGTACTCGGTGTCGCTGAACAAATGGATACAAGAAATGAAGAAGCTACGGCGACCATACGACAGAAATGCCGAGTAAGGGGCGAAAATTTTGTTCACTTTAAACTCCTCATCAAGTTTATTGTCGAAAATGACACATCCTGTCTAAAGTATCAGAAACTCGCACCACGGTATGAAAACATTAAATTACATGTTATCAAAATATAATTGAAGCACTGAACACGCATGCAGGATCTAGTTTTTTTTGTTTCCACCAGATGCAACAACGTTTTCAACCTGGTGAAAAACGTTAATCATCGTCGATAATCAAATATTCTTGCAAAAATGTTTTGCTTGTCCTATTTTCTTTTTTTTCATGTTCCCGATATTTTTGCATGAGTTTAGGCCTTGTACGTTCACACGACGATATTAAAATACACGTTAGCGCTATTCTCGTTGTCTTTACTTATATTTCTGCGTATCCTTGTACACCCACTTTCGCCATAGCACACTTAGCGCTGCAGTATGTGTAAATAAATAAATAATAAATAAACAGCATATTGCTCAGTTACATAAGATACGCAGAAATAAAACAACGAATACATTGTGTTCATCAGCTGATGGCCGGCAAGCAGAGAAAAAAAAATAACGCTGGCACGATGTTGCTGCAATACCTAGTTGCGTTTGCTCAAACAACCCGTATATTTGATAACTGTAATGCCATAATTAATATATGCATTTATTTCCTTTTGTTGACTATGCACTACTGCATTTTTTTCTGGATTTTCTATGGTAATGTCCAGGCGTTACATATGAGAACTAAATTTTTTTTAACATATTCTTGGTATATTTTTTTGTCAGAAAATGACGGGAGCAAAGATGCTGACACTGTTTTGAATGCCAAATAAAATTGATTGATTGATATACAAGGTACCAAGTACAAAAAATCACAAGTGATGTGCCCACATACTTGCATTATATTTATAATATGAGTACACATGCGCTGTTTTAAAAGGAACCGTTAGTCTACGAAAACATCAAGTTTGGCCCCTTTATGTTTTCAATCAACTTCTTAATACAGAGACGCCACCCATTTCAAGCTATCTGGCGGTCATAAATCTCATATTACGAACTACAAAAACTTGAAACGCTCACGTGCTATGCTATAAACCAACCGAACAGAGTAGCGGGACCTCTCTTCGTCAATTCACAAGCGGTCCAAGCTTTCCTTTATTTTTTTTTTCCCCAATTCCCTTCAGGTGGTTAGAAGGTGCTGCCGTGGTGAATGCGTTTTACAACCCAAGTGCCAACGAAATGGGTAAGCATCAAGAATTAGTGCCCGTGTCGGAGAAAGATAACGCTTTTCGAAAATCTTTCTATAGCTATTATATGTTGCGATGAAACTGCAGAAGCACTAAATATTTTACTGAAGTCTCTTCGTATGATTGTTAGCTTGAAATCTCGAACACATAGACATTCGCTGTACACACCTGCTGCACTCAATCGTCACTCGATGTATCGATTTGGCACTGACAGATGTTCTTCGAATCTCATCGGTGATGATCGATGCCGGTGGTGCTGTCACACCACGAGCGTTCGTACAACGAACCACTCGAACTCTCACTGCGCGCCTAGGCTCTGGCACAATGCAGGAATACATGCTCTACATGCTTGAATACACGCTTGAATACTTGTCTTGAATACATGTTTACATGTCTTGAATATATGCTCTACAGAGCAAACGAAAGAAAGCCAGAATTCGAAAGCTAGAAACAGCTGCGAGCAGTACTTCGCAGTTATTGTACTACTGAATGCGGTGAGATATATTTAACACTAAAGCGTATTTTTTTTTCGTGAAACATGCTGGAGTGTTAAGATTAACATTAATGACATCAGAATACCATAACAAAGATTCCCACCAATATTTTTACAGTGTTCCCTGCGGGAATTCTCCAAGGAATCTTCTACGAATACGGGGTCCCACGGTAAGTCGCTGTAGGCAGATCATGCCTATGTGCCCTGAAGCTAGCTGCTACTGCCAGCTATCTCTCTTTATCCTCTCTGTCTTATCACTTCATTGAGTACGACACCACCTCTGCGCAAAGGTTTATGTTTGCACGCGAACATGCTGTTAAAAGTAGGCGAAACTATTTCGATCACTTGACGTCTATCGAAAACGCAAAACACGCTTAAAACGTACTGGTGGGCTAGTCGGTGGATCACGACAGCATATGGCCGCGCACTCCACGTGAAAGGGTCCCGGGAAACAAACAAAGCAAAACAGAAAGGTCAAACACACAAGGACTGAACTTTAAAGCAGCCACGCGACACCCAATTTCCAGCCATAAGCCGCGTTATGCAGGCTAATCCTCGTGCGTCCACAAAGTTGAAGAAATTTCAGTGCAATTGGTGGAGCACCTAATTTACATTGCAATATTTTTTTACGAAGGTGCGAGTGGCCTAGGATAATAATACGCGAATTTTTTTTACGTCCCAACACCACGATATGGTTATGAGAGACGCCGCAATAGAGGGCTCCGAAAATTTCGGTTACCTGCTGTTTTTGTTTTTTTAAGGTGCACTGACACCGTACAGTACACGTGCCTCTACCATTTCACCTATGTCGAAAATCGACCGGCAAAACCGGGATCGAACCAGCGACCTTCGTGTCAGCAGCCGAGCACCCTAGCCACTGTTCCACCTATGGGCGGACGCGAGTGGCCTAAAGGTCACGCAACACTGTAGCACTTGCTAGCCGGCACATAGCGAGCAGCTTGTTGTACGAGGATCTCAATGACGGCGAACAATTTCAACGCTATAGCGTTAAAGAGCTCTTTTCGCAGGAATTCTGGCGTCGGCGTCGTTGGTTGCGAGCGAAAAATCATCATCGTGTGCGTGACCGCAAGATCTGCAAAGATGCAAATAAAATAAATACTAAGAACTCCGGGTCTCAGTGAGGCTTGAATCAAGGAAGATTTAAAAAAAATTGCTGGAGTGGAAATGATTGCGCAGAAGTGAAGCCGTTCCTCTGGCAAGAAGGCGGCCGTGGCGGCCATCTTACTAGGGGCACGACAAAGTATCACCGTTCAGCGATTAAAAAAAGGGAAGTTTATTGTACACTTAACTTTATTGATTGATATGTGGGGTTTAACGTTCCAAAACCATCATATGATTATGAGAGACGCCGTAATGGAGGGCTCCGGAAATTTCGACCACCTGGGGTTCTTTAACGTGCACCCAAATCTGAGTACACGGGCCTGCAACATTTCCGCCTCCCATCGGAAATGCAGCCGCCGCAGCCGGGATTCGATCCCGTGACGAGCGGGTCAGCAGCCGAGTACCTTAGCCACTAGACCACCGCGGCGGGGCTGTGCACTTAACTTGTACGTACACAAACGAAACATCGAAAACAAGTAAAGACAGTGTATACATTTTATAAATCAGCACCAAAATTTAATTGATCACTGGGTATCCAAATGTTACAAGTCAAAGGAAAATTCAAATGAATCAAGTTAATCACATTTACAGGATAACACTTATGCATGCGTACTAGAGTGGGCGCATGGCTAGTACGGGACAACTGGAAACCTCAGCTGTCCCTCTCTTACGAAGCGTTTCCCTCGCAAGCCCAACGAGTTTAATGTGGGAACTTTTTCGGGTCACATAGTGCTCCAAGTGCGTCTTAAAGCTACTAGTTTTCCTTAGTGAGCCTCTAATTGGAGGCAAAGCTCTTTGAAGATTCAGTCATCCATAGTCGTTTCTGTGTGTTATTTCGTCGGGAACAAGTATCTTTCAACACAGAACTAACGCAGCCTTTACATAACATATCAGAGCCACTTGATCTTCAAGTGGGCACTATCAGAAAAAGAGCACGTTTCCGCCATCATGGCAGTGGCAAGAGGTGGCTTCACTTCTGCTGGCAAGGCATTGCGGGCGCTTCTACTCCAGCGATTTTTCTTTAATCTCCCTCGGCTTGAATCCGGGTCATCTGCGGGGTGGCGAGCAAGTGTTCTCTGCAACAGTGCCACGCATCCGCTGGGAAATACAATGAAAACGACTCGCACTGCTTGGAAACGCAGTGAAAGTAACTTGCCTGCCTTCGGAACACACGCGTCTTGTATACATGCTTCGCAATGCAATATGTAACATCGCAGTAACAATAAGCGGTACAAGCGTACACATTGTGATCGGGAGCGAGAACGTGCGCTTATCACGAATTCTAAGTTTATCACGAATTCTAAGTTTAAAACGCAGAAAGCAACTAAAGCACTGCTACTCTACCTTAAGTCAACAAACCTGAGCGACCGCCTGTAGACTGTGTGTGCTCCCCGAGTGTGCTCGTGATTGTGTGTACCTTCTCATCTTTCTGCAACCTCTTTTCTCCCCTTTATTCCTTCCCCAGTGCAGGGTAGCAAACCGGATGTGCGTCTGGTTAACCTCCCTGCCTTTCCTTGCATCTTTATCTCTCTCTCTCTCTCTCTCTAAGTTTAAACGGCGGGCCACCCGCTACAAAAGGCACACACGTTACTGCGCAATCAATGGCACGTAGTGGATGCGTAGATTTCGAGCTTGCTACGCGCCTGTGGTTCAAATCGTACTCCACATTGCACAGAATGGGGCCGTATTGCGGAAGCTTCACGGACACAACACAAGCCGTTTCGAACTCGGTACGCGCACTATATAGGACAGCATATCGTCTATCACGTTCAACTCGTAAAGGCGAAGCTAAAGGAGTCCCCCAATTTTCGTTTCCTGGTCAGCTGCGCGCATAATCAACGGCATTTCAGCTTTCTTCACGTTGGCATTGGACTTAAACAATATACAGTGGCTGAAACATTCGTACGAAAATGAAACTCCGCTCCATACAGCCCATGACGTTACACACACCGTGGGGAAATGGCGCGGTCGCTGGCGCTGGGCCGGGCTTGTAGCCGGCGACTTGTAGCTAGGGCTTAATTTCATACTGAAATGTTTTTGTTAAGGCCATTTTTCATAAGTGTATAGGCACAGCGGACTCTATACTTCGATATTTTTTTTTCACTGAAAGTCACGAATGGATGGGTTACCGCGTGATGGTCCGTTTGACTCGGAAAACTTTGAGCTCAGTGCTCCTGCATACCTATCTGTATCCTGCCAACCTTTTACGTGGTGTGTGGGCCGCCGAACGCTATAATGCAGAATATGTTTAAAATCAGAGCTGCTGAAGCTGGGGATAACTACAGACGTCGAGCGCAAAAACTCGCCAAGCCATCCAACATACTATATTTCAATGTATACGTTGGCAGCGTATAATTTGAAATATAGTATAGTATAGTATAGTATAGTATAGTATAGTATAGTAGAGTAACATATAATAGTATGACGTAGTATCATACAGTACTGTATAACAAAAGGTTGAAGAGTAGTGGTGATGGTGAGGAGCAGAGAAGTGAGGTAGAAGACGGGAAAAGAGAGGGAAATGAGGAGGGACATACACTCGTTATATATATATATATATATATATATATATATATATATATATATATAGTTTGTCTACTTCTTCTGCACCCTAAATGAAACTAAATAAAACAAACTAGTTTCGTTGTGAGTGCATATAAACACTGCCTTTTACAGAACCTGAAAAAAAAAAAAAGAATGTTCGTTCCTCACTATTTACGCTTTGACAACTATATCTCTCACGACAGCTCCCTAAACTTTGGTGCCATAGGCATGGTGGTCGGACACGAAATGACTCACGGCTTCGACGACACAGGTAAAAAAAAACAAAAAAAAAACAGCGGGTGCCTGTCTACATTGTCTCCGTTAGTTAAGTCAACTAATGCAAGTTTGCTTCTTGTGGTCTTTGTTGTGCTCTTTCGTTCTTTAATTTATAAGCTTATGAGCGTAACCTTATCACGGACGGACGGACGGACACTTAGCCCCACTAATCATCATTCACTTCGTGGATATGCTGTGAATTTGTTGTTTTGCTTCATACGTGTTGACTCCGCCGCTGACCACGTCTCGCAATGTATTATCAGGTCTCGCTAAATCTCGAAAATTTTCTTGGCTCGTGAGACATATAGTGCTATCACTTTATTATGTAAACACTAATATGCATCGTCGCCCCCTGACTCGTTACCCAACCTTTTAATGGACGTCACAGTTTGGGCCATCTCCTCCAGAAAAATGAAAAAAAAAATGGTCTCCACCCTTCTGTGGCGCTGCATTATGTTCTGCAATCTTTTCCTAATTGAAAATAATAACAGAGAATGCTGTTGACAGATGAAGTAGCAATACTGTGGATATAAATCCCAGAGCTTTGACTTCAATTAAAAAAAAAAGAATCCTATTGTGATTTGTGAGCGGCTGTAGATCTCTTATTATAATGTATCTTTCACTGACATTACCACGTTTCTCTTTTTTTTCTTCAAAATTTCTCCAACAGGAAGTCAGTTCGACGCGGACGGTGCCCTGAAACAATGGTGGAGCAACAAAACTCGCGAGGAGTTCATGAACAGAACAAAATGCTTCGAATACCAGTACGGAAACATCACCGACAAAGAAACGAACATGACGGTGAGACTAATTATATTCTGTACTTGTGATGAGGATGCATTGATTACCCACAGAAAACGGTAGCTATAGGGGCCAGCCTTGATGCTTCATTGGTTTCCAAACTTTGCGGTCACCTGTCAGCGAGAGAGAAACTGCACTCCGTAAAGTGCGGCGAAAGTTGCATCGCGCAAAGTAGAAGAAGAGACGAAAGGAAAAGGAAGCCTGCAACCATCTGTTTTATTTGTTAACACTTTCTCCACCTTGCCAAACTTTGCAGAACTGAGCAGCCGCATTTGCAGACTCCGCACCACGTAGGGCGAAAATAAGGCGGAGGTTGGCTGCACTAGCGAAACGATCACCTCGATAACTCACTATAGTCCCTAATTTCCGTCGTCTTTCTAGTCCATGGAAATTCCCAAAGCTTCCTTTAGTTGACGAATTTTTCATAGACTGCAGGAAGCTTTCCTTTCGTGAAATTCGCACGTTATTTCCTTGCTTCTGCGTTCTGCGAAATGGCAGACGACAATTTTTGTTTTCCCTTCTTGCGAAGCTTCCTTATCCTTGGAGGCTTCTGCAGAACTGAATAGTCAAAATAGCATTTAATTCAATACGTAAACTAAAGAAAACCTGACCATTTCTTTTTTTCTTTCTCTGCAACAAGTGCAGCTAAATGGCAAAAACACTGTGGGCGAGAACATCGCCGACAACGGTGGACTCCGTTTGTCGTTTGAGGTAAGTGGCACCGTTTCAGACCGTACGACTACGATCTGTGAATGTCCGAAACGACGGTAACTCAAATCTAAGTGCCTTGAAAGCGGTGTGATTCGTTGCATTGTCGATAAATTCGTATACGGACAATGTTCATCAAATAGGCGAACACAGAAAATTTTCCCGCCACCACCAAGCAATATTTGACTATGCTAATTTCTGTAGCGGAAGTGACTTCACAAGAAGATACGCTAATAGCTAAAATTATATTGACAAAAAAACTTTGGCAGCGCTGCCATTAACCTTCACAGCCTGTATGCGTTCCCGGGTTGGTGATTCTAGCGGGCTCGCGTACTTATATATACAAAATGCAGTGAGAAACACGAGAGAAATGGAGACTTTGCATGTAGCGGAGCGCTACCACGAGCTCGCGCAGGCAATAAACCATGCGTTGTTGTTGTTAACAAGAACAAACGCAGAAACGGCTCATAAACTATTCAACATTGCCTGACTGTCCAAAAATAGTTGTAGGCGGTTATTCATTGAGGGAATATATAAACAAAAAGGGAGAACGAATAAGAGACATTGTACAAGTTTCCCCACCGTAACCGTCACGCTTGAGCAGCAGACACCTTTAACGGCGGTCATTAGTGAATGAGGGAGCCGTGAAGAGTAGCCATAGAGGACGAGGATAGCGGTTGACTGTTTACATGTAGCCGTAAAGAAGGATATATTGCCTCCAAATTCGATATGTCACCCGCCACATTTAGGCTGTGCGTATAGCCTGACTGTGAGCGAACACCGACGTAAAGTCAGAGACAGCAGCCGGCAGACGACGCCAGACTGCACGAGCGAATTGCATAGGGTTCCATGAGAGGACTTGCGCGCTCGATTAGGGTCACGTGGTCATAGGAACGCCTTCGAGATATCGGCCGCATAGCCCGCGCTCGCGAAATCAGCTTTATAAGTATACAGTCACTCGTGCGGTATTTCGAAAGCACGATAGACCTCAGGAGAAAATGCTCCAGAGTCTCATCTTACAATGTGTTGTCAAGTAAAAGTGTGCCAGACCAGCGAGTTTCTGTAGAATATCTGACCAAAACTAGATCGAAATTTATTCACTTCAAAACAAACATACGTTCTCAGTGCGCAGAACGTTTCAGAAAGAAGTCAGATATCTGTCCCATCTTATTTCTTCTTCAAACGTTCTGTGCACTGAGAAAGTATATTTATTTTAAAATGCAATAACAACCAGCCCAACTAGCCACCTTTTTGCACAATTTATTCCCGATGGCACAAACACCCGATTGGCAATGGATTTCATGCGACGAGAGATGCAGAGTGTGACGCCAAAATCATTGTTTCACGTTGGCATGCTTCGCTGCCCGTAAACCTTCTTGAAAACAACAACAAAAAGTTTCCAGATTTTTACAAGGGGCGTCCTTTAAAACAGTTTGCTGAAGGAAGGTCTCTTGTAATGAAATTTTGTTTTCCTTTTTCAGGCGTATAAAAATCTTCTCGAAGTAGAGTACGGAAACGTAGATACTCGCTTAAAGGGCATGGAAAATGTCACCGGGAAGCAGCTCTTCTTCCTGTCAAATGGAATGGTATGTACTATGTCAATAACGCTTCTCTTTAATGAACAAAGTTGATCACTTCATTTGAATGTAGCCTACGGACAGAGAGTGCATGAGAACCTTGGCCGTTGCTTCTCCTCCACAGACGTGGTGCAGCTTGACCAGGCCCGAGTACCTCAAGGTGTTAATCCAGTATGACCCGCACAGCCCAGGCCGATACAGGTAACTCGAAAGTGTATTTCCATCAAACTGCTAAGCAAGACAGGCTACAAAGAAGGAAGTGGGTGATATGCAGTATAGCGTAGCCAGGGGGTGGCCGACCGGGCTAGCTCGTGCACTGTCCGAAATTTCTTTTTTTCCACCATAGCATACAGCGTGAAAATTGAGCCTTTCAAAAAGGTGCCCCCCCCTTTCCACAACAAATTTTCTGAACAGGCTCACAATTAGGTTCCTCTACCCACACCCCAAAAAAGAAAGGGGGGGGGGGATCCCATAAAACCACCTTTGTCGAGACGACTCTGTTTACTGACATGCCATAAAGCTTCATAAGAAGTGAATCGTTACGTAACAAACAACTCGCCCAGCTTCATGCCTTAACTTTCAAACCTAATGCTTTGTCGCGTTCAATATCGACTGAGAGTTTACGGCATTCAGCGAGCAGCAACGAGAAACAATTGTAACAACGCGGTAATCGTGTTGCTCATGCGACGTCCTCCAGGGCTCAGAATGTATGAGGCCGCTGTTAGCGCCTTGCTGCGGTTCCTTACGGAAACTAGACTGAGCGAAGCACTGCGACAGTTAATTGATTGCATTAGTGTGTTGCTATTGGGATAGCGCGATCTCGCTACCTTTGTGGAAGTGTTACATGCACTATTCTCATCATGTATTATTTCTCAACCCTTTCCCTTTCTGAAGTACAGTGTAGCTTGAGATGTTGCTCATAAATGGGCGAGGCCTCAAGTACCACGTGGTTTACGACCTTTGTATATATATAAAACAGAATTTCGATTGCATTATTTTATATGTGTCATCAACTGTTGCTGTTAGTACTGTCATGTTTATTCTGCCTTTAGCCTTGACATGTAACACGTTGAAAATAAGCAAGGAATAAATAATCTAGAGATTTCCTCTGGTTAACCTAGCTGTCTTTCCTTTTTTATTTTCTCTCTCTCTCTTTCTCTGATTATATAGGGAGGTGGGAGTACAACATACCTTTCCAGATGCTCATCCACGTTTCAATCATTTTTTTTTCTTTAGGGTCAACTTGCCCATGTCAAACATGAAGGCCTTCTCCGAGACCTTTAACTGCACAGCAAACTCAACAATGAACCCCACACACCGGTGTCATTTGTGGTGAAGATTCATCAACGGTAACGTGGAAGCGAGGCTACGGAGATGTCTACGTTCTCGTATTGTGCGAGTACCACGACTCGAAAACTCGCTCGTAAAATAAACAATGAGCTCCATGCGGTTGGTGACGGCGTCCTTTATTGTAAATAAAACTGCTCACACAAGTTCAAACTGCTCATCATGCGGTAAACCACGTGGCATGCCAGCTTGCGCACACTGAACAATCACGTGTTTAGTTTGAACAACAAACTAGAGAGAGGCTTGCAGCATGATTCTAGGGACATTGGAAACAGCAAGATGTTTGATGGGTCATGGTCATTTCTAGTCTTCCCTCTGTGACACTCACATTGCCCGCAGTAGTTCAACGAGTTATCGCTTTCTGCATGAAAAGTTTACACTGCTAATTGCTTTGTGTGAGGAAAAAAAACAAGTAAATGATCTCCGAGTTCTCCATTTCAGGTTTCGTAATATTGTGAACGACGACTCTGAATGCAACAGCAACTCGACAGCGTTTAATGGTGCGCCTACACGGTTGAAGCTGTTCGACACAAAAACCCACCAAATCGATTGGTCCGCACGCAGCGGAATCGGGCTACTGTAATCTACACACAAAATTAATTTTGACTTTTTTTTGAAGAGTTAATAATTTTCTTTTCGAGCTGTTCGACCAACCTCCCCGCGTAATAAAGGAAATCGGAAGACTTCTCAGCTAGTAACTGATATAGGCTCTTCATACACATGACGGTCAGCTTCCCTGCGTTTTCCTTTTCACATATTTTCTCTCTCTCTTTGTACACAAAAACGAAGAGAGAGAAGAAATAGAGAAGGTAAGGCCGGGAGGATAACCAGTTAAGGACAACCGGTGTGCTTCACTGATGATAGGAATAGGATGGGGGAGATTGAAAGTTGAAGAGAGAGAGAGAGAGAGAGAGAGATACGTCTTTATTCACAAAAGCACGGAGAAGGAGGGCGTGGGAGGAACCCCTAGTCTGGGGTCCCTAGGACGACTCCAGCCACGAGTCGGGCCCGCTGTATCAGAGCTCGGTGGATCTCGGGAGGTCCATCGCGGAGGGCATCATACCGCAGCTCCTCGTTACGTAAAGGGTGAAGGAAAGCAGGTAAGGGAGGAAAAAAAAGACAGCATATATAACACATCACACGCACAGCCAGTCAGAGTCCATCTCTCCTGCGCCGTATTACACATAAACGTCACAGCCACTTGCCCAAGTCAGTTGTTCTTAACAACCTCCGAAGCGCCTTTACACCTTCAGCCGCGACGTCTTCTGCAAAGATATGAATGAACGGTTTCAAGAAACAATGGTCTATTGTCAAGGTGTGCTAGAGCAGACGCCAGGGGCCGTCTATGAGCAATGCATCCATAAACAGTCGCACAGAATGCGCTGTAGCGTCTCTTCGCAGCGACAGGAATCGCAAAGAGCGTTGTCGACCGTTCCAATGCGGAATGAGCGAGATTTTGTGAATGCCCCGCTTAGCCATAAGCGGTAAAGCGGAATGGCCTCTCTTCGGCGGAGTCCAGTTGGCATTAAGAGATGCATCAAAAAGTTGAGTTGAGTTGAGTTGAATTAACTTTACTTGCCCAGCGGTTGTTGCTGTGCTGCATCAAAGAGGACAGTCGGCATTGACGATTGGATTTTGATTGACTGTTGGGATTAGAAACACATCTATAGACGCACAAAAACTTGTAATGCAAAGAGACCAGACATATCTCCAAGTGAACACGACCTTCGCAATAATGAATAAAATATAGCGGTCAATTAGTCAGCAGATCTATAAGCAATCTATTGCGGCTCTGTGAAACCTATAGTATTATTCTACTGCGAATTTAGATGTCTATGTTATTTCACGTTGAATGGAACAGCTAGAGTACACAAATCATTTCTTTTTGATAACATAGGAAGCAGGTATAACACGTATGAGTAAGAAGTATATCCACAGCCACTTCGGCGTTGAAAAGTGAACTGACAACGTTTTGTTTTACTTTTTTTATACAGCCATCAAAGTAGTTATAGCTATCTCGAAATCATAGACGCTTAAAGATGTATGCTCACGCGTGAGCATCCCAGTCAGCTCAGTCTGACGCAAACGCTTCGTCTTTAAAACCACGTGGTGATGCACTGTGCGCGCAAAGTTCATCTTGCGTTGAGGCGGTTTCGAGAGAAAAAAAAGAAAAGGTCTGTCTTGAGACACGCAATAAGATTGAAGGATCTCTCTTTTTTGTGTGTGTGACCTTTAAACTTGACCTATTCATGTTGCAAAATTAACACGAATAGGTCCAAAGTAACGTGAATAGGCTTACGTGTATCTGATACGAAGATTCAGATACACGTCAAGAGACAGCAGGTGGTCCGCAGCCCTCCCACGTGTTGTGCCTCATTAACCCATCGTGATTTGGACACGCAATAACCCCACAAACTATTATTTCTGGGCTTTACGTAAAACCACTTTCGTTCAAACGAACACCAGTTTTTGAAAAAGCATTGTTTACTATTGATAATATCCGGTACCAGTTGTCATATAATATAAAGTCAAATCTAATAAAAGTGTTCTTTAAAGGAAATTTCTCGAGAAGGAGCCTAATTCGAGACACATAAACTTCGGGAAAAATACACTTCATTACTTCTTACCGCTTTATTACTTAACGCTTATTATAGACATTTTTCATGTGTCTGTTCTTACGTGTGAGTGCCTTATTTCTCTTTTTTCTTAGTTTCCTCTCGCCTCTTTTTTTTTCTCCTGCCTTCTTTTCCTCTATGTCTCCCCTTCCCAAGGAGCCGGCGGGCGTTGTGTCCCTCTAGGTGGTTCCCTCCCCATCTAAGCCGGTTCCCTCTCTATTTCCTCCGTGTTTTCGTGTTTTCTTTGTACACAAACCAAATAATAAAATAATATTTGTGCACCTTACTAATTACGGTGCACAAAAATTAGCTCACGAAATCCCGCATTTCCTTAGCGAGCACCTATAACTGAGCAAGAACATCATTGCTTACTCACTCAAAACACGATTCATTTATGTCTTCAAAAAAAAAAAAAAGGGATAGATGTCTTCCTTCAACAAGTTCAAACTGGACTTGACACCACTTTCAATTCCTCCACTTATCTTATATAGCTCGCTCGTGATGTATGCATAGGCTGGCGCTAAGTTCCCCTTTCAAAGAGGGCGAAAGTTGGTCGCCGCCACCCACCCCTCCCTAATACGTCAATGTATGGCACTGGCTCTGCGCACCCCCCCCCCCCTCTCTTTCTGTTAGGTGACTAGGGAGGCGCAGTGAATGAATGAATGAATGACGATTACTATGAATCAAGTTTGATGGGGCCGAATCATGTTGGTGGTGGACGCAAGCACCAGACAGAGTGGTTCCCCGTATATTTCCAGCAGTACCAGCCGTTGTCGTTACGAGTCGATGTCACTTAAGAACAATAACACAACACCAACCCTACCCACACCTCCCATTACCCCTGCTGTCCATTTCTCTACCACGCAAAAAGCAGACTGCGTCGGGTAGAGCCGCATGTGGTCAACCCGTGCCGCACACTGTTAACCTGCCGGCCGCTCTTAATGTGCAGATATAGCCAGAAAACTGGGTATTTTTTAGTCTTGAAACAGGGTTTATTGGCGCAGAGAGAGAGAGAAGGAATGTAGGAAAGGTAGGGAGGTTAACTAGACTATGCGTCCAGTTTGCTACCCTACACATGGTGAGGGGGAGGGGGGAGGGGACACACGAATCACAGTCCGAGGACCAACAGCTCGCGCTCGGCTCCTCTTGCCAACGTCGTGACCCAGTGTGGCACATAACATTCTTCCTCTCTACAGTCTGCTTTCCTCGATATAGCCGGCGTCTTACACGGAGCTGATTGAATGTGCAGACGACCGATTGATTAGTTTTCGTTCGTCTAACCCCCCCCCCCCCACCCCCCCCCACCCCAAAAAACAACAAATAAACGCGTAATATCAGAAATGAAATCTAACCTTGACCTACCCAATTTAACTGTCCGGAGGAAACTGGCGCGACTGCATTTTTTTCATAAGATATTTTTTCACAATCCAACAATGAAGCGAGACCTCATTTCACAACCGTCATACCACTCATCGCGCATTGATCATCAGCATAAGGTTGCCATTCCGTTTTGCCGCACCAAATTCTTTTCAGCAGCCTTCTTACCGAAAACAGCCGCCGATTGGAACCACCTTCCCTCTTCCGTTGTAACAATAATAGACCCTTTGTTATTCAAGACTGCAATTTCTCAGCAATGTTTGTAACTATACGCAGTTTCCATTATCTATCTTTGTCTTGTATGTGCTTGAATTCTTACTTATACATTTTTAGTTGATTTATGTTGCCTTCGTGATTTGCGCATCTGACACTTGTTTCTTTTCTTTGTCTTTTTTTCTTGTCTTTATTCCTTTGTGTGTTATAAATTTGTACCCACCCCCTCTGTAATGCCCTACGGGCCCTGAGGGTATTATAATAAATAAATAAATATCCGATAATTGAATAATGACGAGCGGACGGAGCAGTAGAATCGTTCGGTATTACCGTAAAATCACCCGTCACGTTAACCACTCACGAATGTAAATGAGTGACAAAGCGGTGTACGGTTACATACAATGCGAGTTGTGAATTTCGTTTTGCGTTCGTTTATGAGTCATCGTCATGACGTGTAGTGAGAATATTTGGATGTGCTGTGCCGTGACGGCAGACAGAGAACGTGTGGTCTGGACCGTGCTTGTTATTCATCGTCATCAGCATCGTGGTCATGAAGGCTACGGCACACGCCAACGCCGAGGGGTTTCACTGCCACCATGTTGGGCTGTTAATTTTTGAATTATGCATCTTTAAGAACTAAACTCTCTCTTTCTTTCTCTTCTTTAAAGGAGATGGATGGATGGATGGATGGATGGATGGATGGATGGATGGATGGATGGATGGATGGATGGATGGATGGATGGATGGATGGATGGATGCATGCATGCATGGATGCATGGATGAATGGATGGATATGGCTATACCCTTTAGATCGGGCGGTGGCTGGCGCCACCACACCGTAATACTTATTGAACCAAAAACTAGATTTATTTTTTTTCCCCTTTAAACAGTGAGGTTGAGGATTCGTACTTTGCAGTGAAGGGTTTAATTTTCACTCGTGCCTTGACTTTAGCCACCAATCAGATAACCTCCTTCTAGTTCATATACGAAATTGCCAGCGCCACCTAGTCAGCGCCATATGTACTAACGCCGCCATCTTGTGTTCAGCCGGAGCTGCAGACGACGCCGACGCCTCTGGGCGTGTGCATGGCGGGACAAGGGGTGGTGCAAGTGTGAACGTGCGACGTCGAAATGTGACCATAAACCGTGGCGGTTGCGATAAAGTCGCTGCGTTCCACTCTTAAACCAAGGTATACGTACCGGCGACTTACCTTTAGGAAATTACCCAAGAACCCGCGTCACCAAGCTGCACTGCTTAGCGGAACAACATCCATCACGACTTGTTGCGACTACACGGTGATGTGCAGTACCGGACAGAGATACACGGTAAAGCCGATGCTTTCCTTACTCACTGTGACATCAGTACTAGAAGTCGCGAGCCCCGCCGCGGTGGTCTAGTGGCTAAGGTACTCGGCTGCTGACCCGCAGGTCGCGGGTTCGTATCCCGGCTGCGGCGGCTGCATTTCCGATGGAGGCGGAAATGTTGCAGGCCCGTGTGCCCAGATTTGGGTGCACGGTAAAGAACCCCAGGTGGTCGAAATTTCCGGAGCCCTCTATTATACGGCGTATCTCGTGATCATACGGTGGTTTTGGGACGTTAAACCCCACATATCAATCAATCAACAGATGTCGCGATATTGATGTAATTGGAAATGGCATTGTATACGGAAGCGGTATCGATGTCCGAATTGCAGAGCGGAATGGAGCCGCAGTGGTCGTCTTTTGACAGAGTCAAATCGCAAAACTCACCGTGCGTGCATAGCACGTTGTGCGCATGCGTAATAAAGAAACCCGTGTGGTTTCGCGGCTAAGTCGGAGCCGGCCGCTGCGGCCTGCGTCACAATCGCATTGTGATTCCGTAATGTAAGAATCCACTGCATATTTTTAATGCTTTTTTTTCTCTCAAAGGATATATCCGAGACAATAGTACCCGCGGCACCTGTCCCAGTCACAATATTGTATACGGTTAAGCAAATTTATTTCTGTCCATTGTGCGCCGCTTCCAGCGTCGCGAGCTCGCACCTGCGGCCAAGCTTGCGTGTTTATAGTTCACCATTTGCAGAAGCAGGACACGTCGTGCAGTTTCTCTTGCATCTGCCCCGGTGCACGGACAGATACTGATACGTGTGAAGGAGCACCTAAGAATTGTTTACATTCTGTGTCTCAATTGTCTAGTATTGCATGGAATAAGAACGCCTCCTGTTGCTCGTATACAATGACTAAAGAAAAAAAAGTTTACAAAATAACCCATTCAATTGATTTCGAGAACATTGCGGTTTGGGCGAGTTCGCCTTTCATGACTGCAGCATGTATTGGCGAGACCGATGAAAGGCAACGCGATACACAAGGATTGGTGGGTAAGCGCCGATTTTCGTGCGAATTTATTAGACGCCTCTTCCTGCGCTGAGCGTCATTCGTTGGTCGTATTTTTTTTTTTTTTTCACGCCTACTGACCCTCGCCAAAGCCGCCTGTCTAGTGCACCTCGAACAACGGCGCGTGCGCGCTCAGTGAAGTTCATTGTTATAAAAATTAAGGATACAGGAACAAAGTAAAACGGCTCTTCCATTCCAGTATTCGTGCGTGCGCTACAGTTTTCAGTACACGATTCTACGGTGCAGTTGCAACTCTGCCGTATTCGTTGCTATAGAGTTCAGCGTTCGGTGCTAACATAACTAAACATGTACGTGCTTCAAAAAAAAAAAAATAAAATCGTAAGCTTTCGCCGCAAATGCAACAAAATCTTCAAATCAAGGCAACCGAAGTCGGCGGTTAAAGTTCACAGGGACGTTTCGCTAAGTTCAGTCGCCGCATCCGGGATTCTAACCCGCGACCTGCGGGTCAGCAGCCGAGTGCCTTAGCCACTATAGACAACCGCGGCGGGGTGCGAGCCGCCCGCTGACGGATGCCGAGATAGAGAGATAAAGCACACGCACGAAGACTGCGCTCTGAAATCAAAGGTCGCCGTGGCTGCTAATGGGACCTTCCCCCACCCCCTTCGCCTAGTCACGCTCATTAAAGAAAGGGGGGGGGGGGGTTCCTCTCCGGTTGAGCATTCGACGGCTTGTCTAGCAGGCGCGGAGACCTCATCAAATGCGCCTCGGAACGACAGAGAAAGGCCGATTCGTTTGATCTCCCCTTAAGCTTGTGTTCGTAGTCCCCGCTCGCGCGCTGTTATCTGCGGGTAGAACGTACGATGCGCTGGGGGACCTCATCAATTTGGAGTTTATACGCGACATAACACCGACGGCGACGGCGAAAACCCGTCGAGTTTGTCCATATGATTGCTATCGCAATAAAAATAGGTGGCGGGAAGACACAGCACATGAAAGAAGGCTTGGGGCCCTTCAGTCTTTCACAAGGCTGCCTACACAAGCTTAAAGGGGAACACAAGTGCCCTCGACATGGACCTAGCTTTTTCTTCTTCTCAAAACGTGCTCTTTATTCGGCCGAAACATAACGCGCACAGAAGAACATTTCACGAAGAGACAAAATAAAGAAGCATGCTCTTTACAAAGATGTTTGGTTGCGAACTTGATTCTAGGTAGCAGTGCTTATATTCCGCTAATTTTTTGACAGGTCGATCTAAACCGGTAGATGCATTTGTATCATACGTAACACCGAGAAGCGTTAAAGTTCAGGTAGCGTTATAAAAGCTTGACAGCATAACGTGAGCGCTCTTATCAATACAGCACTCCGAGACACCTGGCTAACTACAGTCTGATAAGAGATTGCGGTGATGCCTTATCGCTGTTAATCGCTCAAGGTTCCAGCAGCAAACTTTTCGGGGGTCCGGAACAGCGGTGAATGGCATCGAATGTGCAGCAGAAGATAAACTGACACTTGACACAGTAAGTTTGTTTCGTGTTACATAACCATTTGTGATACGCATTAGCATGGACTATCTATAAACGCGTGTAATTCACGCACTTTGGTGCCAGGGATATGAATGCCAAATTTGAATCAAGTGGCATCGTTCATAATTATGGTGTTATTTATACCAATACTTGTAATTAAATCGTAACTGTCTCATTATTGTAAAGTCAACCATCCTACATTTCCTCGAAACCAAATTCAACCACACACTTAAATTACGAGCGAATACCATTTGCGAGCAGCGAGTATTCTCAAAAAGGTAAAAAAATTATTTTGACACCATGGTCGAAACGTACCCCTTCAACATCTCGTTGAGCACAGCACTGGCTTTATCGAAGTGATCCTCTGTAGAAATTAGTTCGACAAGAAGTCATTCAAAGGAGGTTAAACAGCAAGAATGCTTAATCAACCATTATCTTTGCGTCTCTCCTTCGTCAATAGCGCACAGAAATGACAAAGATAAGTCACTTCATTGAATGAGGACACCGTTTCGCAGTTAGTAGTAAACGACAAAACGCCTTTCTCAAACCATCGGGTGTAGTAGGATTACATCCAAAAATTGAATTTGTTCACAAGTTTAATGAAGGATAGTTTTTTTTAATGTTACAACACTTCACATGTCAGTCAAAATATCCGAGACGAAAGAACAAATCGACATATTTTTTTCTATGTGTGAAAATTTGTTTGCGGAAGCTGACGTAGACCTTTGTGTCAGACCGCCAAACAGACACTTTCGTTTCTCGTTGCAGCCATCAAACGCCATGATAACATGGCCAACATAAAATGAGCTAATAAATCATATTTCAAACAAGCCAACTTCCTGGAATTTCCTCCTGGAATTTCACTGGGCCTTGATGGTTGTCTTATCCCTCAGATACCTCGACTTCGTATGTTAGGCCTCTGCCTCCAGTCTGATGGGAAATCCTCGCATACTACACACCTTCTGGCTCAACAGATAGCTCAAATATGCACAGAATCCACCGCAACAGATATATATATATATATATATATATATATATATATATATATATATATATATATATATTGGAATACAACGGTGCAGCTGACGCTTTATTCAAGCAACAGCAAGATGGCGCCGATGAAGAAGAGGAACAACGGGGCGAAGACTGATGATGGTTATTGATAGATGAGGAAGATGACGTACAATGAATTCTCACACTAATCTCCCCCGTCGACGGAAGCGGCCAGCCTGGCCGCGAATTACGCTGTGGAACGGATACAATAGGGCTTGAGACGCGAAACGTGCACAATCTCTGTCCCGCGGCAGCGTTGGTCAGTGGGGAATGAACAGGTGTGACACGGTAGTTCACCGGTGAGGTCTGTTCGATAACTTTGTAAGGGCCAAGATAGCGTGACTCAAACTTTTAGCATAAGCCAGGCGTTCGCGCAGGAGTCCACAGAAGTACATTGTCACCAAGGCGGTAGAGAACGACGCGGTGAGTGGCATCGTAACGATGTTTGCGACCTTCTTGGCTAGCTTCAGTGTTTACACGGGCAAGACGACGGCATTGAGCAACACGGGACAGAAACTGGTCGCAAACGAATGGTGAAGAGTTGACGGGGCCAGAAAAGAATGAAACGTCGAGTGGTGATGTCGGTTGGCGTCCATATACTAGGAAAAATGGAGAATAGCCTGTGGTTCGTTGAACTGACGTATTATATGCATACGTGACAAATGGAAGTATGGCATCCCAATTGCGATGGTCCGGTCGGATATACATGGACAGCATGTCACACAGCGTGCGATGAAATCTTTCCGTTAAGCCATTGGTTTGCGGGTGATAGCTAGATGTTGTTTTATGAACTGTTTTTGATGCTTGAAGAACTTCACTGAGCGTGCTTGAAAGAAATGCCTTTCCCCGGTCGCTCAAAAGGACACGAGGGGCTCCATGACGTAGATAAATAGCATTCAAGAAGAAAGTTGCTACTTCCTAAGCACTTCCTGAAGTGATTGAGGCCGTCTCAGCGTACCGGGTCAAGTGATCAACCACGGTGACGATCCACCTCTTGCCGTCTGATGTAGTTGGGAGGGGCCCGAAGAGGTCAATTCCGACGACAGAGAACGGCTCTGATGGACAAGGAAGTGGTTGTAGGGTACCGACTGGAGCAGTAGTGGGCCGCTTGCGGTGTTGGCAAAGTGCGCACGAGGCAATATATTTAGCTACTGTCGTGGAAAGACCTGGCCAGAAGAATCGACTGCGGATGCGCTCGTATGTTTTGTAGTAACCCAAGTGTCCTGACGTCGGGTCGTCGTCGGAAGCGCGCAGAACTTCAGTGCGTAGTGCGCGTGGTACGACGGGAACCCATCGGTGGCCTTCCGCGTGGAAAATGTATCGATATAGCACATCGTCCTCCAACTTGAATAGTCGGAGTTGTTTCCGGAGCCTGGCATTAGGGAAAGACGAAGCACCGGTAAGCCGACCAATGATGTCAGTGCAATACGAATCGGCTCGCTGGTGAGTAGTAAGTACTGACGGACGGGTGGATGAAGGTAGGGAAGAAATGGATGATATCGACGAGGCGTCCTCCGTATAGCCAATTTGACAAGGGGATGTGACGTGCGCCGAAAACTGCGGCAAAGGGCATCGTGACAAAGCGTCGGCATCTTGATGTTGTCTTCCAGTCTTGTAGATGACGTCAAAGTCATAAGATTGTAATCGGAGAATCCAGCGGCCAAGTCGTCCCGACAAGTTCTTGATTGTGGACAACCAGCAAAGAGCATGGTGGTCTGTCACAACAGTAAAATGTCGACCATGTAGGTACGGACGAAATTTTTGGATGGACCAGACAACAGCCAAGCACTCTTGTTCGGTTATCGAGTACCTCTTTTCTGCAGAGGTCAGAGTGCGGCTTGCATACGCGACAACTTTCTCGCGAAAGGCATGGTCGCGCTGCAGGAGTACGGCGCCGATTCCTTGTCCACTCGCATCAGTGTGTAATATCGTAGGTGCCTTGTCATCGAAATAACAAAGCACCGGTGGGGATGTCAGTGCCTGCTTGAGTTCTTGAAATGAGGCTTCGCATTGATCATTCCAATCGAAAGAACCGGTACTAGCAAGGAGCTTGTGGAAAGGAGCGGCAATAGTGGCAAAGTTGCGAATGAAGCGGCGAAAGTACGATGCGAGTTCAAGGAAACTGCGTAGTTCTTTGGAACGGAAGGGTCGCGGAAAGTTGAGGACTGCGGAAATTTTGTCCGGATCGGGCTGGATGCCATCTTTAGTAACGAGATGTCCTAGAACTTTTATAGCTGTGTTGCCAAAATGGCACTTCCTTGTGTTTAGTTGAAGTCCAGCGTTGGAGAGATATGTGAGCACTTGATCTAGGCGTTGCAGATGATCATCAAAAATGGAAGAAAACACGACGATATCATCGAGGTAGCATAGACAAGTTTTCCACTTGAGGCCACAAAGAACAGTGTCGATCATCATTTCAAATGTGGCGGGAGCATTACATAGACCGAATGGCATTACGTTAAACTCGTAAAGACCGCCCGGCGTAGAAAAGGCGGTCTTTTCTTTGTCTGCTTCGTCCATTGGTATTTGCCAATACCCGGACCGAAGGTCAAGGGTGGAGAAGTATTGGGCGTTTTGCAATGAGTCAAGTGCATCATCTATACGGGGCATCGGATATACATCCTTTCGGGTAATCTTGTTGAGCGCGCGGTAATCAACACAAAATCGTACCGATCCATCCTTTTTTTGTACCAACACAACGGGTGATGACCAAGAACTGGCAGAGGGTCGTATGATGTTTCTGTTTAGCATATCGGTCACGTTCTCCTCGATGATTTTGCGCTCGACCAAGGAGACTCGGTAGGGACGACGGCGTACAACAGTCTGACCTTCAGTGTCGATGCGATGATGCGCAACTGTGGTCTGTCCTAGTGCCGAAGCATTGGCATCGAAGGAGGCCTGGTGTTTCCTGAGCAAATTCAGCAACGCCTCACGCTGAGAAGCAGAAAGGTCAGGATTTATCCCGGGAGCAAAGTAGGAGGAAGTAACAGACTGGGCCTGTTGTGGCTGAGCTGTCAAGGCGTCAAGAGAGACCAAAGATACCGGTTGTGTATCCACATAACATGACACTGCAGAACCTTGGGGTAGGAGGACGGGCTCCAGGGTAGGGTTCAGGCCTAGGATTATCGCAGCACTGTCTTTGAACCGCACCAGGCTGGAGGGGACTACAACGCCGCGAGCTAGACAGCTGCTGGAAGGGGTGATAAGGACGTCACCATTGGCAATATTCGGAGAAGTGATGGTGATGAGTTGCTCTTGACCCGGGAGCAGTATGGAATCGGAAGCTGTGAAGAAACGCAATGGTTTTTCGTCGACGCATTCGCTGCAGTGATCGGTCTCGGTCATTTCGACTACACGTTGACGGCAAGAAATTAATGCAGATGCTGATGAGAGAAAGTCCCAACCTAAAATTAGTTCATGAGCACATGAAATTAAGACAGCGAAGGTGATGTGATGAAGAATACCATCAATGAAGACACGCGCTGTACATTGGGCCGATGGTCTAATTATTGCTCCATTGGCCCCAATCAAAGATGATCCAAGGTAGTGTGTCTTCACTTTCCGCAATCGAGAACACAAGTCGGCACGCATAACTGAAATAGTTGCTCTCGTGTCCACAAAAGCCAACACCCGCACACCTTCCACAGTTACCAATAACATGTTTGACGGCCGTTCAGGAGGACTTGGGTCATTTCGCCGCGATGCAGTTTTCCCTCCAAAAACTGCACTGTTTAGTTTTCCGATCGCTGGGCAGCCAGTTGAGAGACAGGCCGAAGTGGTGAAACAGAGCGTCAGAGTGGCGAAGGGGAGCGTGGTCGGGATGCACGTGTATTGTTGGTCGTGTTGGAAATGCGCACAGGAGACGGTGATCGGTGGTTGGAAGGACTGTCGGCATAACGGTAGTAACCTCGAGCACATGTGTCATCTCGTTGAAAAGCGGCATAACCACGACGTTCATCTTGCTTCCGACGTCGACAGACCCGGAAAATGTGTCCTCGAATTCCACAGTAGTAGCAAATAGGACGTGGGGCCCGCCAGGAAGAATGGTAGGTAGGTTTCGGTGGACGGGCGACTAGCGGTGCGAGATGTTCGTGATTAGGTACAGGTGGTGGTACTTGAGACGGCGAGGGTTGCATTGCAGCGATCTGTGCATACGAAGTGGGTTGGGGGCATGGTGGAGCACGGTGGGTGCTTAGAAACGCTGACATTTCTTCCTAATAATTCCACGCAGATACTAGAGGCGGGCTGAGCGGGAACGTTGTTAAAAGGAGGTAAAGTGTAGGCTTGCAATTCCTCACGAATTATGGCTCGAATGATGGATCGGAGCTCCATACTGTTTGCCAGGGGGTTCTCAGAGAAGTCGGGTCGCAGGCGGATGGACTGCAAGGTATCAAGCCGCTGGCATACCGAGACGACGTCGGAAACCGTCGAAGGGTTGTGTGCGACGAGGGCGTTGAAAGCGGTAGGTCCGATACCCTTCAGAAGGTGCCGGACACGATCACCTTCTGGCATGGTGTCGTCGATACGGCGGCAAAGTGCAAGCACATCCTCAATATAGGAAGTGTAGGACTCACCGCAATGTTGAACGCGTTCTGCCAGTTTCTAGCGAGCAACTTCTGAACGGACGGTCGGTGTACCGAAAATGCGTCGGAGCTGGTCTTTGAAGGAAGACCAATCGCGGAAGTCGCTTTCATGATTCAGGAACCACGTCTTGGCAACCTGAGAGACGTAAAACTGGACGCGTGCTAATTTCGATGCCTCGTTCCAGTTGTTGTAGACACCTACGCGGTCATAGTTGTCGAGCCAGTCTTCGACATCTTTGCCAGACAGACCGGAGAAGATTGGAGGCTCCCGAGGGGGGTTGTTGACCGGGCTAGGGTTGGCGGCTGGTGGTTGCGCCGGCGGGTGGTGGTTCGGCTGGGCTTGCTCTTGGGCCATGGTGCTCTGCTGGCGCAAGCGACGTCCCGAACGGAGCTCCAGGAGCTGGCTTTGGATGGAGAGAGATCGAAGAGACCGGGAAGCGCCTCCACCACTTGAAATACAACGGTGCAGCTGACGCTTTATTCAAGCAACAGCAAGATGGCGCCGATGATGAAGAGGAACGGGGCGAAGACTGATGATGGTTATTGATAGATGAGGAAGATGACGTACAATGAATTCTCACAATATATATATATATATATATATATATATATATATATATATATATATATATATATATATATATATATATATATATATATATATATATATATATATATATATATATGAGATCTAACAGACATTAATGCCAAGGAATGTACAGGGGAAGTTATTAGAACCAATGGAATGTAAATAAGGACAAAGAAAAGTGGATGAAAAAATAACCAGCCGTGCTCACGGCTGGTTATTCCGCCAGCCGTAATAAGAAGGTTATTCGAAGGTCGTAAGTTCGATTCCTGCTCATGGCTGGTTATTTTTTTACGCACTTTTCTTTCTTCTTATTTACATTCCATTGGTTCTAATAACTTCCCCAGTACATTCCTTGGCATTACTGTCTGTTAGATCTCATTAATATTGTGTTAAAACACGGAAAAACGAGCCCTTAGGTATACACTTCTTTCCCTTATTTTATATATATATATATATATATATATATATATATATATATATATATATATATATATATATATATATATATATATATATATATATATATATTATCAAGACGCGTTTTAGAGTGGCACTCTTTTATAAAACAGGAAACAGGAGAGCGGTCACGACACGTCAAGCGGTAATGGCGGAACTAGCCTGAGTACCCAGCCAACCAAACGTCGTCTTCTTCACCGACTGAGTCATACCCCCTGCCTTTCTGAGTAGCACTCAACTTCTTCACTACATTTTCCTCCCGTCCGGAAAAGAGCCATTCTGGCGACTAATGGGCAGGAGACATTAGAGGGATCATAATACGGTTTTAGGCGGTCTATGTGGACGGTCTCACGTCCACGGCGTCGTTGATCATGGGGCTGCTCTAGCGGCTCGACGATGTAATTGACGGGTGAAGTTTGCTTAACCACACGGTAAGGGCCGTCATACTTGTACGTCAGTTTCGTAGAGAGACCAGGGCTGGTTGAAGGGATGCGAAGCCAGACAAAGTCATCTGATGCAGAGCCGGAGGCGTCTGGCTATCACGGTGGTGTTTCTGGCGTTGCTGTTCAGCACTTGTGAAGCAGCGGGCAAGCTGACGACACTCTTCCGCGTATTTAGCAGCTTGTGACATTGTCGTCGACTCAGCAACATCCGGGTGGTAAGGAAGGATGGTGTCTAGCGTGCAAGAGGGCTCGCGACCATAAAGGAGGAAGTATGGAGAGAAACCAGTGGTTGTCTGGACAGCAGTATCATGTGCGTAGGTGACAAAAGGGAGAATACTGTCCCAATTGGTGTGATCGGTTGCGACGTACATTGATAGCATATCTCCTAATGTACGGTTGAATCGTTCTGTAATGCCATTAGTTTGAGGATGATCACGGTGGTGGTGCGACGAATGACTTGGCATTCCTTGAGAAGCGATTCGACAGCGTCCGACAAAAACACACGCCCTCGGTCACTCAGGAGTTCACGTGGTGCACCGTGACGTAAAATGATCTGATGCAGTATGAAACGACCGACGTCACTGGCCGACGCAGAAGAGAGTGGTGAAGTTTTTGCGTAGCGCGTAAGGTGATCGATAGCGACGATTACCCAGCGACTTCCAGCCGGTGTAATCGGAAGAGGTCCATACAAATCAATACCAACACGGTCAAACGGTCGGCAGGACAAGGTAAGGGTTGTAGTGGAGCTGGAGAACTTGGAGTGGGATTCTTCCGGCGTTGACAAGCGAGACAGGAACGTACGTAGCGACGAACGAAGCGATACATTCCACGCCAGTAGTAGCAGTGGGACAGGCGGGTGTAGGTTTTTAACACTCTAGCATGGGCGCATTGTGGGTCGGCGTGAAAGGAGGCGCATATGTCTGAGCGGAGACGTCTGGGAATGACTAGGAGCCATTGGCGTCCTTCTAAGAGATAATTCCGTGTATATAACAAACCATCTCTGATAACAATTTGACGGCGCTACTTCTAGGGATATTTTGCGAGGGAGTTCGACTCAACAAGTTGATAAGTGAAGCGATCCAAGGATCTTTTCGTTGCTCCTGTAGCATGTCGCTGACACTAAGTGCAGACACGTCGGGGGCAGACGAAGACGGCGACTTGTCACTACATCGTAGAGGTCATCAGGACAAATTGTCTGCGTCGGAATGTTTTCGGCCAGATCGGTAAACGACGTGGATGTCGTACTCTTGTAGGCGAAGCGCCCAACGGGCGAGCCGGCTGGTGGGATCTTTTAACGAGGAGAGCCAACATAATGCATGATGATCTGTAACCACGCTGAATGGGTGCCCGTAAAGATAGGGTCGAAACTTGCCTATGGCCCATATGATGGCTAGACACTCTTTTTCGGTGACTGAATAGTTGGCTTCTGCTTTTGTGAGTGCACGGCTGGCGTAAGAGACGACGTACTCATCAAATCCAGGTTTACGCTGGGCGAGCACAGCACCGAGGCCAACTCCGCTAGCATCCGTGTGTATTTCCGTCGGGGCAAGAGGATCAAAATGTCGCAGTATAGGAGGTGACGTAAGAAGGGGGCGGAGTGTGGCAAATGCATCATCACAAGCTGACGACCAACTATAGAAAGGTCGTTGTTGCCGGCAAGAAGGTTAGTAAAGGGCGACATTATGGAGGCGAAGTTGCGAATAAAACGACGAAAATATGAACATAAACCGAGAAAGCTGCGAAGTTCTTTTAAGGTCTTCGGCTTAGGAAATTCGGCAACGGCACGGAGTTTCATCGGATCTGGAAGAATGCCATCTCTAGATACAACATGGCCCAAAATTAGGAGTTTTCGAGCGCCGAAGCAGCACTTCTTCAAGTTGAGCTGTAGACCGGCGGCGGCGAGGCAAGTAAGCACTGTCTCGAGCCGCTGAAGATGCGTTGAAAAGTCGCTTGAAAATATCACGACATCGTCTAAATAACACAGACATGTCTGCCATTTCAGGCCACGGAGGATGTTGTCGATCATGCGCTCGAAAGTGGCAGGCGCATTGCAGAGCCCGAATGGCATGACGTTAAATTCGTATAAGCCATCAGGGGTAACAAAAGCCGTCTTGGGGCGATCAGCCTCAGCCATGGGAACCTGCCAATAACCTGAACGCAGATCTAGTGACGAGAAGAACTCCGCGCCTTGTAAGCAGTCAAGGGCATCGTCTATGCGAAGTAGCGGGTAAACATCTTTGCGCGTGATCTTATTCAACCGGCGGTAGTAGACGCATAATCTTATTGAGCCATCCTTTTTCTTGACTAGAACAACTGGGGAGGCCCACGGGCTGTTAGAGGGCTCAATAACACCTCGCTTCAACATGTCGTCAATTTGTTCCGCGATTATGCGACGCTCAGATGCCGATACCCGATACGGACGCTGACGTAAAGGAGCGTGAAGGCCAGTGTCGATTTTGTGAGATACTGTGGAAGCACGGCCCAAAGTCAGTTGCTGGTGGTCGAAGCTGGCGCGGAAGCGCTCGAGATGGGCGATGATGTCGGTGTGCTGCTGGGCCGTATAAGGTTGGTGTCGATGCAGCGCGGAATTGCGTCGGTGAATGATGGGGAAGAGGATGACGCGCAACAATCAACAACGTCAATAGGTAGCGTAGTCGAGTGGTCAGGAACTACACGTGCACTCGAGGGATCAATGTCATCGGCAAAGCCCATGCGCTTTCCGCACAGTAACTTGGAAGGCGAGGGAAACGGATTTGAAACATAAATTGCACTTGATCCATCGTGAACATTCAGAACGGCGAAAGGAATCAGGAAACACTTGCCGCGAACAGCGGTATCAGAAGGCGTAAAAAGAACAGTTGAGCCACTAGAGACGTCACAGGAAAGCGGAACTAGGGCGGACGAGAACGGGGGTATCGAAGTGTCGGCGGCAACGACAACTTTTGCAGGTGAAAGGGACGAGTCGAGTGAAGCAGCGTCGCATAACGGCGCGAACTCCACTTCGGCGCGAGCACAGTCGATGACGGCATGATGAGTGCAGAGAAAGTCCAAGCCTAATATAATGTCATGGGAACACTGCGGGAGCACTACAAACTCGACGACATAAATATTGTCAGCAATAACGACACGTGCTGTGCGTGCAGCAAAAGGGCGAATTCGTTGCTCGCCCGCAGTGCTCAAAACAAAGTCGAGAAGAGGCATTGTGACTTTTTCTAGTCGACGGCAAAGTTTTTCAGTCATTACAGACACTGCGGCGCCAGTATCGACCAATGCAAAAACAGGTATACCTTCAACGGAGACAGCAATGACGTTGGACGGCGAAAAACAAGGTCTTGTGGACTTCGAAAGATCCGCAGTTCTTGCCCCCGGAACTGCGGCTCCTAGTTTTCCTCAGGGACAGGGCGAGGTCGACGTAGCATAGGGGAGAGGGAACGGCGTTGAGGTGAAGGCGACCGGTGTCTGTTGAAGTTCCGGCGAGGTGAAAATGTGTCCATGGTGGCAGTGTCGCCATATACAGCAGGCTCCGGTCGCGGTGGGAAATCGTAATTGTTGGGCCTGACGTCGCCACGCAGGAAAAACTCGCGCCGTCGACAAAATCGTGCCACGTGACCCGCAATTCCACAGGCGAAGCATATGGGGCGGTTGTCTTGAGTGCGCCAAGGGTTCTGAAAGCGTGGAGGTGGTGGTCGGGAGAAAGGACGGGCAGCCTGGTACGCAGGCTCAGTCGGTACGACAAAGGGGCGCGTGGACGTAGGCGTTCGCGACAAAGAAACGTGGCCGTTCGTGACAGGCGGACGTCGGGTTCCGTTCAGTGCTTCGGTATAGGTCAATGGAGCAGCCACAGGTGGTGCGTGATCTGTTGGTAGCGCCTCGGACACTTGCTCCTGGACTACTCGCTGTATTGATGGCGCTAAAGTAGATGGGGCACCTTCGGAGGTATAAGGCACGAGGGACAACTGGCGTGCGACCTCCTCTCGTACAAATTGCTTGATCTCGAGAAGCAAAGTGGTGTGGTCTATAGCAGTGCCAGCCGACGTTAAAGCGGAGATTCTTGCACATGGCACACTGGCACGACGAGTGGTGTCACGCTGTTTCCAGAGCTCATCATAGCTCTGACAAAGTTGGATCACTTCCGCTACCGTTTCCGGGCTTCCGGCGACAAGCATCTGAAATGCGTCGTCAGTCACGCCTTTCAAGATGTGTTTGATCTTCTCGGCTTCTGTCATGGCCGAGTTGACACGCCGGCAAAGGTCGACCACATCTTCGATATAACTGGTGTGATTCTCACCATTCTGCTGAGCCCTAGTACGCAAGCGCTGTTCGGCCCGTAGTTTGCGAAGCGCTGGACGGCCAAACAAGTCCGCAAACGCCGTTCGGAAGGCCGACCAGGTGGGGAGGTCTCTCTCGTGATTACGGTACCACAGACTGGCGACGTCGGTCAAATGAAATTGGACGACAGTAAGCTTGTGCGCATCGTCGCACTTGTTGTGCTTGCTCACCCGGTCGTATTCGTCGAGCCAGTCTTCCACGTCTTTGTCATCGGTTCCACTGAAGGTAGGCGAATCGCGTTGCCGAAAGGAGCTGAGACAGACAGGAGCTGCAGTAGTTGGAGCCGAGGCGGCCGCCTGCTGATTGTCGTCCGTGGACATCGTAGCAACTGGAGGCAACGTACGGTTTCGCACTTCCAGGATTAGGCGTTGCCCAGCACTCTCCACCAATTATAATGACGCGTTTTAGAGTGGCACTCTTTTATAAAACAGGAGAACGGTCACGACACGTCAAGCGGTAATGGCGGAACTAGCCTGAGTACCCAGCCAACCAAACGTCGTCTTCTTCACCGACTGTGTCATACCCCCTGCCTTTCTGAGTAGCACTCAACTTCTTCACTACAATGCACTACAATATATATATATATATATATATATATATATATATATATATATATATATATATATATATATATATATATATATACACGAAACCCACTTGTCTTTGCGGAATCCCAGTGAAACCACTGGACCCCTGCTCCTGAAATAATTGCACGGCTTCAACCCTAGATGCACCTTAGATAGATACACCAATCCACCAACACAACCCTAGATACACTAATACACGATCGATCAAACCACGGATTGTGTTCTATGTTTTAGTTTATTACTTACAGGACTGACTCAAATTTCGGGTGATTCGCATCGGGCTCTTGCATGTAATAAATTTCATACGCTCATCAAAAAGTGAATTGTATTACCCTCGAAAGATGTATCGTGGAAACAAATGTAAATTAACCATGCACTAAAACGCAATGTTCTCGATAACAATTGTTCTCACTACTTCTAGGTGAAACCATGCAAGTCGAAAGCGTTGCAGTATTGGGGTTCCTGTTAGTATGGGGACGCCTTATTTTTTCGACTTCAACAAAAACTATTCAAAATAAAAGTAAGTTTACTGAATGTCACCTTCCATCGTTTGCCATAACACCACTGTCGCCAGGCGCCGCTATTATTTCATGCGAGAAGCTAGTTGACCAAATATCTCGACGTTTATATCGTCAATGTGTAGTAAACGATAGTTAAACACACAAAGACAGAGAGAGAGAAAGAGGTAGTGACTGCAGCCTTCACTGACCACTGACACTTTTACTACGTGTTACTGACGTTTTACTGCTGGTTACTAAACGAACGTTTTACTACATTTACTACGGGTTATAACGAATTGCGCCAATATTGATTTGAACGTTACTTGGGAGTTAGACACTTTCCACGAAACTCTGCACACTGACCAGTGAAAAATCTTAGTTGACCAACAATACCATGCCGTGTTTGTGCGCTAAGGTAACGAAATACGTGGCAGTAGTGAAGTTTTAAGCTCCATCCGAAATTAGCGGTAGATCATTCAGATGCTCCTTGAACACTTTTGCGTCGTTGATATAACAAGACATAAAAAAATTCTGCAGTTTTCGAGATTGTCACAACAATTGTAGTCGCACTTCGTGGAAGCATGGGTTTACTGTTTGGTACTGCTTTATGTTTTTTTTTTGTTTCAGAACCCTATAATGTCTGTGATACGGCTGTCTGCGTCCAGCGTGGTAAGGTTTCTTCTTATATGCCATAATTTCACGCTCGATTAGTATAATGTCTGTGATACGACTGTCTGTGCCAGCGTGGTAAGGTTTCTTCTCGTATGCCGTAATTTCACGCTCGATTAACGGAATTCGAATGGCCCGATTACATCGCTATAGATTTACTGCAATTTTTTGAAACTCTCGCCACCGAAGAACGCGCCAAGTCAACCTCGTAGTAAGGCGCGGATAAATCCCTTGATCGCGAGAACGGGAGCGGGAGCGGAGTTTTTCGAGGCACGTGCGGCTACGATTGCATGAGTGCGATAACCACGTCAGCCGGAGTGGCAAGGAGGCTCTGTGGCTATATCAGCTCCGCTACAAAAGCCGAAGTGTGCTTTTACAGTTATTGAACGATCTTGAAACAGATGCGAAATGCCTTTTTCTTTGGAAATGAGCGAATAGTTTGAGGTTCGAGGCTAATTCGTACCGAATAGTGATTTCTCCCTGTGATTTTGAATCGAACGGTTGGAACAGTTATAATGAATATCACATATTGTTACGATAAATAAGTATTTCTGGCTTGACTCAACTAAGTTGCATACTTTTTTTTTCTCAAGAATTGGAACTAGGCACGTGTGAATACTACTTTTGCAGCTTTCAATAGTAAACAGCAACTTTTAATAGTAGACAGATTTGTATTAGAGGTTGTTGCGAACGACGGACCGATCCCGCCGAAGCCACCACTGTTGCGAAAGACGGGGACGCCAACACGGCCTCGAAGGCGCCACTGCTTCCAACTTCGCCGGGAAGGTCACCAGCCGTTTGGTAGCGTATGTTTATCAGCTCGCGACTGCTTCTGCGCAGAGCTGATAAGACGAGCGGACGAGACGACGGTGAGTTAAACAAGGTTTATGTACAGCATATATACAGAGGCGTTACAATTTCGGCACTGGGGCCGACAGAGACTCGAAGAGCCGAGCTCTCCTCTCTAACACATAGGTCAGCCTTTCGCCTAAGACCGCTGACTCACACACATGTCGGCTCTCCGACACGGGGACTCCCCTCCTAGGACCTCCGATCGCGACGCGCCGCAGGGCTTCTTTTATTTACACCGGGTCCAACCAAAATGTCCAATCAGAAGCGCCGCTGGTCGTCAGGGCAGATTCCGCCAATGGGGGCCGCCGCGCCATGCGTCAGACCACCAGACACGCGGCCGCCGGCTCGCTGTCACGTGCGCAGCTGACTCACTGCACATGGGCCAGAGGGGCGCCGCGCGTGTTCACGCCGTCGAGGTGATCGCGCCAGGCAGACTGCGGGCTGGCCTTGACCCAGATTGCCTTTTTCAGAGGCACGGACGTTTGACGAGGACTCGCTGGCATAACAAGGTGTGCACTGCAGGCTCCGAGTAGGTCGAAAGCCAGAGTCCGGACTGCGGGCCGGGTAGGTCGACGCCTTTTCGTCCCGGGCCCGGGCCGGCCTCTGTGTGCATCGATTTTCATCGGCCGGATCGGCTGCAAAGCCCTAATCAAGCTCGAAATAGATACGCTGTGCCGGCATCGCTTTCCACCACGTAGGGCCATCTCTGCGAACGTCAGGTGTGGTCTGCCCATGTTTCATTTTGATATGTCCCATACAATGGCACATTATCGGAAAACGACATCCTATTCGTCAGATTTAGCCTCCCCAATATCGAACCGAATCGGGATAGACGGGCTCGCAACACTTTAGCGTCGGGCTGAAGCGGGCCTTCGACGTGGTCAGCGGACCCGGGCCGGGCACGGAAATGTGGCCCGTTTACAGCACAACATAACAGTGCACGTTATAGCTGGTACTTTAGGCAGCGTTTTAAAACGCCCGTACAAAACGCTTTTAAATGTTAAAAGATTAGTTGAGGTGAGGCTAATTAGCGCTACTAAACTTGACGTGTGGCTACAAACAAATACGATTTTTTTATGACAAATGGTTTCACAGCAAAACAAAACTTACGCTGCAGCAAAACCACATTCACAGGGGGTGTATGGGCTAGAATATACATAATCGTCCCTTTCAAATTCTTTGAAACTTTGAATAATCTGGATTCTCGCCAAATATTGATTGATATGTGAGGTTTAACGCCCCAAAACCACATTATGATTATGAGAGACACCATAGTTGAGGGCCCCGGAAATTTCGACCACCTGTGGTTCTTTAGCGTGCACCCAAATCTGAGCACACGGGCCTACAACATTTCCACCTCCGTCGGAAATGCCGCCGCCGCAGCCAGGATTCGATCCCGCGTCCTGCGGGTCAGCAGCCGAGTACCTTAGCCACTAGACCACCGCGGTGGGGCGGATTCTCTCCAAAGCGAATTCAAGTACTGAAATATTCGTTCGTATATTCGAAACGCCCAAATACTCACCCACCCCTACTTCTGTAGTAATATGTGCTTCTTCTTTTCTTTCTTTCGCCGCAGCGAAATTGATCAACGAGTATTTGAACACGTCCGTCGACCCGTGCACCGATTTCTACGCTTATGCCTGCGGTGGATGGATGGCCAAACATACGATACCAAAGACCAAACCATCTCTGGGGACTTTCTCCATTTTAACCGACGAGCTGAGGGCAACGCTCCGAGGTACGTCATCGAGTTACAGTTTCCGGAACGTCCGAAGGCACGTACGACGCAGTGCGCAGCTGTAGTGCATTTTAAGTGTGAATACACTTTATAAGCGACCCCAAACCATCCACCGCCGTCGGCGGCGTCCGCAGTCTTCTCTCTATCTTTAAAAGAAAGAGGACTTGGCGGGCCGCAGCGCAACGCTCTACCGAATAAGCCACGGACGCGACGCTGATATCGGTGTCAGTAACGCGTGTCGCTCCTCCGCTCTCCTCGCTCGCTGCAGCTGCGCGCGCACCCCTCTCTCTCGCGCGCCCGCCTTCTCTCTCAGTCTCCCGTCGAGAGCGGCTCGTGAGGGGGAGTAAAGTTAAAATCCGTTGGCATTCGCCAGTGAGTTAACGTAAACTCCCCCGTGTGATCAAATTGCAATTCCCAGGAACCATTACACCATAAAGGCACCATAGTGTGATTAATAAATATAATAGTGCGAATTAATAAATACCCCTCATAGCATCACCCCGTGTATTCGCACTTAACCATGTTCACCGTCGGGGAAATGCTTGGGAGGTTTTTTACTTGCGCGAGTTACGATGACACTCTTGATCATACGGTCTATGTCCCAAATCAGGCGGTCTATGTCCCAAATCCACGATGTGATTATGAGAGACGCAGTAGTGGAGGTATCCGGGAATTTCGAGCATCTGGCGTTCTTTTGACGTGCGCTGACGACGCACCGTACACGGGCCTCTACCACTTCGCCTAAATCAAAATTCGACCACCGGAATCGCACCCGCGACCTTTGGGTCAGCAGCTGAGCACCGCAACCACCGTGCAACCGAGGTGGACGACGAGGTGTAGGTGAATTGACGCTCCAGGTTTCATGAAGAGTAATTAGGTGAAGAGTAATTAAGTGAAGAGTTATTAAGTAAAGAGTTATTAAGTAAAGAGTAATTGAGTGAAGAGTTATTAAGTAAAGAGTAATTAGGTAAAGAGTAATTAGGCAAAGATTAATTAAGTAAAGAGTAATTAAGTAAAGAGTAATCAGGTTTTATGCGCACATGTGCATGAAACCTAAATACTCTTCACTGTAATCAGAAATCAGAAACCATTATGTGGGGGTACCACAAATGAAATTGAATGCCATTATATATCTATACGTTTTATATTTCCATTATATTTCCGTTATATTTCCATTATATTTCCAGGTTTTATGAAGAGTATTTAAGTTAAGAGTAATTAAGTAAAGAGTAATTAGGTTTTATGCACACATGTGCATGAAACCTAATTACTCTTTACTGTATGTAATCAGAAATCAGAAACCATTACGTGGGGTACCACAAATGAAATTGAATGCCATTATATATCTATACGTTTTATATTTCCATTATATTTCCATTATATTTCCAAGTTTTATGAAGAGTATTTAAGTGAAGAGTAATTAAGTAAAGAGTAATTAGGTAAAGAGTAATTAGGTTTTATGCACACATGTGCATGAAACCTAATTACTCTTCACTGTAATCAGAAATCAGAAACCATTACGCGGGTATAGCACAAATGAAATTGAATGCCACTATATTTCTATACGTGTTTTGGTAAGGTCAGATATTTAATACATTACCTCTTTCTCTTATGTTTAAACTACTCCATAAATGGTGCCATCGGACTTGGTCAAATCAGACATTCTGGGAAACATGAGCCTCGTTGAACAGAACCAAAATGTGACAGACAAAGTTGTACTGGTCTACAACGCATGTGTGGGTGAGTGAATCTTCAAGACACCTTATTGAGAAACTCGCCAAAAATTTTCTCCGAGTATTGCCACGCGCGTTTCTTGTTTCAATTTCGCTGTATTCGGTTTACACCCACACACAGTGCCAGCAATTGTTTGTCGCCAACCGCGCCTGTGTGTTCGAGAAGCCTCACGATCGCAGTGGATCACTTTGTTATATTGAGCGCGACACGTGAAAAGTCGAGCTTATTCCAGAGCTTATGCAGCCACCAACAGTAAGGCTGGAAAGTTCGATACGGTTCGAAAACAACCACTGTGATTAACGCAGTGCGAAACGCATTTAACCCTTCTATACACTCTTTCGTGACCGTGATCATGCGACGCACAATGTGCGACATGTGAAACAAACACTATGGTAAACTCAAGTGAAACGCGTGTCAATTACTTCATTTCGAAGCACGAACATGTAGGCAGTAATTGTGAAAGGCTCGAATGCAGTGTCGGGTTGAACCCACTGCTAAACACCGGGACCAAACGCTTCAGCTATCGCTGGTTCGCCATTCGTACGGAGTGGTCGGGCGGTGATTTTTTTTTTGTTGTTGTTGACTTGGATATTTGTACAGTTTTGTGCCTATTTAATAGCTTGTATTTGGTCATTCTGCACAGAGGGCCTCGGTACGGTCCCCTGACCTTGGAACCCTCTTCTGTATATGGTTCACACTGTAACCACGCTATGCAAATATAAAGTTTTGATTTGATTTGATTTGATTTGATTTCACTGTGTGGAGTTCTGACTTCATTTTTGCGTCCTTGTTTGCACTCCCTACCTTTAAGAATGTAGACCAAGTGCAGGTGGGGTTACAGGGATTCGTCACACTTCGAAAGAGTTTTTTTCTCTTTCCTGTCATCCAAGAAAGCGCGCGGAGCTATGCCAAGGAGGGGGGGGGGGGATTAGAATGATATTGATATGTGGGGTTTAACGTCCCAAAACCACCATATGATTATGAGGGACGCCGTAGTGGAGGGCTCCGGAAATTTCAATCACCTGGGGTTCTTTAACGTGCACCCAAATCTGAGCACACGGGCCTACATTTCCGCCTCCATCGGAAATGCAGCCACCGCAGCCGGGTTTCGAACCCGCGACCTGCGGGCCAGCAGCCGAGTACCTTAGCCACTAGACCACCGCGGCGGGGCAAGGAAGGGGGGATTAGAAGAGAGCAAAAATCTACGTATACGTTCATCATCGCATGACTGTCACTCCGACTTTTTTTTTTCTCTCAGTCGCGTTTTTTTTTTGGGGGGGGGGGAGGGGGAACCCTGTTTGAACTTCCCGGCATGCAGCGGCTCTACATTTACGCCATTTCCTCTGTTACAGCTGTTCCGGATCTCGAGGATCGACGCGACGTCGTCCTCGATATAATGAACGCTTCTGGACTTGCCGAGTGGCCGAAAATACGCCCACAGGGATGCGTGGAGAAGGACGCCCCGAACGCAACAGCCGTCCTGAGCAAGACGAAAAGTTCGACCGTTCTTGCGGCTGGCGTGGGAAGGGATTCGCGAAATCTCAGCGCTTACGTCATTCAGGTAACCATGGAAATGACACTAAAGAAAACAAAAACGCACATGACTTCTCATGAATTCACCTGACAACTGAAATGCGAAAAGATATGTTATTATTATTATTATTATTATTATTATTATTATTATTATTCGTTTTAATTGATGTATCGGTCCCACCTTCGAAAGCTTTCTCCATCAAACGTGGTTCTTGACCATCGGCGGTCAATTTTCCGTCAAAGCCACGTTTCGTGCTTTCCCTTCCACAACACCGTTTTTTTACAGCCTCGGTGAACCACCCCATCTTAAACCAAGCGACGACAATGTCACGTGATTACGTCATGACGTGACGTCATGTGAAATTTCGTCATTATGACGTCGGAAATTATAGCGATGTGTGACGTCTCCACGACTTCATCGCGTGTTTCTTTGTTATTCACTCACGCTGACGCCGACCACGGCGACGGTCAGTTATCACGTCTGACGAAGTATCTAGGCCTTTCACGTTAACATGACATATATTTGTTTAAACATGCCCCGCCGCGGTGGTCTAGTGGCTAAGGTACTCGGCTGCTGACCCGCAGGGCGCGGGGTCGAATCCCGGCTGCGGCGGCTGCATTTCCGATGGAGGCGGAAATGTTGTAGGCCCGTGCGCTCAGATTTGGGTGCACGTTAAAGAACCCCAGGTGGTCTAAATTTCCGGAGCCCTCCACTACGGCGTCTCTCATAATCATATAGTGGTTTTGGGACGTTAAACCCCACATATCAATCAATCAATTTGTTTAAACATTCAGAAAGTCATGTGCTCAGCCCGCCACATCGAACGGAAGATTAGCACTTGACAGATTTACAACGGAGCGTTGCAGGTTAGATAGAAGCTGTAGAATCGCCCCGCCGCGGTGGTCTATAGTGGCTAAAGTACTCGGCTGCTGACCCGCAGGTCGCGGGCTCGATTCCCACCTGCGGCGGCTGCATTTCCGATGGAGGTGGAAATGTTGTAGGCCCGTGTGCTCAGGTTTGGGTGCACGTTAAGGAACCCCAGGTGGTCGAAATTTCCGGAGCCCTCCACTACGGCGTCTCTCATAATCATATGGCGGTTTTGGGACGTCAAACACCACATATCAATCAATCGAGCCGGAGAATACACTTGCTTCATCACTGAAGAAGCATCGACAACATCAAAACACGCGAGCATTCGTCATTGCTTGCTGGCATGAGCAAGAATGCGATGCTTGTTAAGGTGAGGCATACGGCGAGTGTCGCTTCGATAGGTGGCCCCTCCTGTCGTCGTCCACACAGCCGATGTTTACCGGTGAGGAGAATGCGTTCTCGTATAAGAACATACGTTTACAATAGGGATCGCTTGAATCGACATTTCACTCCGTATGTCACATCTCTCTACAGACACCTTCAGCTTTTAGAGCCCCGCGCCCGCTAACAGAGAGACGCTATATACAGGGAAGTGGGGACGGCAGCTCCCGCCAATCTATTGTCCTCTTAATACTCCGCCCACCAGAAAGGGAGAGGTGTGCCTCTCGAAACATGCGATAGGGAGTGTGGTCGAGATGTCCAATGGTGTTGACAAATATACACCACACAATGAAAGGGTTTTAACTTTGGAGGAGATGACAGATATTCTCTAGAGCATCTGAAAGCGCGCTTACGTTTGCGACAAGGCGAAGACAGACTCGGTTCACTGGCAACATTTCCAGCGGTTCCAGCTCGGTGTCACGTTAAGGCCGCTTCGCGGGAAGGGGGCGATATAGTTACTCTAGTACGTACTTCTACGTAAAGCACACAGACGTGCTTTATGCAGGCGAAAAAGGTTATGCATCTGCCTCGTTCACTCTACCACAGGTGTATAAGCTCCTTCCCCATAATTGTGACGCACGGTGCCTTCGACGTGAGATAATCCCAGCGGCAAAAGCTTTCTGGCCTATCGGTCGATGCGCGAAAGGCGTCTGTCATGACGAATATTTCCACGAGAACTTGACCGTTCGAACTCTTCATCGTGCCCGCCTAGGGAGGAACAGTGCTCGCGGTGGTCGCGAAATGTGTTTTCGTTCTTGGTTGTGCGTTCATCAGTAATACTGCACGGGCTAATTGAATTATTGATTGATTGATTGATTTATATGTGGGGTTTAACGTCCCAAAACCACCATATGATTATGAGAGACGCCGTAGTGGAGGTCTCTGGAAATTTCGACCACCTGGGGTTCTTTAACGTGCACCCAAATCGCTCATTGAATTATACCCCAATTTTTACTGCAATGAAAAGCGCCAATAAGGGTGTAGTTTTTGCTTCGTACCTGTTTACTGCACTGCCAACTCTAACAGCATTTCGCCGTTCGAACCTAAACTAGCTCATACTTTTACCTTCTTCTTTGCGTATTATTCATCAAAATAACTCAACAGCACGGAGTTCACCAGATAATTTGAAAATCTCTGATACGCGCTCTCCTTCGTTCACTTTTTCAGATCGATCAGCTGTCGTTTCCGATGGTGGGTAGAAATCAGCTCATCAATCAAACGAGCAACAGCAGCAAGGCGATCATCGCTGCCTACAAGAAGCTGATTAAAGTGTCAATGAAGTTCATGAAGCCTCACCTGTGCGACGAAGAACTCGAAAAACTTGCAGGCGAGCTTTTGGCATTCGAGGGACAGCTGGCCAATGTAAGCTCTTTTTTGTCTTTCATGTAATAATATGTTCTTTGACTGTTGTAATGAATATTGCTGCCTGTCGACGTATTTTTATCTAAAGTCTGGTTTTTGTACTCGCTTCTGAGCAAATCGTTCTACTATAAAAATTATTAATGTATTTACATCCATAAATCCGTTTCCGTGGAAACAACTTTGAACATGCGCTCTCCGTGGCTATTTACTCATAGTAAGTAAACTCTTGTCCCTTCCAGATGACGAAACCTCCCGAAGAAATGAGAAACATATTAGAATTGTATAACCGGGTCACTATGGACGAATTGGAAAAAAACTTTTCCCACGTAAGCATCATGTGAATCTCCAGCGCTTCCTAATTGCCAAATATCATATCCTAATATTTTTTATAGAGCATTCTTTTTTATATAACAATATTAAGATAGCACATATTGACAATCATAGTGACAGAAAATATTTTCGTTTTTTTTTTGCAGATACCCATTCGCGCATTATTACAGAAAGAGTTTTGTCAAGCGAACATTACATTAGCTCGTAACGAGACTATAGAACTTTTCGCTCTGGACTATTACACGAAACTCAACGAATTTCTACGATGTGCCGACCCGTAAGTGATCAAGCAATCAAAGTAACAGTGGCATCTCAAGAACAAGCGTGTATTGTTTGTTTGTTTTTTAACGTGTTATAATAAGTTATCTAGATTGGCGTGTGAGAAGTGATGCGCCAATGCGCAGAAACGAGCTTATTCAATTTTACGCCTGTTTCATTCAGTTCATTTTCTGCAGATGTATGCAACTGTCTCATGTGATGTGACAATGTAGAAATGATTACATTAATGTTTATAATGACTGATGATGATTAGTGAGTTTTAACGGCGCAAGGGCTAAGTTTGGCCGTCATAGACTCTCATGCCTTTTGATGTGGCGTTAGTAGTGATCAATGATAGGCTGAAACACGATAGGCTTGAACATAGCTGTAAAGTGCCTTAAAACACGAACTGTATGGAAGCGTACAACATACACTACAAATCAGGCGTTTATAGCGAAACGCAAGGCAGGCGACAGACAGACAGGCACACACAGAACTTTATTGGGTCCTGAGAAACGCTACTCTTTTAGAGCAACCCGCCACATAGTGGACTCTCCGGACAGCCTGTAGTTGTGGTAGCAACATTGAACTTCGTATGGCAAAATTTCAATCCTCTCCTCTGACCCGACTTGGGCCCCGTAACGAGGGGCACCGCCAGAGCACATGAGCAAAGTCACCAACCTCACCACAATTAGGACAAGTAGAGTCAAAAGCCCCTGATGAAGCCATGCTGATCATGATTTTCACAACTGGGAAAGGATGAAAAGTACGTATTATGCCTGCTCAGAACCTCTGAGCGCTAGCCACAAGCTTTCCTTCATGCTATATTCGCAGCACAAGCATTTCGCACGTGGTAGAAGTACGTACCATTCCGGCGTCTTTCCCGTAACTTTTTTTTCAGAAAAAAAGAAAAAAAAGGTGCAACGAACGGCTGGCCGGTTTAGACAAGTTTGATTTTAAGTGTACGCATGTAAAAAAATTGAGGGATAGCTCATATTACAACAGGGGTTCCTCACTATGAACACAGCCGGATGGAGCGAAATTTTATGCCTGCATGCATAATAACGAAAAATGACATTTCTTTGTAGTGCCTAGTTCTGTACAATGCTGCAAGATGTTCTTCCATGTTGATGTCGTTGTTGTTCTTGTTGCGCACCTATTAACTGTGGAGCGCACTCACTGTGGGGAAATGGCCAAGAATTAAGTACTTCTATGCTCCTCTTCTACCTCTCTTAATACAAGTAGTTTAGTGAAGCGAGCACGTAATATATATATATAAATAAATTAATAAATAGATAAATAAATAAATAAATAAATTTTCCCCTTCAGCAAGTAAAGGCCATGGGAAGAAAAAGCTCCTGTAAGCTTGGCTAGGCTTCCCAGCTTGTTACAGTTGAGGAAGCAGTGGCAGCGTACGAAAATTGGAGTACGCAAACAAAAGCACAAAAAAAGAGTGCCGTATATAACACGGAGAATGCTGCTCGACGTTTCTTCCATGCGGGGAAACTAAAAAGGTGCACCATCACCTAAACGTTTTCCCAGGTACACGGTGTACAACTACGCCGGTCTGCGACGCATGCTGAGCTGGGCCGACGTCGGGTCGAAGGCGTACCGAAACGCCTCCTTCGAGCTCCGAAAAGTGAGACGGGGAGTACGCGAAGAGCGGCCCAGGTGGGAAATATGCGTCGACGCGGTCAACGGTGGGATCCCCGACGGCGTGGGCTACCTGTACGTGCTGCACAAGTTCAGCCACGAGGCCAAGGAAGAGGTAACACGCGTTATCGTTCAGCAGGAACGATGTCGGCATACTCTCTTTCATATCTCAGTTTAGGGAAACACAAGAGAGATTGCTTGCACATTCGGCAAGCACTCTCAAATTATGACAGGTAGGTTGCCACTATCCTTCAAGAGGAAGGTATATAACAGCTGTATCTTGCCGGTACTTAGCTACGGAGCAGAAACCTGGAGACTTACAAAGAGGGTTCAGCGTAAATTGAGGACGACGCAGCGAGCAATGGAAAGAAAAATGGTAGGTGTAACCTTAAGAGACAAGACGAGAGCAGAGTGGATTAGGAAACAAACGGGGGTTAAGGATATCATAGCTGAAATCAAGAAGAAGAAATGGACACGGGCCGGGCATGTAGCACGTAGACAGGATAACCGCTGGTCATTAAGGGTAACTGACTGGATTCCAAGAGAAGGGAAGCGGGTTAGGGGGAGACAGAAGGTTAGGTGGGCAGATGAGATTAAGAAGTTTGCGGGTATAAACTGGCAGCAGCAAGCACAGGACCGGGTTAACTGGCGCAACATGGGAGAGGCCTTTGTTCTGCAGTGGATGTAGTCAGGCTGATGATGATGATGATGATGATGATGATGATGAGAGAAAAAAAAGAAAAATCACGCATGTATGCGAAATGAATGCTGATGATGGGGCGAAGCAGTGTGCTTTAGATCACGAATCGTGCACTCTTAGAAAAAAAAAGTTAGTAATAAGATAGCAAACGCGTGCGTTTACTTGTTTCCAGCTTGCTTTACTACCTTCGCGGCATATTTTTACTAGCCAGCAGCTAGTACAGCTTGTAACTTCTGCCGTTACTAACCAGGGAAGCCTTCTTGGCGTTTTCAACTAAGTAACTAGTATTGCCAGATCTATCGTAGCTGACGCAGTATATTTCGTCCTAACGGTGAGAGTCGTGAGCAAAATTTAGGTAGGCGTTAATTTTATTGACTACCTTGGAACAGAATTTTCTTGCTACGTAATGACACATATATCATCATCATCATCATCATCATCATCATCATCATCATCATCATCATCATCATCATCAGCCTGACTACGTCCACTGCAGGACAAAGGCCTCTCCCATGATCCACCAGTTAACCCGGTCCTGTGCTTGCTGCTGCCAATTTATACCCGCAAGCTTCTTAATCTCATCTGCCCATCTAACCTTCTGTCTCCCCCTAACCCGCTTGAGTAACAAGTTTAAAGGCACACGATTATGTGCAGAAATCCTCAATTGTTCTAAATTTTATGGCTGCTATAACCAGTACAAGGTGTGCTCTCCCGATGTAGGGGTCTTCAAGCTGTTGCTACAGTGGAAATCTGCCATGTCGTAGTTTTGATGTTTTGTATATATATGTGACCATATAATCTTATTTCTATAAGTATGTTGCCGTGATTCGAACTTGCAACGGTAGAGTTACATGAACTAGCTAGCAGCCAATTATTAATGTACGGGGACAATGCCGCTTCGTTTTTTTTATCATATTCTTTTGGAACAGTATCATCTTGATATGGCAACGCACACGCACATAAACAGAACATGCGTAAACCTCTATTTGCGGGGTTACTATAATAACATATACAAATGACTAACTATTCGAGTCAGTCTTATTCACAGTCTAACTAGGTGGTGAATTTGGGTAACTTGCATTTTTTTTTGGAAGAAGTGGTTCACAATTTCAAGTGGTTAACAATTTTTAGTGAGCGATGTCTTCTGTAATGTAGATCGAGTGACAAAGAGTCGATGACAAAGCTAGGTCCTAATATCCATTATGTCTACATTGAAGTCACCGACTATTATAAAGGCTTTGTGCTCCTATGTGTTTTATGTTGCTCTGTTGCAATTATGATTCGTATTAGTATATTTTTAAACCTTTTTTGAGTGTGTCTCGCATCACCATACGTTATCCCGGGCATCGCCCCCATATATTGTAGCCGGGAGAACAGACGCCGGACAAGCCTCGTCCTTGGGGTGCTTTGCCCCGAATACATGCATGACCGAATCGGACACCCGATGCAACCTTGGTGGCATTGGGTTTGTCTAACGATGGGTGTAAACAAGCAGAAGTCAGTGTCGATGCCACAACTACAAGTACGTGCAAGCACAATGGAACGCCCTGTTGTTTAACTGGTAACATCCTCTTTCTTCTAGGTTGAAGATCTCGCGAAAAGGATCACGGTCGCGTTCAATAAATCTCTACAGACGCGGGACTGGATGGACAACGCGACTCGAAAAACAGCCGAGGCAAAAGTACGTATGGTCTCTCTCCATGACCAATAATAGCACAGGCGATCTGTTTATTACACCGATCCCGTTAAGACGAGCGAGTTTTTTTAAATCTTTTGTTGTCGTTGTGTTCGCACGGATTAAAAACTTGGATCATCTATACCGCTAAAGGGAATCATGTGTAGCTGCGAAGCAGCGGGCGCTAACGCTTACAATGGCAGCGACGTTGACGCTGGCGCTCATCAAGCAAAATCCAAATAAAGACGTCCTTGACTGGATTCCGAACGCGCGATCCAGTGCCTACATATGCGGGATAGCCAGAGAACGGTTTTGAAGCGTGAGCAGTCTTTTTTTTTTTTTTTTACAACAAACGATGCCTGCATCGGCCTTGCGAGGCGAGAGAGGGAGAGGGTAGCAACAGTTTTGCGGGTGTCTTCCTGGGTCGTCACGAGACGCGAGCATGCGCAGTCGGGGTGTACGGAGGGACAGCGTTACACAGGCTAGCAAAAAAGCTGCTTCGCATCTAATACATGACTGCTTTTAAAGGAAAGTATATGAAAATATGCTTTATTTACAGGCTTAGTAATATCCAAAAAACTTTTTGTAGCCTAACGACGAGGAAGCTGTGGTTTACACGGTTCTCTTTTTTTGTTTTATAGGCATGATGTGATGGCGATGCTAGCATGCTTTCATGGACAGCCCGTCGCAACACCCTATATACGGCAAACGGTCGTACTCGACTCTCACGTGCGCGCCTCTGTGATTAGTTCCGGCAAAACGGTGTTGAAACGGAGCTTTGCCAGAGCTTACCTAGTAAACCACGGCACTATAGCATCAGCAATCACGAAATTTGTGTCAGAAAACGCGCGGAGTTGAATGCTTCGGCAGCCGAAATTTTCGCATAGCTTTCACGAATTTGCCTAACGTTAGTTCTTTCGGCACCGTTAGCCTTCATGTGGCCTGGAGTCACCTTGTGTATGCGAGACGGCAATCACAAATGTTCAGCTATTGCCCCTCGCCACCTCAACATTTCAGGCTCACCTATTCAAACCGGCTCTGGATGTTCACAACGGTCCGCTCTTTTATAGTTCGAAACTAAACCAAAACGCAGCAATGATCAAAGCCACAAGTGCACCCGAAGCGGGAAGCACGAATACTAGGAAAATTTGTGTACTACCTATCTATCCTATGGTGACTGGGCGATCGCAGTGCCAGAGTCCCATCTCGTAAATTTTAGGAAACTGTGTGCTTCAGGCATGTGGTATTAAATCTAATCGAAGTACATAAAAAAATGAAAACGATTGGCAAACTCTTGATTTTCGCTAAATAAAGGCATCAGAGATACAGATGTTCCATAGTCCTAGCGAGAAGATATTTTAACAGTAAAATTAATCGAACGTGTTCCTCTATAGTCAGGCTGCGCACACCATTAGTATTAGTGACCACTGTCAGAGAAACAGCCAGTCAAGTTTCCAGATGAATTCGTCGCGATGCGAAGTTGATACGATTTTTTTTATGCCTGTACTGCAAAATGCAGCTCCATAATTTGTGCTAATTTGTTTGTCAAATAAACGTTATTAAACATTCGGGAGAAAGATATGGCTTGTCTCTCCCTTCTGAAAAGCCACTGCTACGAAGACAAACACTAGTGAAAACTCATGTTTTCACTAGTAGAAGCCGATAAATATAGTCAAGTGTGATTCACACACGCAGATCACATCAGTTGTGGAGCACTATGCAGTTCATGAATATTTCACTTTAATAAATTAAATGCGTGCACAGGGTTCCCTTCCCTTTTAGGGGAAAAAAGGAGGGGAAGAAGGCTCGACGCAGCAACACTCCCCTTATTGGAGCCGAAATGCCAAAATTTAGGGTTGACATTGCGCGGGTAGCCACCCCCCCTCCCACCAAGCACCCCCCCCCCCCCCCCCGCTCTCGCACCCGCCTTATGACACCCACACAAAGCACAGTCTTCAAAAAAAAAACAACAACATATTTCTGTGTCGCAGTGAGTTTGTACATATGTGTCCCCCTTCGTTCTGTCTCCCACGAACAATGCGCCAGTGACACTAACGACGACGCGCCAACAGGATTCACGTGCAATTTCAGTCTACTTGCTTTCCAGTTGCTAAAGATGGCGAGGAAAATTGCGTACCCAGAATGGCTCTTCAACTCGACGTACCTCGAAGGACTATATAAATACGTGAGTACATTCACACTCATACAGCTTTAACCTGCCTAACGAAACGGTAGAAACAAACAAAAAAAATGATTTTTGTGCGACTGGTCTGATATACAACAAACAGCAACACACGAGGGCACCAAGGAAATGGGGATGGAACTGACTGACAACTGCCCCCAACAGAAACACTTTAGGCATACCTATTCTTTTGGGACAGGAACTAAGTAGGGGAGATGAAAGGAAAAGACGCAAAAAGTTAAGCTATAAGAAATAGTTAGGGAGAGGCGACAATCGTATATGTGTTCAGAGAAAGTAGTTAACAATTTAGAGTATTTGGTACTCTACTATGGCACAGAATAAAGCCGTCCCTTGGGCTTCATGAGGGTGCGTTAACAAAAATAACAAATAAAAAATCCACTCATAAGTCTCATCCACGAAGTGAATGCTTATGATGATGGGGTGAAGCAATGTGCATATAATTATGAATCATGGCCTCTTGTTTTGCCCTGTGTTAACAGCCTATTATTTTGTTCCTGTTAACCTTTTCTTCTGTTATTTGCTTTGATTGATGGGTGGTTAAACGTCGGTGTGTCTCAGGAGTGGTGCCCTTATAGTTCATTTGTTCTATGGTTAACGGCGTTTGGTAAGCTTTTCGTTGTTCACAAATGTTTTGGTTTCTACATCGCCTGCCGACGCCAGGCGATGGTTTGCGTACGGTGGGCCATTCTGCGGTCTTAAGCTGCTTCGCCCCGAGTGTCTATACGGACGTGAGGCTAACTGAGTTTCGCGCAGAGAAGTTGGTAGAGCACGGTGCGTCTAATAGCAGAGGCTATAGCAATGTATCATTCCGGGAAAAGACATCGCTGAGGGGCCCGTGGCACGGCACATTTCTACAGAAAACGGAAGAAGAACCCTGGAACAAACGCCAGACACATTCAACTGACACGATAATCAGCGCTGCGATTGTGTTTGCGCGCGCCTTTTTCACGTCTTCCCATCATTCGCAGCTTCCGTTTTGAACACGAACAAGTAGCCATAGCTTTCAGCTTGTTAAGTTAGTTGTATTCAGCACAAATTCAGTGCGCTGAATATTTAGTGCTGTTTGCTGCTGTACGTGCAACGTTTCCTGAGCGTGCGATCGCTTTGTTTATAGTGCTCAGCTCGAGTTGCTCGCAATGCTTACCCAAAACGTGTAACTGCGCTCGTGCATTTCTCCACAGCGCACTGCCTATAATTGCAAATTGATAACCAGAGCCCAGCTCCTTATGCACTGGGTTAGGTCGGTACACCCCAAGGCTGTGCCCTCTCCTTTATTACTGTCATCACCATATATTCAATCACCTTCCCCCCCATAAAGCATCCTGTGTGTTTGGATGATATTATACCACATGAACTACTCGTGGCTCTGGCGGGAAATCGAGAAAACTCTTCAACTAGAAGCCGAATCTATACCTGAGATCACGCGTCATCTATCGGGCTCCCCCACTTTGATTCCGCGCTCATCCTCATAAAACCAAAGCTAGCCGCTCATTCGCCCATCAAAATAGCGTTGCAAGGAACCACTCAAATCTTCACCCCCACCATGCGCATCGTTGGCCTCTGCTTGCAGGATTACGGACGAAAAAAAAACACAAAAAACAGCGGGGTTTGCACGTTAGCTTCTGGCGCTGAAGTTTCGACATTCTCGCAACAACTGTGACGGGCTGTGTTTGACTCTACTTCGTCTTGACCAAAGAAATACCCAGCCCAGAAGGCGCATCTAAGATGGACCACCATCGCTTTTGTAGCGTATGCTACACTGGCCGAGCTCGAGCTGTTTCAAGCGGCTTGCGCTAAACAGTGATGCGCATGCGCGAGCAGTGACGTCACACGGTGGACATCTGGCGCACTGAGAAGGCCTGGAAACTCCTGGAGCATGATTCAGGTGACCTGGTTCGCTCGCTCCCTCATGCGTCCGTCCGTCCGTGTCCAGCAGCAAGCATAATAAGCTAATCCAAACCAGGTAAGCTAAACATAATCGGCTCAACCTAAGCTCCCACCGTATATCCCGGCGTAACCGAACTGAGCCACTGCTATTTCTTAAGCTTTGCACGGCTAGCGTAAACATCTTCCTTTATCTGCCTCGACCGACAGCTGATGAAAGAAGTTTAGCATTATAGCTCGTAATGAAACACAGACACCTTCTTGTCACAATAACAGTTATTATACCAACTACTGCAGGTACCAAAGCTGTCCCCCAACGAACCCTATGGGAAAATGATGTACGCTGTGTCGATGAACAATTGGATACAAGAAATGAAGAAGCTGAGGAAAACATACGACACCGACGCCGAGTAAGTGGATAACATTTTTTTTTGCGATTATCGAACGGCATATTGCGGGAGTTTATTTCTATTGCTTAAGCTAATACATCTTTGCCATATGAATAAGTGAGACCATGACACATCAATCATTTTTGAAGCACAGACCGTGCACGATATGGACTTCCGAAGGCTTACGGTATAGCGTCACCATGACAACGACGAAACGAAGTTCACCAGAGAAGGGTCGCGAACTTTGTTTTGAAATCAGTGAGAAGTTTTAGGCTTTCATGGAATCATAAAGCTACAAGAAAAACAACGTTTTTGCGAGGTCTATCCGTAACTTAGTTAGTATCGAACAAAAAAGAAAAAGTGCTGCCCTATCCACGAAGTGAATGATGATGAGTGGGCGAAGCTCCGGAGGTAAACCTGGTAAACGATGAATCCTCAGTACATTTTGGCTTGTCGATTTTATTACAACGCTACCCCTAGCGTACGTCGCCGCACTAAATCGAACGATTGCCTTTTGCCAATGACACGCGCCATATGTGACATCATTCCTACTTTATAACATCTCGCATCTTTCATCATCAGCTACAAGTACCGCCATCTAGTGAACACTGGAAGAAATAAACGAGAGGTGGCTACATACAGGGGACGCACAGCCCACGCCTTATGGAGCTTCGCCCCTAAAAAAACGCTTGACACATGAGTGCAATGCAAATGCGTTCTGCGGAGACTCGCAAGGTGGCGGAAGGGTTAAGAAAAGGGAAAATAGACAACCACTCGTTCGCGGCACGGAGCCACAAGGAAATCCGTACGGATTTCCCAGAAAGAAAGGCCTCTTTAGTTGCCGAAAAATTCGTCCTGGTCACGGGATTGAACCTGAGGCCAACACCTTACTGGGGCGGTCGCTGTACCAATTGAGCTAACCAGGAAGCTAGCAATTGACAGCGCGAGGGCGACTTCATCGACAACTCGAAGCGCATGCACACAAGTAGTGCTGCTGGACACAAGTGCAACGTGCGACTCGATAACCTTTCAAATGAATCTTGCACAAGGAAGTCAGAGTGATTTAGCGATAAGCCTTGCTCTAATTACTGCTTTTTTATCTCCATAAAGCAATTGAATTCAATTGAATTGAATTGGATTAAAAGTTTATTTGCCCTGAAAAAAATTTACAGGAGACGAAGCAGAGAGTAAAGGCTATACAGCCTGACAAAGGGCCTCTGCTCCTAAATACAGTTTGGCACGCAAGCCACAGGGCATCTGCATATCAAACAAATATTTTGAATATATTATTGCACAAAAATACAAGAAACATTAGCATAGTCTTACTACGCAGTGTGAAATAAACAGAAAAAAAATTCATCACAAAGCAACATTTCAGTAGACCTGCAAATACAACAGCACAACATCAAAATACAACAGCACAACATCAAAATACATAATGAGATCCTCGTAACATATTGCAAAATATCAGAAATTAAAGATACAGAAAGACAAGATATTAGAAATCAAACAAACTTTAGATGGCATTAGTATGGTTTTGATAATGGTTTTGATGTTAGTATGGTTTTGATAATGGTGTTAAAAGGTGTGGAGTTGTGATCTAGAAGACCTTGTAGACGACTTAACATTGTAGGTATTTGGTATCGAACGTGTTGTACGCCATAATTTGTCCTAAGTGTTGGGATTTTGTGGCGTTGCTGACGCGTGTGGTAATTAGTACTTCTAGGTGTGTTCTGAAGACATTGTGGCTTATTTCGCCATCATAATCGCTACCTGTGACGCTCATTCATTTGGCGACATCACTTATTGAGTTCCCTGATGAAAAATGAAAGGAGTTTTCAAATAGGCCCAATTAATTTAACTACAGCTGTGAGTAGTGGTCTGATGTGACACGCGTGCAAAGCTTGCGTTGGTTCTCCTTTATTTACAGATGGCTTGAAGGCGCTGCAGTGGTAAACGCTTTTTACAACCCGAGCGCCAACGAAATGGGTGAGTTTTCAGAAATACTGGCGCACTGTTAGAGAAACAGCACGTTTTCTTTGTCGTGCGGACCAAAGACCAACCGTAGCTACACTCAATTTGCAATCGAAAGTTTTTTTTTCTTTTTTCATGTGACCAATATCTGCAAATATTCACCGCGTTGGCATGCGGTATCTGTTAAGAGGAGCAAACTTTGCTTTCTATTAGACGAATCGATTTGGTGCCAATATATATTGACTGAACATCATCAGAGGCGACACCAGTTATGCTGCCACACAGCTGTTGTTCGTACATTGTACCACACAATTCGTGCCAAGCTAAAAATACGACTCTGTCAGAGTCCAAAGTCTTACTGAAATGCGCGCTTTAAATTACATACCAAATGAAAATTAATGAAAACTCACAGACAATGACGCCATGGAAATGGTGTTATTAGAAGTAGCAGTAAGGTACATGTGAAGAAAGAAATGTTAATGAAAAGAAAACTTGCCTTCAGCAGGAATCGAACCTATAACCTCCGATGTTCGTAGTCCCAGGTTCGAACTTTTTTCCTTCATTCACAGCAAACAGTGTTGTATCCGTTACCAAAAAAAGTAACTAAATACATTACTGGTTACTCCAACAAAAAAGAAACGCGTTAGCACCCTACGTTACCTACACAAAAAGGTAACGCGTTACCATTACCGTTAACGAAAAAAAAAAGTAACGGACGCGGGAGAATGTGTTGCTGGACCTGTTGGTACATACTTGAAAAAAAACGGAGAAACCAGCTGAAGGACGCGTACACAAGAGGAGAAGACGACACACACGTCTTCTGCTCTTGTGTGCGCGTCCTTGAGCTGGTTTCTCCGTTTTCTTTAAGTAGCGGACGTTACCTCTGCTGTTACTGCACAATCATCCACTTTAATCAATGTGTATTTATTAGAGGAACTCGCAACACAATAAGAATTTTTTTATATCTCGCATTTATGCTTCACATAAAACTTCTAACCGACAAAAAAGATTATACTCAATATTCTCATTTATCGAGTATTATTTGAACAAATGTGCGGGACCTAGGCAATGTTATAGTGTCACAAATCTGCTTGTTACCTGTCATGGCTCGTGACTATGTGGCACATAGTGTAACCATTTTTCTCAATGCGACGTTATACACAATACCTCATTCAATCATCCACACTAGCCACAAGTAAATCACTGAACTATCAAGAAATTGGCAGTAATCGGCTTATTCCGAGTCCGAACTGCCCCTCCAGTGGCGATCGTCGAAATCGAAACTTGCGGTTCTTGGCCCCTGAAATTGCTTGCCGCGCGTCAGTACGCAATCGCGAAGGCCTGCAATGGCGCTTTTTTTTTCTTGGCTTGAGGGGGGGGGCGAGGGGAGGGGGAGGGCGGGTATTTGCACGTTCGTGACACCAGATGGTAGGTGTAACCTTAAGAGACAAGAAGAGAGCAGAGTGGATTAGAGAACAAACGGGGGTTAAGGATATCCAACGCCTCCTCTAGAAAGATGCCTGAAGAATGGCTCGCGCTCCCAGCGGAGTTGGCCTGCCTTCAGTTTTAAACAAGCTCCGCACGGTGACGCTCGCGACCGACACCATCATCACGGCGGCGGCCGGTACCAGCTAAGCGTTTTTCATCTACGGCCCATAGGGGCGCGTCAGTCGAGAGTTGTTCGAGACCTGCAACTGTGCACCACTGTTTCGGAGGCTATGCAAAGTGTTGCGTTGTTGCACCGTCCGCCACAGGTGACGCTAGCGACCGAGAACATTTTGAAAATGAAGGAGAGAAAGGGTGTGGCAGCTGTTTTTCTTCTCATGCGGCAAGCATCTTTCTAGAGGAGGCGTTGGGATATCATAGTTGAAATCAAGAAAAGGATATGGACATGGGCCGGCCATGTAGCGCGTAGACAGGATAACCGCTGGTCATTAAGGGTAACTAACTGGATTCCAAAAGAAGGCAAGCGGGTTAGGGGGAGACATAAGGTTAGATGGCCAGATTAGATTAAGAAGTTTGCAGGTATAAATTGGCAGCAGCAAGCACAGGACCGGGTTAACTGGCGGAACATGGGAGAGGCCTATGTCCTGCAGTGGACGTAGTCAGGCTGATGATGATGATTTTGATGATGATGATGATGAAGATGACGATGGCGACGACACCAGATAACCCTTGGTTAACGCCTGTCGTCTCGCTTGAGTCACCAAAACTTACGGCGCGTGCTTCATCGACGCCAGCGCGTATGCCCGGACGGCCAACACCGATAAGAGCTATTGTGACGACGCGCTGAAGAAAGGCTTGATGGCTTAGTGAGGTAAAACAAATTACGCGAAACGGCATTACGTGTCCCGCGCTACCGCAACACTGATAGCAAATGAAAGAATGACTCGGAATGAGGCGCAAAAACACATCGACGACGCCGGGGTTAATGTGGTTATACCATGGCCCACCAGTAGCACGTGCATAACGCAACCCTAGTACACTGTATATCTTGGTCTCAGATTCGTAGAAAGACGCCGGTATTCTCAGAGTACGCGTAACCTCTTGACGATAGAAGACGGGCGGCACTCTTCACACTTACATTTATCATAGCACAATCATCATTCTTTAACGCCGACACATTCTCTATTTCAAACACTCAAGCTCACTAACGATGATTAATATATGCACAGTGTTCCCCTCGGGAATCCTTCAAGGAGTCTTCTACGAATACGGCCTTCCACGGTGAGTTGCTCTGCATGCACAAGTGGTGTCCGCCTTGACACGGGCCCCAGCCGCAACATGTTACGCGGCATTCCGCTAACGTGTTCTCATACATCCAAACCATGTACCCTTTATCCTCAGCACTAGCAGCAGACAGCTGGCAGAGCTGATAATACCGGTGATAAGGGCGTGTAGCGAATATCGGTTAGTTCAGTAGGACGGAAAGTTGACGCGTTAATTGATATTGAAGCATAATGGAAAGTTTGCGTATTCTATTTCCTTTTAACTTTCCCTCTCTTGCGGTCAATGTTTTTCTTTTAATCTTTGTAACATTTCGTTTCTATCAATTTCACTTCCCTAAGCCCCCCTCGGAGCACAGGTTAGCCAGCCGGTCTGAGAACTAGCTATCCTTCCTATCCTTCCGCTCACTTCTTTCTTCCTCTTCTTCCTTGAGCTCGAAGGGAATGAGGAGGAAGACGAGAAAAAATAGCGCGAGTAAAGATTTAAATATTCGATATATCACACTACTGTGTAACAGTTCACAACTATAGTCGACGACACGGTGCGTTGTTCTCGCATAACTGCGAATTCTTTTTTGAAGGACCGAACACTGGTCTCACGTATTTGTGCCATTTTTTACAGCGTGATTACGGCCCAGTTCACAAACTTAGAAGCATTACAGAAAACCCCCTTTTATAGTGGTTCGGGACTAGAAACAGACAGTTCTGGTAACGTAATATAAGAAAGTAAAGCATTGCGTCATGTGTGTGTGGAGGAGGGAAAGTGAATTAGAGAAGATGGAGGAAACGAGAAGCCACATTTTCCAAGCGGTTACCGCACCCCACTAAGCGCCAGGTTGGGTTGCATCACTTCAAATAACGGCACTGGGAATTTCACCCCGTGCATTGCGCGCAGTGGCGGAAGACTCGCAATTTCGGACTTGAAGTTTATTTTCGCATCTATTCGCGGTTCAGATATCAGGGACACTGAAAAAGTGCCGCAGAACGGCTTGACGAGATCCATGTCCCTTCTTTGGCTACAGTAGATGACCAAAATAAAAAAAAAATACAAGGCATGAATAGGTCCATGCACAGAAGGAATGAAGGAATGAATGAATGAAGAAAGGAAGGAAGGAAGGAAGGAAGGAAGGAAGGAAGGAAGGAAGGAAGGAAGGAAGGAAGGAAGGAAGGAAGGAAGGAAGCAACAAAAGGGAGAAGGCAGGGAGGTTAACCAAAAAGACATCTGGTTGGCTACCCTACACTGGGTGATTAGGTAAGGGAACAATAAAGAAGCGAAAGAGGGAAGAGAGGGAAAAAAAAGAGAGACTGACAATACTGCCATGCACACAGAGAGGAAAAAAAAAATATGCGCTCAGGACATGGCCCGGTTTCTGTTCTTGGTGTATCTTTTCTTCAAACCCTTTTTTATAGAGTGAGGTGGCAAGCAGGTTACTTAATTTTGATTATTCATTGTGAACTTTTCCTCTTCTTCATTCCCCTCTATGAAAAGCGTAAGGTAAGCGCATGATTAAAAAATGGTGCACGTAACGTAGCCCCGCTTCGTGTATATGAAGTTGTGCTCGTTATTACCTTTAAAATAACGTGAAAACCTTTAACGTAACACCAAATAACGCTGTTGATCAATAGTGTGAAAACAGTTGGTACGGATAGCTCCATTTCGTTCGTGTTACTCGGGTGGATGAGTGCATGTTTGTGAGAGTGTTTGTGAGAGTGTTTGCGAGAGTGATTGCGGGGGTGAAAGTGGCGCTAATATTCTTACAATAAGACGAGTAACTAACTAGTCAAGCAAAAAGTTTTATTGAGTGAACACTGCTTTTGCTTCATCTACAAAAAAAAAGAAATTTTCGACATGTAAGCCTTTGGAACACAATACAACTGCATCTCTTTTGACAGGTCTCTCAACTTCGGAGCAATCGGCATGGTAGTAGGACACGAAATGACCCACGGCTTTGACGACATGGGTAAGGCCGAAAAAAAAAAAAAGAAAGCCACTGGTGGCAACCAGAACTGTATCGCTGTCAAGGAAGGCTAATTGCCGAAAGTGGACACGCTGAAACATGTGTTCGCTTCAAAGAATGGGTGTATATGCCGTGCTATCTGTTCATCGTTTAAATATTTAATTTGCTAACTTTACCCTATTACCTGCACTTAAACTTCCCCCTCTCAGCATTTAAACATAAACACATTGCATTTCTACAAGGGCTCTTACGTAACATGAATAAAGCATCAAATTGTATGTGTATGTGCGTGTATGCGTGCGCGCGCGCGCGTGTGTGTGTGTGTGAGTAGGCATGCCTCACTTATGTGTTCACGTTTCTTTTATTATGTTATTTTTCAACAGGAAGTCAGTTCGACGCAGAAGGTGCCCTGAAACAATGGTGGAGCAACAAAACCCGAAAGGAATTCATGAACAGAACAAAATGTTTCGAGTACCAGTACGGAAACATCACCGACAAAGAAACAAACATGACGGTGAGACTAATCGGTGGTCCGTGTTTGTGAGAATGCGTTGCAGAGAACGGTGAAACGAAGACAGTGACGAAAAACAACCAGACAGGACAAGCGCTGCCTACCGACGCTTGTCCGGCGCTTGTCCCGTATGGTTGTTCTTCATCTTACTCTATTCGCTTTACTTCGGTAGTTTCTTCGTACGTAGAAGACTGCCGTACATTTGCTTGTAGCCGAATCTACAAGAAAGTTGACGACGGACTTCTCAGAAGGAAAGCTTTCATCTCGAAACAGTTGTCGGGTGATTCCTCTTCATGAGGCCAGCCCATCTGGATCGCACCGGAAAGGTGTTGCTGAAGGATATTAGACCCGGACCAAGACGAACATGTCGTAAATTCAAGAAAAGTTACTTTTTCATTCCTTTTCAAGAAATCGCCAACAGTTTCTTTAGGGCATCCTGATAGAAACGGGCAGAGAGTATACCTTATGTTTCATTTTCATGAACTTTTCATGGATATATATATATATATATATATATATATATATATATATATATATATATATATATATATATATATATATATATATATATATATATATATATATATATATTCTTATTATTCGTTTCAGCTAAACGGCAAGAACACGGTGGGCGAGAACATTGCCGACAATGGAGGACTGCGTCTGTCATTCGAGGTAAGTTGCAACGTCGGTTCCGGACGCTTTGATCGCCGAACCAAAAATAAAAAAAACTCACTCGCATACCAGTGAAGTTTGAACGGAATGATGTACCGAAGTATGGTTTGTTAATTCTACAGATGACGCCTGTTACGTATTTTCGTCAACGACAGCATCATTATTTTTAACCTACGTTTACGCGAGACTGAAACATTTACACGATCTTACGCTAAAGCAAACCATGTATCAATGTGAAGAAGCGCGATGATGGTGAACGGCATCCACAGAAACTCGTCTACCTCCATGCCTGACTAACGCTGCGGGTAAACACGACTATAGATGTCTAGAGTGCAGGCCCCTCGACGCACACGCAAGAGACCGTCGAACGTGCTCTCGTGCTAACCAAAACAGACGGCGCGCTCTGTCCCACGGAAACGTGGAACACCGCAATACCGACTTATGTGATTCTTAAAAGAGAAAAGAAGGTAAAAGTGAGCCCCACAACTGTCTGCACCAGAGTGCGACACCTCAACAGTAGCTCACGAGGGATGGGGGTAAAGATGGATTAGAAGGATAAGATTAAATGTATAAAGATGGAGAGGGGGAAGGGGAGAGCGTCGCGCAGGAACAGTGACACCCATGGCAGAAGCAAGGAGAAGGTAAGAAAGATGGACATGGTTGCAGAAGTCCGAGGACGGAGCACCACCCAGCGAGAGCTCTCGTCGGCGTCAGGAGATGGCGTAGGGCGAGCCCAGTCGGCCATAGCTGCGCTGTCGTCGGAGATCGCGGGGGCACAACCGGTCGGCACGAAATCCAGAGAGCGAGTCCCCGCAATACCGACTATCAATGGTTAAAAAGTGATCGTGTGTATTGTGGAGGCGTTTCGTTGCCTTCGCCGCCGACTCGGAAAAGAGAGGGGGTGGGGAACGCGATGCGCAGTGGAGGGGGAAAGTGGATGCGTAAGAGAAGGACGGACGCAGCCCCGACAAAAAGCTACTCCCCATCTAAAAAAAAAAAACAGTCAGTATCACTGCAAAGGTGAAGGGATGAATGGGATAGCAGCGAATTGAGATGTGTGAACTAAAAGCTGCTCGCTCTTTTAACTTCGACCAGTAAAAGTTCAACCAAACGGATACCTGAAACAGGTGTCTTATAAGCCACTATTATCGCGGTCAGTACACCAACAGGTGCAAATTATTCAATGAAAGGGCGGTCCTATCTAACATCCTCTGTGCCTGTTCAACGGCGGTACAACAGGGTCACGCTTTTTCGAGTACCAATACCGAAACATCACCTTGAAACATTTCTGGTGGCTCGTGGCCTCCGAAACCTGTCGGCGCACCATCTCGGAGGCGATGGGTGCAAAGGAACGCCCAAGCTGACACGCTGTCGCATTGACCGGAAAGCCACCAAATTTGCTCTTGGCTCTCGCCGCTATGGGCGTTGTTAAATGTGCCGAGCAGTAGCAGACCGTGCTACTCAGCACAGATCCGAATGAGCAGCTCTGGGCAATCCGACGGGTTAAGGACCCCGTCGGGATCCATGGGCTCCCGAAGGAAGCCTGTAGGCGTGGGTACGCATCACCGATGCCGCCGTATTCTGACAATAAAGTTTCATACTCCTCCGCCTCAAAATTGCGCTGGCATAATGAAACGCTGCCCGTCGTGTGAACGAAGTGACCTTCGTGCTGTCGATAGCTTCAGCGCAAACGCGGTCACAATGCAACGCAAAAGCGGTGACAATGCAACACGTACAAGTGAGCCATCTGCTGATTGGGGGGGGGGGGGGGGGTGTCGCAGCACCCCTTCCCTGTCATGTCAATGTATGGGGCTGACTTCGCACACCCCTCTCACTCCCCCTCTCTTTATTGTCAGTGTATAGGACTGACCTGAAGTCACCTACTATGTTGAAGTCGCCGACTAGCATAACGGACGGACAGATGTACGGACAGTCAGACACCCGGGTGGGCGGATTCACGGAGAGATAGATGAATTAATAGATACGCAGAAAGCACGGTGTATTTTTTTTATTAAACTATACGCACGCTATAAACGCTCTATGTGCGTCGAACCGAAACACAGGTAGCACCTGTGTTTCGGTTCAACGGGAATCTACGACAACGACGGCGTCAACAGACAGTATGAACCCAAGGAGCTTCGCTCCTGAAAAGCAAATCCCGGCTTTCTAACGACGGCTTAGACACTCGTATTTGCACTTGTGTCACCAACGACATACACAGGGTTCCCCATCAGGGAGGGGGGGGGGGTTGCGGAAGAAGGTTAATCGAAGTGACCTCCTTCCCCTTACAAAGACAATGCATAACGCTCACTTCACCCCCCCCCCCCTTCTGCTAGAAAAATGCGTACAGTCGGCCAAATCTTTAGCTATCGTGCATGAGTGGCAGTTTCTGCGTATATTTGCTATACGACTGAATTAAGTTTCAGCTGAATTAAGGACAAGTGTATTCTCACAAAGCATATGTCCACGAAGCAATCTTTTGTAACTTCGCTCCATAATATGGCGCTGACAGACAAAAAAGTGGTCGCCACGCACAATAGCCAAAATTTTGGCCGATTGTACGTGTCACCTCGTTTTGTGCCAGAAAAGCATTTTATGCAAGCCCAAGTAACTGTTCCCGTTTTCGAATTTTCGTTGTTTGTATAACACATTCATAATTATATGAAGCTTTTAGACGTTGCTACAAATGGTAGCAACGTCCACAAACCTTTGATAAAAAAAACAATCTCTTACAGAGAAATGTCGTTCCCCTTTTTCCAGGCTTATCGAAACCTCCTTGAAACAGAGTACCGAGGCATGGACACTCGCTTAGCGGGCATGGAAAATGTCACCGGGAAGCAGCTGTTTTTCATTTCCAACGGAATGGTACGTCCTGTGTCAGCAGTGCTTGGCACTGAATCTGAAGGGAGCCTTCAGAAAGAGCTATAGTGTGTATGAGACTCTTGTTGACTGCTTCTCCTCCACAGGCATGGTGCAGGTTGGCCCGCCCTGAATACATCAAACTAATGATTCAGTATGACCCGCACAGCCCAGCCCCATACAGGTAACCCGGTAATTTCTCATTACAGTGAAAGCTGTCATGAATCGCAACAAGTGTCGATTTTGGCAGCGTAGTTTTCGCTGCCGCAGCCCTCACTACCACCGCCGGTGTCCGTAATCACTATCACACAAAATAAAAAAAAAAGAACCGAATAGATGCAAAATCCCGAAGGCAGAACGGGAATCACAGAGCTCCTCCGTCACAGAACTACGCCATTCTTTTTTTTTTTCGCGGTATTTACTACAGTGAGTAGAATGCGCAATAAAAACACAAATAAAGCAAGCAAAAGCACAATCACATGACGACAATAATAACTTAAGCGCTACTAAGGAAAAACTCAATGGCTAACACGGCGTGGAGTATATAGAAGAGTGAGAGTTATTTACGTCGTGTTACTGTATATAAGGGCTACGCCGCGGTGCTTGAAACCACTTCGCGATCTGATTTTGTGCATTGATGGATATGCGGGCTTTAACGTCCCGAAACCATCATATGATTATGAGAGACGCCGTAATGGTGGGCTCCAGAAATTTCGACCACCGGCGGGTTCCTTTAACGTGCACCCAAATCTGAGCACACGGGCGTACACAGCATTTTCGCCCCCTTATCGAAAATGCAGCCGGCGCAGCAGGGGGATTCGATACCGCGACCTACGAACTGATTCTGTGCATGCTTCATGTCGGGTAGAATGGCGTTGACAAGCGTAATAAAACGTTTTAGAACATAGTAAAAAGAACGAGGCGTCACACAATGCGAATCGCGTAACCAGTGAGTCGTTGAATGCTTCCAACCCGTCACAAAAGCCTCAGGCGTAGTTCTTCATCGTCGTAAGCCGCGGCATATAAAAATCTGGATTTTCATTAACTAACCCATGTGCAGTTTGCAATGAACCGGAAACAATGCATCACTTTCTTCTCACACGCCACCGCTTCGCCTCACTGCGCCGAATCATTCTTGAGAGACCAATTGGTATGCTCGGATCGGCAGTTAATACATCCACCCATTTATCGTTTGGAGCCGGTCAGTTGGGTGCGGGCCACAGTGCTATTCTCTCGGCGCTACAGTAAATTCATTCAGGCAACCGGAAGGATACGCTGCTAGTGGCACTGCCATCCAATCCTTTGTCCCCCTTCTTCATTTTTGCTAATTTGTTTCATATATTCCGGCTTATCGAATTCTTCTGCACTCCTCACCTTTTTAAAGGAAAATTATTAGTGTTCTTATCTAATTTCTCTCTTTTTTATCAAGCGTTGTGTAAAAAAATTTCTATTATAAAGTACAGTGTGGCCAATCCCCCCTGTGGGTATGTGCCAAGATCTAGGCGACAAGACAAGACAAAAAGCACTATACTGTGTATAGCGGGTACCACGTTATACAGGTGTGTAGCGGATACCACGCTTTCCCGAAGAATGACCAATAGTGGCATTGTGGACGCTTCCCCGCTATGCAGAAATCTTGTTGATTTATGGCATAGTGGGTACCATGCATGTGTGCTTGTACAGTATAGATGCCCCAAGAGTGTTTAAATAATTCTCTAGAAAATCAGCTCTTCCAGCTTTTGCTGGCACTATTCGACGCGTCCCGCGCACGATTGGCGTTTTCTTTTTTTTTTTTCAATCAAAGTTTGCCACACGAGAGGGCTTAATAAACATATTAAAAGCCCTTGCCCTATTTAGAAAATAAAGGCAAGCAAAGCTTGGAGTCTGCGTGCCTGACTTGGCATTCTTCTCTCGTTTCCCTCCACGCAATTCATAAAAAAAGATATGAATAGAAACAAACAAACAAAGAAATACGCACCCCTTGTCAACACACCAAGACACTGTCCGACCACACCTGCTCCCACCTTCATCAGTGTCCCGGCCCTTCCAGAAATAAATTTCATGACTGCGTTCCTCTAGCTGAGGTTGAGTTTTTTTATATTTAACTTTTTGAAACTTGACTTTTGCTTACTTCGTTCGCCTTTCGGTATCTCTAAGCAAACCTTCGACGTCAAGCCGCGCCAGCTCTGGAGTAAGAAAAAAAAGCTTCAAAACGCGTAATCTTCGTCCTCCGAGATTTTGGAAGCACCCATCACCATTATGCAAGCCTATACAGTGTTGATTATTTGGGTATGGCTCCAGGAAGGGGCGGCGAGTCCACGCGAATACCTTGCAGTCGCAGCTTGAGGACACGAACCCGAAGCAAAATACAAGCATCAGTTCGGAGCTAACGAGCTACAGAACGCACGACGACCACCTGATAGACTCGGCATGAACGGCAACTGCCTTTGGCGTAGCGGATGTCTTTAGGGCGCTTTAGGTTTCCGGTAAGGTGCGCATAGGCAGTTCCGACCGGGTATTCCAATCTACGGAAGATACTCAGCGTAGAGCGGAACGCCTGAAAATTGAAAATATGTATTAACAGGAATAATATGCAGATAGCTCTTGACGTCATACGAGGATCTACTTTTGAGCTGCGGCTCAGACTCGCAGTAAAACAGCGCCGGCGCCAAACACAGACCAGAGGAGGAGAAAGACACTTAGCCCCACCGCGGTGGTCTAGTGGCTAAGGTACTCGGCTGCTGACCCGCAGCTCGCGGGATCGAATCCCGGCTGCGGCGGCTGCATTTCCGATAGAGGCGGTAATGTTTTAGGCCCGTGTGCTCAGATTTGGGTGCATGTTTAAGAACCCTAGGTGGTCGATATTTCCGGAGCCTTCCACTACGGCGTCTCTCATAATCAGAAGTGGTTTTGGGACGTTAAACCCCACGTATCAATCAATCAATAAATCAATCAGTCAACCAATCAATCAATCAGAAATACAAGTACGCTCCTCGTCTCCTCAGATGGCTTGTTGTTTTCGCCGGCACTGTTTCACTGCACTCACGTCATACTTTTCCATGTGCTAATCAACCCCATTGTTTCGACTTATCTTCAGGGTCAACTTGCCAATGTCAAACCTGGAAGCCTTTTCCGAGACATTCAGCTGCCCAAAGAACTCGACAATGAACCGCAAAGACCGGTGCAGTTTGTGGTGACGCCCACGATGGCGTGGAAGGAAGACCAGAAAGTTCGAATCCATATACGTTTTTCTTTTTTTTTCACGATGGTAGTCCAGGCGTGTACTAAGTAGGAGAACTGCTGAAATAAACGACTCTGAACTCCATGATTTCTGTGATGCCACATTTTGCTGCAACTAGAACTGATTCGATAAGAAGGCCACTTGATTGCAGGGGGCATAGCCAGCCAGGCAAAGTAGGCCCTTGCCCCCTTCCCTCTCCCGATTTTTTTTTTCGCCATGGCATAGAGAGCAAAAAAATTACCATTTGAAGGGGTTGCCCCCCCCCCCCCCCAATCAAATAGGTGCCACCATCCCTCCCCGAAAAAGATTGTTGGCCATGCCCCCTGCTTGCTGTTTTTAACTGCAGAGCAGCTTACAAAAAAAAATTAAGGTGGGCAAAATAACACCCTTTCGGTCGCTGGGATCCTAAACCCAGACCGCCAAATTACCCGACTGATGCTCTAACAATTTAGCGGCCAATGAGGGCGCTCTCTTATCCTCTTTGTCGGATATTTATTGTGTGTTTAATCCAAGGGAGTGTTATCTAACACCACCCAAGGCACGAATGTAAAACTCGCCGCCTTGTCATAGCATTCTTGCTCGAATCGCAAACGGAGAGAGAGACAATAAACTTGCATTGACGAATACAAAAAGCTCTCGTTGGGTGGGGCCCTCAGTCCAGGGCTCAATTGCCTTGCGCGACCCTGCGAGCCCGCTGGACCAGCTGCTGCTGTTCCTGCCGGCGTAAGCTGAGCAGTGCACACTCCCAAAAGGTCTTTAGACGCGACTGGTTAGCTGGTTATTAGACGCGACTGGTTAGCTTGAACCAATGTCGCCTTTTTCAGTGCCTCTAAAAAACCTTAGCTATAGTCAACTTTTCACAAGTTCGCATGAACAAACAGGCCGGGATTGGATTTCTATATTTATATCATATGGTACCCCTTGATTAAACTAAGTGGCTGCGCGTGCTTCGTAATCGTAATTGCGTTCATACACGCACTACAGTATATGCTTTACGGGAAAGTACACGTATTATAAAAACTACCCCCCCCCCACCCCGAAAAAAAAAAGGAATACGGGCGTAGTTTATGTTATTACTGCAAAAACAAGTCCTCGTGTCTTTCGTGTCCTTCTTGTCTCTGTGTCGTCGTTTTGTTCTCGCGCTATAACTATCGTCATGCCATCCATACCAACTAGCCCAAGCTGCCACACCCCTGGAACCCGTGACAATAGGACTTGTTTCGTCAGAAAAGCACGACCACGCGACAATAGCAAGTACGCAAACACAGCTGAAATTTGTACCATATCGCCACATTTCATTGCTTCGCGTTCATCATGCCATTTGCGGGACCTTCTCGTAGTGCAGATTCTAATTAACAAGAAGTGGAGATGAGACGTCATGTGTTTGAAGACAGTGTCAAAAACGCCAACACTTTAAACTTTCAGTGTTGAAGGCAAGGCGTCCCAATATAGCGCCACACGAACAAACTATCAATCAATAAACTTCAAACCAAGGAGGTTTTTGAACTTCTTTGGTTCGAACACGTTCTAAGTGCAACGTCATTGATGCCGATTCCAGGGGCTCGGTAGTGCGCAGATACGTTCACTAGCAAAGTGCGAACGCCCGAATTGCACATAGGGAGGATTTGACTCCTTCGAAGCTCAATTCGTTGAAACCTATACACCAGAGTGTCTTTAGTCTGGCGCTTCCGTTAAACCCTTTAATACGCTACGTTCACAATTGCGTACTCCACTCATTATTGCTATCTAAATCAAGTAGAGTGTAATAAAGAGGAATGTATGTCGTACCTTGGATGAAATGAACCTCCTGCAAAATAAATTTGTCTTCATTTAACATAATTTCACAGTGCACTAATACATATGATCACTTTTTCGAAGGCACTACCACGTTCGACGAATCGTAGACGTGCCGCTTCCTGCGAGCAATGTGACAAAAAAAAAGATATGCACTCAAAATGGACTTAACCACAAATGAATTTGCACTATATACCAGGCGTGAGATTTTATTCTATTTATGCCAAAATAAAGCATCTATGGCTTCATGGTAAAGATTGATTGGTCGACTGACTGATTGATATGTGGGGTTTAACGTCCCAAAACCACCATATGATTATAGAAGACGCCGTAGTGAGGGGCTCCGGAAATTTGGACCACCTGGGGTGCTTTAACGTGCATCCAAATCTGAGCACACGGGCCTCAGCATTTTCGCCTCCATCGAAAATGCAGCCGCCGCAGCCGGGATTCGATCCCGCGACCTGCGCGTCAGCAGCCGAGTACTTTAGCCCCTATAGACCACCGCGGCGGGGCAAATTCAGGGTAAAGAGATATTCAATTACAACTTAATTAGGGTGAGTTGCTATACCACTAATAAATTCAAGAACTATCGCATTATTCTTGTCGCAATAGACTATTGAGCGCCCTAAAGTAGCGTTTTAGCAATTTGACACATTCACAGGCAGTTCCTCATAGGTGGCGTCTGAAAGGGTGAAAACAAGCGTGCATAATCCAGACCCCATTCGTGATATGTCAGCGAGGCCAGCTTATAGGGTGCTGCTGAATGGTTACGTCACAGCTGATTGCAAGCAAACACTGGTCATCGTTTGATAACAGCACGCTGGATGCTAACACAGTCATCAAACGACGTAATCGGCATCCCCCCAGCAAAGATGGATATGTCCTGCAAGCGATGAAAATCCTGGTCTATGAAAGCGAACAGTATAGAAAAAAAAGGCGTTAAAAAGCAAAACGATTCGAATAAAATATATCTTGCGAGGAGCCTGAAAACGTGGTATTCCCTCCCCTTTCTACTACACTCTCGTCGTGACGCTAGGAACGTTCAAGAATCGCAAATTGGAACGTTCATTTAATTTCGCGCACAATGAGCACGAATAGGTTATTCTTGACAATGCAAACATGAATAGCCCTATGGAAAATTGACCCCGACACGGCGGTATAGTTTCTAAGGCACTCCACTGCTGACCCGCAGGTCGCCGAATCTAATCTTGCAGCGGCCACATTTTTCGATGGAGGCGAAAATGCTGTAGGCACGTGTGCTTAGATTTACGTTCAAGAACTCCAGGTGGTCGAAATTTCTGAAGCCCTCCACTACGGACATAGCGCGGTGCCATGTTCACATCTACTCTATGTCTGGGCTTTCACACTGTCAGCCACGAAGAATAGCACGAATTAACAAGACGCACTTGCGCAGCTTTCTCGAAAACGGGAGATATACACGGTTTTTTTTTTTTCATAGATCAAGATACCTTCTCAGAAATCGATACATTTTAGACACTGCAAGACAGACGTACATCGCGCGTCGCCTCATTGTGTTAGCAGCACTTCATTTTACGAAACCATCCGACGATGACCGCTACGTGCAAGGTGTTTATACTGCTTCGAAACGGTGCACAGAAATAGGTCCGTTTTGAACGCAAGCCAGACAACTGCCGGCTCCGACCTTTAGCGTAACATTTTAGCATCGCGTAGAGATCAAGGGTAACGTCCACTTCCAATGCGATGGAACCGTCCACTTTTAAACCATGGGTTCCATTTGCGGCGCCGACTGGAAATGGGACCCACGGGTTTTTCCTATAACGGGTAAGCAGGGATGCGCCGACCTGGCACAAAGTTGGTAACGGGTACTACTTATCCCGAAAGATAGCCTCATAAGGTCCTGTGAAGGCCCCTGGGTGTCGGCCTCTTTCTGTGCAGGTGCTATTACAGCAACCTTCACATCCCTCGACAGCCCACAAGGCAGTGAAATCCCTGCTGTGTTTCCTGAGAAAGACGGGCTTGTGTGAACGCCTCTGACATGCGGTGGTGTTCTACACGCTGCAGCGAAATTACTGTCAGTCTACCTCTTTTTTTCCTCTCTTCCCTCATTCTCGTCTTTCTTGTTCCCTTCCCTAATCCCCCAGTGTAGGGTAGCCAACTGGATGTCTTTCTGGTTAACATCCCTGCCTTCTCTATTTTGTTGCTTCCTTCCTACCACAGCCTTGGTTAAATAGTAGAGCATCTGCCGTCGCTGTACTGTAATAGGTACTTAGGCGAGGACCACGACCACGCGGCCGATGGCACTATCAGCGCCGCGTAAAACCCGTAGTCGGAAAGATTGCGCATGCTCAGCATTTGATCTACGATGCACTATTTCCACCACGCACGCCAGGATGCGTGTGTTTGTCGTGTACTTAGCCGCATTCTTGTTTGCGAAGCTGAAGCATCCTCCATTTTAACTCATTTAATTCTTTGCAGTTTTCTTCAATACAAACAGTTCAAAAGTGAACTGTTTCATACTCCTTTTTTTTTCATTCCTGTACCACGAAAGAGTAAGGTCAATGCTCACAGTAATGTGCGGGTGTCAAGGTCATATCAAGGACTCACGGTTGCCGGCTGTGTGTGTGTGTACGATTGCATTCTTATAGTTCCGCACTAGCTTCTACTTATTGTCTCCTATGTCTCATCAATCTTCCACTCCCTAGTAGTACCAGCCTATTAGGCTTACGTTTTTTTTTTTTAATATCTGCTGTCCCTGCCGTCTGTCCATATGCGTTTCTGCCAAGGGCGCTTGTTTCTTCAGCGGTGCATCAAACTGAACAGCATCGGACCTCGCATAGACCGAATCATTTGTTTTGTTGACATTTCCAGGTGGATGTAGGATACTTCTTTGATGCGATTCTTCTTGCGCGGCCGTTCTTGTAGATCGCGTGCGCTTTATATTTGAGATCGTCTCGGGCGAACGCGTCAAGGTCTGTCAAGGACGAAATGTTCGCATAGCGCGTACTGTCATCTATACTTAATTTGATCGAATCGCACTTTGACGCGTCCTGCCCGAAACTCCATCAATCCTTACTTGCTGCGCGTAGCGAGTTTTGTGTCTTTTAGGCTGTCGTTCTTTTGTCAGACCAATTATCGGTACATCCACTACTACCCTCAGACCCCTCTCCATCCTTTTTTCTTTCATAAGCTCTGGAAATCCCGCTGGAACCACCCGACATCGACTCGATGAGCCCCATGATTAACGACATTCTTGTGAGACGCTCCCTGTTTCGGTATGCTTTTTGCAGACTTTCGTTTGCAGCGGAAGGTCCAGGAAGACGATGTCGCGGTGGGGTTTTCCCCAAACCTCGACGCGTCTGCTCGTGAACGTTGATGGATGGTAACAAGGAGCGCTTAGCCGATCGAGGTGGATCTCTGAAGGGTTGTCTGCAAATACAAGATTTACCCGCGACGTGCGTAGTGTTCGGAAGGTGGGGTTCTGTTGTTACAGCCAAACTACCTGAGATTGCGCCACACCCGACAACGAACAACCGCAGCCTCTTTCCGCGTCTATTCTGGGCGTCAGCAGGATTTTGTCTTGGGGTGCGGGGTTACACACCCGTATAAGATAAATAAATGAATAAAAACAAGCAATCATGACGTCACCGTATGGCATAATTGCCACTTGATGAATCCCCGAAATTAGTGATGTCATCACGATCACACACGTCTTGATCGCGTGACATCACGGCATGGTCAAAAAACGGGCGGATCAAGGAAGCCGAGCAAAAGCATGTGAGGAGGTTTTCTCGTAACACGTGAGCTGCAGAAGCTTACACGCAGTGCTACCGATCGTGGAGGCAGCGATAACAAAAATAATAATTGTTGGGGTTTGGCGTCCGAAAAACACCATTATGATTATAAGAGACGACGCGTAATGGAGGGCCTGCGTGCTGTGGCCACGTTCGCCCAGCGTATTGACCGGCGGGCGGTGGTCCGGGGTCCGTAAAAGACCCAAACTCACTTGCCCGATAAAGTATTTAGGGACAAAGCTCCTTAAAGCGGCACCCGTTCGTCCCTCGCAGTAGTGCGTAACCAGTAACGTAAAAAGTTGGGCGAGTTGGTGCTGGTTCATGATGATAAGGGGCGCGAAACAAACGACACACAACAGAGAAGAAGTACACGGGACGACGCGCTACTAGCAACTGGAATATTTTATTCAGGAACCACCATTTATACCGCAGTGACATCAAATTTAACCCAACGAATCGACCAAAAAATACGTGCTCAGCATGCCTATAAGTAACGTTGCAGATAGGCTATCTCCCCTTCCTGCAGACTGATAGAGGGGTGGCTGATGCAATCAGGCCCCTCCCTCTGAATAAAGAGGGCTTCTATAATCTCCCTCTCCGCTGAGCCCCTGTGCCTGTAGATTACAGTTGTCTGCTCAAATACCGGCTTACAGTTACCCTGATCGCATCCTCTGCAATGCATCGCCAGATGCGTGAACGGCCTTCCTATTAAAGGGCTGCTGTGCTCTCGCAACCGCACGTTGAGGCATCTACCAGTTTGCCCTATGTATGCCTTGCCGCACGACAGTGGTATTCTATATACAACACCACGTGCGCAAGGAACGAACTGTCTTACGTGCTTAATGGCACATCCTCTTTTTTCACACTGCTTTGGCCTACCTGTCTTCTTACCAACCGCTGAGCAGATGCGGCCCACCTTGTTTTCTGCGGAGAACACGAGATCCACCCCATACCTCGAAGCCACTCTCTTAAGGCCGTGCGAAAGCCAGTGGATATACGGGATTTTTGACACTCTTTTTCTTCCCTGCGGGACATTCGTGTCTAGGCCAGTCCCAGGCCGTTGCTTAATGGGAAGAAAAAGAGTGTCAAAAATCCCGTATATCCACTGGCTTTCGCACGGCCTTAAGAGAGTGGCTTCGAGGTATGGGGTGGATCTCGTGTTCTCCGCAGAAAACAAGGTGGGCCGCATCTGCTCAGCGGTTGGTAAGAAGACAGGTAGGCCAAAGCAGTGTGAAAAAAGAGGATGTGCCATTAAGCACGTAAGACAGTTCGTTCCTTGCGCACGTGGTGTTGTATATAGAATACCACTGTCGTGCGGCAAGGCATACATAGGGCAAACTGGTAGATGCCTCAACGTGCGGTTGCGAGAGCACAGCAGCCCTTTAATAGGAAGGCCGTTCACGCATCTGGCGATGCATTGCAGAGGATGCGATCAGGGTAACTGTAAGCCGGTATTTGAGCAGACAACTGTAATCTACAGGCACAGGGGCTCAGCGGAGAGGGAGATTATAGAAGCCCTCTTTATTCAGAGGGAGGGGCCTGATTGCATCAGCCACCCCTCTATCAGTCTGCAGGAAGGGGAGATAGCCTATCTGCAACGTTACTTATAGGCATGCTGAGCACGTATTTTTTGGTCGATTCGTTGGGTTAAATTTGATGTCACTGCGGTATAAATGGTGGTTCCTGAATAAAATATTCCAGTTGCTAGTAGCGCGTCGTCCCGTGTACTTCTTCTCTGTTGTGTGTCGTTTGTTTCGCGCCCCTTATCATCATGAGTGCGTAACCAGTCTTACGGTTTGACCTGCGAGCTGGTGCCGGTGGGAGATTTATCCTGTGCGTTGTTGAACAATAAAAAAATTCGCCGCGTGCGCGTTATCTAAAAGCCGAATTTCCCTGTCTCTCATTCCCCATTAGCAGCCATTGGCATGTACATTGAGCACTATCTGACAAGAAAGGGTTGCTACGTTATACTCGCTGGGCGTAACCTCCTTGGTTTTAGAAAGGTTTAGCGGGCGTTGGGCCGCAGTGCCATGAATACAGTGAACTAGTATATACCATGAAATCGAGGTGTTTAAAGGTGGGAAGTAGACACAAAGCGCAAGCCATAAGAAAAGAAAGTGTGCGTGTGCCTCCTCTCGTTCAGTCCTTGGAATGTCCGCTGGATGGCGGTGCTTCTATATGAGGAATATATGATGAAAAGATGCGAGATGGTGGCACTTGTAGTGTTGCCTAGATGAACGAATGGACACATAGACAGATGCATGGATGGACGCATGAACGGACGCAGGGGCGGATGCATGGACGAACCCAGAGACGGGCGCACGAACAGACGCATGCACGGACGGGCGGATGGACGCATGGACGGTCATACAGACGGACGCATGGACGGACGGAAGCAAGAACGAATGAACGGACGAATGCTTCGCCCCACTATCCATCATTCACTGCGTGGATATGCTGCCTTTTTTTATTTATATTGGCCTTAATTCGCTCGCGGTGGTAACGAAAGTGACACCACCACGAAGCTAACAAAAACGAGGCCACCCCTTCACAAAACGCCAGAAGGTCTTAAAAGGACATTAAACAGGAACAATGCCTTTATTTAGATTTGCAAACAGCACTCAAAGAACTTTGATGCCATATGTTTCACTACCGTAACTCGATTAGCAGATAAAATCAAGGTTTTTGCCCCGCCATGGCGGTCTAGTGGCTAAGGTACTGAACTGCTGACCCGCAGGTCACGGGATCAAATGCCGGCTGCGGCGGCAGGATTTCCGATGGAGGCGGAAATGTTGTAGGCTCGTGTGCTCAGATTTGGGTGCACGTTAGAGAACCCCAGGTTGTCGAAATCTCCGGAGCCCTCTACTACGGTGTCTCTTATAATCATATGGTGGTTTAGGGACTTTAAACCCCACATATCAATCAATCAAATCAAGGTTCAAATTTAATTTTGAATTTCGCGCCCAAATTTCCGGGCGTGACGTGAGAAATTTCATAATGTATCCTCGGTATTTGCGTGGCATCGACTCCATGAAATTTTTTGAAGCTTCGTACGCTAAGTCTGTGGCATCGACAGGTGACAACGTACTTCCTTTTTTATCGATTGGAAGATACGTATGATCCAGTAGACGCCTTCAAAAATTATGACGTCACATTATCTGGTGCGGGAATCTCAAGGTGGCGTCTCCACCCGCAGTTTCTTGTTGCGCGTTTCTTCGCTTACCCAGTGTTGTGTCGCTGTAAGAGAGAAGTCTTCGGGAGCTTGAAATTGCACTTTACTAATACGCGAAAAATTGTCTTGCTCTTTAGTGTCTTTTTAAAACGGTGCCGCGAACGTAGTTAAGCACCTCGGAATCACTGTTACTACGAAAATCAACCCGTCTCGCAAAGGAAGACATGGCGGCGAAGAAAAAAACAGGGGGGGGGGGGGGCATTAGAAAAACCTTGAAACAGGGCGCGGCTGTCACGTAGTCACTGTCTTCTTTGTCTAGGTTGTAGTTTGTTTATTATTACTGTTAACTCCTACAAGGGTCGTTAAAGGAATGGATGAACAAAACAATTCAATAAGAAGCATTCACGTCAACACGATGACGGGCGCTGCTCACTACAGAAATATGCTAAGAACAGATCTAGTCTGAAGTTAACAAAGACGAGGTCTGGGCACGTTCCACTGGTGGTTGTTGGTTGTTTCATGATATATACGAAATGCAACGTATACCATAACGAAACTTTGTATAGTGCACAAGCCAGTCGTTGTCTATCGTCATCGTCATGGTCATGAGCGTCATTGTCATTATAACGACGTATAGTCAGTGCCTTGCATAATGGGTGCTCCGGCGCGCGGAATCGAACGTGTGACCTCTGAATTGTGAGTGTGAGGCGTTAGCCACCGAGCCACGAAGGAGCACCTCCTTCAACGTTCAAATGGCAAGCTATTTGTATCTACCACTCACCGCTGGTGACGGGCATCTCGGGGAGAACTATCGCGTTTTCAGCATTACCAGCAAGATGGCGCAATGAGCGCGCGTCGCCACATCATCACGACGCGGCGGCACGCGCTCTCATCTCCCACGCGTACTTTGCCCCGCAGAGAGGGAGCAGAGTGGACGCTAACGCGCGCTTATCTCATCTCGCGGTGGGGACAATCATACCCATTGGCTGCCCTTGGGCTTTCACCGGAACGACTCTGTTGTAGTTATACCAGGTGAACAAAAGGTCACTGCAATCGTTGCACAGTCTCCGTTTGCGAAAAGGGCGCGCTTTTCAGACACAGCGAAGCAACAACTGAGACGCATTCATCTGTTCCTGTGAGTACGTTTTGTGAGTCATTTGTGCGTGAAAAACGCGGGGCACGTTTCGATCTGCTTGCCATTGTGCGCGTGACCTTCCAATTTGTTGCTGTCGCGTTCGTTGCTTCGCCTTTGCGGAAAGGCTGTGACTTTTTCTTAACAAATGAGAGTTTGCAGAAAACTCGTGAAATCACGAACCGTTTACCGTCACAGGCGTCATAGTACCGCCGTATACTTCTTGCGAATCGGAGACGCAGGCGGTGTAGATGTAGGTCACACGTCAAGTAACGAAAGGGCGTTACTTCATGCCCTTACACAGTGTCAGTGCGCATAGGTACTGCTGGACAACGCTGACGTAACCGACGTTATGCATAGGTTTGCCTGACACACAACTGTAAGAACTAAAGCAGCGCTTCAACAAGTGAGATACACTTTCTATCACTGCTTTAGGTGAAACTAACGTGCAAACACTTCAATCGTGCGCACTTTCAATTGTGTCTATATAGAGGACAGCGCAGATCTTCATATCCTATCACGGAGTGACGCTTGATCGTGTAAGGTTGTTTTTGTTATGTTTTGCAAAGGATAAATGGAAGCACTCAAATTGTCCACTTGGCGCATGAAACAATCAGAATATCTTGTTCGAAGGGGGCGCAACGACGCTCGCTTGCTGTACATAAAATTTAAATAGGCAACGCATGCAGAATTCAGTACGTATTATGCATTATGTATTCGTATTATATGTGAAGTGCTAAGATATTTTCCGTCTGATGTGTATTCTTCCTTTCTAATGGGTCGGTGGGTGTAAAACTTTATTGTTGCAAGACGCCCGTTAGTGCGCAGTTGGTGACTCCCACGTCGAGACCGCGCTGGCCAAGCCTGTCACCCGCTCCGCGGGCCTGCTGGACGGTCCAGAGTTGGTCGGCGTTTGTTAGCTTTTTATTTTGCGCAGGTGAAAGTTATTTTAGAGCCCCTTCTGACAGAATGCGCAACAGACCCATAAGAAATTTCAAATAAACAAATAATGCCCCACCACGTAGAGATGGCGTTTTTTTTTTACTTTTGTTAGGCGGCGCCTTAACAGGACCTATAGCTCAGCATCCCAACTCGGAACAAATGACGTAGGATTTAAATAAGAGGCAACGGTGTAAGGTACGCAGCTCCGCATGACTCCGAAGTTGATTATTCGTGCTCCACTAGTATGATTGTGGCTATTGATGCAACGGTAATTGAAGGATTATGGAACAAATCCCAGCTTAACGAACGGATACGAAAAGTCAATAAAGTAACGATCCAGAGTTTTACACGTCAAAACAAAGACATAACTATAAGGTGCGACCTAGGGTAGGTCTCTAGCACCTTTGCACTGGCGTCGAACAATACATGAGCCACAAACATTTAGCCACTTTTGAAACAAGGGCGCGCACAACCGGAATCGAACTCTTTTCATCTTCGTTGTACCACGAGGCGGAGGAAGACTCAGTAGACACCCCATACGAAGCAAATGGAAAATAAGTTGCTTAACCCTTTCGTGCATCCTGATGCGACTACGAACGGTTGTTCACGGCGCGTACAGGAATCCGGCGATTGGATCGTATAATTGTCGCGCAATTGGTCCCTCGCTTCGGTTCAACGGGTCGACCTAAAAAGGCACCACGGCATAAAATCTGTCGACGCTTTCACCACCTAAGTGCATCTGTTGTTGCATTGCTCTTCCCTATTGGTGTCAGATGCCACTATGAAAGGTGTAACTCCGGCACTGCTAGCAGGCCTGCTGACTTGGGCGAGTTTTGCTCTGCCCATGCCAAATGGAAATGAAAAGAGAGGTGAGTTTGCACTACTGTTCGTATTACGAATAAGATTAAACTTTGCGAAAACTGCTACCATCAGCCGAGAATTTGATCGGTTTATATCACTTTCGTTAGCTGTATGTCTGAAGAGGTGCTTTTGTTCAATACGGCTCACACGCCAATCAAATCACATACGTTTAGATCACTCCGCTCTATAAATCGTAAACACCTCACACTCAGAATCACGATCTCCAAGTACAGACGAAACGTCTTAACTCTATTCCCAGCCCGGCAATGTTCAGGTAGCTCAATTCACAGCAAACCTGTGTTCAACATAATGTCCTAAAACAAATAGACTTTGATGCCACCATGGTCTTGCATTAGCCGTTACAGCTTGGCGCCGTATTTGACACATACAGTGGCATTTATCGCTGATGATATGCAAGCTAATGTAACATGCAATGTTGGAGAAAAAAAAACAAGAACAACAAAACAGCGTATCCGTTTTAGCATACAGCAGTTGTGGAAGTTATTCTGCACAAATGTTTCAGTGATATTGCTAGGCAATATACGATATCAGAACGAAAAAGCGAACGATTGGTTTCAGTGAGTATTTTTTTACAGTTACTGACCGTGCGTTGTCTTCACCTTGCACGTGATTAGCGCCGATTCGCAATCTAACCACGTCCAAAATTTTGGCGTCAAATCTCAGCATCAGTGTGGGTGTCGTTAGTTGGGAGCCAAAAAAAAATTATCTTGTCCACGACCGAGAAACCTAGAAATAGGCGAATAAAAGAAAAAAAAATGCTTTGTCCGACTGAGAATCGAACACCTGCTGCGTGGCAAACAGGTGTCACGAAGCCACAAAATTGTTTGGACCTGCTTCGATTAAAAAAAAAATCCTATTTGAATGCCGTCAAATGGAAGGAGTCTCCATAACGCATGTAAGTTTGCATGACAGACACGTAGAATTGTGCCACGCAAAAAAAAAAATAAAAAATCACGTGAACTGAGCAACGGGTGGGTGCTCTAAAGGCATAGCCATTACAAAGCGCTCAAACATGTTGCATCATCACCACTTTCAAAAGCATCAACAAAGTGAGAACCTGCGTAGAGGTTAGCGTATTGCCTTGCGGAAGCGTACTCGGCCCTTCACTGGCTCGCATAAGCAAGGATTGTGACGTATATAGCGCACTATTTAAAAACAAAAGGCAGTTCTACTTACTAACTTCGAGGTAGTAAGTTGTCACAGCATTCACTATCTAAGTAGTACCTGCAGGTACTAGACCACACACACCTACTAGCTTAGAAGCAACCAGAGGTAGTAAATGTCTGTGATCTACTACCTGCCGTTACTACTTAAGTAGTGAATGTTGTGACAATTTTTTACCTCAAAGTTAGTAAGTGACACTGCCTTCTTTTTTAAAGAGCAGAGGAAAGTTCGAAAAGGGCATTGTCACGTGAACGGGCTCTCGTTTCACTGCGGCCCGGTCGGGACACGAATTGAGAACTATAGCCAGGCTAACAGTTGGGACAGTGATGTGTACATGGGCCCGACTGCGCAATCGCGTTCCACTCTGTAGATCGCGAAGCGGAAGTGTCCACCAAGTTTTTGTGTCAGTACTCTTCAAAGGACGCAGGAATAATTTTTGATTTCACCAACCTCCATGTAGAGAGAGGCAAGGCTGTCAGCGAAGATCGTTTGACAACATCACACACTAGTTGGTCCGGATGAATCATGCCAACGGTCAAAAGTAAAATGAATGGGACTAAAAACAAAAAAGTGATATTGCTTCTTACGAAAGTCATATAATGTGAAAAACGATTGCCAGCGTATCGCACCTTGATGTCTTTTACTGCCGTATATTTGGTGGACGCTATAAAACATTAAACGATGGGGAATGGGTGGAGCTTTATAGATAGCAATTTGCAGAGTTTATTCCCACAGGTGTTGGCCGTTTATTGTATGGCTTGCCACACCAGGTGTTCAGAGATATTCTATGATCACATCAACACACCAATAGTGCGTACACAGTCACAAAAAAAACGCCAGAATATACAAGACAGTCCCCCAAAACATGCGCTTTTTATTTTTGTTGAACATGGCACCAGCGCTGTTTTGGCGCTATCAAACTATATAGCGTGCTTATTTTTGACTAATGAAAATTTTAGATGAATAATACAACACAGGCCGGCTTTTAACGTTTCCGAGACTTAAATTTAGGCAGAGATGAAAAAGGTTACTTATGAAGCAGCCCACGACGACAGACACAAAAGGAACAATATATCCGCTGTTCTTTTCGTTCTTTTTGTGCCTGTCGTCGTGCGCTGATAATAAGTAATCATGAACTATCATCAACTTGCCCAAATTTCGACATTATAGAGGTGGAATTATTTGCTGTAGCTGATGTGACAGTCAAATGATCAATTACAGAAAAACGCTAATTCGCTTTCTTAAGTTACTAACATCAATGGAGGTGTTAATATAATGAAGAGTTCAAGGTCATTGCAATTTATGGACTATGCAGCGCTACTAGGCTGTTGCAGGCCTGATTCGCCCTACAGGTGCCTTTTCAACATGTTCTAACCACAGCGGTTTTCTGAGAGTTCCCTAACATGTCTCATGAAACCAGAAAAGTGACCATCGGCGTCGACGGCATCAACACTAAGTGATCTAAACAAATCATCATACGATGACGTCATCATACTAACACTTCCAGCAGTGAACTTTATCAACATTCGAAAGCACATCAAATAAGCTGTGAGCGAGAAATAGAGCCGGATAGATCATTTGCGAATGCTGAATCCAAGAGGATAGCAAATCAGCGTGACATTTAGCATCCTCTTGGATTCATGTCACGCTGACTTTGCATCAAACCTAACCACTTTCTTACTGTTTACTTTTTCCTCCACCCTCCACGTAGAAGACTACTTTGTCTGTGACACACCCGTGTGCCTTCAACGAGGTAAGATATTCTGAGTTTACATCGGCATGTTTCCGTTGTTTACGTACATTTTTAGCGTACTTTAGCATGCATACATTGCTATGCAGTATCATTTCACCACAGATTGTGCGCCAGTATCCCGTGCTGTAGCCAAAACGTCTTGTTATAAAAGTGCTTTTTATTGTGGTCGACGTTACCCATTACAATGCCTCCTCCACTTTGAGACGGAGTGCTCTCGAATTCCGAATTTTATAAATTATGAGTAACAACTATTCATTTAACAAGATTGTACAACCTTAGAATTGGGGATGTTCGAGCTTCCCTACTGCTTACAATCAAAGCAACTATTATCGCTGAAGAATGCGGCGTTCGCAGTAAGTCACAATGTCGTAATGCAAAGCACTGCATTGCGGAATTATGCAGTTCGCTCCAAAATTGTGCAGCAGATTCACTGCAGACCCGTTTTCTTTACGTTATAGCGTTCGCTCACTTAAAACACACTGAAGTAAAGAAAAAAAATGTATTCCCCGTTAAATGATGCGGAATACTGTTCCGCGTTATTTAACATGACGAACCTCCTATGCCAAGCATTACGGTTCATTAAGTTATTTGAAAATTTAATTTACTTACACATTTCAATAAAATGAAATGATGATACCACTAGCTATTTCAATTAATTTCACAGCGGCCTCAGCTTGAAAACCCAAGGACGAGTTCACACCGAGGTTTGATATTAAATATTCCCCAAGTCATTGCAATTATTGCATGTAATTCCAACTGAAAATGTAAACCACAACACTAATTTTATTTAGAGAAGTTTTTCAGAGACGTGCAAAGGCAAATCGGGAATTTAACATTTTGTCGTATGGAAAAAAAGTACAATAAAAATATATTAACCTTTCTAGAATACTTCCTACAAAGATAACGACAGAAGTAGTCACGAATTCAACAACCTGTTGCAAATACATTGCTATACGACTATACAGACATCAACTGCAGCAATTCCAACTTGTAGAAAAAAAAAATACCGCACGCAGTTTTCACGTGCACCGTTAAGAAGTACAAAGTTCGAGGGGACAGTCACAGCGTGTTTTTCTACTGGCGAAGCAGTCAAGAACTAAGATGTCGTATTTCTACAAGAGAGAAAAAGGTACACCACAATTAGGCCTGATTGATTGATATGTGGGGTTTAACGTCCCAAAACCACTATATGATTATGAGAGACGCCGTAGTGGAGGGCTCCGGAAATTTAGACCACCTGGCGTTCTTTAACGTGCACCCAAATCTGAGCACACGGGCCTACAACATTTCCGCCTCCATCGGAAATGCAGCCGCCGCAGCCGGGATTCGAACCCGCACCCTGCGGGTCAGCAGCCGAGTACCTTAGCCACTAGACCACCGCGGCGGGGCACCACAATTAGGCCTGACTTCCATAATATGTCAGGATGTTCCTGGAAATTAGTGTCGTACACATCGAACAAACTCAAGACAACGAAAATACGCACATAACCTCTTTGGTGCGATCAATGTCAGTGTTAAATATATGCTTCCATGAACTTTATACGAAAGCCTAAACACTGAATGCTGCCGAAAATTAGTACATGCATTTACGTTTTTTTAAACCAACACACGCACGTAGGTTTTTTTTTTATTTTGTAATTTCACCCATATCTATTGTTTCATTGTTTGCCTTAACGGGATCTCTTATGAACAGTTCTTGTACCTCTCCTCTAACTGTGTAGCTGGTGACTGAGATGGCTGTTCATGCATGAAAGGGGATGTACCATCAAGCTTCTTTGTTTAGCGTCTTATGTCACAGGTCCCGTTAATTAGGGAGGCGATCGCCGGGCTAATTGCAAGGGCCGAAGTATCGGCCCCACGAACTGCACTACGAAAGCACGGACAATTTAGAAGCGGTCCTATTTGGCACGTCAGCAGACGCCGGCTGTAGTCCAAAGAACGAGTCAGAGCCGAGAGTTGATAAACAAAACGAAATTATATTCTCAGGTATGGCAGATCAAACGATACACAAACATACATCCTCGGCAATATCTCAGTACAATATTTCACCAATTAAACAATCGACTACCCCATACAATCAGCTACACTCGAAACAACGGACACAAACAACAATACGTGCTACAATGCAAACACATGCATCAAACAACCAAGAAAATTAAAGACTAGGAGTTCGAAGATTTATTCAGTCCAAAGTTTTTGCAACAAAGTCAGAATGATGCTCTTCCAAGAATCACTCACCCAAAGTCCAGCGCTGTTGCCGGTCTGCTGCCCCCAATGTTTCTCTTCCAGCAAACCTCGCGTCTTCATTTGGCCGCTCTCCAAGCACCAAACGTCTTCGCCGGTAACACGTCGGCTTCCCACGCGCAGCTGCTGCCACGCGTCTTCGCTCGCGGGCGGTAGACACACTCTTCTGCTTGTAGCACTAGCCTTCACCCTTCAGGCGGAAACCCTCTTCATTACCTGCTTTGTCACTGACGACAAGAGCCTTCGCCGACTCGGCGGAATGACCCTACGCACACTTGCGCAAAACTTCTTTCATCTCCTGCCTAGGCAGGCCGAAGACGCCGCCAGGGCCCATGGGATCATGGCCGTCGTGTAGGTTTGGTCCTCAAGTTCACCTTTCGCACCTGAAAGGGGAAGAGGACCTTTCTGCTAATTAAATAAAGTTTGTTCATCATCATCATCATTTCCTGCCTACGCACACTGGCGTAAACTGTCTTCATCTCCTCCCTACGCACACTGGCGTAAACTGTCTTCTCCTGATTTGCCGTCTCCGCTGCTCGCTTAAATACCTTTCACGCTATATTCCAGAAAATTCGAATCGTTTCGGCGGCACCATGCACAGCCAAGGAAGGCTGGGGAAAGAGGGAGACGTATCGAGGACCGTCCGCGACTCGTGACGCAACTCTATATCACCACGCCCCTTTCCTTGCAGATCTTTCCAGGGCTTCCTCGGCGGTCGATGTGAGGACGTTGGTCGGCGAGGCTACGCTTCCGAGGGAGTTGGGGGGGGGGGGGGATACGGCGCGCCCGGGGAGTCTTTGGATGCTTGTTTTTTTTTTCTTCTCTAGCGCCGACCCCAAAGCGACCCTCAGGCACCCGGCACCGTCACTGTCGCTAAAACTCGGCGTTGTGCCTTCTTTCTAAGCGCTTGTTTGTGACATCTTATGCGATGCTCGGCCCATTGTAATGAAGGAAAAAAAAAACTTGATCTGGCTTGACTCGTCTACATTTTTCTTTCAGCGAAGATTATCAATGAATCGCTCAACACATCGGTTGATCCGTGCGAAGATTTCTACTCATACGCTTGCGGTGGATGGATGAAAAGTCACCCGATACCAGCTGAAAAGTCTGCGCTGGACAGTTTCAGCGTACTCAACGATCAACTGAGGGATACACTCAGAGGTGAGGCAGTAGATGAAAACACCACGAGGTTATCGTATGTCTACGAACTTTTATGTAAATTTTTTAGGGGCGAAGCTCCTTAAGGCGGGGGCTGTGCGTCCCCTGTAAGTAGCCACCTCTCGTTCAGTTCTTGCAGCGTTCACTAGATGGCGGTACTTGTAGCTGATGGTGAAAAGATGCAAGGTGTTATAAACTAGACGGCGGTACGTGTAGTTGATTATGAAAAATGCGAGGTGTTATAAAAGAGGAATGATGCCACATATGGCGCGTGTCATCGTTCGATTTAGTGCGGCGACGTACGCTAGGGGGAGCGTTGCAATAAAATCGAGTGGGCAAAATGTACGGAGGATTCATGGTTTACCAGGTTTACCTCCGGAGCTTCGCCCACTCATCATTATTCACTTCGTAAATGTGGCGGCCCTTTTTTCAGCACAAACCAGCAGAAGCACCACGCAGATACAGGTCGGCGTGAAAAACTATAGGCTCCCGTCTAACTTCTTTCAGGTTAATGACCAGAATTTGGAAATATGTGCAAGTGTCGCAATTTATCGTCGGTGACAGCGGTTGCCTGCTGCAACTGAATAACAAACAGGCGAGGAAAAAAAACCGACAAAAAGAGCTAGTTATCAAAAAATGGTTACCGGTCACGTACAGCAGAGACCTATTTGATGATTCTGTTAAATTGCAGTGTCACTCTACAAACCGCGTGACTTTACATTGAGACCGCATGTGTTTTTATTGGGCGGTGTTCAACTGTACTGCAAAGTCTTTCACTTATACTGCAATTTTACCAGAATGTTGCACTATAGATGTTGTTTCTATATTTACCAGAGTAGTTTTCGGTGATAACATTTTTTTTTCAAGTGACTCGAGTTTTTTTTTTTGCCCGTTTTTCACACTGTAATGGCAGGACGCCGTCGTAGCCACCGAGAGATGGTGCCACATGTATATGTCCCCGAATTATGGGGATAGAGGATGAAGATAGTATCTGTAATAATAGCTAACAATATTTATTGCTTAGCAAGTTACAGCGTTAATAATTAAGCCATCGGTATCGGAAACAATGTGAAAACAAATATTTGAAGTCTAGGATTTATAAAACATGTCTGGGGAAATAAATTGAGACCAATACCACAGCCGATGTCGAGGGATACAGTGTACAGTTGCATGCACGATGATCACCGCGGTAACGTCAACCGGTAGTTTGTACAAACAAGAAGAAAATTGTGCAGTAGACATACCTGGCTATGAACATTCACATATACGTAGTTGAGCCAATCACGAAATGCGCTAGACGAATGACTGTTTTCTTCACGAAAAAGGGGGAAGTTATTGAATGCTAGTTTTTAAGGCCTGCGTCCCGCGCAGTACTTATTTACTGCAATACAGTCAACGGGATCAAGCTCGATTTTTCTAGAAACAACCATCACGTACTCATTTTTTTCTGGGGAAGTCGGTCCAACGCAAACTTGAAGGCCTTCTGAGGAGCAAAAGTCGAGCAATGACAATTTTCATAGTTAACGGAACAAACTCTGCCCGATTCCGCAGTACGTTATTGTATAAAGTGCTAGCAATATGAAAATTATTTCATTTTACTTCTAAACTGACTCTCATGGAGCCGCTGAGCGACGTAGCGATATGTCCAGCCCATCGATCACGAAAACAGGGCGGCCGCTTAGCGAATAATATCAAAGAAAATAATATCTCTGGTTTTGCGTACATGACCACGATATGATTAAGAAAAGAATGCCACGGTCAAGGACTCCAGGAATTTCGAATACCTCGGATTCTTTAGGCTGCACCTAAATCTGCGTATACGGGCCTCCAGTACTACGCCTTTAAAGAATCATGACCGCCATGGGTGGTATCGAATCAGTGACCATTAGGTCAGGAGCTGATAATTGTAACCACCGTACCACAGCGATGGCCAGACCACTCAGCGAAGTTAAAGGTTGGTTGGTTCATAGACCCCTATTAGATGACGCAACCCACCATCGGGGATGGTGGGTAAATGTTATGAATAAACAGTTTTTGAAATAAATCATTAGTTTAGCGGTCTTATGAACACTGAGTGCCTTTATAGTCTTCGCTCTAATGTACAATTTACTAGTTGGTGGGCCAGTCTTGAAGTAACCTTTTTTATGTTATTTGACTTCAGATCTCTTAGAAAACATTACCCTCGTTGACGAGAACCAAACCGTTGTCGACAAGCTCGCACTTTTCTACAACTCTTGTGTAGGTGAGTGACAAGTTTCACAATTCTTCGCGAAGGCCATATAATTATTGTTCTGGAAAATACGTAAGAGCTTGCCACACGGGTTTTTGCCATATGAGTGTCATTCCCATAGACGCAAACACTCGAATGCCCAACTCAATGGATAAACTCAATGACTCAACAGAAGTCAGCTGAATACACTGCTCTACTAGGAGATAGAATACAAAGGTTGAAATCTAGATCAGCGGGCAAGCATAAAGGACAGTAAAACTGAAAAGTGGTTGACTCATCCTTTTTTCAAATGGCTGACTAACAATGCACTGATAGATCTGGCCTGCCGTTTTAAGAATAGCTTAGTCTTGATTGTGGAATAACAGCCACACTGTACACCAATATGATATAACATTCATAGCCACACTATAGCCTTTCAGGGCTGACGTACCAGCGCATTTTCGTTAAATACGCGTGGATGTATCACGGCGAAAGCTTAGAGGCCGAAAAAAGTGATACTTCTCATTTTTGACGCACGTAAAGTTTGCTTGAGCAGATGTTTGAATGTTTCTCGTACTAACTTTGACTAACTTGACAAACCATTATAAATTGTAGCGCTATGTTCAAAATATTTAACGCCTAAGTCACAATGTCAAGACAGACAGTAGCAACATATGCATCTCGGTCTTCAATCACCACATCTCAGCTGTTATCTTGGTTTACTCTACCACTGCAAAGCCAGAATGTCGAGAGCCCTCAATGAGAAGCTCACATTGGCCCCCGTGTGTCTCTTTTCTCCCCTCGTGTTCATTTTTTCTAACTTTGCGCCAGTTACAAAAAAATATGACTTATGGCACAGTCGATAGAAAGCCGCAACTTCAAACGAAGTTGGCCTTGACCCAACACGAATATGCACTCAGAATTAACATTAGACGGTATCGCGATCATCGGTGATTTTCTTTTCTTTATCGATTTTAACCATACTTTTATTCTTACCCTTTCAAAAACGCACAAACTAGGTTTAGAAAACAGTCACCCGCAATGAAAAGGTTTAGCTCCCACAACAAACTAAACAAGGCACTCTCTCAGCAGCGCTCAAACATAGAAGTACTGCATGCAAACAACAAACGCCATTGTAAAATAAATAATGTCAAACCAGAGTGCAGGGACAGCAAATAGTCGTGGCTTTTTTACACTTCTACAAACTAGACAAAGTGGCCACACAAGAACATTCTTTTTTTTTTTTTGTAGCGAAAGCTACACTGGCCGAGGTTGAGCAGTCTCGCGTTGCTCATGGAGAGCCGCCGTGCGCATGCCCGAGGAGAGGTGACGTCACACGGCGCACAGCTGGCACGCACGCCGGAGAAGGCGTGAAGCTCGAGTGACGTGTATCTAGTGAACTGGGGCTTGATTCGCGTGAGATAACTCGCTAATACGGCCATGCGTCCGTCCGTCTGTACGTCTGTCTCTGTCCGTCCGTCCATCTGTACGTCTGTCTCTATCCGTCCGTCCATCTGTACGTCTGTCTCTATCCGTCCGTCTGTCTATCTGTACGTCTGTAAGTCCGTCCGTCCGTCTGTCCGTCCATTCATCCGTCTGTACGTCTGTCTCTGTCCGTCCGTCCGTCCGTACGTTCATCCGTCCGTCCATCTGTCTGTCTGTCTCTGTCTGTCTGTCTGTCTGTCTGTCTGTCTGTCTGTCTGTCTGTCTGTCTGTCTTGGCATAGCCGAGCTAAGCCATCTGTGATCACTTCGTCGAGTTCCTGGCAGCCACTCGAACGAACTAGCCCCCGAAGCAGCTTTTTCAGCAAAGAGGAATATAGAGGTTACAGATATAATAAAAAAAATCATAGTCAATGAACTCTACCTATTCTTTTATAAACCTGGTTCAATATTCCAGCTGCACCCGAGCTGCCCGATCGACGTGACGTCATGTACGACATAATGAAGGTTTCCGGAATGCGTGACTGGCCTAAAACGGGAAACTCCAGCGAGGAAGTGCAAAACGTGACGGGATCATCAAACACCACGGAATCGACGAACACGACAGATTGTACAAACATCACCAGCGTCATCATCAGGACTGGAATGTCATCCATCCTGAGCATCGGGGTCGGAAGAGACACCCGAAATCTAGATAGTTACGTGATTCAGGTACGCCTATTGAGTAAATACGCACGCATACCCGGTTTTACGACAGTGTAATGCGAATGCACAGCCTTCGTAACGTCACAAACGCAGATGTGTAAGTTGCAACCAGATGATCCACTGTAGTATTGATTGATTGATTGATTGATATATGGAGTTTAACGTCCCAAACCACCATATGATTATGAGAGACGCCGTAGTGGATGGCTCCGGAAATTTCGACCACCTGGGGTTCTTTAACGTGCGCCCAAATCGGAGCACACGGGCCTACAGCATTTCCGCCTCCATCGGAAATGCAGCCGTCGCAGCCGGGATTCGATCCCGCGACCTGCAGGTCAGCAGCCGAGTACCTTAGCCACTAGACCACCGCGGCGGGGCTCCACTGTAGTATGCTTATTATGAAATCGCTCCACAAATTCCATATAGTTGCCCTCAAAACATCGTCGTCTATTTGTTTTCGTTTTCGTTGTTTGTGGAAGGAAGAGTTTTTGAAAGTTTATTCATGTTGTCTATGCAAGCACGCTTCTTTTTGCATGTTGGTTAGCCAATACATTATGAATGATTTTATTTTGTCACTGTTTATACTGCCATACGTGCATAGAGGGCATCACACCCTCAAGCTGATTGATCAGCTTTTCCCCTCTGGTATCCCGCAACCCCATTGTAAATCAATGAATGAATCAAATCAAATCAAACTCACCTATGCATCAGCGTAGAAGCCCAGTTAGCAGCAGGGAATACGCAGCAGCGAAAAGCTTGTAGAAAAAAAATAATAACAATAGAAGAAAGAGAAACCGGTCTGGTGGTAAAATAGCTGCACGAATGGTCCCGATGGAAACCAGCCATGGAATGCGGATAGCGATCCACTGCGAGTAAGGATAATTCGTTCCAGTTATCTTTCCCGCAAAGCCGGCCAGAAATAGGGCGGTAGGTGACAATCTTACAAATGTTTCTGAAATTACTAAATAATTTTCATTCACGGAGGCAAAACAGAGCAAACGACACGACAGATCAGGCGTAAAAGATAGGATCAAGTGATTTTTTGTTTTGTTTTGCTGTGGGTCAAATAGATTATAGATCAGAATATACGCAAGTGTTACCAACTTAACGGAGTCGGCCAGCCGGCACGAAAATAGTAAATGAACAATAAGAACACGAAGCTTAAAAGCTAACGCGTGTAAATCTAGAAACACACCCAGAGCGTACTTATTGTTAAAAATAACGACAAAGTGAGCGTCAATCTCGCTGTAATCATTTTAGATGTAATGAAAGCCACTCGTTCAACAGAGCATGTCGGTTTTTCTCATAGCGGATGATGGGCGCTTCACAAAGTTCGCGCATGCGCCGACGTCTGTCTTACACGCTGCCGTCTGTGCCGTGTACGAATGAATCCCACAACTCCCACAAAACTTGTTTGCAATGGAGTTAGTTTCTATGTGACACCAGTTCCGGCGTCTGTCTTCTATTTCGCCCCAAAAGACAGTTATAGTTTAGCGTTAGCGTGATAGCGTAGGTTAAGGGAATGGCGCTACCGTGCAGCAAACGTTCGTTGTAGGCAGCGTCTTATACCCCTGTCACACGGGCACCCGCGAAGACCGTTTAACTCCCTCGTCCTTACGACAACGAAGATGCGGTCCGTGTCACACGGACACCCTTACCCAAACGAAGGTAAACGGAGCGTTTCGCTAAGGACGTTCAACGATCTCCCTTCGCAGCGAAACGAGGTACTCTCGTCCCCAGCAGTCTAGAGGTCAGAGAAAAATTTCGAGCACTAAGTGGCAGCAGTGAAAGAATAATACATTTTGGCAATCTTAAACGTTCTTTCGTTGCAGTACTCATTCACAACGCGTGTTTGTTCACATATATTTACGCCCGCAAGAGTTCACTTACTCTCAACACCGATGCTCTACACTCCGTGCCTCGCACGTGGTGCCTCGCGAGTTGGGCCCAAGGAGGATATAATATCCTCCTTGGTTGGGCCGGCCGGCGCCATTGAAAAATATTTCGTCCATGCGTGTGGTTGTGGTCGTCTCTGTGTCACTCATGGCTGAAGAACACAAAATGTGCGCTCACGAGGCAAGGAAGCACAAGAACTTTCGTACACAAACATGAACACAGGCAACAAAACAACTAAAAGCACAATGTGGCCAGCGTCACTAGCAGCATCGCTACATTTAGCGAATTCGTTTTTTTTTTGAAAATATTTTTACGGTTTGTTAGCCTCTTACCTGCTTAATAGTGGTTTTTTGTAAAAACCCTAGAACGAGGATTCACAAAAAATCAATAGAGATGAAATCAGATTACTTTTGCGAAAATCAAACAGCGCCAGCTGAGCCCCCTCACGGCAACTGTTACAACCTTGTCATTGCCGTGTGCACTGCCACAACTCCTTCTCCATCGAACCACCTAGGGGAGATTTACGTTGACGGTGTTCAACGAAGTTTAGTGGTGGCCGTGTGATAGGGGTATTATAGAGTGAAATAGCACTTACGTGGTTGACGTGCTCCCAAGGGGGATGGTGGCGCCACCTATTAGATGGTTAATAGGCTGAACAGTGAAAATGAAAAGAAAACGAGTATTTTTGCCTATGCCACCACGTGAAGCATTGTTAGAAGTTTATTTTACTGATAATAAAAGTAAATAAATATGAACCACGCACCAAACGCCAAAACATCTACGTTGCCGATTTGTTTACATCGATGTAGTTAGGCCTAGGCGCGTTCGAAATGGGAAGCTATCTCAAAAACTACGCCAACTTATCCGTCATACTCGGTCATCGAAGCTAACTGAAGGCAAGCGAAGCCACTTTGAATAGTCGTTTGCTGCGAACAAGATGAATCTTTCAACAACTGCGCCAAAATCACTTCGAAGCGGGCGTCCGAGAGCGCCGCCCTGTTTACGTACACTACGTGCACCTACGCTACCTTAAATCTGAAAAATACCGTGCGTACGGTAAGCGGTACGGGTAACGTACGTATCTGCGCATGCGCACTTCGATTTCGGTATCACGGTACGTCCGGTATACTATAACTCTCTAATGACCCCCAACTCTAACGTGCTAAGGAGTACACAATGGCGGGCGCATATTCGATTGAGTGATATGCGAGCTTTAACGTCCCCAAAAACCACCGTACGATTATGAGACACCCACATATTCGATTTAGGCGGGAATGCTTGAAGCCCGTGTACTTAGATTTAAGGCGAACGTTAAAGAAACCCAGGGCCTCAAAATTGATTGATTGATTGATTGATTGATATGTGGGGTTTGACGTCCCAAAACCACCATATGATCAGGACCTCGAAATTACCTGACTACTTCACTTTGGCGTCTCTCATATTATTATTGTGCTTCATGGACATTATGATTGATTGATTGATTGATTGATTGATATGTGCGGTTTAACGTCCAAAAACCACCATATGATCAGGGCCTCAAAATTACCCGACTACCCCACTATGACGTCTCTTATATTATTATCATGCTTCATGGACGTTAAATCTAAAATTATTATTATTATTATTATTATTATTATTACTATTATTATTATTATTATTATTATTATTATTATTATTATTATTATTATTATTATTATTATTATTATTATTATTATTATTATTATTATTATTATTATTATTATTATTCTCCTTAAAAATGCGGTGGCCTAAACCAGAACAAGGTTAGGCAGAACAGGCTACCTAACGTCGCTCTGCTTTTTATGGCCAAGTGCACCGCATTTTTTCAGAAAACGAGACTGAGCATACAAAAGAAAAGCACAACTTCGCAACGACGACTTATACAAAGCGCGTCCTCTTATCGCGTATTTCAACGGCCAAGTGTGACTGTTTCAAGCGCAATCCACTAGAAATAGGAAATTTACAACTATGCGATAAGTTTTCGAAAGTCTGTGCAGTGTCTTTGTACTTTAAGGCGGCAGGAAATTGTTTCCTAGACTTTATTGCGGTAACAAAGTACTGGTTCTTTAAGGGTACACCTAAGGACGTACGCGTCCAAGCCCATAACTTCTTTCGTAGAAGTGGACATATCTTTCTAACTGCTTTTTTGTTACTTGTAAAGCCAATACAGATAAAATATGTCATAGTATTATGTTTCCTGACTCTACTTTTCTTGTGCACCTCTGGAGGTTAGAATAATGATCAGAAAACCGGCATTCACTAAACAATTAAATTGGTGACAGGTTAATATTGACAAGGAATGTTTTGTTCATCATGCGTTTGTGCAAGCAGAGTGCACGTTTGAAAGCACTAAAAGCACTGACACAAAATATCTATAGCTCATGAATCTCGGGCATTTAATTATTAACTTCCAGTGTTAGTCTGTACTGCGCTTCTGAAATTTGTGTTACGATTCGAATTTCTCAAACCAGCCCACCACATTGTATCTTCCGAAGCTATAGACTCAGAGCGCAACAACAAACAAATGTTTTTCTTTTTTTTTTCTTTCAGCTTGATCAATTGGGTTTCTCCTGGGTAGGCCGAAAACAGCTTATCAACCAAAACACCACATACAGCAGACCAATCATCACCGCTTACAAGAACGTCATTCAAGTGGCCATGAAGTTCATGAAGCCCAACCTTAGCGACGAAGAGATCAGTGATCTCACTGAAAATCTCGTCGCTTACGAAGGACAGCTAGCCAATGTAAGCACACCTTTATCACTTCGATAAGCCGTTGTTAAAACACACTCTCCCCGCCCTTTCTACACACAAGAAACATCATGCGCACTTGGATTCTCAATTAAGGGGGCCGAACAATCGAGGTTGCGAGTTCGACTCGTGGATTGCATGTTAACCTGTATACTCGTCAAACACGTGAAACACGTGAACATACTCTACGGTGTGAAGTTTCATTTGAATTTGAATTTCAATGTGCCGCAGTTCAACAACGTCGCTTGAGTCCACCACTAGGGAGGCACGAAATTAATTATGACCTCACCTAAACAATTATATCTCGATTAATAAAGTTGATGTCGAGTGCTGTGCGTTTCGTAAGCTACGAAAACTGATTCAGGTCAGCCTTTTTCTTCCGTTAAAAAAATGGGGGGGAGGGGGAATGGGGGTGAGGGGCATGACGCGCTACGTCAAAAAACATCAACAACATTTTGGCATTTTTACGGTTGTTGGCAAAGTCATTGTTTGTAAAGTCAGGCATTATAGTGGCATTATAGTTGTTATACGCATTATAGTTGTTGGCAAAGCCATATCATTAGAGTGGCTGGTTATTACGCTCCTTGAGCGCAATCTCTACGTTTGCAGCTGACAGCGCCACCCGAGGAACGGAGGGACCTCTTGAAACTTTATCACAGAACAACCATGGAGGAACTGCAGAATAATTTTACAAACGTAAGTACCTCCAAGCATTCCAATCATGCCTCTGCGGCAACAAGCAAACTACTGCAACGTCAAAATTACCGAGGTATATAAAAATTTTGCGCTTTGATTAAAATAGCATTCACAACAACCAGACAAAGACAACGCAAGGATTGACAATAATGCCGCATCCTAATTGTTATCACTCTTTTCAGTAAAAAAAATTTAGTTTATTGCTTGTCACGAGGCCACCTATATAAATATTGTCTATCAAAATTACAGTGCAGGTTCGTGGTGATTAATATTCTACATTACAAAGGTACCTAAATATCTTCCGATACAAAAATGGTTCTCAAAGCTTTCGGTTTGGCTCAACATGGTATCATTTATCCTTCATCAATTACTCGGCGTCAGCAACGTGCGACTCGGCACTTGAATTCTTAAGGTCCCGAAAAACCGTTTAGGTAGTCACGAATTGGTCAACCGTGTTCCCTTAACCACCGTGGTGTTCTAGCTATTACTACGCCTAACCACCGACTCGCAAGTAGCGGGATTGAATCCTGGCCGCGGCGACCCCTTTTCAAATCAAATCAAGACGTAATTACGAAAAAATGCGCAAAACTTTCGGACTCGTAGCCTGCGTGACTATAGTAGCTGGCCCGACAAAGAAAACACGCACGATCGGTAATGGAATGATTGGCTATATAAATATGCAAATTTTAGCGATGTAGAAATCTTCGAAGGAAAAAAAAGCTAGGATTCTTAAGACAAAAAAAAACAAGCTTTTAAAGAAAGGTTAATGTTACGTGTAGTTTTTACACCTAGAGGCACAGTGTTCCATGGCTTCAGCTCCGAAAAAGTGTCGCAGGGAAGGCCTTGCAACACTTTTTGAGCATGGTCAGAAAACGCTGCTGATTGGTAGAATAGGCTCTCGAGAACACGCGAGCGAAATATTATAGCGCTGAACGCGACCTGAATATTAGAATGAATTCTCAAAGTCAGCTAGAAATCGTCCCCTCCTATTTTTCTAGAAATGATGCCATATACCAAGATCACCGTGTCATATAGTGAAATTCATAGCCACTGACTGATTTGAGCATCGTGGCTTGCATAGTTACCGAGGCCGCCGCAGGAGGCCGCCACGTGCTCGCGCTCACAATCACACAAGTCGCGCTATCGAAGGAATGAGAGAGACAGAGAATGCGCTGAAGTTGACGACGCGTGCGTTACGTAATTTCTTCCCCATGCCATCTCTCCCTGCTTAGCTTTCAGCGCGCTCATCGGGATGAGAAAGAGAGGAAGCAATTACAGCGTCCGAGGAAACTGTCTTTGCTCCAACTTGACGGATTCTAAACATTCGTCGAAACTCCTTCATTGAAGTCATTCGATAGTTATTTAGAAAACTGGTGCTGCGCCAATTAGAGAACTTCGTATGGTCGAAATTTCCGGAACCATCTATTACGGCATCTCATAATCATGTCGTGGTTTTAGAACGTAAACGTTGTACAACTATACTAATTGTGTCCTCTATCCTTTTTTCAGATACCCATACGTGCGTTACTGACTAACGTGTTTAAAGAGGTAAACATCACGCTAGCTGATAACGAGACCATCGAAATGTACGCTCTGGAGTACTACACGAAATTAAACGATTTTCTGGAAACCGTTGACCCGTAAGTATACAAGTGCACGTGGTGCTTGTTTGAGGAGTGGTTGGCACCGAATATTGCGTACTTGTTCACGTCAATCTAGTTTTAGGAGAAATAAACTCAGCAACTGGCATTCCAAATGGCTTATTCAACCACAGGAAGCTTAACATGGAACCCCTAGCAACGTTGTGTGTGTGTGTGTGTGTGTGTGTGTGTGTGTGTGTGTGTGTGTGTGTGTGTGTGTGTGTGTGTGTGTGCATGCTTGTGCGCACACACACACACACACACACACACACACACACACACACACACACACACACACACACACACACACGCACCACGCTACATTTGCATTCTTTGCTTGCAGGGACACGCTGTACAATTATGCCGGGCTGAGAACCATGCTCTCGTGGGTGGGCGCCGCCTCGGCAGATTTCCGAAACGCCAGCTTCGAGCTGTCGAAAATCCAGAGCGGAGTTAGCGTTCAAAAGCCGAGGTGGGAGCGGTGCATCAACTCGGCGAAGGCCTCGATGCCGTCGGTTATCGGCCACCTCTACGTCAAGAACAAGTTTAGCGAAGAGGCCAAGAAAGAGGTACGCTCCCATCATCACTAGACACTCATTTCACTTCACTGTGTAGTTCTAACTAGAGGGAAGACAACGAATAATTAGGCCACAAAAACATAGCCCCTATCAACAGCATGGGCTCATTTTACTTCATTGTCTAGTTCGGACTGATTAAACCAACGGATAATTATGCCACGAAAGGCGTATAGTCGCCTTCAACAGCTTGAACTCATTGTACTTTATTGTGCAGTTATAATTAAGAAAAAGCTAATAATTATGCAAAGCAGAGTGGACATTATCGGTCACTTTTAATTGAACTGTACTAATTATTACCGATATTTGAAAAAATTAGAACGGACCAAAAAAAAAAAAAAACCACCCTAGCCGTCGGTAGCATCTGAACGTGTACAGCGTTCTAATTACGCGACCGATGCTCCACCAATTGAGCTACGGCAGAAAACGCACTCACGTCTACTTTGTATGTCAGCACTGAATGCGAGTTCATATCTCACTGACAGAAGAGATCATTTTTGTCCACTCTAATTCCTTTATATTTAGGCAAAAATCATCAAACTAAAGTTTAAAAAAAAACAACGTCTTCTATGCAATTTAGAATGATTTGTCCGTTAGTTTCATTAGTTGTGTCTAACCAATAAACGAGCCACTCGAATGGCTTTCCTTCTTTCGCACAGTGTGCATATTCATAATGTGGGAATATTGTAGCTAGCTCTAGGACGATGCTGTTGTTGTTGTTGTTGTTGTTGTTGTTGTTGTTGTTGTTGTTGTTGTTCACCTATTGATAGTGGCACATACCCACAATGGAGGATTGACCAAGAATCGAGTGGTTTTAAAAATTACTGTTCAAATTTGGAATAATGGAGGTATAACATAAAGATTACCGATAGCCTATAAGGAAAGTGTGGTGCCTAATGTAATGCATCAGGACGATGCGTCCGTCGTGGCTGGCTCTCGAGCAGAGAAGAAGCGTGCGATCTTCTTTTTCCTCCAGATTGAGAGCCGCTCTTGCTGTCGATATACGTGCTGGCGGCAATATATTATATATTACTCACTTCATTCCAGAGTTGTACGTAACGCATCACATGTGCATGGTCGATTACTCGTAATCAATAATTTTTTTGTGTTTTGTAATATAATACGATACTTTTTGCAGGGGACTAACCCCTTCGTTTTTTTTTCTCCTTCTCAATTTTCCCCGGGCCTTATACCTTTGACTCCTTATCCGAGCGCCAGCAACAGTGAAGCACGACGCTCCGTAGACCACACGGACTTTAACGCCGAAGCACTGCGGCCCTACGAGCTGACGTACGAGGTGTTCTTACGTTAAAATAGCGTTCGTTCCTTAAGCGCATGCGCTGACAGAATGTTCAGCGCAGCAGCGGACCTTTTATCGAGTATAACATGACATAATCAGAAACGACACCCTTGAAAACAAAAGAAACAGCTCTCAGTAAAGGTTAAAATTGTGCGACATTATATCATATTTATTTTATTCATAGTAGGTCTTCCAGCCTTCACGCAAGCCTCCAGTCTTTTCTTTCCAGTCTTCACCGCATCACGTGAAGCGGCGTTCTTCACATGAACAAGAGAAATACGTATTTGCGACGTCATCCCAAGCTTGATGATATATATATATATATATATATATATATATATATATATATGAGATCTAACAGACAGTAATGCCAAGGAATGTACAGGGGAAGTTATTAGAACCAATGGAATGTAAATAAGAAGAAAGAAGAAAGAAAAGTGGATGAAAAAATAACCAGCCGTGAGCACCAGCCGTGCTCACGGCTGTACAGGGGGCCTAAAACTCTTTGCCCCCAAAGGCACGTGAGACATAAAGGTAGTAAAATCATCAGAGCAACATGAAATGTGTACAGTGAAAATGATCGGCACTCTGTTCCGATAACAAAGCATTGAAGAGTTTAACGAGCACGAATGACTCTGCAACGCCCTTGTCTGCAAGGACGGCGAGACAGGTGCTTTCAATAATGCAGATACCGCAGCAGCGACCACTGTTTAAGAGGCCGTACTGCGTATTACCAGGGTAAATTACGAGAAAAAAAGAACATCTTTGAAAAACGCGGATATTGACTCATGTTTGAAAAGTGAATCGCTACCGATGAGCATCGATTGATGACTCACCTTATTGGTCGCACATGGCTGGATCCCCAGCGGACAGAAGGTATGAATGTGTACTACGTGTGTTTCCTGCTCTTAGCCTTGCAAGCGTTACATCTGTGTTTCATGAATTTGATGCTGACAACCAATTAATTACTGAGGTGCGACTGGATAACGTAAAATTTATGCTCTGTGCGGCTACCTTGCGGACGGGTGCAGCTGCAGTTGAATCCGTTCACAAAAGCACCGGCAATACGATCCTATAGCTATCCCTGCGCCTGACCTCAAACCTTTTCTCAAACCTCCGCTCAGAGCTTATCGGCAGAGCGCGTGGGATAGTCATCCCAAGCCCGAGACAAGTTCGTAATAATGTCAGCAACTACACAACGTTACTGAGTCATAAGACGATATCACCATTTATGCAGGACATGCTTCCTTCCAGGTCGAGGACCTCGCCCGAAGGCTCATGTCAGTCTTTAACGAAACGTTACAAAATATAACCTGGATGGACCCTGCTACGAGAGCCACGGCAGAGGAAAAGGTGCGGGTGTCAGTTTCCTCAAAGTAGATATGACGTATATTTCAGAGTTGGGCTTATTAGTTTTTATATCACTTACCATGTATTATGCCTTAATCACATTGAAGTGCCATGGAAAGTTGTTATCTTTTTTTTTCAAATATATAGATTCCTTTGTGAAAAGTATCCTGCAGAACATCAACGTGCGCTCATAGCTGCGTACACAGGCAATCCCCCGAAGAAATGTGGTTTTCTGTGTTCGGGAAATCGAACCAACGCTCTCAAGCGTAGTAGCTGCGCGAGCCTTCGATAGAGGGAAGTACGGCCGTACTAGAAAGCAAGTCAAGCATGAAGTACTTCTTGCTCCCCTTTGTCGTAGTCATTCAAGAGACCTTGAGCCAAAAGCGGGAGCCGTTATCCGGGCACTTACAAAAGAACATCCGGGCATTGTTACGAGAACAAAATGAGAACATACGGGTAACTGCTCGAAAAAAAGGAAGAAAAAAAAAACAGGATTATTGACGAAGTGAATGCTGACGACGAGGCGTAGCACCTACATAGCATGCAGCATACCACGAATCATCCGCGAAACGACAATCTTTATTAAATGTTTCCGCGCTTTCAGCTCCGGGTCTGCTTGTCGACGTTGCCGTATTGGTGCAGCTTCTCGATCTCTCCGCTAGGGATCGAGCTGGCGGCGTTGCCCCTGAGCCACTGCATGGTGCGCCTTATACGTTCCATTTCTTCCATGGCGGCAGCACAACTGCGGGGAGCGCGCATAAAGCCCCTATAAGGCATAGAGTTTCCTAACATTCCTAAAACTAGAGGAGACTCTGGCGCTGCGATCGTTCAGCGACCATGGGAATGATGGGTAATACGCGGATTTGCCCATAGTCTTCGTACTTGAGAGCGGCGAATCGCACTTGAATCGCGCTCGAGTTGCAGCGTGCGACAAGTCTTCGTAATTCCGCTCGTACTGGACGGATTCTTAAAACTTTTTGTGGCGCTGAACTCGTGAGGCAATAAGCTCTTTTAGCGACTCCATTCTAAGGTTAATTAAAAATTTGTTTCTGGGCCCCTTCAATTTTTTAACTGCGAAGCTGCCCAGAGCAGCCTATAAGAGCGGCTGTCCTCCGCAACAAACATCATCGCACCGTTGCCTAGCAACTGCCTACTACACCGCTGTGCGCCACCGCGTCGCAGCTATAGCGAAGTGAATAAATATAAGCACACCAAGTATAGATAAAAGGGTTGCCTAGCAACAGCTTACATCCTTGAATATGCAATAAACAGACCGACCACCCATGTGCATGTCTTCGCGATCACTGTAGAAGAGCCACGCCAGTCGTGTCGAGGTAGTTCGCAGCCCCGGGTCGCCGATTGTAGCTATATACATGGTCGCCCGCTGGTCGCCCGAAGAACAGTAGACACCTGAAAAAGGTGCAGCCTATCGCAAGGCCTCGACGAGCTGCAAAGCCACGACGAAATCAGCGGCGGCGATCCGACCCATGCCTATTGAACAACGAAGCGGCTCACATGAAGAGAAGCATGTGGTCGATGTAAGAGTCATAAAAACTTGAAAAATAGCCTTGCCTAAACTAAGTTTGATAGCCTTCACCAAGTGACTTAACATTAGCTGATAAATCCCCTTAGTTAAAGCTTCACTTGTATCGTGTCTTTCGCGGCCACTTCCAAGCTTCATTTTTGTGTATTTTCTTTTTCAGTTGAGAAAAATGGAGGCGAGGATTGGGTATTCAGAGAAAATAGTGAACATCACATATCTTGAAGGCCTTTACAAATTCGTAAGTCTACCTTCACAATTTCAGATGAAAATGGCAACTTTCGTGGTATTTAAATTGAAAATGCTGTAGGACCGTGTGCTCAGATTTGGGTGCACGTTAAAAAGCCCCAGGTGGTCGAAATTTCCGGAGCCCTTCACTACGGCGTCTCTCGTATTCATATGGTGGTTTTGGGACGTTAAATCCCACATATCACATATTTTAATAAGCGAAGTTTTTCATTCAGGTTATCTATCGGACACGCACGTATCTCTGAAGCACTACATAAAAATAGAAACCACCGAACGCTAGTTATACCAATGGCTAATTGGAAAAAAGATGCTTCGCGTATGAATAGGTGAAAACTGTTGTGGGAAGGACCAGGAGGAAAAAAAAAAAGAAGCAGGGATGTTAACCAGTCTAGAAGAACCAGTATGCTACTCTACAGAGGAGAAAAATGAGGGAGTTCGAAAGATGGAGGGAGAGGGAACATTATTACACCGCACTATCGTAATTCTTAGATGGTGCGATATTTGTTCAAGTCAAGAACTATTTGAAAGTATGAAATACTTGCTACTGTTCACCATAAATTTGTTGCATTCAGCTATGGCCGACAATGCGGATATATTGTGTTCTACTAATATAGTAGAAAATTCCGTTTTTTTCTGTAATTATCAGCATACTGTTGTGTTGCAATATTTAATACTTATATAAATGGAGCAGCCCAGCTGACGTAAATCTCAACCACTCCAACCAAACAAGCAAGGTAAAACAGGATGGAATAGCTTGCTTAAAAACACATTCTGATCATGCAGGAAAAAACCCAGAAAGAAGCGCGGAAAAGGTCCACACAACACACACACACACACAGAGAGAAAAAGAGAGAGAGAGAGAGAGAGAGAGAGAGAGAGAGAGAGAGAGAGAGAGAGAGAGACAAACGCGCGCGCACCGACCAACACCACCATATGCGAAACGATGAGTGGTTTTTTAATGTATGGCACTTTTGTGTGAACTAGTATTAGCTTGTGAAAGAACTTGTTGTTGGGATAGTTGGTAAAACATTTCAAAAAATTAATTTGAGCGCAAACACACTACACATTCACGCACATGCACACCCAGTGCTGTTCTGTTCTGTTCTAACTGTTTTGCTGTGGAGAGGCTGAGGGGCACATTGCCTCGGCTACTCCATATCACAATGTTCTACAGCGAAAAAATAATAATACAGAACGGTACCCAAAAATTAACAATACGAAAAAAAACATAATAGCACACTGAAACCAGTTCAAATATCAGGCCAATGCACAGTTTTCTTGGAGTTCACACAGTCATAAACTACTTACACGCACACCTTACTACTCTAATGTCAGTATATACATGACCACACTTTACATAATACCCATCTCTGGCTGTCAGTCATAGGCGCTTGTCCAGTCCGGTCTCCACTAAAAAGTCTGTCAGGAAGATTATTGCCTTTTTCTGGAGGTGCATCTCAGGCTATGGTCCAAGTAGTTTCTTTATTGTGAGGGGCCGTCTGTCCGAACTTGCTAATTTGTTCTTTAACTTTTCTCTTTCATTCACGTATTTAACGCACTGCAAAAGAACATGGCAACCATTTTCTGTGCTTGTTTGATGCCTGGGTGTGTGTGCGTGAATGTGCACGTGTTAGCGCTCAAATTAATTTTTTTGAAAGTATATGCTTAGCGGGTCGTCTTGCAACAGACACATAAAGTCAGGTGAACTGATGATAATTCGTTCTTATAATATAATATACAGTATAGTACGGTACAGCACAGTATACTGTCTCGGCCACATGCTAGATGCACAAAGCCAGCCGTATCTTCATGCATGGCCTCCGCGATGGCGGGCGCGTGGCGTCTTTTCAGGTGGGCGTGGCCCACTCTTCTTTCCGCACTGGGGCGCTCTCACAGAGGATCGAAAAGGCCGCCGCACAGTTGGCGCGCCGCTTGCATGTGGCGAGAAAAGGTACGGTTTTGTGCTTTTATATAACGTCGCGCTCATTTTTGAAATGTCGCGTCAAGGTGTACGAGAAGCAAAATCGATGCTGGGGCGTATATATTATCAAATGATTTCTTTTTTTTTGTTCGCTGTAGATTTGCACTGCCTCTTTTTAAAGTATAACTGCGACGACCCTAGAATAGATCCGCATGTGGTGAAAACTTACTATACTTCGAAGTTTGCCGGCTGTATAGAATAGGAGGGGGGGGGGGGAGCACTGATTAAAAACAAAAAAACAAAAATGACAACCCAAACCGCAAGAGAAGTCAGAAAAGTGCCGCAACCTACGCTGACGCGTTACACTTTACCAAATGGGGCTTTTTTTTTTTCTTTCCCTCGATTCAACCGACGCTGCTATTCATTGTAACGCAGTTTGAATCCCCGAAGACGCGTCGATGTAATCACAGCTGCACTGCAACGTGGTTCTGTTGCTTTTTAGAAGCGTTCTACGCTTCTAGGACTGGAGCACCTGCAATCCCGCCGTGCTCACCACAACAAGTCCCCTCTGTAGATAACGCAAGCTCAGTTCGATTACTCAACGAGGACCGAAACGATGCTCGGTGCGCGAGGGATAAATAAAAACAGCAATAAAACCACATTACGCTGCGCAAGCTGTAATTACGTTGGGGCGCCTGCAACGATTCTCAAAACAGCGTTACAATGTAAATAAGGGGTATTCCCACGAATGGAATGAGAAAGGAACCCATTCATTCGCGTGTAACACGTGTGCGCGTGTAATGCGGCAGTCTAATTTCAGCTTGCGGACTAGGCTGTCAGTTCCTACTTATCCCTCGCGCACCGTACAGCCAGAAGATTCTTCTGGCTTTGATTTTTTTCCTAGTACGCGAAAAAAAAAAAAAGCATGCGCACGCTAGAATCCTGTGCACTCTGCTTTCTGCAGCGGTCTCCGCCGACGTCGAAATCCACAGTGAGCGCGCCCTCTCGCGGTAGCCGGGCGCGCGAGGCGATACACGTTGGTTTTGCTGGGGATGGGAGCACGGTAATTTGAGACGGCCGGAGAGAACCACGCCATGCGCCCGCAATCTCAGAGGCCATGCTTCATGCAGTCTAGCTAAATTTAACCTCCGAAGATGGCGCCACCAACGCTCTTACGTATTGGCGTCACTTTTATCCCGTGACTTCCATAAGTACGTAAACTATTCATCCCTACTCTATAACTTTCCTTCTCCCTCTCCCGTTACCCAGTGCAGGGTAGCCTACCGGGGCTCAGCCCTGGTTAACCTCCCTGCCTTTCTCCTCATGTTCTCTCTCTCTCTCTCTCTAAACTATTCATGTTGAGAACACGTGCAAAATTTTAAGGAAATGTGAACAGAAAACTTCGTATCCTTTTATGTAATGCCGGCATACACGCACCATAGAATCTTAGTACAACAACACCGTAGTTCTGGAGTCCGAAGCGCCCTCAAGAGCTTGCTACGCTCACTACTTTGCCCATTCATGAAAGCAGATTTGAGCGTTTCACTGTTTCAGGTTCCGCAACTACAACTGAACACATCTTATTTGGAAGTGGTCTACGTGGTGTCCGTAAACAGCGGGAAAAGGAGTCTGATGAAACTGCGAGATAAGTACGACAAGACCGCGTAAGAGATCAACACATTCATTTCTTTTTTTTTTTGCATGTTACTCTTGTTGAACATTGCTGTGACCTCTATAAAATATGCTGGATTAAAATGTAAGCAGCGGTGATTTATTAGAAAGCGCAAAGGTCGGCCTGAGCAATTAAAAGGTAAGCAAATATAGAAGAGTTTGTGCTAATAACTTCCCTTGTACTGGTCTCAAAAGTAACTAAATTTATGTTTTCTGTTTTTTTTGCGCGGCTATCGAGCATAGTGTGACCTACTGCATAGAAGCACAATACAGTGTAAGCAAGCCCGATCCCCGCCATGTATATTAGTCGACGTTTATGTACCTTTCTTTTATAACCATAATGTTACAGTAACTATTTTGCTATAATTGTGATTTTGAGCCATTCAGCTAAAATACATCTGACTGCATTTAAATGAATTTGAATGTTCAGCTTGGTGGTGGGGATTCACCGAATACGAGAAGAACAGGTGTGCCGACACTGACGCGGGAGACAGTAACTGTATATGCAACGCAAACGCAGTACCACAGTGACACTGTTCTGCAGCGCGGCTGAACTTCTCTCTGTGATTCAAAAGAACGTATAGGTGGAAAACTTAGGCGTGTGCGCTCAGCAGTATAAAAAAAGACCTGCCAATCAACGCGCACGCACCTATGCGAGAGGTAACAGCGTTTGTGTTGTCCATTTCTTCAAGCTCGTGTTCAAGAGCACATTTTGTCCTATTCCACATTATGCCCAGTCAACGCGTTCTGCCCGAAAATCCAATTAGGTTCTAGCATAACTAACTAACGTAGATGATGTAACCTAGCGAGATAGTTAACTGAATAAGTTATGAGTAAACATTAAGACTGCAAACTACAAAATGATAGGACGTAGTAAGGACACACACACACACGCACACACACACGCACACACACACGCACACACACGCACACACACACGGACACACACGGACACAGACACGCACACACACACGGACACACACACGGACACACACACACACGGACACACACACACACACACACACGCCCTGTATCCTCTTCTGGGTCTATTCTACAGGAAGAGTCAATAGAAAAAAAAAACACTCGGCCCTGTAGTCTATGCCTTTTCGTCTGTGCTACCATCAAGGATAATCCAATACTAACAAGCTTATATTGACATTCTCATGGTGCCTATATATGCCGGAAATATATTTGCTCTCCTACAATAGCTGTAATCAAACACGAAGTTGTACTGATGATCCCTTCGTTTTTTTTTTTTTTGCGTGACCCACTGTAGATGGATTGTAGGTCCTGCAGTCGTCAACGCCTTCTACAGCCCAAGTTCAAACCAAATGGGTACGCTCAATCTTTTTCAAACTTGCGTTGCTAAAGTCTATAAAGTACGCTACGCTAACAACTTCGTCCACAAAGCCGACGTGGCTGACCTGCACCTAAACTTTTCATTTAAAAAGTCGCACTCTGAGTGGGTACCAAGAAATTTCATTAAGCGTGTAAATTATAAAAATGAAAATAATTACACGGGTGCGACAAATGGTGGACACAATGCCGGTCGGTCATCGTGTCTCCATTTCCGTAGAAGTTAGCACAGTATATGCTAAACCGTACTACTTAGGTATGCTTGACTTTACGTAACATTTAGGCTTCATTATAGCAGGTTGGGCACGCTTAAGTTGTCATGTAGAATGCGCTCACTTTTCATTGTAGCTCTATTGTAGAGTTCAAGTTTATGCGCACGCCCGCCCCAGACTAGATGGCGTGAAAGAAGCACAACACCACGACACTATAGCACGCAACGTATGGAATCACGTGCCACTTTTGTGACGCTCCTACAAGTGCAGCCGACGAGGCACGCTTGGTCTGGTCGTGCCAGCGGCTAGCACCAACCCATTTTCGTCATCTCAGAACAACCGCTCACCATGATGGTCGCCCTCTTGGCTCACAAGGATGGATAAAGAGACCGTTGCCCCTATTCTTGTTAAACTTTATGCACGAGTGTAACTTGTTTGTTTATGTGTGATGAGCCTCTGTTGTTCTCAAGTACGTTCGTTATGCCCAAGGGCAGTCTTCCGAATAACGAATAGAGACGCTGTGATATTCTACTGACCGTATTACTTTTCATACTTGAACACAAAGCTTGCACGACTTAAACAATGAAGGATCTTTGCGCAGTGTTCCCTTCGGCAATACTCCAAGGGGTCTTCTACGAACACGGTTTGCCACGGTAAGTCTGAAGGTATACCGGAATATGCATCAGACAAAGAAGTAATTAGGATACGTGAAAAGCGCGGTAAAAGGAGAACGATAAAAACGCACTCAGCGCGCAACTACTTACTCACAATGCTATTAGATGAACAGTATTCATATATATGAACACGAGATGAACACCAGATGGTCGAAATTCGCGAAGACATCCACTACGGGGCATCTCAATCATATCTCGGTTTTGGTACATGAAAGCTGAGATAATGTTATAATTATGCTTATCTGAATACATTTGCATTATCTTTCTCAAGTAATAACAATGACTTTGTTCTCCCATATTATGCCGCAATCTTTCAGTGTTTGCGATTTTACATTATGTTCGCAGTTGAAGTTTGCTGCGAAATTTATATTTTACTTGCTTGTGTTGTGCATTCTTGTACTTTTTCTGTTTTAACTTGCTCGTATTTTATTCAATTCTTACATCACCACGAGTCTGCGGCCAATCTGCTCAGGGTCAGGAATCCCGTCAAGCTGCTTTTTAGCAGCTTTTAATTTCTGTCCCTGCATCTTTTTCACTTTTTTAATCTGATTTACATTTTGTTTTGTGTTCACCATTGCCATTGTATGAAAACATTGAATCACTGTACTTTAACATGATTGCTGAGAAAGATTGCTAAATAAACTGAAACTGAAACATCACTACTTTCACTCGGATGTAACTTGTTGTGTAATTAATTATTAGAAGGGCATTCATTGATGGTCATTAGTGGACTCGTTTTTCGCCTAACGTTTAATTCCCAATAACGAAGATATAAAATTCGATCTAAGTTGAGCCATTGATTTTGATCACTCGTTAACCTTTACGTGCAGTTCCCTGAACTTCGGAGCCATCGGCATGGTGGTCGGACACGAAATGACTCACGGTTTCGACGACACAGGTGAGCACACTAAGAGAAGAAAAAAAATTCCGCCATATTCACGAAGTGAATGATGATGAGTGGGCGAAGCTCCGGAGGTAAACCTGGTAAACCATGAATCCTCTGTACATTTTGCCCACTCGATTTTATTACATCGCTCCCCCTAGCGTACGTCGCCGCATTAAATCGAACGATTGCCTTCAACCAATGACACGCGCCATTTGTGACATCATTCTTATTTTATAAGATCTCGCGTCTTTCATCAACTACAAGTACCGCTTTCTAGTTTATAACATCTTGCATCTTTTCATCATCAGCTACAAGTACCACCATCTAGTAAACACTACAAGACCTAAACGAGAGGTGGCTACATACAGGAGACGGTACCGCCATCTAGTGAACACTGCAAGAACTAAACTAGAGGTGGCTACATACAGGGGACGGTACCGCCATCTAGTGAACACTGCAAGAACTAAACTAGAGGTGGCTACGTACAGGCTACAAGGGACGCACAGCCCCCGCCCTAAGGAGCTTCGCCCCTAAAAAATATTTGGATTCAGGCAGTCTTGAATTGGGGGTGGTACCCTTCCTAAATGGTCACTTTACGATAGACGGGCGATTCAGCGATATCTGCGGCACTCGTCTCGTATTACGATGTCAGCCGATTCTCGCAGGCAGCCCGGGTCGCGAGGACTCGAATCGTATGACAGAACTTCTTTGTGAGCGTGTCATAAAACCTGGCCAGGCGCTGCACGGGCTGGCCATGTGAATGTCGTGACATGTCGTATACATCACTCGGTGATTAAAATATGAAAGCTGTCTAAACTCTTTTTTTTTTAGAAGAGAGTACAATGAAGCGAGTACAAGGAAGTACTAATGGATTCTAATAAAAGACAAATGCGAGAGGGGAAGCGTATAGTCAGGCAAAGTACTTTAAGTTACAAACTTGAAAAAATACAAAATAGAGCTGCAAGGTTTGTCCTAAGCCGGTACTCAAGAAATGACAGTTGCACCAATATGAAAAATGAACTAGGGTGGGAATTACTCTCATCGCGTCGAAATAAACTGCGGCTAAAGCTCCTGTACCAAATATTTCATGGTAAAACCGTCATTCGAAAAGAAAAGTACCTTCACAGTCCTCATTATATCTCTTCGTGAAATGATCATTGTTTCAAGATTTTAGAGTACCATACCAGATCTAATTTGTATGCTAATTCGTTTTTTGTTCGTTCCATTAGAGAATGGAATCACTAATCAAATGAACAAGTGTGCTGTATTAATGAAGATGTGTTTTTCTCGACATTGTAACCCCCCTGCTGCAGCGCCTTCAGGCTAAGCGGGGTAATCATTGAATAAAGAATGAATAAAGAATAAAGGCTGATGATGATGATGATGACAATTTTTGAAGAGGGAAAAGCAGCGCAAAATTCAGACAGACAGAAGATGAAGAAGACACTACACGAGCGCTGGCTTTTACAACTGACTTTATTTATTTGACATATGGGAACATATATACCTGAACAATGAAAAAAAAAATAGGATTAAATGACATATGATGACCCTATACCCCGTCGATGCGCGTCACCGCCGGGAGCCATACACGCGAGCTGTATACATATCACCTATAATTCGATAAATCAAATTATTTTTTGAGATAGTGTTACAGATGGCATGCTGACACAGTTAGTTTTGATACTTTCTACTTGTGCCCCTTCAACCGTTTCTTTTAGTCTGATTGTCTTTGTTTCTTGCTGATGCTGTTGTTTCGGAAAAGATTGTCTTGCATCCACAATCCCTGAAATGGAGGCCTCGATGGCCACTAATAGTTCCAAATGCAGTGTAATGATGCTTTTTTTAGTCGCCCAATAAGACATCTTCTTGTTTGCCCTAATGACCTAATGAGCGAAGTCAGCGCTCGTGTCGTGCCTTATTAATCTTGCGTATGTCCGAATTTCGAGCTGTTTTGCCCTCCTTTAAGTATGAGCCAACTCGCAAACAAACGTGTGAAGTTCACGAGTAGAACAGTATGGAGCGATACGAGTGATGTAGTGTGAACTGCTCAGACAAAAAAAAAAAAAAAGAAAAGCTTCGCAATTGACGAAAATGTCCTTCTGAACCGAGATTGAAACGTGTCGCCAATGTTTTTTTCTGAATTCGCGTGCAGGAAATGGACGAAACTCTCTAAGAAGCTTGCTTTGCAAGCAAAATGTTTGTCTTAGCTTCCCGCGGTGAACTGCTCGATGACACACACACTCTTGACGAACCTACGCGTGCTTTGCGACTTTAACCATTACTAAGTCTCCATTTATTATTTTAGGGGCGAAGCGTCTTAACACCGCACCATGTCCCTCCGTCCACAAACCAGCGCCCGACGTCTACAGTATATGTAGAAACCGAAACATCTGTGAACGACAAGAAGGTTATCAAAGGTTGTTAACCAGGACAAACAAAATAAAAAAGCCACAACACCGGAATAACACCATCATTTAACCGCCCATCAATCAAAACATATGGTAGAACTAAAGACTATCAAAAAGAAAACAAAAGGCTGTTGACCAGAGGATAATGGAACGCCCCGCCTCATGATCGGATGCCCACTGCTTCGCCCTATCATTAAGAATTCACTTTGCAGATATGCGTGGATTTATTTTCTTTCTTGCTTTTGTTTTTGTCTTCTCTATAACTTATGCTGCGCCATATACCACAGGAAGTCAATTCGATGCGAACGGCGCTTTGAAACAGTGGTGGTCAAACGACACACGGGCCGAGTTCAGAAAAAGGGCGAAGTGCTTCGAGGACCAGTACGGCAACATCACCGATCTAGAAGCAAACATGACGGTGAGACACTCCGAAGTAGTACTTTTTTTTGTTTTCACACAAATTCGGCGCGCAGTCGTATGCGTTACCGTAGATTTCACTCGGACAAGTTATGACACTGCTTTCCGAAGAAGTAAAACGAAGGACTGTGTTAAGTTTTTTTTTTTCTCGACGATTTCTGACATGCCACGTACGGCTCCCAACAAAGAGTCACGTGAACTCTCTTCTGGGTGACACAACACCCCAAATAGAGTCCAAGTGTATGTTGAGGGAAAGTCATGTATGCGACAAGTCAGGATTCGTCGAAAGTAGTCAAAGGACCTTGTTTCTTTTTGTTTGTTTGTTTGTTTGTTTTATCCTTAGAGTGTAATGTTGTTCAGGGTTTGCATTTCCGAACCATAAATTATGAGGCACGCGGTAGTGAAGGACACGAGATTATACATGCCCCCATGGGCTCCTGGCACATACACTAAAACACATGCATACAGGCATTGTTCCATTTCGCCCCAATCAAGATGCGACCGACGAGGCTGGGAATCCAAACCCGAGTCCTCAAACTTAGCCGTTTGAATAATGACCAACCTGTGGTTTGCACGGAACCCCACGGCTACAGCGTCGAATCTTCTACCAGTGGCTCTACAATTGGTTCCGCAATAAAGTACATACACATGTGCAACACAAGCAGTCATGAAACACGCAATCACAAGCGAATGCACACTAACTAGCTGTATACAAGCGTACGTACTTTTCTTTATTAGTTCGCGTAGCAGACTTCTTCACTATTCTTGCAATCACGTGATGCTAATCATTCGGTCTTACACCCCTGTCACACGTAGAAACTTGAGTGCACTTTGAGCGAGTACACTTAGCCGCGAGTGTCATTTGCGCGCGGTCACACGAGCAAGTTTAGTGTCACTCGCTGCAAAGTACACTTGTCGGCAAGTGCGTTCCCCAACCTCACTTCACTGCGACGAAGTGTGTAGCCTCGGTACCAGTGGCTTGTACAGAAAGACGATGTTGCCTAAAGCGGCGCTCATACTATGTTTAAATTTAAACCATCGCTTTTGTTATGATCGATACTGTTATGCATAAAACAAGTCATAAAATACGACAATAACCTCGCTGCTTTCACAGTCAGGCTGTTTGCGGCCACGTCCGCTAGGAAAATGCGGCAGCACATGTGGCGGCGTCCGTCACGTTGTTTACTTTTAGGTACACTTGCACATGTGTAGGTGAGTTGTTCCCTAGTCATTTAAGGTGGCATATGTGCCACAGGTGCTACCTCCACGAAGACAACGTGGCCCGAAGACGAGAAACGGCCGCAAAAAATAACAAATATACGTCGTGCCACAAATCCGTCGATCACCACTGCCATCAATTCTAAAGTACACTTCACTTTCTCGTGTAACAGCGAACCGCCAAAATTACAATTCGTAAGCGTAAGTATACACTCGCTCAAAGTGCACTTAAGTTGCCACGTGTAACAGGGGCATTACATCCTAAACGCTTTGTACCATTATGAAGACCTTTCCTTAATTTCGCACTACCAACCAATTTTCAATCCTATGAATAAAAAAAAAAGCTTTGTCTTCACTTTCTAAACAGCTCAACGGCATAAACACACTGGGCGAAAACATCGCTGACAACGGTGGTCTTCGGCTGGTATTCGAGGTAAGCACCCTTCACCGAGGCACACGTTTTTTTTTTTGTATGTACGCACAATATGAACTTCTCAAGCGAAGTTTGGATCGACTAACCTGTTAAGCTGGCTCCTGAATTTTCGTACAAGCACTTCGCTGTACTCGTATGTGGAAGCTTGGAGCTTGCTATCCTCCAAATCGCAGTCAGACATAAATGTCGAACAAGCGTTATATCAGATTACTTGAGCAGTATCTAAACCAGCAGCAGCCCCGGTCGATGAAACAGATGTCACCGGACGAGCGCCTTTCATGGAGATCTGCCCGAAGTGCACAATGAGCGTGTGCATCAGGAATTGGTCCACCGATTTCGGTGGCGGTTCCTTGCCCGCCATCGCACTGCGCGCATAAGTACCTGCGTATATACGCACTTGCAGCAGTAGAGGTTTCATGCCTGTGTGTGCCTGAGTCAAAAGAAATTGTCTGCGCTATAGACTGGCATATATACGTCACCTGACTCAACGCTCATTAATTCTACGCACCTCAGCCCCCCCCCCCCCCCCTCCCCCCCCGGTATTATTCTTTGACAATTGTAGCACAAAGTAAAAGCGCAACATTATTGTCATTAGTGACGTTAGCCAGGAAAACTTTTTTTCACAAGGAAGGCAAGTCCGCGCAAGGGGGAGAACATAGGCACTTGGATGGGTGTTGTGTTGCAGCAATTGTTATTGCATGTCATGTGGCGGAAGAGATAGGGGAAGGCATAGGTATATGCAGTTTTCATACAATAAAAATATTCGTTCAACGTTCAAAAATGACGTTCTATATGCGTCAAGAGAGCAGGGTGCTTTCAGAAGTAGTGAAAAGTAGTTAATACTGTACTGTTTAGCATTCTCGAATGAAATCAACGTACCGCATCTTTTCAGGCATACAGCAAGCTTCTGAAGGACGAATGCAAAACTGACACCCGCTTGAAAGGCCTGGAAACGTTTTCGGGAAAGCAGCTCTTCTTCATCGCGAATGGAATGGTACGTGAATAGGGCGGTATAGTTTACTAAAAGCAACTTTACTACCGACGATAATTATAGCACGAGAACAAAACGACGACAAAGAGAGAAGAAGGACACGAGCGCTATAACTATCGTCATGTCATACCAACTAACCCAAACTGCCACACTTCTAATTTACCATCGAATGTGAACCGCGCGAGTAAAAATACTGTCGATGGCTTGCTTACTTACAGGCATGGTGCAGCGTTGCCCGTCCCGAGTACCTCAAAATACTGATTCAGTATGACCCACACAGCCCAAGTCAGTACAGGTAAGACGGTTCACCTTGCAAGGTGGCCACTGCAGCTGTGGAGAAGCGCAAAAGTGCGTACGTGTGTGTGCATGCGTGCGGGAAAGTTCACGTTCGTTCCGCAAGTGCGCGCATGTGTCCTTATTTAATTTTGTTTGTCCGGTATACGCTATGCCACATTGACGAAATAGACGAGACGGACACAGTGTTCAGGCCGTACCAGGCGATAAACGTGGCAAAGCTTTGTCGTTCGAAGACTATGGTCATAGCAAATGCCCGAAAAAACACCAACCACAATAAAAAAAAAAAAACACCCTAAAACGGAACGAGATGTCTCGTTTCGTGTTAACGTGTTTTTATTGCGGTTCGGCGTTTCTTCTTTTGCGATGCCTTTTCCCGACCAGACGGCGTTCCCTCAAACTCTAGGTTTTAAGACTCTAGTATATTAGCACGTGCAGAATATAATCAATTATATCTATATTGTGAGCCTATTGGTGCTCATTCAACTCAAAAGGTGCGCTAAATGAACGCAGACACACCACAGAACAAAAAAAAAATAGAAGAGACACGACGTTCAGAACAAAAAAAAAAACTAGTTAGTTTTTGTCTGTAAAAACCTGAATCTGAGAAAGGGGTGTGCCGAACCAGCATGCGCAGGTGCTCATGAAAAAAAAAAAGATGAATTGACAGGACCTATATTACAGCATAAACAATGAAAGGGGAAAGGGAAAAAGGAAATGAGAGAAGCAATAAAATGTAAAAATTAACCAAGTAAAAAAAAAGACGACGCTGTCGCATAAGCAAGATCAGATCAAAGTTAGCGCGTACATTTAGCAAAGAGTGTATAATCTCCGAATCGCTTCTGCAAGAACTTAATTTTACGTTCCAAGACGGACACGATGCGACACATGTGAGAACACCAGATATGAGACGAAGGGTGCTTGACCTATCGTATGAGGCTTTATTTTTTGCTCAAATACTATATTCGAATTTGAAAGAGCCTTGGTGGATCCTTGCGAGAGCTCTTAAACAACAAATCTGCAGACCAACTGCCAGATTATGATCGTTATACAGCTAATGAACATTGATGTGGTTTATCGTATAAAAGTTTTCTTCTCATACTTTGCACTGAATACGTGTGCAATCGATTGAAAATACGTACTTATGCTTATTCATGACATGTAGCTTGTGTGAAAAAAAATTGATAACAAAATATCCCACATAATCGCAGACGTCCCATCATGCAGATATCGGAAAACACATTCAAGCGAGCGCAGCATGCCGGCGACATCACGTTCATACAAACTATACCTGCTTGCTTTTTTTCTCTTTATTTTTTTTTCCAGAGTCAACCTTCCAATGTCCAACATGCCTGCCTTCTCGGAAACGTTCAAGTGTAGAGCGAATTCGACAATGAACAGGAAGAACAGGTGCAGATTGTGGTGAGGTAAAGAAGTAAAAGACTGAAGCTGCAGTAGCCCGAAAGACGAGCATTCTTTCACAGTTCATAATCCGAATAAAGAGGCTTCAATATTTGCTACGTGTGTGCGCATGCTGGAGTTTCATAATGTAATTGGAGTCCTACAGGGCCGAAAAATGGCTAAAAATGCTGAATATCAAATCGCATACAACAAATTTTAATGAAAATTAAAGACAGATAAAAGTATTAAAGTATACTCAGCATGGTCTCAATCCCATGACAAGGTGAGTAGCTGCTAAGGAAAAAGATACAAGGAGCACTACAACGGTAACTCCATACAACAGTAACGCCAGGGCTAGGTAGTATCGAAGGTATACATGCATCTTGGAAAATATCTTCGATACTCTTTGGGTATCTTGTATCTGTATAACGATACGTCTCGCGAAATCATTGTATCTGTATTTCCGATACATTCAATCTTGTATCGCTTATCTTAAGATAATGTATCGCGTATCTTGAAGCGGCCCTGAAACACTTTTTGAAGTAATCATGGAATAACTCTCTCGAAGAGCTTATTGCCTCACGAATTAAACGGCACAACAATTTTAAAAATATGTCCAGTGCGAGGGGAGTTAGAAAGATTCGTTGCATGCTGCGATTGCATTCTCTCGTCTCGACGAAAGCGGTGGAAGCTAAGCAGGGAGGGATGGCAGGTGCAAGGAAAAACGTCACGCGCGCCTCGTGGCATTGAGCGTTTTTTTTTTCTTTCTTCGAATGCGTGGCCTTTTTTTTTTGCGCGAGAACAGAACGACGACAAAGGGACAAGAAGAAGACTATCGTCATGTCACACCAACTAGCCCAAACCGTCACACTGGCTTTTTCAGTCTGATCGTGCGCGCACGTGAGGACAAGTCGCGGCCTCCGGCGGCGATCTCTGTAACGACCGAGCGCGCCTTGTTCAAATCAGCCAACACGGCTGATAGATGGGCTCACTACGAGTGACTTTTGGGCTTATTCCATGATTTATCGAGAGAAGAGAAAGCAGTTTCTAGCTGACTGTGATAATTTATTGTGAATTAAAGGTCGCGTGCTGCGCTATAACATTTGGCTCGCGTGTTGTCAGTAGCCTCTACTACGAAAAGTTGTGAAAAGCTTGAAGGTTACTGTCGGGGGCTCACGTAACCGGGTGGCACGGGCCGACTTCAGCGCCTGCACTGCATTCTACTTGAAAAAGTGCTGTTCTCTATCGAGATTTTTTTTTCACGTGCCGATATGAGACTATACTTTTTCAAAAAAAAAAAAAAACCGCGCGCTCACTTCTCAATAAGTATACTAGTGAAAATTTTAACGAAAAGCGTACCGCAGCGATGTTAGCGTTATCCCCGTCACTCAACCCTAGTTTTCCCACTGGCCGTTATCGCATTTCAGATATTCTTCGCGTCGAATCATTCGACATTTCTAATAGTGGCTCTTTAAAAATCAAATCGAATTTTTTTCAACTAGGTTCGGAACTTGAAGATATATATTCAACCACCCCTAATATTTACTCTGCTGCACAAATAAAAGGTCTCAGGTCCCCTCTTCAATTTTCACACCGAGGGGGGGAGGGGTCATTTTGAATTGCGCGTCGTCTAACGCTCAAATTGGGCGCAATCGCCATCTTGGATTGCCCTTGCTCGAGCCGGCGTGTTATCTGTTGGTGTGAGATCATTCCTAAAACCTGTGTTCACAGACTTATCGCGGGTTACTAGGTTACTATCAACCTTTGGCGTACCTTTAGCATCCAAGATGCAGCACGGAAACGTTGTTCTCGTCGCTTTTTTTTTTTTTTGTCGCCAAGGAAGTGCTGTGAAGGGGGCCGTGACAATGGCGACACACGGAAGTTCCATCGATTTCCTGAAGCCTCCCGCCGCTTCCGCAGTTCGGACGACGACGGAAAACCATGAAGGGTTCACACGTCGCGCCTTAAGATACCGTGGCTGTGTTCCAATTCTTAGACAGCACGTAGACAGTCTACGCAGACTGCTTAGAGGGCAGCATCGAGCCCATGCTGTCCGACAAATGGAACACATTTAGACGGCTTTCACGCGGCGATGCGCCACCTCGCGTCGAGAAGAAAAAGCTAAAATAAACGTACGTAACAGTTGTAACTTCTGGCTTACTTCGCGTTGAAATAAAAAAAAAAACAAATAAACGTTACTCACATTGAGCGTTTGGGAAAGCGTCTGCCTGTGTGCAATCATTCCGGCGAGATTTGATATATCTGAGCGATTCGTTGAGCCGCCATCCTGTTTAGACAGCAAAGTAGCCTGCATCGTATTTGTCTACGATGCGGTCTTCTCGGAGCTGTCTACTTTGCCGGCTACGTCAGAATTGGAATGGGACTAAAGATGGCCACCGTCCATATAGCCGTCTACGGTGAGTATTGGAACACAGCCCGTGTGGCGTACTCTGCTTAACACACACGACGGCAGCTTCTACACACGGTAGAAGCTGCAAAACGACCGTCGTTACACTACACGCGCACGCGCAGCCGCGGCAACGGTGGCGTGGTTGCCTCGCTGTTTACTGACAGACACGTCGACGAAACTTATCTCTCGGTACGACGCATGCTGTCCCGTGGTCAGTCTTTAGTTTTTATGCGTTCATACCGAGGGAAGGAAATTCTTAGCTACTGCTGTTCTGGCAGTTTTCATAATAGACGCTAATAGCTGAGACGTCTCAGCGGAGCGAGCCGTTCTCCCGCTCATTTCATCTCCTGAGCACAGCGTGCCGTGCGCAGCGGACCAGGAGAGCTATTCTCGCGGTGTACAATCCTTGGACATGTCCGATTCGCCAGAGCGCGATCAGTTACGCAAAAAAAACGGTCAGTTGTGACGTCATGGCGCGCTTGACCACGTCGGCGCACCGAACCCGCCGACACATTGATAACGTAAAAAGAAACTAAGTGGACGAAATGTAGAGTAACAGGACTTTTAAATAAACTGCACGTGCGTATGGACGTGCTCAGGTGTTTCAAAAGCGATGCAGGAAATGCGTACCGACCTTTCAGGGGCATCAGAAGCGAGGCTGCGTTAAACCTAATTTAAGGGCTAACGTGACTGAAGCCCATGCACGGCCTCAGAAACGTGCATCTTAAAGCGGATCCCTGGAGGTAAAGCACTCGTTGCGGCGAAACGCATTCAGTCTTTCTCACTTGTGCCCAGAGTCACGAAAACAGCGTGGCGTCAAAATGACGTTGCGAAAGAAAGACCGGAAGCAGGCGGCACGGTCCAGCCAATCAGGGGAGGCCGAATCGGACACGTCCAAGGATTGGACAGCGCGAGAACAGCTCCCCAGTGTGCGAGCGTTTTCCAAGCAAAGCCTTTGCTCTATCGACAACAGAAGCTTCAACTTTGTTCAACAGGTAGCGCAGCAGTGCGCTCCACTGTAGAGTTACTGTATATGCTACCTTTAGGTAAAGGTAGCATATACAGTAACTCTACTCCACTGGTACTCCGCTGTAAAGACCAAGGCGCTTTGCTCCGCTGAAATAAGCGAGGTATCGATCGGCTATTATTCTGCCTCTTGTCTTGCGATATGCCCCTCCGCTCTTTTACTGGCTTCACTGAGCCACTCGGCAATTACTCTCAAACGAGATCGTAGGTCGCGACACACAGTCGCTTAATTAATTAATTAAGGCCCAGCCACACGCACGCGATTTTCTAGCGACAGCAAGAAGCGGCCGCGACAAACTTGCTCCGTCGCGACCGAAAGTCGGCGACAAAGTGTCATTGTTGCTTGAATGAAAACTATCGCGTGCATACGCACAAGTTGAGAATAGAAGATTAAAAGCTGGTCGACGACCCATCGCCGAATTCGTTAATGTCTTGTGCGGCAAAAGGAAGGCACAAGAGCATTCTTCTTCGCAGCCTTTGGTTTAAGCGCGGCAGGGTGCCCCAGAAGCGTATACAGATACACGAATATAGTTATAGCGCGAAAACAAAACGACGACGCAGAGACGAGAAGGACACTTGTCTCTGTGTCGTCGTTTTGTTCTCGCGCTATAACTATCGTCATGCCATACACTCTAAAAAAAGAGAGAGTAATAAGGGTGTTTTTTTGTCCCACAACAATAATCGGCATCTATATTGCGTTCCATCCTTCCGCTATCGCCCCGCGCCCGGTACATTCCGGTCACGATCGACATGCCCATTATCAGGGTTACATTGCATTCTCGATAGAAAAGTGGCCAGCGCCGAGTTTTCAAGAAAGGGAGCGCACGCAAGTCTGATGACGAGTATTGTTGTGGGACGAAAAGACACCCTTTTTACTCGATATTTTTTCAGAGTGTACCAACCAGCGCAAGCTGCCACACTTCTAAGTACGCGACAGCTACGACGCACTTCGCATGACGATTTCATTGATTGATATGTGGGGTTTAACGTCCCAAAACCACTATATGATTATGAGAGACGCCGTAGTGGAGGGCTCCGGAAATTTAGACCACCTGGGGTTCTTTAACGTGCTCCCAAATCTGAGCACACGGGCCTACAACATTTCCGCCTCCATCGGAAATGCAGCCGCCGCAGCCGGGATTCGAACCCGCGACCTGCGGGTGAGCAGCCGGGTACCTTAGCCACTAGACCACCGCGGCGGGGCGACATGACGATTTCACATTGCAGAAAGCGACCACAATCAGTGTCACAAGCTAGCGTCGAAACATCAAAACAGATCTTCTATTTACGACAAAATACGGCCGATCTCTCACTCTCCACGTGAGATGCGACTGTATAGACAAATTTGCGGTCGACACCGTGGATTGCTTGAAGTACGCGCGCGTAACACGCATCGAGAGCAAAGTACTAACGCAGCGAGGATCAGGGGCGCAGCCATGTTCCCGGAAATCGCCAGAGCACGGTGATTTCCGCTAAGTATATATGTGTTACCTGGCGAGTGTTGTCAGTCGAAACGCGCTTCGTCTTACGAAACAGGTACGACGAAAGCGCCCTGAGCAAGCGCGGAAATTTGGTTAGACAAGCACACCTTCCATCGTTGTTACCCGTGCAGAGCATGGCCTGCATGCTTATATAAGGTCCGTTCGATTCGCCTGCACCACGTGAACCAGTTCACAAGGTGCTGCACCTTGCCATTCGTTTTAGCGGTGCAGCATTGACGACCGCTGAACCCTGCCATTCGTTTCGAAAGGTGCAGGATAGGTGCAGCACCGGTTCACGATTTTCCTGCACCTCCTTCGCTGACGGTGCCGGCTTGGTGCAGCCGCGCGTGCAGCTGAGCAGACGACGCAGCACTTAGACGTAGGTGGCTTAGGCGCCGTACCTGTCTCTACAAACGCGCTGTGTATTTTCAAGATGTTTGCGCCTCATAAACTGTCCGCATGTGCGTTTCGCCATAGGTCAGTGTCTGATGAACGGTGTAAATTAACCGAAAAGAAATAAGGCCAACACCTTGTCGGCACATCGTCATTTGTTTCAGGTGTCGTGCTCTGCCTGCACCGCTGAACTCACGCTGCACAATTTCTGAACTTCGCGTGCACAGCCATGAACCGGTTCTGACCGGTGCAGGTGAATCGAACGGACCTATATAGCGCACGCTCCTGTGCACCTGACGTCACAACACACGACAGCCGCAAGGTGCCGCGCAGATTGCTAGAAGACGAATTCTAGATTTGCACACTTCCCCTCACCCTTTTTTCACACATTTTCTTTCGTGCTTTCGCCTGCCGCTGAACCTTTTATGCGTGCGTATATATACGACATGCGTTGTTAGCAAATAAACATTTGTAGGTTAGCACCGATCCGCCTTCTAGTTTCGTAACTGTGTTTCAGTTTAGCGCGGCCAAAGAACTCCGGTTCTAGGTTAAAAAAAAAACAAAAAATAACTTCAGCGCTTCAGTTTAATCGGTGATTTTGACACCAGTGCTAAGGTTTAGGCCGTAACGACGAGCGTGTAACTTATAGTATGTATAATACGGACCGGTGCAGAGCAGTCTGATTTACTCACTTTTTGTGGGGCATGCCCATTCATGTTGGACCGTGACGACGACGGGACACACCAAGACGCCGAGACTTTGAAGGCCAACTAAAGCGATTTTTCGGTGTCACTGATCTCAATGAAATTCACTGGGTACGTCATGTTTGCGCCATTCATATCAAATTGAGGCTTGAGAGTTTCGCAGAATCTCTTGAGATTATTGAGGATGATAGTCTTTCTCGGGCACCTTCGACGCCCAAATTTTGGTCTGACTGTCTTTCCACCTGTCTGTCGGTAGACTTTTCTTTTTTGTCCGCGGAAACGATTCCCGAAATGACCAAAATACAACCCCGTCCGCAGCGCCCACAATGTAGACGTCAGATCCTGGAGTTTTGCGGACACGCAGCGCCCCCTGTCGACGCAGTTTTGAGTAGTGCAAAGCCCTACTCCCTTGCACAGTTTGCTGCGCAACCAGGCGCAACTACAGCGCACGAAACGACGATTGAGTGAAATATATGTATTTGCGTAATGAACACTCAGAAAAAGAGCTACGAATTTCTATCCGCTAGTCGGACGCGTCACCGAACCGCCGAGAAGTGCTTGCCTGTTCACACGCCCGAACGACTGCGAAAACAAGAGCAGACGCAACAGCTCCGCGCTCTACGAAAAAAAAAGAGCCCAATCTGCGCTACTGTTGCGTTGCGAATTGCCACGGACGTAAGTGACTTCAGTTTTGCTGATTTCCGCAGCTTTTGCAAATCAGAATGGCGAGAGCGCTATATACAGGTCGTTGCGAACGTGTTGGGTAAGCGAATTACTCGCTTTCTCCACAGCCGTTCGCTTAGGTAAGTGTGATAATGTAGGTCTCCTGTTATTGTTTGAAGACCTTGACGAAGAACCGTTGTAACTTTTATTATGATGCTTAACAGACCATCTGACCGCGGTTGGCGACGCACAACAGTAGACAGTTGACACCAGGGCGCGATAAACATCGCGTACGCCCACCGATAATGTGAAGTTGTCGCCACCACACAGCATTACTCACATAGGGCTTTGAAGGCTCAAATCCCGGATTTAACCAAGAAATGCGAACACGTGCGTCATACAGGTGAATCGAAATATGATCGCGACCACAATCAGTTTTTTTAGTTTTTTTTTTCGTTGGTCTCCCCGATTACCGGAGCTATCTCGGAGGCATCGGCTTTGCCTTTCGTTGTACAACGACAAAGTGGACACGCATGTATCTCCGATCGCAGTATGTACAAACGGAAGACGACCGTCAACAGGGTATTCCAGCACGCATAATAAAACAGTTAAATGCAGAGGAAGTGAGAAATCACTAGGGTAATTCGTGCCGGATAAAGCGAGCTTCGTACCTCTGATCGCATAGATTGTTCGTGTATCCATGCACTTTATTGCATTGGCATCATAAATATGCCCAAGTTTGAAGCATTTAGGCGTTACAGAACGCACGTCGGAGTGCTTGCCTCGAATTAGATGTGCTGCGATGTTCGCTTGCGTTTAAATTGCCAGTTGCAGCACGCCGAAATAAACGAAACATATTTTGCATTGTGCCCGCATTTAGTTTCGATGAGCTTCCTACTTTTATGAAGCGAGGATATATTGAAGGAATTAAGAAGCTTGTCAGGTTCTTGATTTTCAGGAAACCGCGCCTCAAGACCAACGAAAGAGGAGGGCTTATGCGCGTTCTCTTTCGGACGGATCTCTGTGCACTACCCATTTATGGCCGGCGCGGCAATGAGGGCCAAACCTCATAAGCGCGAAAATGCACGCGACAGCGACGAGCGACGCTATGAGCGACGAAACAGGGCGTTCGCGCGACGTGTCGCGTGCTCGTTTTCGCGCGATCGCTCGGTTCTCCAGATTTGGAAACCGTCGCTCATCGCCCGGAAGTGCTGGGCTCAAGCAGCCAATAGCGAAAAACCGGAAAAGACGAAGACTACATAGGTGCACGTGACCCTGCCCGAGTCACGTATGCGCAACAAGAAATAACGCAATGTTTATTAAGCATGCGCATATAAAAAATGCTGCAAGGCCATAATAAACACTTTCCGTTTCATTACACAACAATATATCTTATTTTTAAATTGCATACCGCTCGCTACGCGGTTTTCTTGGTGCGAGTAGACGGCCTCATGCCAGAAACAGTGAAATTCGCTCGCCGAAGCCGTCGCGTGAATGAGGTTTGCCTGCGCTAGCGACTGATCGCGCGACGCCGATCTACGTCGCGTCGCTTGTCGCTGTCGCGTGTATTTTCGCGCTTATGAGGTTTGGCCTTAGGGACACTGGTATTGGCGTTTTAAAAGTAATTATTGAGCATGATTGATTTGATTCGATGATTGATATGTCGGGTTTACCGTCCCAGAATCACCATACGATTATGAGAGACACCATAGTGGAGGGCTCCGTGAATGTCGACCACCTGGGGTTCTTTGACGTGCACCGAAATCTGAGCACACGGGCCTGCAGCATTTTCACCTGCATCGAAAATGCAGCTACCGCAGCCAGGATTCGATCCAATTATTGCGCATATCTGAGGCACCACATCACCGCATCAATAATCTGTATGTGTGGCTTTTTACTAGAAAAGGCATACATGAGTTATTCTAAGACCATAGCATATATCACGCTGCGCTGACAATGCAACGCTTGCACGAAAAGGCAAGTGTTTCCAACGCTTTGCTGAGACGACACAGTGGTGGCACCTACCCGTTACCTTGCGTTCTACACCTTATGGCCTCCGAGACGGGCGCGCACTACGGGCGCTTTGTTTTCTATAACTGCCGGATAGCGCTCGTGTCTCACGTGGGACGTGCTTCGATGCACTCGTTCGTCTCTACTGCACGCATCGAGGCACTCTAACGCAGCCCCTCCAGAATAACACTTACATAACTTCTTGCGCAGAACATCAAATAACTGTTTTGTTCACTCTCTCCAGATGCAAGACTATTCAATTCAATTCAATTTTATTTCATCCCAAGGATGAGGGCAGGCTCGGGAGAAAAGTGACGTTTTGTCACTTGAGGAGAACCCGAGCCTATCGTCTTTCGACGACGTTTTCAGTGAAACACGCAGGAACGGGGCCAATTATTTTATAGCTTGCCTCTTAACACTGACTTCACTTGCCAGAATTAATGGCAACATTGTGTGTGCGTGACGTTCATCTTTGCAAAGCGGAAGTGACGGAACTGATGTGCCAGTGCAGCGTCTGCTTGTCTGTTATGAATTGTGTGGGTTTGGCCGGCACTTCCTTTGTTGAGCGTGCGACTTCCTTTTCCGTGTTGGTGGGCGTGCGATGGCTGGCAAGTGGTGTTGCGTTGTGGACCGCACGCTATTCGCCACACGTTCACCATAACAGCGTAAGCGTTACAGCCCATCGCCGCGTGGACAAACTTGAAAGGCCTGAACGAGTAGTGCCATCTGGCGGTGTTATGCGCAACCAGGCAGGTAGGTTCTGACCAAGGAGGCAGGTATACCCGCCACACCAAGGAGGTTTTTTTTTTTTTTTAACCAGCTCCTCGCGCCCTCTACACAGATGTGGCCATGGCTGTACATTACATGAAAACACCGAATAAAAATTATTGCTGTCTCAAGTTTGGTCTTGATTAAATAAAGAGGCTACCAAACACGATTACACCAAAATTATAGTGCCCGTGGCTAACTGAGTGTTCGCTAAACTAGAAGGTCCCACACTGCGACAGAAAATACGCCATTAAAACGCGTCGATTTTTCCTTCGCTACTGTGAGTGTCATCAATTATGCATTGACAGCTTACGCTTACGTACTGATTTCCCGAAATTCCGTGATTTATCATCTTTCTATGAGTATAACTTTTCAAACTGCGGAACCTAACCAACTGGCTTAGTTCGGGGTACGTCACTGTACACTTTGAAAGGTCTTTCGTCAAAAGGACAGCGACTTTCGTCAGCACCAAAAACACTTCCTTGGCATTTGGTGATCTTGGTACACTGTGCGTAATTGTGGACTGTAGAGAGCTCCGATAAATGCTCATCTCGCCAGACACAGCTGCACACGTTGTGAACATCATGCACACACCGGCTTCAATTCGTCAGTTGCAATGCAGGCCTCAGCATTACCGTCATGTCTCGATATAAACTGACGAAGTTCATTGACAAATATATGCCAGCTTCGCAGTAATGGGACCAACCTCGAGAAAATGGGCACAGCTAGATGGCCTATCTAATTTCGCTCTATTTATTAAATTTATTCCTTTCTTCCTTCTCTTTAAATAAATGAAATGAATGTTTTCATTCTATCTGTTTTTTTTTTTGTAACTGGTGCGCATCTGCTTCTTTGTATCTCTTCCTTTCTACTTCTTTCTCTCTTTCTATCTCTGCGTCTTTCCATCTCTTTTTTTTGCGTAAATGAAGATTGATACACCTGCAGGTAGCCGCGGTTTCAATATTCGCGAGTCTTTACTTCTTATAGTGTCACTCAAATAGACGTGATGGACCAGATGCTCCTAAAGATTATTACAGATAATGTCGGTGGAGCCAACGTTTTGACAAGTGAACTTTTCTTCCTCACGTTAACGCTGTTGCCCTGACGAAGACAAGTCAACTTGATGAAACACTGTTTCCAGCGACGTTGTTTCTCGAAAAACTTCTGATCGCTTCGAGCTTCTCCGTGCCTCTCAACTTCAGTCACGTTCGGTACTCAAGTTCTGTAAGAAAACTATGTGCGCCGTCATAAAGGACGTGACTGAGTCAAATACGACAAGTCCTACTCGCGATTGTTGATAATTTTCGCATTAGTTCGGATACTCTGGTTTCAACGTTTGCTCATAATGCCCGTATGTCAGTTATAAATGAAAGCTGCGTTTATAGATTGACACTTTCACACTACGTGGATGTATCTGTTTTTTTTTATATACAAAACGTGTACTAAAAAGTGCACTTCATTCGTTTCGATCGAGTTTTGTCTTACTAAGGAATCAGTCAACAGAACTTGATTTATGCTGACTGAGTGTTTTCTGAAGAGGCGAAATTTCGCCTCTTTCGTGGCAGCCCTCCGGACTTGCATGGCAGCCCTCCTCCTCTCGATTTTTCGCCATTTCCCTCTATTTGGCGACCTCACCGGTGACGTCATGAAAGAGACTTTCCCTTTCGTGATTTAGTTCTAATAAGATGCCCGGCAACCGCAAGTGGTAGTAGCGGTGCTGCCGTTAACGAGAGCGAATACGTGGGGAGGGCGGGGAGGAATTTTCCCTCCCCTGGTTCAACTGAGCCGAAAGCAATGCTTTCTACGGTTCGCATTACGTTCGCATTCAGTTCCCATTCGCTTTCAGTCGCGAAAGTACGCCTGTACCTGACGAAGTTCCTTCAATAGTGTGCAATGCACGTGCTCTAGACTTGCCGGATTGTCGAGGAAAGTCTCCTCAACGTGTCACAGTAAAACAGTGCGAAATTCCGCGGGGGGGGGGGGGGGGGGAGGGAGACGGTGTAACATGCCTATAACCAACCAGACTCGGTTTGTAAGGTTTCGCTTTTTTTTTTTTTTGCGAAGCATCCAAGATGGCTGCGGGAGGAGGATCTGCCCGTGAACTCGCATAGAAAACGACATAACGCGCGGACTTACACGCCCCATGGCGCATTCAACGGATGAACTCTTGATCGTGAAATGGAAGTATATCGGACCAAGGTATTTTTTTCCAAACGATAGGAACTGCTAAATATTCACTACCTCATGTTCTGCCACACTGCGAAGGGTGCTTGTGTCAGCTGATCGACCATGCATTAACGATGCCTTGTGTAATTCTATGCGTGATACTAAAAAAAAACCAACGCGAACTAGAATTGACGTGTGAAGTGAACGGCACTCCGAGGTAGTTGCTATAGCGAGCCTACCTGACGGATTAGTAGGCCGCTAGCGAATAACCCACCATCGCGGCTGCACAGGAGCAAATGTTTGACGTGGCGATGGTTCGCAGGCTTATTCATTATTTGCACTGTCAGCATCATGCAGCTGCTTCTTCAACGAAACACAACCATTTAACTTCACATTAGGTAGCGCTTGTGACTCCAACAGTAGACTCCAACAGTGCGTAATTCACCGCACTCCGATGTTGCATGTACCATCAGCGCAATTGAAAATGGTATTAGAAATAATACACACACGTATGGTTTTCGCAAAGTCGAAATTGCGAAAATTCGTTGAAAAACAACGCCGTTCGGAAAGTACCGGTGAAGTGCAGAGATGCGTGCATTGTACCCGTAACTGCACGTTCTATCGTTCCAACACTTTCGCTTCGCTGGTCGAGGTCGAGCGTGTTGCTGACACGCGGCGCTGCGTAATATCAACTGTAATTGGGCTACATACAATGTACAATAAAAACCGTGCTTTTATTTTTGACTTCGCCGAAGAATATTGTACATTAAATTCAATCAAACTGGCTTGCGAGCGTGAAAAAAAAAAACATAAACGCACGAGGAGACGTGAAGTGCAACTCGCTCCTCCTGAGTTAGTATAGCCGATCGTTCATTGTCACTGTCCATCTCGGTGCGTTAACAACCTTCTACATATACTGAAAAATCCTCGTCGTCCCGATGGTTTCATTGAGCATCACTGCTGATAACAATCAAAGAAATTTGGACCACACCAACACCACGGAACTCAGCGCGTACAAAACCAACACCACGGAACTGAGCGCGTACAAAACCAACACCACGGAACTGAGCGCGTACAAAACGAACACCGCGTCACGCGGACGCGGAGAAAATTTCGCTCTGAAACCCATTCACAAGCGAATCACCTCCGTTGTGCTGCCATCTATCAACAAACATAAAAATCAAGCGGCACGGCGTTGGCCAAAGTGTAGAAGAGCAAATAAAGAGCCTGTGCTACTATCCGCGTAAAATGAATGTTGTGGGATTCATGCCGTGACTACAAAAAGCACTGACGAGTACCATATACGCACGTACGTGAAGCAAGGCGAGTTTCAACTGCAAGGGTAAGAAGATAACAATCAACTAAGTGCGTGGCTACACGAAATTTCGAGAAGCTGATATGTGTTCTCCGAGGGCTATAATCGAAAGCGCGAGTTGCCACACTTTTCATCGCAAGAGAGCTTCGTGCCTAGCAAGAACGAATCATATTTATTGCGTCACGGACGGTCTGGTTTATTCACTGATGCACGAAAAATGCGAAGTGATCAGTGTTCGTTTTCTGCTAACGTATTAACACTGAGGCTAGCACAACCCAACAAGGGTACGCCTGTCTGCTTACCATCCTCGAAAAGACGCCCCGAAATTCCGCTTGGCCGTGGGACAGCCTATGGGCACTGAGAATACAGAGACGGGAGAACGGATTCAGAGAAAGAGCGAGCCGTCAGACCACCAATGTTTCCAGGAAACAACCAGCACCATCTGTCACATAAACAAAATTATGGGCCATATAACCGAAGGGAACCCTGATGGGATGCGAAGCAGCAGTGGTGTGTACGGCGTTGAGACGATTGGAGCGGGCGTCGACGCCGGGGCTGGAATGACGGTTTGAAGCAAAACACGGTATAGCATTTACTCGAGTAAACGTTTGTTTGAAACGCGAAGAGACGGGTTGGGTTTCGTGCAAGTTTCTTCCCTGATAAACGAGCCGAAAGAGTGCTTTCCCTAGGCGTGCGTCGAGCATTGCGGGCGGTGGAGACGCTGAAGCGAGCGATAAATGCGTGGCGAGCGGGCGGAGGAGTAGGTAGCTGCGGGCGCTGCGGCAAGCGTGCTGCGGGTAAGGGTGTGTGACGTCAGCTTGCACCTGCGAGGAAAGCGAGTGAGGATAGCGTGACGTAAACGCGCAGCAGCGAATTAACCAACTTGGCACCGCTCCAACACCTGCAGCGAGGGGAACACGTTGCGGCGCGTTCGTGCGGACGCACGTACGCCGTTACACACGTGAGTCAAAAAAGATGCTTGGCATTTAATAAATAACAAAAAACAACCACTGTGTTCCTGAGGGACAATTTGCGGATACCACAAACGAGCACCACTCTTAACTCTATTTCGTACTTGAAAGAGTTACCATACGTTAAGTCCACTGTTCCTTGCATGGACGCGGCGTTCAGTCTTATCGAAATAAGGTTAGCATCGGGACTAAAGCGGCTACATGTTTCCAAGCGATTATGTTCCAGTACACACCCGAATAAAAACGTATGCATGTCAAACTTGAAAGTAATCCCTCTATTTTTACTTATTTCCGAAAAAACACCGTTAAGTCTGGTGCATTAGCTTGATACCTTCGCTAATTAGAGTTGATGGCAGCGATGAACCATATTGGTGACAGTCGGAAAATGGAAATTCCTGCGTTGGCTAAAAATGCACCATCTCCCATTTAGGGAACCAAGAGTAGTATGCGAAGCAGCTCAGGGTCGACCTAAAGTTCCGTTAATCACAGGTCCACCTTGCCTAATGTTAACGCGTTTTTGCAACTATCAATTCACTGTAGTTTCTGTAGTTGTTACTCATCCCGAACTCATGTTAGAGCACGCCAAGCGGGTTCATCACCACGCCACGCGGGAGCACGTGGGCACATCACGCATCTGCAGAGTCTCGTTCCCTGGCGCCATCACGTGATTGATGAGAGAGTGTAAGGGTAAGAAGCCACAGTCTCTTACACAGCCGCTTACCCAGCCGCTTACACTGATCCGAACGCGATAGTGCGTGCCAGCGCGTACTCACTATAGAATACAACGCATTGGTTCATCGCGCGTATGCAGAATCTCGTTGCCTGGCGCTATCACGTGATTACTGAGAGAGTGTAAAGGGAAGAAGCCACAGTCTCTTACACAGCCGCTTACACTGATCCGAACGCGCTAGTGCGTGCCAGCGCGTACTCACTAGGATACAACGCCTTGGTTCATCGCGCGTATGCAGAATCTCGTTCACAGGCACCATCACGTGATTGCTGAGTTAGTGTAAGGGGCAGAAGACATTACACAGCCGCTTACGCCGATGCGAACGCGCTAGCGCGTACTCACTAGGATACAACGTCTTGGTTCATCGCGCGTATGCAGAATCTCGTTCCCAGGCGCCATCACACGATTGCTGAGAGAGTGTAAGGGGGAGAGGCCAGAGAGATAGTTACCCAGCCCCTTACACAGGCTGGAACGCGCTAGCGCGTGAGCGCGTTCTCGCAGTGCTTGGACCAGCTGTTGCGCATGCGCGCTAACGGTGGCTATGCCGCCCACCGGATTGAACTCCGCCATAAGCTGCTTCGCATCTAAAAAAAATTTATTACTCCGGTTTACTTAGATTGACTTTTAACTACAACTTCTAGAATAGCGGTCACTCTATGGATCTGACATTTGCTTTCTTTTGTACTCAGTCTTGCTCCCGCCAAATATGCCACATCGAAAAACCGCACATCTGCGCACATCTCATCGGAGACTCACGACGACCGATCTGACATGAGATAGTGGCGAAGCGATCGCATTGCACACAAAAAGTTCATTCGAGGTGCGTCAACAGACACGCGTTAGCAAAAGAGTCGTGCGATCGAGCGTCGCACCCCTGAAGAACAGAAGGAAGTCGACTATCGCTCATTGCCTGTAACTACTTATTATTGTATCAGTGGTTCACGGGACTACTGTGCGTCTGAAAACGCACCGTACCTACTTGCTACGGGTGTTCAGCTGTCGACAGTTTGGGGACATCGGTAAGCACCTACTGACTATCTAATCATTAGTAAAAGTTCCTCGCCACTAGTCACCTGCTTTGGCTGATATATTTAACAACACGTGACGGAGATTGGCATACAGGATTTTGAGCATATATCCAACTTCAGAGACATTTAATGAATAAGGCCAAGCTGGTGATATTTCGAAATTCGGCTACTGGTGCAACCGCGGTAAACACTTAAACCGTATTTTGATTTCTATATGTGCGCAAACATGCGCAATGTGTACGCCTTTGATAATGTGTGATTTTCACCGACAGTAATGGTGCAACGTGAGATATACCCTGAAAGGCACGTGATAGAAACGTGAATACAACGTTTTTGCGTGCGCTGTGGTACGGTTTTGCCTAACATAATAATAATAATGTTTCATTAGAATTCTCAGATAGCAGCAACACACCACAAAATATGCTTGCTTAAGCCTCATTGATCTTGAAGGGCAGAGAGCCTTTTTCCACATAACAATCTGACTTGTTTTTCATCGCTTTCTAGAGATAGTTCTGGCGCCCATGCGTGCAAGGTGTCTGTTTGTTTTACTACTGATTTGTTTGCCTGATTTTACTACTGATTTCCTACTGATTTCTACTGTTTTCCTACTGATTTGTTTGCACTGATTTGTTTGCCATTCAGTGACACCCGCCTTCACGGGCAAGCAACCGCTGAAGTTAAAATATGGAGCCTGTTCACGTCCACAGTGCTAACGGAAAAAATTATTTGTGATAGTGTGGCGCCCTCTTTTCTTCTCCCTTCCCTCCACTTTACCCTGGGATCACCCCTCCTCTACCTCACTTCTAATTTCTTATTGCTATACTGTACTATACTATACTATACTATACCAGAAACCGCTATATACCAGAAACCTCGGATGGAAAGGAGAAGAGGGAAGTGCCGTCCCTCTTCTCCTTTCCATACACCTCATCCTTAGCTCTATTTCCACCTTCTTATTATACTATACTATACTTTACTATACTATACTATACTAGAGACCACTATATTATGACTTGCCATCCCTCTCCTCTTTTCCATCATCCTAACCATCACCTCTATTTTCCACCTACTTGCTATACTAAACTTTACTAGAGACCGCTATGATATGCTTCGCCATTCCTCTCCTTCTTTCCATTATCCTAACCATCACCTCTATTTTCCACCTCTTTGCTGTACTACACATTACTATAGACCACTATGTTTTGCTTTGCCGTCCATCTCCTCTTTTCCATCCTCCCAACCACCCCCCCCTCTATTTTCTACCTCCTTGTTAGACTATACTGTACAAGCGACCGCTATGTTATGCTTCGCCGTCCCTCTCCTCCATTCCATCCACCTCATCCTCACCTCTATTTCCACCTTCTTGTTATACTATACCATATCAGGCTATGCAATCATTTTTTTTTTTTTTGCTCACGGGCCACCAACGATTCCGACGCCGATATAGGTATTATAGGGCCGACGGCAAAACCGGAATTTACGAGAAACGTACTGTCCAGCGCTAGCGCGTTTAAATGTTGCAGGCATAAAATGGAATCGGCTCGCACACGACCGAGCATATTCGAGATCATTCGCAGAGGCAATCGTCGTGCAGTGGAAACAATAGGCTGACAACGATGAAACTCGAAAACATGTATATCTTTAAAAAAGAATATCTTTAATGCAATGCATTATTATGAATAGTTCTTCGGGGCCTGCTATCGAGCCTTGACTGATTTCCTCAGTTCGCTCGCGTGGTTCATTCATCGCCTGCATGTATACTTACCGTGCGCTGCTGATGCTAGTGGATGACCTACAAGTCAAGACCTACAAGTCAAGACCTACAAGTCAAGACCTACAAGTCAAGGACCTACAAGTCAAGTCCGGACCTACAAGCCCGGACTGCACGTCAGCTCATGTAAAACTTGAAGAACTTCGCCAGCAAACTGCGGCCTCAGTTTTCTCGTGGGATGACACAATCTTTTTTTCGATGAGGACGTGCACGTTGTGTCTTTGACAGACCGACGTGCGAACATGAAGTGGCAATAAAATCACAACAGTGGTGAGGCTTATGAAAGAGCGGTCATGAAGGACTCAAATCTATGCATCAATGTATGTTCCACAATAAAAAAAATCCGTAAGGATAATCGCGACAGCTTAATGACGATGAGGGATCGATATTGACAAATATGTGGGGTTTAACGTCTCAAAACCACCGTATAATTATGAGAGAGGCCGTAGTGGAGGACTCCGGAAGTTGACTACCTGGGGTTCTTTAACGTGCACCCAAATCTGAACACACGGGCGTGCAGCATTTCCACCTTCATCGGAAATGCAGTCGCGGCAGCCGGGATTCGATCCCGCGACCTGCGGGTCAGCAGCCGAGTACCTTAGCCACTAGACCACCACGGCGGGGCGACAATGAGGAATAGACCAAAGCGAAAGCCGTTGGGAACTTCGAGCCTTACAGTTTGACAGACCACGAAACGAGAGCTGAACACTGCTATAAGTGTACATCTGTATCAGCCGTTGTCCCTGTGAGGAAATTCAGAACCTTAGGTCAACCCTGAAGACAGTCGAATAGCTACGTTTTTTTTTAATTTAGAACACTAGATGGCACTCAGACCTGTAGAAACTCAAATTTTGCGTACCTGATCAAAAGAAGTCTTAAGTACAGCCTTAGTTTCGAGTTCGAAATGATGTAAACCGCGCGACCCCGAATAAATACTCTAGGATCACAGGACACCACTCAACCGAATACCTTAGTTCCGCAGCATTCCCTGTTAACATGAATAAGACAACCATAGACTAATTCCAATAACTTTCTTCAGTGAAGAACAGGTGTCCATCCATTTGTAAACTTCACAACCCCCTTTTTTGATCATATTTATATTATTCTTGATCGATGCCTTTATAGCCGTAAAGAGATGCTTCGCTAGTTCATCCTGTGACCCCTTCCTCGTCAAGTGCCGCGATCCTTTGTAATTTGTTTTTGTTGTGTTAAAGTTGTCCCAATAATTCGATAAGATGTCCGTGTCTCTTCTTCTCTATAGTTACGTCGTAACTACTCGTAGTCTTGCGCTGTGCAAATATGCTGTGCCGCAATGAGCACGCCCTTAACACTTCAAGCTGATCGTCATCATCCAGCTGTTTTCGTATGCTAAGCGTCTCAACAGACGCTGGCCTTTGAAAATCCCAGCGTGAGATCAAGTCATTATTTATTTTCGCTGAACAATTGGTGAATATATAGACTATACTTTGTCGTATTTATGTGGCACGTACCTGCAAGCGGTTTTAATGTGATGGCAATTATAAGGACACCTTCGGCTGGATTTTCGCCATCAGCGTCAGTGTTGGTGGCCGCCGTCATTCTCCATTACCACACACACACACACACACACACACACACACACACACACACACACACACACACACACACACACACACACATATATATATATATATATATATATATATATATATATATATATATATATATATATATATATATATATATATAAACACGAAAAAACAATAAAATTAATTCAGAAAAACGCCAAGCTCACTGCTTGGCACCCACTACGCCATGAATAGTCATATTTTTGGTGTAGTATATAGGCCAGCCTTCACTATCTTATCCTTCATCTTTTGAAGAATCGTGGTATCCGCTGCACGATAGTTAGGCATTTTGTGCAATCTTTACGCAGTGGTTGACGACGATGAACAATTATGCCTGAAGTGGGTATGCGCCACAATTAATAGATGATCAAGAACAAGTTTTCTAATGGGTTGGAGCATCGGAAGACTCAATTGTTATGCAATTCGCATTGTGTGATGTCTGGCTGTTCCTTTGGTTTTCTAAAACACTTGATTGCACATATTGCCGTTATTCCTTTCCCGACATCAAGCCTGCCTAAGGGCAATTTAGACACGAGTTCCAAGCACTGGAATGGCTCAGTGGTAGAACACTGGGCTGGCACGTAGCGGACCCGGGTCAGAATCCCATTTTGTCAATGCTGTTTCTTTTATTTACCAAGTTTCTTTTTCTCTTTCGATACTGGTTACGGAAACCGGCGGCGGCGGACAACTACGGCGCCGCGCGTGACCCACGTTCTGATTTCATAGTAATTTTCGCTGTAAAGAGACTCCGGCGCGCGGAGTCGAACGTCCGACCTCTTGCTTATGAGGGCGTAGCGTTAGCCACTGGGCCACAAAGAAGCACCTCCTTCAACGTAGAAACGGCAAGTCATTTATATCTACCATTTACCGCTGGCGATCTCGGGGGAACTATCGTGTTTTCAGCATTACCAGCGAGATGGCGCAATGAGCGCGCGTCGCCAGATCGTAACGACGCAGCGGCGCGCGCTGGTGCGTTCATCTCCCACGCGTACTTCGCCCCGCAGAGGAGGGGAATAGACGCTCACACATGCACGCGATTATCTCGCCATGGGGATAATTGTACGCTTTGGGCTTTCACCGGAACAATTCTCTTGTAGTTACTAGGCGCGCAAAAGTCACTGCACTCGCTGCAGTGTCTCCGTTTTCAAAAAGGGCACGCTTTTCAGACACAACGAAGTAACAATTGAGACTCATTCCCGTTCATCTGGGCATGTAAGTAGGTTTCGTGCGTCATTTGTGCGTGAGCAAAACGGGGCAGCTTTCGATCTGCTTGCCATTCTCTGCGTGACATTCCAATTTGGTGTCACGGCATTCATTGCTTCGCTTTTGCGGGAAAGCTGTGACTTTTTTTTGGTTGAGTATATCTCACTAGGCCGAAATTGGTCTAAGTTGAACTAGCTGCAGTCGTGAAACCAACGTGCAAACGGTTCGTCCAACAGGGACTAAATGCGTGACAGTGCGTGTCCTGTTTTGAAGGGCCCAACAGCGGGGGGGGGGGGGGGTTACTGCACGCCGATCGCCTCCTGCATTCCGATGCTGCACTGCACTGCTCGGCCCGGTCGGCTATCACAAAACGAGCTATATCAGCTGTACGCCACAGCGAAACCAAAGCACAAATAAACGAATAGAAGCTGTTACGAGAGGCAAGTTGAACACGCGTCGGAGCACACAGCAAGCGCCCTCGCGTTTCCACCATGCTGGTAAGGACGGCCCGAAAACAAATGAAAGCCTCCGAGCAGGGACACTGCGCATAACTTGCTTCAATGCGCTGAATTAGAACTATAGATATACGAAGAACACTCACAGCACTAACAGAAGTAAGCTGTTCGTCAGCGGTCGTGTCGGACTTGCATCTAATTATGGTCCGATAATGTCTATTTTGCAGACGTCAGCATTTGTAACTGGAGCGCGATTTGAAAAAATCTGCCACGACGGACAACTTCACTAAGTCTGCGTTGTCAGCCTGTGAGTTCCCTCACCTCAATTATGATTGGAAAAATCAATGGTGCTCCTTCGGAAGGGCCGGGATATCAGTTACCAAAATACGATGCCCCATCTCTTCACTGAAAATTTACCTGCACAGGTCTCGTTTGGTGCAGTCAGCTTTTTATGCCTCCATTGCAATGGGAGTGATTCTCTGGATCGTTTCTTTTTATACGCGCAGATTATTCCCCAATCAGAGGAAAAGACTTTTATTCGAACCGCTTCGAAGGTCCAAACTAAATTTATTCCTGCCGGTTCTTTGCTTCAAGGCTACCGTGCTGGGTTTTTTTGGCCACAGGACCGTTTGCGAGGCCGTATGCGATTTTCTACAATAGACGAGACGGATTGAATGCTAGGTTAATTTAATTCTAAGATATATATATTTTTTTCAAATTAGTCATCTACTTTTTATTAATTTAAATAAATTTATTTACAGGTTATCAAAATCAAACATATTCATTGAAACATTAGTCATTTTACTGTAAAATATTCTAACACACGATTCTAAAACTATCTATTACTTACCATTTTGAAAGTATGCACATCTTTTATGTAGCAAGGCCCTGCTCGTTTCATGGCCGATCCACCATGGTGGTTTGCACCAGGATAAAGGGGCAATCAATCAATCAATCAATCAAATAATCAAATCAATCAATCAATCAAATAATCAAATTAATCAATGTTGTGATCACCAGTGCTCGTTTCGCCATACTCCTCATAAGCCTAGCGACGCCGTCGGCAAGCCGAGATGGTTGCATCGGCGCGGATCCTGACTGCTTTGCCGGCTTCCCTGCATAAGCGCCACTGCCATGTTTGTGTTTGCGGACTCGTGCACCAGCACTTCGAACGCTGGTGCGGCTGACACGATCGAATGCCAGCTGATAATTCGTATTATCCGACTGCGTTGTCGAAGATTAGATGGATACATATTAAAATATCGGCGCGCTTCGGGTGATCACGCCACGCACCTAAATATGAGACTTTAGACGGGCGTTTTGAAGTCACGCTAAATTGGTCACAATAAGCCACGCTAGCATTTACAACACGTCAAAGCATTCACGATTCGATTTCGGCACTACCAGACAAAAGGTTACAATACAGAGTAAAAAAAAAAAAGGTCACAAGCGAAAAACTATATACGCGGTCGGTAGTCATTTAAATTGCTCGCACTGTCTATATAAATCACAAAAACTATACAGCGTTTGTAGCAGCAGACGCCATTGCTGATCGAAAATGTCTAACACATGTTTCGATTTGAGTGCTTCAACACTGTATTTCATTTTACGTGTTTGTGTTCCCTTTCGATGACATACAGATGACCGAATGTCGACCATGAATCTCGTGACATTTGCAAGCCTGACGACAACGCTTCTCTGCTTGTCATCTGCGACACCAGTGACAGTTAGAAACTATGAAGGCAAGTGTTTAAAACTATACGTCATGACACTATATTTATTTATTTATTTATTTATTTACAGTACCTTACAGAGCCCTCGAGGGGCATTGTGTAAGGGGGGCGGTACAGATAATATGTTAGCAAAATATATATACATGATACCTACACATACATAGGCAAATAATGAATATAATAGAAAATGCAGTTCAACTTATGAACATGTAAGCAAAATACATACTAGAAAAGTGAGTTACAGTATGTGAAGGTAAAATACAAAAAAAAAGCTATTATGACAGTAACTACAATAGTGCAAAAACATCGGCAACAGTCCTATAAACACTGATGGTTACGAAGATGCAATAGAGCAGTTTTTGGTGCATAAGTATTCTTTAAGAGCATGATAGAACTTTGTGTGGTCTTGTTCTGACGCAAGATGATCTGGCAAATCATTCCACAAACGAATAGCTCGTGGAAGAGCCGACTGGTTGAAAGCGTTAGTATTGCCGTACATGCGTGATAAGCTAAAGGTGTTATGTAGTCCGCTCGAAGTTCGATGAGCTAGATTAAGGTGAACAGATTGCATCATGCTGGTGTGGATGAGTTTGTGAAATAGTGATAAAAGTGAGATGTCGCGGCGAATTTTCAGTGGCTCGAGTGCAAGGCTATGTTTAAACTATGTCACGCTGGACGGGTAGCTGTGATTACGCGCTATGAATCGACTAGCTCTGTTCTGTATACATTCTAACTTATCTATGAGGTATTGCTGATATGGTGACCAAATGGAGCCTTGGGCAAGATTTTTTTAGTAGTAGATTAATACACTTCGCGGCATTAGACACGTGCAGACGTTATACGTGTATATCGTAGAAAAGAGCAATGTCCAATGGACGCCACCCTCGCCAATTATGTCTAGAGGGCTCGTCTATACCACACGTTGCTCGTGGGCGCCACTCGCTCCGGGATGCCTTGGTTTGATCCGTTGGTGCGTCAAAACGCAGCTTGAAACTAAGTACTCTTGGAGCCTATTCTGTAAGCATTCTATCCAGAACGGAGGAGGGGTCAAACAAAAGGACGAGAGGAAGTAAAAAAACCACTAATCGAGCTGAGGGTATTCATGAATTCTTTCAACGCATGAAGAAATATGAAATTCATAAAGCTAGACCTTAATGTTGGCCGGTATTGTTTTTCAAAGCTTGAGATTGCCGAGCGGGGTGACTTTAACAATTCATTTGTGTTAAGGTGTGTTAGTGGACGCTATAGGTGGTGTGGCAGTTTGATAAATCGTCCGGTGGTGATTTACGGCGAGGGGTCGGGGTAAGCCAGGCGCAAAAAGGCTAATTTGATTATCCGGCCTCGAGTGCTTACGTTTCAATCTAATCTACGTCGTCCGGAGGCAATTTGTGCCCTCTTCCATTGATACAACTGGGCCTGAGCCCATTCAAACGCCTCCTCAACCGTTCTATGCAGATTAGCTGGTTTTTTCTCAAGTCCTGACCGTCAGAATAGCCTCGACCAATGCCTTGTGACTCCATCTTTTTCTTCTCTTCGATTCCTTCCCCGTTCTATGCTGGAACGCTTACCAAATTGGCCGTGAGGGCCACCACTGGAGAGGCCGGCGCTACGATCGTTTCGACGTCACAGATAGTAGTTGTGGAATACGGCAGCTTTGCTTTCGTGACACCGCTTGCATCGTCCCCCATGGCTGCACCGGTGCTTAGTCGCGATTTTACGACGCAAACTAGACACGAGAGTGTCACCGTGGGCACAGATTCGTAGTTTGTTTGCCCGTATTATCATGTGTTACCGCTTCTGTGAGCACCGAGCTTCAAAACAAAGGGAAGAACGCACGGTGACCACAGCAAAAGCGCAGACAATGCGAAGTTTCTAGCAGACAACACAACCCGGCATCTTATGAGTGACGTCATTTCGTAGGTGGCGCCACGGTATGACCTCGAGGCCAAATACCATCGCTGCTGTCGAAACCTTGCGTTTATGGAGAGCCCTTCAGCGTGTACGTACACATAACCGTAGAGTTTCCTAAATTTAACTAGAGGAGGCTGTGGCGCTGCGATCGTTCAGCGACCATGGGAATGATGGGTAGTACACACATTCGCCTAGTCTTCTTACTTGCGGGCGGCGAATCGCACTTGCGGCTTCGTTTATTGCTGGTTATACGGTTTTGATTTAAAGAAAAGAACGAACCCTTTTGAACTTCATGAGCTGATTTAAAAAGGTAAGCCTTAAAGAAATAAGGTAGTGAAGCACAACCGCTGAACATTTGCTGAATTTTTTTGTTTCATGAGAAAACAGCTCCAAGCCACACGAACACACACGGAGCCAGAAGCATCCAGAAGTACGAATATTAGACAAATGTGTGTACTACCCATCATTCGCATGCTCGCTGAAGCACCGTTTGTTGCAGCTCCCGTAGACACTAGCGCCAGAGTTACCTCTAGTGTATATTGTAACGCACTCTTCAATGAACTCTTTTATTAGGCTAACGTAGGTAGGGCGAACTTATGCCCGAGAATAATAACACAGCTAGATTGTTTCAAGGATTCACTTCTGCCTCTTCTTCTACGTTCTTCTTTTTTCCAACACGGTTCGCGCGCAGCTGGGTCCCGCAGGCTCGTGCGTCGCAAATCATCTAGAAGGCACAAGTATTTGCTAGCGCGCGTAATTTAAAGTCACATTGTGTCAATATTGGGAAACTCTATGCACGTAAGATCTTCCGACGACTATATCAGACATCACGGAAAGTCAAGCGCGCAAACGCAGACACAATAGAAACTGAAAAAAGACAACATGATGTTTGTGTTGTAGTGTTCTTAGGTCTTTTGTATTAAGTGACATGTTTGGTACGTATTTCACTGTAGCGGTTTAGTAGTAATGAACTCAGAACAATTAAATGCAAAATAAAAGAAGAAAAAGTCTGTAGTCCTTCATTCTATTCTGTATTCCCAAGATACAAAAAAGAAACGATGGAAGAAATGCCAACAAGCGATATTAATGGCATGCACACACCCAACACTGGTACAACTGCCTCATCTGCATCGCAAACATGTGTTGCTCGACTCGAATAAAGCTGGGCCTCACTAATTATCTCTCTCTCTCTCTCTCTCTCTCTCTCTCTATATATATATATATATATATATATATATATATATATATATATATATATATATATATATATATATATATATATATATATATATATATATATATATATATAGTGGGAGTAAATATTAAATGGGCCAGTTAGTCTTCGTGAAGGTATGGGATATGGCACAACGGGAGCGTTGTCAACAGGGATATATATATATATATATATATATATATATATATATGTGAAATTTTTGCAGATGATTGCGTAATTTACTCTGAAATAAGCAGCATGTCAGATCAATTTCTTCTAAACGATACCTTCAAAAAGTTATCACGTGGTGTGACCAATGGCAGATGGCTGTAAACTTCGATAAAGCTGTAGTCTTGAGAATTACCCAGAAAAAGAATCCTTTTGTCTTTAATTACTCTGTGAACGCAATCACTCTGAGAGAAGTAACTCAATAAATGTACCTCGGTTTGTGGATAACTAACAATCTTAATTGGAATAAGCACATTGATTTTGTGATTGCTGCCGCGAATAGAAAGCTTTTCTTTCTTAGACGAGCAGTGAAACTTTTCACTCCTAATGTTCGTTTACTTGCGTACAAATCAGTAGTTCGACCAGCATTACAATATTGCGTCATTATCTGGTATCCATACACAAAGACAAACATCAGCAGGCTGGAAAACGTACAGAAGAACGCTGCGCGCTACATATTTAACAAATTTGGGCGCACTTCAGTTACCGAACTTCTACGACGAGCCGACTTACCATCGTTAGCACACAGGAATCTTTTATCGCGACTGAAGTGTTTCTATCAAATAATCAAGGGGCATTATAAAATAGATTTTTCAGATGTGATTTCATTTTCAGCTGGGTACGCGACCAGACAAAGACACCAACTAACAGTCACCCCCCATCGCACACGTACTAACTGTTATAAGTATTCCTTCTTCCCCAGAACTATTTCCGATTGGAATAAACTTCAGAATTCACAAGTTCTACAGCCTTTTCTAAGTTTGTTTGAGTCCCACCTTAATTAGTATTGTATACCAATCCTCTGTTGTTGTTGTTTTTTTTGTAACAACTTTTTGTACCCGAGAAGAAGAGCCATTTCATCTGTGTTGAATTGTACAGTTGTTGTAAACCATGTATCCTTTTTATGCACTGTAACCCACCTTCTAAAATCCCTATCAGGGATTGCAGTATTTACAAATAAAATAAATAAATAAATAAATATAGTCAAATTAGGCAACGATAATACACTCACTGAAAAGATTTCTGGCGCCTTGCTTAATTTTTTACCCTTTTCTCTCTAGGAAACTACAGCGTCTGTTGTGAAGAAGTCTGCTATGAGCGAGGTAACGTACTTATCACTTGAGCGTCCGTACGGTTCCCTTTAGTGTTGGATTGATACAATGATAATCGCCCTTATCGCTTGAAAGGACACTAAAAAGGTACATTATTTCCGCTGTATAAGCAAATAATGAGCCTTTCAGAAGAACGACAGCGCTACCCCAGCTCGACAAGGGTCTTGCTACGCAGAGCAAAGGCGCAGTAGGCATTGATTGATATGTGGGGTTTAACGTCCCAAAACCACTATTTGATTATGAGAGACGCCGTAGTGGAGGGCTCCGGAAATTTCTACCACCTGGGGTTCTTTAACGTGCACCCAAATCTGAGTACACGGGCCTACAACATTTCCGCCTCCATCGAAAATGCAGCCGCCACAGCCGGGATTTGATCCCGCGACCTGCGGGTCAGCAGCCGAGTACCTTAGCCACTAGACCACCGTGGCGGGGCGGCGCAATAGGCAAATGCAAGAGTGGCGAAGCCGGCTGCCATATGACGAAGTAGCTCCTATTCACGTCACCGATATCGCGGCTAAACCACTTTCCTCGGGAAAAATTAACACCACTACGAGAGTGCGCTTTCTAAGGCATTGAAGATTGTAAACGGACAAGAGAGAAGAAAGAATCAAAACAAAAGGAAAGGCGAGCAGGTTGAATCCGGCTTGCCACCCTGGACGGGGAAGGAGGAAAGCGGAGGGAAAGACTAGAGCATGCAAGATAGGTAGAGTAATAGACTAGCACGCATAGCAGCATGTACTACGCATGCCGAGAATTGCTTTTGCGTCATCGTGATCTAAACATACATACATACATACATACATACATACATACATACATACATACATACATACATACATACATACATACATACATACATACATACATACACAAAAAATCTAATCTTATGACGTCACACAATATACGCATGACATCTGCTATTTTCGCGTGATTTGCGAAAACTAGTTTAAAGAGACTAGACGAAACAGACGGTACTTCTCTTGCCTTTTCGCATTGCTCTTCGTATTGAATAATATTCGTATTGATAACATTGTGGCTATCCTAACATTTATTTCAGCGAGAAATTGACCAAATTGAACGCTCATCTCGATTTTTCTTGAGCAATGAACAACCTAATACGAAGAAATTACAATATTACAAATTACAATTACCTGTGTTTTCACATCTAGCGCATATCTTGAAATGACAAAAAAAAAACGAGATCATATTATATGTGTCTTACTCGTGGAAGCAGGTAAGACGAAGACAGGATGGCGTGTGAGAGCGGCGATTCTAACCGAAACATCACGCCTGTATTTCCTTCCAGCAAAGATGATCAAGGAGTCACTGAACACGTCCGTTCATCCTTGCGATGATTTCTACCAATACGCCTGCGGTGGATGGATAGACAAGCATAAAATACCAGAGTCGAAATCGAGTATTGGGAGCTTCACCCTGCTTAACGAAGAGCTGAAAGGAACTTTAAAAAGTAAGGCATATGTAGTGTCTCATTGAACCTCTTTCTCTCAGCGCTAAACTCATCATGAGTGGGTGAAGTTAAGTGGGCACAACATGGTTAAAATGAAGTCAATTACACTCAAATTTCATTACAACAAAGTTGCATGAAACGCAAAAATAGGTTCTTTATATCCTAAAATTTGTTTAAAGGCATATATTTAACGATTATATATACTTCAAGACTATTTTTATTCATTTTTTATTATTGTAACTTTCACATCCATGTAACAAAAAACTTCGCAAACACTTGTTTGGTCCCATATAGCCTAACTGGCTAGTAGAGGGACCAATTGTGTGACATACCTACATACTTGCGTAAGCGGTTACACAGCGACAAAGGACATCAAACTGGTTACAATGGTTAAAATAGACAAAAAAAGAAAAAAAAACACATGATTGAACTATACAAAGAAACATAGCGCAGAACATAGCTACTTATAGCACAGAATAATAATAGCACTAGAAAAATACTGATCATAATATTATTAAAAATACTTCGTTATAACCGATATTTCATTATATATGTACATGCCTAACCATTATATTTACTGTATGACTACTTTTCATTTACTTCGTTATAACCGATGTTTCGTTATATCTTGTTTCGTTATATGAAGGTTTGAGTGTACACGCTACAACGGTTTCGTTTGCATTGTACATTTCGTATGAAGTATACGTGATTCTTAATATTTATTCTATGTCTCTCCCTAGTCACAGGTCGTTAAGCCCTGCGCACTGCTCAATTTAGTTTAAATCAGACCGGCGCTTATCATGAACAGCCGAAATTGAATCCAGTGACCCTTCAGTTGAAGAATCGGTAATGTCACCTGCCAGCCAAGAACTTCGGGACTTACTGTTGTGTATGTTGAGGCACTTGTCTTGCATTATCGCTGCTTCGATTCGGCGAAAGTAAAACGGTCCCGAATAAACGCGGCAAATACGAACAACTCGTATGCCACTCTAGACGTCTTCGACGGTCGATTCGCTTACCGTTCAATACTTTCGAACACCCACAGTTTCCCGACCATGTTCTCGTCATCACGTTACAAAGACGCTGAGAAGGTCATACCCATTGTGCTACTACACCGAAATCGCGCTTGCACCAGCCGCTTGGAAAAAAACTACAACTGAACGCAGCGTGTTATAACCAATGTGTCCGAAATAACGAAATCCGCAGCTTGGCATGATAAACTGCGCAAGTGTATATTTAGTCACGCATTAGCAAACCCTCTATGGCATGGCGTCTTATATTTGGGACATATAACATTTTTTTTCTTTTATTGAAGGCTCAAAATACCCAGTTGTGTGGCACTGCCAGATGCCAGAGTTGTTCCCATAGTTATAAAAAGAAAAATGCTGTCTCCATAAAAGAAAAAAAAAATGCTGCCGTTTTTGGAGAAAACAGACGTAAAATGAGTCTCACAGCTCTCGTGCAAGTTCGCAGTGCGAATAACAGCGATTGCTTTTTTTTTTCTTGTCACACTTTTTTTTTCAACTGCAGAGGCATGCAGAAATTATACATTTGCATAACTCGTGGCCTTAAAGGGCCAGTCAGCAGGCTCCGAAACGCGCAGGATAAGCTCGCGCATTTTTCCTGCACGTGACCAACCTCCTTCAACGCTGCAGTGACGTAAACTCGGCGATCGGCGACGCGACGTAGCACGCAGCTCGTCGATTGGTCTAAACCAGGTACCAATAAAGAGTAACTTATAGTCAACGTCACCGACGGCCGAGTTGACGTCACTGCGTGTGGAAGAAGGTTGGTCGGGCGTACGAAAGATGCGCGAGCTTCTCCCGCGCGTTCCGGAGCCTCTTGACTGGCCCTTTAAAAATGTATGCTCGGTATTACTTTTTCACGTCTCCACTTGCCGCTACGATACACAGCCGGAAATCAGTATGCGTTTTATTTGGCTATGTGTGCTTTGCAGTGAAGAAATTCGCAATAGGCCGACACCTATTTTGCTCTGCAGGATATAAATTTAGACAGAGCCCAACCAATAATGCCATGCAGCACAGCTATATTGTGCAGGACTTGTGCTGCAGCGGTAGCCTTTGAGAGAGAGAGAAAGAGAGAGATAAAGATGCAAGGAAAGGCAGGGAGGTTAACCAGACGCACATCCGGTTTGCTACCCTGCACTGGGGAAGGGATAAAGGGGAGAAAAAAGGTTGCAGAGAGATGAGAAGGTACACACAATCACGAGCACACTCGGGGAGCACACACAGTCTACAGGCGGTTGCTCAGGTTTGTTGACTTTAGGTAAATTAGCAGTGCTTTAGTTGCTTTCTGCGCAACTGAGGCAGATGTCCAAGGTCCTAGTATCTTCTGCACACAATATGGTCCGGGGTCAAGTAGCCTTTTAAATTCTTCAAGAAATTCTGAGGTGCCAGAAACAGCACCTGGTAATATTTCGATAAATAATTGATACGCTTACATGCAACATTCACGTGAAATCCGTCCAATTCGAATATATACCTAGCTTTTCCTGTTGCCTTCGCAACTTATGGCTCTCAAACGAAAGTCAGCCATTGGTAATTTCGGCAGGCAAGCAAAGCGGGGCACCACAATGAAAGCAGGCGAAAGCCTAAGCAGCCATTGCGCACATAGGACTCGGTGGTCAGATACACCAACACAAATGTTCGTTTATGGCTGAAGGTACGAAACGACCATGCACTTTGCTTTGCTCCACACGTCTCACTCAGAATACCTCAATCGGTCAGAATTTTTTTTTAATCACGACGGCAACATCGTGGGGCGTGCCACGTTTGGCCGAAACCTATATTTTGATTAATGCCGTCACAATAGGTCTGTAAATTTTCTTCCGTGTTTTTCTTCGTATAATTTGCGATAAAAGCGGAGAAAATAACTTTCAAATAGGTTTCTCACAGCGCATACCATTGAGGGTTAAAAGCAAAACGTATTAGTGACATGGCCTAATGAAGCGATGGTATTTGCAAAGAGGTTAACGAATAGGTTATCATGTACTTACGCTCTTTCACTACGGAATCTTCTGAAGAAATACGACGTGCCTATTCATTAAAGTCGCGGGCGATGTGCGAGAAAACTCCGACATTACCTTCAAGAGGCTGTACGCAGTTGCAAAGCACAACGTTTTATAACGCGAACTCTCCAACAGAAAAAAAAAAAGTGGCCGTTGAAAATTTATACGACGAATTCCTATAAACATATCGCGAGTACTTTTTACTTAAGAAAGAATCAAGTGTTTGCTTTGTACCGATCCCAACTGTATACATAGCAGCAAGATAAAACACGCTGACGAGAAGAAAAGGCGTCAGAACAAACATGTATACTATATTAACTGGGAATTTTCTTTACAGATATATTAGGAAACATCACACTAAAAGAGAAGGCCCAGAATATAACGAACAAGCTTGCAGCTGCCTACAATGCCTGCCTGGGTACGTAGGATGTTCATGCTGGTGAGATTAAACGCGTCAGTGTTTTCTGTATGCATTTCACTGTCTCAGAAAAAAATACACAAAAAATATTCATCGAACCCACTTAAACATGCCCCTTCAAACTAGGCATTTTGCAGCAAACCTTGGATTGCGAACTGTGAGTACGGCTTGGCAGTCTGTTTTAGGCGCCTCCGCAGCGAATTTGACATACACACTTTTCTTCATGATTACGTCATTAAAAACATTGACAAACGAACCATTCACTTATGAGACAACGAAAATCGATATGATTACGAGCATAGTTAATGCTTATACGCACATTGGCGCCTTTTTTTTTAAATGTCCAGTAACGGAATACTGCCTTGCGGAAAATCTTAGTGACCAATGACTTAATGCTGTTTTTTTTTAATCTCCATTTCACATCTTCATAACATCTCGATTTCTTAGAGGTTCCCAAAAGAGAAGACCAACTTCAAGCTCTGCACAGCCTAATGAATAAATCTGGATTTGGTGAGTGGCCGAAAACGTGCATTGAAGACCACGTGAAATCCGACGTCAAAAACTGCACCGACGTATTCACGAATTTACCAATATTTACCTTATTCGGAATGTCGGTCGATCGAGACCTCACGAAGCTCACTACATACGTGATTCAGGTAAGAAGTGTTTCGCTAGAAACCTGTAGAAAGTGCAATGGCAGTGGCATTTATATCAGTGCAATTCATGAGCATAGGAAGACTCACTCAACGCCGCAAATGCAACGAACAAGAATAGGATGAAAACTTGTCTATTCGTTCTAATGTCACCTCATCATATCTACATGCACCCAACTAAACGAACCAGTGAACACTTGATAACGTTCTATAACTAAATGCAAAGCACGAGTGGAAATTACGAAGAAAAATATCATTGAACACGAGATGAAAATTTAAAAATGTCAATGTATCTAGTTACAAAAACGTTTCATGTCGTCTTACCACGCCTAAATGGCGCATACTTACCTAGACATTTTGACATTTTAAATTCCTTAATACTTAAAACATCAAGAAAGCAAAAACAAAACACCCTGCCTTGTTCAAGTCAGTGCCACGGACGGTCAAAAAAAAAAAAATAACACGCCAAGGTTGACTCAAACGAGTAACGTAGGCATGATCTCAGCTAGAGAGCTTATCTCGACGTCTGAACCACCTTCAGCAACAACATCATCAGCGGGCCCAAATATGGCACTCGAGTAATCAATATTAAACTTTCGAATTCCTAGTTCGCGTTTTGTCTTCTTCGCTAAGTAAAAACCAGAGCTTTTATTACCTATAGCGTAATGCCAAAGGTGACTGAATTAATAGGTAGACCAACCCCACAATAAATAGACGATCACTACTGGCCCGATATGTAGTATGGAGTCAGCAGTCAGAGTACGATGAGTATTCCAAGCTAAACCCTTCCGCAGTGCCTTTGATGTACATATTAGTTATGTACCACCGTTGCCGCGGCGCAACTTGCACAGACGCCTGGCGCAAATGATTTCAATCACTGGTATCATATCTTGGCATATCATTATTATTCAAGTTCCAATTTTTATTTATATATGCCATTGGCCTGGCACGAAGCACGGTGGCTGCATTGAAACAAGATATACACGGTTCTCTGTTTTCTTTAGGTGTATTCATTTGCAAGAGCAGTATATGATTAAAAAATAATAAGTGACGTGTTATTCACATCAGCACTTTAAGCCTTCTAGACTTTAAAAATGTCTGACCTTAATGTAGCTCATGGGAGAATTGTTTAATAAGTTTGTATATATACAAAACATTTACATATACTAAACTCTCGAGCGGTATCAAGCTATAAAAACATGGAGCACGAAGCAATGCTTGTCAGCATTGCAATATTAAGCTACATTGCGAGCATTCTTTAAAAGCATCCGACACAATTGCAATTTTAGTCTACCCAGCCTGGGCAAGTAGCATGCAAATAGACTTCCCAACTTGAACCACTGTCTGAAATTTTAATTTTTGCGACTATGAAAAGGTAAAGGGTTACGCATGTGAAGTAAACCAACTGTCACGTATTTCAGCTGGATCAGCTAAGTTTTTCGACGGTGGGCAGGAATCAGCTCATCCATCCAAACGAAACAAGGAACGCAAATATAACGAAGGCTTACAAGGAACTCATTAAGAAGGCGCTGAAAATCATGAAACCAAATATTACTGAGGAAGAACAAGCGTCGCTCGCTAACAAGATTTTTGATTTCGAAGGACAGTTGGCCAACGTAAGAGACAATTTTCGTATCTTGTGTCTCACGTAAGTGACGTTGAAAAGTGTTTAACAAAAGAAATGCATCAATCATTGTACCCATCCGGGGTCATGTAAAATTTCGAATTAAATCGTTCTTGTTAACAAAGACAGGTATAGCAGTGATGGGAACGACTTTTTATTTTTTGGAGCACACTTTGGAGCAGGAAAAAACACTGCTTTGGAGCAGCCATAAGTGTTTTGGGGCGGAAAGAAACGCCAGTTAAGGCAGACATTGCTGCTTTAGGAGCATATACAAAAAATTTCCCATACGTTAATTGGAGTTCATAGCATTGTTGAAGCATCATTTACAAATATTAATATTTCTCATGAAATATATTTGGGGCAACAATGTAAACTTCAGGCTGTCAAAAATGTGCTGCGTCATCAGCTACAATTCACGATTCTAGAATTTGTGGCATAAATCAAATCAAAGCAGGAAAGCTGAGTGCCAAATTTTCGAAGTAACCACAGTCTCAAATAAACGTTGCCGAATAAGCGGTGCACATAATGGGCATGAGATTAAAGCAACGCTGCCCATTTTCATCATACTAGCCTGCATATGTCTAATTGAAAAAAAAAATACAGAAAAAGCCACGTGATCCATATGCTTAATATGCCAGTACTTTTGCACAAATGAAATTGAAGTCAATAATGCTGCACACTAGTTGCACACTGGGATCACAGTACACAAATTTTATGTTTCTTTAGGACTTTTGGGTCAATCAAACAGTAAAAATTCATCATTCTCATTATCCCAATGTCATTTCAAGTGAGGTTTGGAGCAATCACTAACAAAAATTACTGTTTGGAGCAGCATGAAGTAGCTTTTTTTTTTGAGCGGTTTGGAGCAATTAGAGCAGCACTTCCATCACTGGTATAGGAGCGCGCAGTGTTGCCCTGCAAGGGAACGAACGCTAATCGAAGCGCCCCTTTGTATTAGGCCAATAAATTGGGCAAACTTTCCACCCGGCTCCTTCCTCATAGGTACCCCTCCCCCCCCCCCCCCTCGCCAAACCGCCATGGTCACCGCTATGAAGACAGGAATGTAAAGTCAAGGTCATACACGCCGTCCGAGTATAGTTACATCTCATTTGCTCATCTGCAGCACTGTTAAAGTGGAAGGCTGAACAAAGAGTTGAATTGGCGACTTCGTTGAGAAAGGCCTTCTTTCTATGGTGGACATCAGACAGGCTACTCACTGCTGCTGGCGATGGTTTGACGTTACCAACCACCGGATTGACGACGACGTCATAGTGGTGGGTTCCAGATTGCGACTTCCCGAGACTCTCATGAAATGCGACATAGAAATGTGTTGTGAATACAGCGTGGAAAGAGATGTGCACCACCACATTTCTACACCTGTAGAGGCGTGGCTCGGCCAATAGTAAAAGGAAGTAAACACGTATGGTTAAGGCATCAATGAAGGCTGATCCAATGATATATATATCGTTGCCCTTGCAGTGAGAGGCTTTAGTTACATATCTGAAAGATTACTCTCTGTCTCTCTCTCGCTCTGATATATATATATATATATATATATATATATATATATATATATATATATATATATATATATATATATATATATATATATATATATATATATATATATATATATATATATATATATATATATATATGTGTGTGTGTGTGTGTGTGTGTGTGTGTGTGTGTGAGAGAGAGAGAGAGAAAGAGAGTAATCTTTCAGATATATATCTAAGGCCTCTCGCTGCAAAGGTAACGATTTTTTTCGCGTCAGTGTTTGTACGCTGCCCAAAACTACAATGACTGATGTTCTGTTTTACTTTTGAGGTTTCTCGCCCTTGAAATTACGTGTTTTTTTGTGTTGCGAGTGTTGCATCGTTAGTTTTCGCTGTTTACAGTTGACGGCACCTCCGGAAGAGCGGCGAGACATACTCGCACTTTATCACAGAACTAACATCAGTGAACTCGAAAAAAACTTCTCTAATGTGAGTATGAACCACTGCGCCTCTTGCGAGGACCAGTTTGTTTGCGTATAGAAAATCTGCTCGAAATATACTCGGCATACCGTTTTAATCTAGGATTACAGCCAGACACCTGGTTCCATTCAGGTATCCTTATAAATGAATTCACTCGCCTCTGTTTTTGTAAGTGTAAAACTATAATGAAGACTCAGATTTAAACGTGCAATTATGGGAGCAAGAACGTTAACTAGAAGTTTTTCTCTCAAAAGTATGCGATATGTATATGCGTCTTGATGTTCGTTCGGTCAGTCTCGTTAATACATTCGTCCGCCCGCCCGCCCGCCCGCCCGTCCGTCCGTCCGTCCGTCCGTCTGTCTGTCTGTCTGTCTGTCTGTCTGTCTGTCTGTCTGTCTGTCTGTCTGTCTGTCTGTCTGTCTGTCTGTCTGTCTGTCAGTCTGTCTGTCTCACTCACCTACTGCAGCAAGACTTTCCAGAATCCCTGAAGTACGAGCGGAGTTACAGATACTAGCTGTGCTCTTTAAGCACTGTCTGGCTCACTTCGTACCTTCGAGCGCGCTAAAGGTTGCGCGGTGAAGGTGATGACAAGGGGACAAGAAGATGCGCTCTTTCGTCATAGGACGTCTTGATGCGGGGAACTTTTTTAAAGACGATAGTCTTTCTTGGGGACCTTCAACGGAAAAATTTTGGTCTGTCTATCTGTACAGTTGTCTGTTTGTCCGCCCTAACGATACCTAAAACGGCACCAAACGGCCAACCCCATGTGCAGCGCCCACCAATAATACTCAAGGTTTAGCGTTGATAGTTGTGCGATTGTCAATTGAAAAACAATTATTGCGCATATCTGAGGCGCCATAACAACATGTCTAGGTTTTGTATGTCTGCCTTTATACTAGAAGAGGCACACATAAGTAACTCTAAGGACTGTAGCGTTTAACGCGCTGCGCTGACAGTGCAACGCGATGCTCAAGAAAGTGTTTCCAGCACTTTGTTACGGCGGTACGGTGGTGGCACCTGCCCGTCGCTTTGAATTCTACACCTTATCATCTCCGAGACTGGCGCGCATCTTTCTCCGCAGTCACGCGCGCCTTCGTTTTCGAAGATAACTGCCAGATGGCGCTCGTGTCTAACGTGCCTAGATGTGCTTGTTCGCCCCCGTTACCCGCTCTAGGCACTCTAACGCAGCGCCTTTAGAATACCATTCACCGATTTTCTTACGCAGAACATGAAATAAACGTTTTGTTCACTCTCTCCAGATGCAAGACTATCGTCTTTGGCGACATTTACAGTGTAACACGTAGATTCGGGCCAATTTTTTGTTTTCATTTAGCGTCCCTCTAGCTTACAGTGACCCTGAGCACGCGCATAGGGGCAGGTGGCGGCATCCAGCGGTGGCCAAAGTAACTATGTAGCTCACGATGCTGAAATCAGCCAACGGCCGAGAACTTGGGTATATAGCACTGTATTCAGGGTACATATAATCATTTAGATCGCGTGTCTTCAAGCGCCTTGATTACTGATCATAGCGGTTTCTGAGGATGCTAAAAAGCTGTTGCAGGGCCTCTTTGACGTTGCTCGAACGCTGCGCACTCGCCTTCATTGCTTTACTGAACAAATGCGGACAGGATGTGTCTTGAACAGCAACAAAACACAGCGGCAATTTCAACTTCCGGGTTCTGGCTCTTTAGCAGATTATTAATTAGCCTAGTCAATAAGTCCACAAATAATATAAATGCAGGTCTATGTTCTGGAGTTCAGTCACGTTCTGATTTAGCTTTGAGTGAACACACTGGTAGCTTAACCGGTAAGGCGTCAAGAACACTCCGCTTGATTAACGTGCAACCTGAGAACGCAGCGCTAGGAAGACAGCACGCACAAAGGTTGCTGATGAGTCTCAAGATAAGACGCGTGCAACTGCTTCAGGTAGAGCAAGGTACACGCACTTCTTGAAGCCATAGCCCCCCTCCCACTCTACACAACCTGCCGTGAGCCATTCACGCGATGGAAGACGGTGGGCGCGTTAGCTCTCCGCTTGGGCAGTGATCGTGGCTGTAACTCGCCTCCATTCACTCTCACGCTTTCAGTCGCACATTAAACAAAGAATAAGTGGGGCGACCCGCTGGTCATTAAGGGTAACTAACTGGATTCCCAGAGAAGGGAAGCGGGTTAGGGGGAGACAGAAGGTTAGGTGGGCAGATGAGATTAAGAAGTTTGCGGGTATAAATTGGCAGCAGCAAGCACAGGACCGGGTTAACTGGCGGAACATGGGAGAGGCCTTTGTCCTGCAGTGGACGTAGTCAGGCTGATGATGATGATGATGATGATGATGATGAAGTGGGGAGACGTTATCGCCCTCCAAGTACGGCAAAATGCACCCTGTGTGTCCACATAATTGCTATCACAAAATAAAAAAGACAAGGCAACTCAGCTATCCCCTCCCCCCCCCCCCCCCCTAATCAGCCTCTCATGCAGAGTCGGCGCTTTCCTTCAACGAAACAGGGAGTTTACAAACTCTGATCTCAAACACTTTCGGAAGAGGCGTGGAAAACTTGTGATGTCGTCACGGTTGTAGGCGTCCACACGCTTACCGAAAATTATCCTAGAAGTGCGTCCAAATATTTACAGCTGGTAACACAAGTGGGAAAAAATTACGAGATCGAGGAGTCATAATAAAAGACGTTAACTCCGCAATAACAGCTAACACTGATTCACAAAAAGAAACAATTCTTCCGCCGCGTTGAGATCTCGGTATTTTAACGAACACATTCTGCCAGTTGCGAAAATTCTAAGCGATGTATATTAATACTGAGCTTTAGAAGGTACAGATCTAATGGGTTCTTTTCTTCCCAGGTTCCGCTGTTAAAGTTGCTTAGCAAGCAGTTCGCATATGTAAACATTACATTGAACGAAAGTGAAACAATAGAACTCTTTGCTCAGGAATACTACAATAAACTCAACGTTTTTCTGCAGAATGTTGACTGGTAAGTATATACATGTTTGAGCACTTTCTTTTTGTCGCGTATTCAAAAACGTATACGGTCGAAGGTCAAAACCGAATTGGCGAAGCTTGTATCCAGTCACGCAAACCTTGAAACAGAGAAACAGGACGATTCTCAAGACTACTCTGGTTGCTTTTTTTGGTTGTTTTAGACATTCACTATAGGCGATACAGGTTCTGCGTAGCGCCTAGGTTTATTGTTGTTAGGCTTTAGCTTATGTGATACAAGGTTGCATTTGCGTTGACTCACAGCGCGGAGATGTACGGGTCTAAAACGACGCGCAATCACCGACATGACACGGTTGTCTTAACTCCTGGTACCGTACTCGCGCTGGAAACTAAGCATTTGCAACTTCCATGTTAATATATAAGTGCTATAGCTTATCTAAGTTGTGCCTACATACGATGACAGACAGGTTAACAAGGAATCCGACCAACTAGCCCAAATGGTCGTTCTTCTTCAAGCATTAGCAACTCTCATAGATCTACAGGCGTGGGTCTACCATCGCTTAGGGGGGGGGGGGGGGGTCTTCTTTCAGACGCTGTTGCTTTTCTCTTTCCCTGCTACTCGCTGCACGTACCCGGGATCTTCGTCTCACCATCGTCACTTCGCAGCGATTTGTTGGCCGAATTGTTGCCTCGATTTTCAGTCGGCTAGTTGTGAGCATTAGAGAAAGAGAACACAAGGAGAAAGGCAGGGAGCTTAACCAGGACTGAGTCCCGGTAGGCTACCCTGCACTAAGGAAAGGGAGAGGGGAAGGAAAGATATAGAGGAGGAGATAAAAGGTCACTGACTGGGCCAACGCGTAACAGTTTCACCATCGCAAACGATGAAACAGGCCGGTGTCTTTGAGAAAATGCAACAGTGTTTTCGTTGCCTTTAGGAAATTAGACGGGCAGTGCCATAGTCCCAATACTTTCTCGACAGTGAAATCACTTCTGTCCAGTTGATTTTAAACACTGCGCAGGTGGAGCCTCTCGTTTGTGTATGTCGGGCAGTAACATGAGATGTGTTCAATAGTCTCATCGACGGTACAGTCGTTGCACTCCGCGCTGTCGGCCATCCCTATCTTAAATGAGTAGGCATTGGTGAAGGCTACGCCCAGACGCAGACGGAACAACACTGTACTTTCCTCCCTAGAAAGACCAGAGGGTAGCCGCAGTCGTAGAGATGGACCGAGAGAATATAGTCGATGATGTGCGAACTCTGATGACTGCCACTTCTGGAGTGTCATGTCCTGCGCCAGCTTACTTGGGTATCTAGCCGAGTCAATCCTAAATAAAGGTACGGACACAGGGTTTGCTTGTACTTGTGCATTTCTAGCTGCTTCATCGGCCAGGTCATTGCCGGAGATATCGCAATGACTTGGTATCCACTGGAACACAACGTTGTGTCCTTGTTCGGTCGCATAGTGCAGCATTTCTCTGATCTCCCATACCAGTTCTTCGTAGGACCCGCGACGAAGTGCCGACGAAAGACGTTGTAGAGGCGCCTTGGAGTCACAGAATACTGCCCATCGATTAGCCGGTTGTTGCTTGATATAATCGATGGCGCCTCGCAGGGCAACCATTTCCGAACCAGTCGATGTGCTCACGTGACAAAGTTTGTAAGTTATGTTGATGTGTCGCGATGGAATGACGGTGGCGCTGGTGGAGCTAGTCAGGGTGGTAGATCCATCCGTGTATACGTGGATTCTGTCAGCGTAGAAACTGTGTAAACAGTCCAGAGTCGCTTGCTTCAAGGCCAAAGCAGAAAGGAATTTTCTATTTCTTATTCCTGGGACTGAAAGGCGCACGTCGAGTTGTCGTAGGCTGCACAAGGCGGACGGTGAACGCGCCAAGGGCATAAAACCGGATGGTAGCAAAGCGCGGTGGGAGCTGACGACCTTAGAGAATGACGCCTGCGGTCGTTGTTCTGGCAGAAATGTCAAGTGGCTCAATACCATCCGTGAAATGTGCCGATTATGTGCTCTCAGCACGTTGGTTGTGACGTAAGTCGTAACCGGATGATCCCGAGCCAATGTAACTGTTCCAGCGGTTGAGGTAGTTTGTGGTAGGCCGAGACAAACACGTAGTGCATGTGCTCGCACGCTCTGAAGTGTTTGAATGTTTGTATTGCAAGTTTTAGAAACCAGAAGAGAACTGTAGCGCAGTGACACCAATAAAAAGTGCTTGGTAAAGCTGTAGCATGGAACTCAATGACGGACCCCATCTTTTTCCAGCGATGACTTTCAGGACGTGGACAATAGATACCAGTTTCGCTTTCGAGCTAGTCACATGAAGGCTCCAGGAGAGGTCGCGATCAACAATGACACTTAGAAAACGATGGCTACACTTGTAAGAGATGGGCTGGCCATTAATGCTTATCGGGTAACTTGTCATCGCCTTGCGCGTGAAGGCCACTAGTGCACATTTTTCAGTTGAGATTTTTAGGCCTTGCGTGCGAAGATAGTGAGATGCTTGCGACGCTGCCCTCTGTAACCCTGCTCGAACTTGTAGGCGTGTCAATGCAGATGCCCAGACAGAGATGTCATCAGCGTACATTCAAACACTGACTGTTTAGGAAGAGCTTCCACCAGGCCAAGCAAGGCAAGATTGAAAAGAACTGGGCTTAAAACACCACCTTGCGGGACGCCACGGAACGTGTAGTGGTCTGAGGTCGGGCCATCTTCAGTGTATACAAAAAAGAATCTTCGTGTCAGGTAGCTTCGGATCCATCGAAACATTCGCCCTCCCAGTTCAATTAACAGCAGTGTGTCTAATATAGCTTGATGGGAAACGTTGTCATATGCACCTTTCACATCAAGAAAGAGCGCAAGTGCTAGTAGTTTCCTAAACTTCTGCTGTTCTACTGATGACACCAAATCGATGACGTTGTCAATCGCTGAACGGCCTCGTCAAAATCCCGTCATAGAGTCGGGGTAAATGTTGTGCCGTTCAAAGAACCATTTCCCGGTATCGTGAGAATCATTGTTGATCCATGAGTTTCCCAACGCAGCTGGCGAGAACTACAGGCCGGTATGATGTCAGCACCAGAGCGGATTTCCCTGCTTTTAGAAGTGGCACAAGACGGCTCCGTTTCCATTCTTGAGGTACGATTCCATCTTCCCATGACCGATTAAATAGATTTAGCAGTTGTCGTCTAGCTGCTTGGCCTTAGTGACGCAGAACCGTATACGTTATTTCATCGGGCCCTGGTGAAGAAGAACGCCTACAGTGAGCATTAGGATTTGCCCTATTTCCGTGGCAAATACCTGCTTACGATGGTCACGGTGTTTGGGGAGGTCACATAGTGGCACACACACGTTCAGACTACGAGTATGATGGTTTTATGCGATCAACTCACAAGAAATAATTTGCTAAAAAGTTTCACTATTGAAAACAACCAAGTTATCAACAAACTCAGCTCTAGCAGTTTCAACGCGTGCTCTTTTTTCATTCATTATATTTGAACACCCACCAGGGAACTTCCAACCTTTACGACTGTAGTCACGAAACCCCGGTAGTTTTGATAATTTAGCCTATGGCCACATTTTGTAATGTCGGATACGTATCACAAAGATGTAGTAGCATGCTACACAACACAAAGTTGTTCTAATGTTGGATACGTATCAAAAACGTGAGGTAGTATGCTACACAACGCCAAGTTGTCCTAATGGTGGATACGCATCACAAACGTGTGGTAGTACGCTACGCAGCACAGAGTCAATCGTTATAATGCCATATACTTATTCCAAAGACGCAGTATAACACAACGAAAAGCCAGAAAACATTAAAGTTCAAGACCTCGGTAAACATGCAGGCATCTTAAAGTAGTTAGCACACCTCGTTTTCCTATTTATTTTCAGCGACTTGCTATACAACTACGCTGGTCTCCGACTCGTGCTGGGCTGGGCTGGCCGCGCATCGGCCGAGTTCCGAAATGCCTCGTTCAATCTGACTAAAGCATCTAAAGGCATCGTGACCGACAACGAGAGATGGGAAAAGTGCGTCGACACGATGAACGCCATGATGCCAGAGATTGTTGGCTACCTTTACGTCCAACACAAGTTCAGCGAACAAGCCAAGAAAGAGGTAAGAGGTCCATATAATAAGCAACCATATCGGGCAAGTTGGTATGAATCCATCTTGATAGGAAGCGCACAACTTTTACACGAGCTCCGCCGCGTTGGTCTACTGGCTAAGGTACTCGGCTGCTGACCCGCATGTCGCGGGATCCAATCCCGGCTGCGGCGGCTGCATTTCCTATGGAGGCGTAAATGTCGTATGCCCGTGTGCTCAGATTTGGGCGCACGTTAAAGAACCCCAGGTGGTCGAAATTTTCGGAGCCCTCCACTACGGCGTCTCTCATGATCATATGGTGGTTTTGGGACGTTAAACCCCAAATATCAATCAATCAATCAACTTTTACACAAGAGAAGAGACACAAGCACTTGAGCATAAATGAATCACAACACAATAAAGTACAAACGGCTACCGATGGTCACTTGTCCGCTGCAGAGTTGCCACTTACTTTCGAGTGAAATTCGCCAAACTACGAGCGAAATGGCGCCGAAAGTCGCCATGTTTCTTCAAATCTCGCCCCCCCCACACACATAAAAAAACAAAAGTCACCACTGTACATATGTGGCGTGCCCAGTGATAAAAATTCCAGATTATGCATAGCCCCCTGGAGTACGGTACTATCCGTAAAACCTAAGTTATATAGACATTTGTTAATACTAGCCACATTACCTTCACAACGAGACCACTGAGAAAGAGGCATGCATGCACTAGCAGCGTCCCTGAATGCTAGCGCCTCATAACAAAAGTTTGTGAAGATTTCAGTTGTAGCGAATACAGAATGGAGCAGTCGGTAGAACAAGAGAGGGACATCGTGCGTATCCCTCGTGTATATTTAGGAGAATTTCGCTGCAGTCGAATCATAAGTCCGATTGCTATGTGGGCTTTAACGTCCCAACACCACTATATGATTATGAGAGACGCCGAAGTGGAGGGCTCCGGAAATTTCGACCACCTGGGGTTCTTTAACGTGCACCCAAATCTGAGCACACGGGCCTACAACATTTCCGCCTCCATCGGAAATGCAGCCGCCGCAGCCGTGATTCCTGAGTCCGATAATCGAAGAGCCTAGTTACAAAGCGACGGAAATAAATTCGAAAGCACTGCGCAACCGTCGCAATGCCCACAACATGGGCTTTCATCGCGGTCGTAAGCTTGCGCTATGAATTCGCGTCACTAGTTTCTAAAGGCTGCTCGAGGGAGCCCAAGCTCTTGGCCTACCCAAATAGAAATTTAAACTCAACATACGAAATTCCGGGGGTACTACAGCAGCGAAAAGGCCGACAAGCCATTCACGACAGTTGGACCTGCGCTCGGAACACGCGACCTCTAACCGTCCCCAAGCCACTTCAGGCGCAAAACTTTGAAGACGCCTATAAAGCTCTTAAAGCACCTATAAACATACACCACCACCTCGCGGCACGCGAAGCAGTCCACTGACCTAAATTGCTGGGAGGTTGCCGGTGGACGCACCAGTGCGCCAGGATCTATAAAGTGAATTACAAGGTACACACGACAAGCAGGGCATACGTACTAAATTGCGCATATGTGTGCCTTCTACTGATGGGTGTAAAACTGAAAAAATAGAAATATTGTCACCCATTCGCTTTGAAGACAGTGAGTATAGAATGCCTAACTTCACAGAGTTTCCCAAAATCAACTAGAGGGCACTCTGGCACTGCGATCGTTAAGCGACCATGGGAATGATGGGTAGTACACGCATTTGCCTAGTCTTCGTACTTACGGGCGGCGAATCGTACTTGCGGCTTCGTTTATTGATGTGTTTCGGTTTTGTTTTGAAGGAAACATTTAACCCTTTTGAACTTAGTGACTTGATTCGATATGGTAAGCTTAAAAGAATAAGGTTTTGAAGTGCAAACGGTGAACATTTGCTAATTTATGTTTCAGTGAAAAAACAGCTCCAAGCCACACGAGAACACACACGGAGCCAGAAGCAGGCCAGAAGTACGAAAATTAGACAAATGTGTGTACTACCCACCATTCCCATGCTCGCTGAAGCGCCGTGTGCTGCAGCTCCCATAGACACTAGCGCCAGAGTTCCCTCTAGTGTATATTAGGAAACTCTATGCCTAACTCAGTTGAGACCTAAGCCGTAAATCGCCAAAAAACTCGCCATCTCACCATCCATGTTTTTAGGTCGCTAAGGGCCTCTCAAGTTTGCCAATTTGGCGAGAAAGTATCCACCAGTGGCAACCACGATCAGCTGTAACGAGTGCGTTTGTGTGCCGTTTCTTGACAACACACGCGTTTTATATCGTGAGAGAGACCTATGAACCCATTTGCGCGTCGGCCCAGTCAGTGACCTTTTCTCTCCTCCTCTATAACTTTCCTTCCCCTCTCCTCTTCCCCAGTGCAGGGTAGCCTACCGGGGCTCAACCCTGGTTAACCGCCCTGCCTTTCTCCTTGTGTTCTCTCTCTCTTGATTGTCGAAGCCGCAGAAATGACACGTGACGACTGAGTGTGGCAGCGCATGCGTCTTCCATCTCGCTCACACGAAAAAAAAAACAACTTAGTTTTTTGGCTGGTGTGATTGATAATAATGGATGAGTAATGTATGGCACGGCATGTGGACTTGCGGTGATTGTTCTACCTTTTGCTTTTCTCAGTTGTTATTTTTATATCTTTCACACCTACATATATATTCGAACGTTCTCCAATAAAAGTTTAGTTGAGTTATGGGCGCTCAGTGTCTCTTCAAAAGTTGTGCGCTCCTTACCAAGAGAGGTCGGACAGTTTACAAACGTTCGGCTATGAGGCTCTAATGAGGCTGCATTATCAACGAGTGGCGCTCAAAACATAGCGGTCATGACACGGCACAGCAGATGACACTATAACTTCCATCGATGTGACGGAGCATTCGTTCAAACATGCCATGTGAACACCACCTTACTGACTATGTGTACCAACACGCCCGGTCTACTTGCTTATTAACCTTGCTGACCTTTACAAGTGGCATTACATGGGAAACAACGCGCAAAAGCAATCGCGAGCCGCACGTCGCGGGTTCGAATCCCGGCTGCGGTGACTGCATTTTCGATGCAGACGAAAATGCTGTCGGCCCGTGTGCTCACATTTAGCGGCACGTTAAAGAACCCCAGGTGGTCGAAATTTCCGAAGCCCTCCGCTATGGCAGCTCTCATAATCATATGCTGGTTTTGGGATCGTTAAATCCCGCATATCAATCGATCAATGATAAGAATACGGCCAAAATCCGATTGGTCTCAGTGACTAATTAACAAAAGAACTTGCAAGTGATATAATGCTAACAATAACACGTGGTGTCAAACATTTCGTGTTACACGCAGTGCACTATTATGGCGGTTTCAGTGACGTCACAGCAAGCGTCACTGCATAGGAACGACAACGTTAGGGTAGACTTGAAATTTCCCCAGCACCCTTTATGCGCACTGAAAGGCCGATTTATGCGCACTGAAGATGTAACTGTCGAAGTTTTGTCACTCTTCAATTTATGATTTTCATTCATCAAGCAGCAAAATAAGCAGTGATTATAACACGCATTTGGTAGTCACTCATCGCAAGTTATTCTCAAGTTAATTGCGAGTTAGTGATACCATATAGCCAAGCGTCGAAAGAATTTTTAACCCAACTAAAGACGCATTCATACACACAGCTGGGCAGGTCGGATGGTCAAGACAGCTGACCAACGTACACACCAGAGAAAGAGGACGACACAGAAACGTAAAAACAGACAAAAGACATGGGTGCTGGTGTTTTTGCTTGTTATTGCGTCTCTGGATTCTCCTGCTTTCTGATGCGGCTGTCTTTACCTATCAATCAAGACGTACTTTGAAGTTTTTCTTGGTACCATAGAGAGTGCACGTGTAGAGAGACGCTAGTAAAAAGAATAACTAAGAGTTGGACTTACGGCGCACAAAACTTTGTCAACACGACACAGAAACTTTCAAGGTTGCGCAGCCTCTCTACCCTTCTCTATCACTTGTGAGCGAAGCCAACCAACCTAGCGAAAATCTACGTCCCTGTGCCAACAAAAATCAGTCATTTCGTAATTGTATGTTATCGCAGGTAGAAGACATCGTCGAGAGGATCAGGGCGATATTCAACGAAACTTTAATTCAGAGCGACTGGATGGATAACTACACCAGGTCCGCCGCAGAAGACAAGGTAGAGTGCAAATATTCTGCATTCTCTGAAATTCCAGAAGATTTTCGAGTTCATTTTGCAACAGTCGTTTCGTATGGTGACGTTTTCTTCGAAACACTGCTTAACATGTGGTGATTGGCACACTAAAACATCAGGAAAATACAAAGACATTAGAACTCGGCTCTTAAGCAACCGTTCCTGCATTAGGCGGCGTCGCCGTCGGTGGCCAAACCAATTGGCACGCAAATTATTATCAGGAAAGGATACCCAGAAACCATTGGCATTTTAGCCAGCGCCCTCTGCGTGGCAGTCGGGTATTCTACCACAAAGCCACGATATTGCCTGAAGCTCAATTGGAAAAGAGACTCCATAAAGTCGCCATGTCAGCCAATGAATTGCATAACCTATGTAGCATAGCGTGGCAAAAGAGTAAAGCAACAGCCACTCATTAAACAGTGGTAATTCCGATACGTGTGCGTGGTGGAATGCTTTGTAATTAGTTATTTCATACCATCATATAATGTCAACGGCAACACTTGCGGAGAGTGTCCTACGATGTGATTTTTTTTTCCTTCTGAAGTTGGTGAAGTACGAACCGTGGCCGTCATAATTTCCGGTGGCTTCAACGTTGATCCATTAAAACCAACAACGCTCGGTTCTTGCACTACCTCGTTTTTTTTTTATTTGGACAGGCGATCACAAGACCCCATTTTCACGTCTTAGACATGAGGCATGATTGACCATTTCTTCGCAGGACGTATCCACGATTTCCAAAGGGCTGTGTAGATAGAGAAGGGGACAAACTTCGTAAAATGTCATTTGTGCTGTGACGTGATGCCAGTTTTATGTGCAGTATGGTCCCCTGTTAAAGTGAACACTCGAATGCACACTATGAATATTCCTGGCCCTCTAAGAGCAAGTGGATTAAGAAACAATCTTCATACAAGTCAATAGTTTGTCAAGATGAGTCGGAACTTTTACCCACCAGTAGTAGTCTTATGCACATCTAAGCCACTATGATTCCGTAAGATAGCGAAATCTAAACATGCTGCTCACGCAGGTGTTTTCTTTAACAATGGACCCGTCTGTACAACGCCTTGAAAGGCGATATCGTTCTCTTTACAACAACGACTATACCGTGAGCGATCGCACGTCATGAACGCGTCAAGTCGTTAAGAAAGCTGGCCACTGAAGGTAATGTTGGCTCTGATGGGAGCTTTCGAGTCAAAATTACGCTGATATGACACAAACTGTCGACGCTGCAGGCACTACTTACCTAAGTTCATTAGCTAAGTGCATTACTTAACCCTACGTTTACACCTCTCACTGCGTGAGTACTGTGCATTAGCGATTGTTTCTTTGAATACGGTTTGTTGGAAGTTAGTGCTACTTTTATCCATGATGTCTGCTCACGCAGTTGGCCAATATATCATCCTTCAATGTTCTGTGATTCCCGCAAGAATTTCTAAAACTCGACCAGGCCACAAAACCAGACTCTTCATCGACCGTAGGGAGCAGTCATCTTTGGCAGAGAGATGCAAATCGGGCGGAGCAAACGTCCACATGCGTTCGACTCTGCCCTTATCGCATGTCCGCCTCCAGTATTCGCTCCTCCATCAGATTAGACGAAACCGATTACAAACTCCATGTTGTGGCAGGGCCTAGAGATAATTACATGCATTATGTATACGGTGTACTCCTGTTTGACCACTGTGGAGCTACCCAGTGTATGAGGTGGCCAGGTTCCCCTCAAGCTGCCTCAAGCTGCTCAATGCAGCTTTTTTTGCCTGGCGATCTTCGCAATCTTGTTGTCAATAAACCTAATTCAATTCATTTACGGAAGTCAAGAACATGTCTCGTTGCTGAGTGCACTGCACTCGCAAGCAACTCAATAAATAAGCGTCTTTTCGCCGTCAAAGTACAGTGCACTAGTCAAAGACCCCGATTCAGCCAATGGCATCACGGCCGCTTTGAGACACGCTTTGTGGCAGGCTGCTTTGTGATTCCTTTCGTGATCGCGGAGAAAAACGTGGCCGGCCATGACGTCACGATGACACGGTGACGCCACTGACTAGAGGGGGATTCCTTTGACGACTGAAAGCTGCTTTTTAGGGGCGAAGCTCCTTAGGGCGTGGGCTGTGCGTCCCCTGTAGCCTGTATGTAGTCACCTCTAGTTTAGTTCTTGCAGTGTTCACTAGATGGCGGTACCGTCCCCTGTATCTAGCCACCTCTAGTTTAGTTCTTGCAGTGTTCACTAGATGGCGGTACCGTCTCCTGTATGTAGCCACCTCTCGCTTAGTTCTTGTAGTGTTTACTAGATGGTGGTACTTGTAGCTGATGACGAAAAGATGCAAGATGTTATAAACTAGAAAGCGGTACTTGTAGTTGATGAAAGACGCGAGATCTTATAAAATAGGAATGATGTCACATATGGCGCGTGTCATTGGTTGAAGGCAATCGTTCGATTTAGTGCGGCGACGTACGCTAGGGGGAGCGATGTAATAAAATCGAGTGGGCAAAATGTACAGAGGATTCATGGTTTACCAGGTTTACCTCCGGAGCTTCGCCCACTCATCATCATTCACTTCGTGGATATGGCGGAATTTTTTTTTGTTAGTTGTATCCGAGTATCGTAAATTATGTCTACTCTGAAAACACGTGCATCATGCATTCGAAGCGCACGCATGCTACACAACGATCTTCCTTTGCTTTCTTCAGTATCATTTTTGGGCGTGGGAAAATCTGTAACGGCTATCTTCGTTAATGAAGCATTATGTCTCGCTGATAAGACGCACGTGAACTGCCGTGCACCTGTTATCATGGCACCGAAAGGCGACCACGGAATATAATTGATATTAAGTAATAGGACTGCACCACGGGGTTCGCAAGGCTTTTTAACTGACAGCTTAAAAAAGGGGGAGGTCTCGTCTTAGCCGTTGTTACCATATTTTTCAGCTGAAGCAGATGATTTCGAAAATCGGATACCCGACATGGCTTCTCAACACGACGTATCTCGACCAGCTATACAAATACGTAAGTACTCATTTAATTGTCAACCAAATTATCTTATTGATAAGGTATTCAACACTATCGCGAATTATGTGGCAAACATTTTGCATAGCCGATGGTATAAGCTGAATGACTGGTAATTATTTTGAATGAAGGCTGGCAATGAGCCCTCACTGAGAACCAGCTATAATACTATGATTGACACTGCCCAAGTATTACATATTTGTAAATAATCTCGAAGCGGCAGTGAAGTGAACTTTTTCTTTAATGAACTGATATTATGCCACGTTCGTTTCGTGTATGCGAGCGCCCTGCTTCAAGTATTCGCCGCTACGTATCTGCTATCACCGACTCGGGGAAAAAAAAAAGTCCATCACCTGATTTTCCACAGGAATATTATTGCGTTGCGTGAAGTAAAATGTGGTGTAACGTAAAATTATTTATATTTCCTGCTGTTAAAAGTTTGCTACTACTCGCAAGACAGTCTTGTACAAATGAATATGAAAGTCAAAAAAGACAGCCACCGGCAGACACACCGCTCTGTTGCACTTTAAGGGAAAACACACCAAATTAAATGTTATGATCATTTATACGGCAAACGTTTGGGAACAGTGCAATCACGGCGTGCAACCAGATAAGTCACGTGATTTTTATTGTGCTTCGCGGACATAAAAAAAGATTTGCACTAATGATTAATTACAGGCTTTGTGGTTACTAATATAAAATTATAGCCTGTCTACACGGGTGTTTTCTGAACTGTCTTACAACTATTTAGTTCGACTTTTCACCAAACTTTGCTGTTCCCGCAATTGGTTAATTAATCTTGCTAACCAAAGGACTAAGTAAAACACAGAAAATAGTGCAGTTTACTCTGTCTAACAGTCAGCCTCATTCATTCCATCATGGTGCGTTAGAGCGCGTCCCTATATCGTGATGATGATGATTTGTGAGGTTTAACGTCCCAAAACCACCATATTATTGAGAGACGCCGTAGTGGAGGGCTCCGGAAATTTCGACCACCTGAGGTTCTTTAACGTGCACCCAAATCTGAGCACACGGGCCTACAGCATTTCCACCTCCATCGAAAATGCAGCCGCCGCAGCCGGGATTCCATCCCGCGACCTGCAGCGGGTCAGCAGCCACGTACCTTAGCCACTAGACCCCCGCGTCAGGGCCCCTAAATCATGAAACTCCGGCTGAAGTTAGCGGGAAAACCCTGCACACAGACGGAGGAATTGTCTACACGGCCTCGGCTTTATCACATTCCACTGTAAAAATGACGTGCATCTGACCCGAATACGTAGTGTGAATGTTAGACGAGAACCTTTGTGTCTAAGCAGTACGAAAGTGGTGCTACAGAATGACGTGGTCGACGAGGTACAGTGTGGGTATCGATTCACACAGTGTGGGTATCGATTCATTTCATACTCGCCGCTGCTACCACGTGATAATCACCATGTCTGAGTGAGTGTGCTTTTATTTTTTTTAGAGTAATACTCTGAACCAATGTTTAACATTACAGGTTCCAGACCTAAACATCAGCAGTTCCTTTTTGGAGATGGCCAGTCACATAAGTTCGAATAACTGGAAGCGGGAACTGTCCCACTTGGGAAAAGAATACGACGCAAAATCCGTGTAAGAATGAGAAAGCTTTACATATATCATTACCTTTCTTTACATCAGACGTTTATTTGATCAAATTGATCATTTTTTTTGCTCGAGGGCATTCACAGCCACTTGTTTCGCGACATACAAATTCGGTTGTCTTGTTTCTACTACGTATAGTGGTGTTGTGGGCCCAGCGACAACTTTCTTTCGGCAAAGTCATGAGCTGCGCAGGCCCCTTGATTGATTGATTTGTGGGGTTTAACGTCCCAAAACCACCATATGATTATGAGAGACGCCGTAGTGGAAGGCTCCGGAAATTTTGACCACCTGGGGTTCTTTAACGCGCACCTAAATCTGAGCACACGGGCCTACAACATTTCCGCCTCCATCGGAAATGCAGCCGCCACAGCCGCGATTCGAACCCGCGACCTGTGGGTCAGCAGCCGAGTACCTTAGCCACTAGACCACCGCGGCGGAGCCTGAGGAGCAGTCGCTCATCGCGTCGGCTCCGTGTTTTCTGGATGTTTCGCGGCGGAAATCACCATATTCAGCGTATTTGTCGTTACGAATCGACGCCACAAGTCATCGCGACCATCCTGACGAAAAATCAGGTGGGAGGACTTGCATTTGACCATTTTATGCCCGTTTTTGTGTTCCTTGCGCCGGAAGAAGAGCCACCTGCATAGCGTTCGCCGTAGACACCGCCGTCACCGCTGCGACGCAGCTAGCGTCGCGAGGAACCACGAAGAACGTGGCACCGTTTTTTCTTCGCGGTGTCCCGACAAGACGCCGGGTGAAGACTTCGAGGGCTCGGCGCCCTACAGGTACGAGGTTCCGTTATCAAAGATTTGGCTAGTACGCGACCACTACGGTAATTGGTAGCCATCGCCACGAGCCTTATGCTCGTCCAAGTGCGTTAAACCACATGAGTGATACTGCAGGACACAATGAAAAGCCTGGGGGCTTACAGGTGCGTCCAAGCATCATAAAGTGGCACGTTTGCAAATTCACAACCGCGAAATGGCTCAAGCGAGCACAGCAGCATTGGAAGACGATGAAGCTGAGAGCAAGAAGCCTCGCTTAGAAGAGAATCCTCTCGACGATAAAACGTCAACTTACCACCTAAGTGATGAAGAAGACATGGGCGAAGAAGAACCATTTACGTTGGTTACTTATAAAAAGAAACGAGCAGAGGGTATCCCAGTCGTCTTTCGTTCAACAGCTGAAGGTGCTAGCTTCTGGAAAGTGAACCCCAATCGAGTGTCAGCTGAAGTAGTTTCCGCTGCTAAAGAAAAAGTGCAGACATTCAGAACGAACAGAGATGGAAGCTTTAATGTCAGCGTTGCTTCCTTAAGTTCAGCTAAGCGACTTCTGATGCTTTCAAATGTAGGTGGCCTGGAAGTTAAGCCTTTCATCCCAGAGTCATACACTCGGAACGTTGGGAAAGTAAAACATATTCCTCTGCAGTATTCAGACGTACAACTCCTAGAGTACTTGAGAGATGCAGGGGTTATATCGGCGCGACGGCAAATAAAATACTACCGCCAGGAAGATGGAGGAGTAACGACGCGTCCACTTCACTCAGTGATCCTGACTTCTCGAGATGACCGCCCGATTCCAGGAAGAATCTACTTAGGATTCACCAGTCACCCAGTGGAAGAATATCTTGGTCCAGCACTTCGGTGCTATAACTGCCAGCGATTCGGACACATGGCGAAAAGTTGCCGTAACACACGCCGGTGTAAGATCTGCTCAGAAGAACACCATCATAAGGAGTGCAAGTCTGTTCTTCAGCCTAAGTGTGCAAACTGTGCAGGTAATCACGCTGCCTCATATTCAGGCTGCCCGCAAAGTAAAGCTGCTGCAAAAATGCGTCAGCATGAGCTCATCCATGGAAGAAAACCGCGCCCCAATGAACCATCTCCAAACCCTGAGATTGTTCATCCTGTACGTGATCCACCTCAGCGGCCACCGCAACAACAGCCGACAAGCACGCCAAGAGAACCGCCAAGAGAGACGCCAAGAGCACACTCGAAAGACCACTCACGAGAAGTACCTTCAAGTAACCAAACCTACGCGTCAAAGCTACGAACGCCCACGGGACCTCGGCCGGAAAGTAGCAAAACCGACAGTGCCAGTGTTCGCCCCAACTACAACATCGAAACGCCAAGTTATTCTCAACAGGCCTCAGAAAATCAACCATTCAATGGAGACCGTGCCTCTGCATCAGTCATGCAATTGATTCTGCCAATGCTTTTCGCAGCACTTAAGGCAATCCTGTCTGCTCTACCGGAAGCAAACAACCTGCCAGAAGTAAAAGCCCTGCTGCCTCTGGAAGCACTACTGTGTCAACAGTCCGGGTCAAACCTGCGACAAGTAAGATATGAATAAGCGCTACAAAGATGTCTCCATATACCAGTGGAATGCCAATGGTCTTCGAAGGAAGTGTGCTGACTTCCGTAAACTCCTTCTGCAGTATAATTTTCCAATACTTTGCATCCAAGAGGCAGGAATGAATGATGATTTCCGCCTCTCCAACTACGTGATATATAAGTCATCTCATCGAAGTGGTCCTAGCAGAGTACATTTGTGCGTCAGAAAGGACCTACCTTCTCATAAAGTTAACTCAAGTGATTCGGACTTCCCGGAATTCGTCGCTTGCAAAGTATCCTTTGGTGAGCAGTGCTTTACAGTGATCAAATTTTACCTACAACCTTCAAGCCGCATTTCGGTGGAAGAGATAACAAATATCTTCAACGTTTCTAATTAATATACGTTTATATGCGGAGACTTTAATGCGCACAACATAATCTGGGGTAGTGATCGATGTGATGCACGTGGGAACATTGTTGAGTGTGCCGCAGACAAATGCAATTTGACAATTTTAAATGACGGCTCCCCAACTTTTCTCCGAGGGCATAATTACTCTAGTTGCATCGATGTAACCTTGTGTTCCCAAGATCTAGTGAATGGTGTGGTATGGACAACGGATGTAGAAACACGTGGGAGTGACCATTTTCCCATTCTAATAAGTCACCCCTACTTGCGAAAAGACGACACCAGACGCTGCAGCAAACTGACGAACTGGAAAGCTTTTCGGCACCACCTAACAAACCAAAATAGTGAACTCACGACAGTTGAAAGGTTTACTGAATTTCTGCAAGGTAATGCGAATAAATGTACAAAGAAAGTCCCGATTCCGAAAGACTATGCTGCAGTCGATGGAGAGTATGAACATCTAAGAGCCATCAGACGACGTTCAGAAAGGGCATATCGACGCAGCGGAAGTTTAGAAGCATACAAAAATGCACAGAAAATCCACAGTGTAATGCGCAGACGGCTAGAAAATTTAGGTAAACGACGCTGGCGTGATTTCTGTGGCACGCTCTCTCCTCACACACCTGTTCCAAGAATTTGGCTTGTAATTCGAGCACTTAGTGGCCCTGTATCACAGAGCTTCCCATTTCGTGCTCTTGCTGTAGCTTTAGACAAACCGGAAGCTGTGGTAGCAGATGAATTTTGTCAACTTATCAGTAGGCCCGCCGCATCACAAAGTGCCTTATTTGATCATTCTGTCGCATTAGCCAGCCAGAAAATTAATGCTTGCTTTTGGGCCCAGCATCCTCAGCTAGACCCTGTATTTACGTTAAGGGAGCTGCATTGTGCTATAGCATCATGTCGTCAAAAATCGGCCTCTGGACCGGACGGCATTACGTACAATATGCTAAAGAACCTCGGGCCCACAGGCACAACTATTCTCTTAGATATTTACAATAATCTATGGACGCAAGAAATTGTACCTGAGTCTTGGAAGTCTGCTCGCATCATTCCGATCTTAAAACCGGCTAAGACACCCTTGAACCTTGAATCCTTCCGTCCAATCAGTCTGACAAGCTGTTTATGTAAGGTAATGGAAAAAATGATTGATGCGCGACTTCAATGGTGGTGCAACAGAACTGGTGTATTCTCCAACTACTTGACAGGTTTTAGAAAACAGAGATGTACAATGGATGCAATACTGGACCTAGTAACGTATGTGGAGCATGAACGCGCCTGTGGTAGTTTGACGGTCGCAGTGTTCTTGGACATCAAAAGGGCATTTGACACAGTCAGTCACACTCATGTTTTGCTGAGTATGTTGGAACACGGACTGTCCGGCAGGTCTTTGCGGTGGGTATCCAAATTTTTATCAGGTCGTAAAATATTCATTCAGACGAGCGAAGGAAAAAGTGCAGAACACGACCTCAGACAGGGAGTGCCACAAGGAAGCGTACTCAGCCCTTTTCTTTTCAACTGTGTTATGGCTGATTTAGCTAAAAGACTGCCTTGCAGGTTGAAATACTCCTTATATGCAGATGATGTGTGCATTTGGGCATCTGGCACGGACATACGGTTAATTCAGATTGCATTGCAAGACGGAATAAATATTATCAACAACTTTTTAAAAGAAAGAGGAATGATTCTATCGCACGCAAAGACAGCTGTATTGCCCTTCACCCGTAAGAAGTTAAAGAACTTCAATCTCAATTTAGAAGAAGAACCACTAATGATTGTGACACAGCATCGATTTCTCGGAGTAATACTTGATAGGCAGCTATCATGGGCACCTCACATAAAGAAACTCGAAAACGAGGTGAATACGCTAGTGAATATACTCCGCAGAATTGCTGGGACATCATGGGGCGGATCTGTATCATCCATGCTCACTGTTCACAATGCTTTAATACGACAAAAAGTTGCATATTCTGCAGCAGTGTTACACGGCCTTTCCCGCACTTCAGAGGAGCGACTTCAAAGACTATTAGCTAGGGGACTGCGCATCTGCATAGGTGTTCCATGAGCGACTTCCAGCAGCCTTGTCATAGCAGAGACTCGACAACCACCCTTTCCAGTCATGAGAACAATTGAAACATGCCGCCATTTTTTTCGCTTACAGACGCAACACAGGGACCACCCATTGGCGCTGGAGATTTTACTAAGAGATAAAAGCAATGCTCATAACGAAGTACAGAGTAATGTACATATATTACCCGGACATGAATTTTGGAACTCTGAAATGGACTATCCTCCATGGGTGCTTGCTACACCAAGCATTGAATTCTCAGTGGATGGCATTATTAGAAAGAGAGACATGTTCATCCAAGCTGCTCAACAACTAGCGCTTTATCAGATACACATGCGGTATCCAGGGTACATACATATTTACACTGATGGCTCAAGTACTACAACGTCTTCAACATCGGCATTTATCATACCACAGCTAAATATTCAGGAATCGTTTAAATTATGCCGCACGACGTCATCTACAACATCTGAGCTCTTCGCTATTCTGTATGCTCTAAAGTTTATAAACTCGGTAGCAGACGCTAAAAAATGGGTACTTTTCAGTGACTCACAGGCTGCATTAGGATCACTCTCCAGTACAAACAGGACAGTAATAAGTGATAGTATGACATACGAATCGCTGAAGGAGCTCACTAAAGCAAAGAAGGCGCAACATGAGATCAAATTCCAGTGGATACCTGGCCACTGCAACATTCCTGGAAACACAGCTGCCGATGAAGCAGCACGACAAGCACATCGTAAAGACGTTACTGTTTCTTTACCGATATCGAAAAATGAATTGCGTAGTATTATAAAGAATACAACTTTCAGAATGAGCAAAACTGCTTGGTTTCACCAAAGTACAAAGAGCTGCGATTTATACCACATCGATCCATTTAATGAATTCAAAATTACGCTGGCATTAGATAGAAGGATGGAAACTCTAATTCACCGATTGAGGCTAGGCACCGCATACACAAAACATTTTTTGCACAGAATCGGCAGAGCTGAAACTCCCAAATGCGATTGTGGATTTATAGATGAAGACGTATGTCACCTTCTCATACACTGTCCACATCATGACACGCCAAGACGCCGTCTTAAAAGTGAACTGTTCGCATTGGACCACAGACCATTTAGCATGAAAAAACTTCTGGGCCCGTGGCCAACTGGAGTTTTACAGTCCCACGCTTTAAAAGCATTAACACGTTTTTTACAAGACAGCGGGATCGCTGACAAGTATTAACAAAGAACAAGCTTTCATTTGTAACACATGTACTTATTATATACAGTATCATGTGACACCCATCACGTGTGTGTTGTGAAATGAATGACGTGTCGACTATTATGTACATACGAGCGAATGCATCTTTATAAGGACCAGACGTGTGCTTTATTGTTTTGTTGTTGTGTTTTGTGTTTGTTGTTTGTGTTTTGTTGTTTCCAGAGACTTCTTACAATGACTTTCAAACATTTACTTACCATTGTGATATGTACGTATAAGTGTGTCTTTGCATATCTGTGCCTGAGTTTTCTATTTTTCATGCACTGCTTTGTATGTTTTGCTTCAAGATACGTGTTCAAGTTTCAATTAACGGCTAAGCAGTAGCCGGCGCCATAATGGTGCGCCAACATCTCCTTATATATCATATCAATAAAAAAAACGGCGGGGCCTGTATGCCAGGGCATTACTGACAGAACATTAGAGGCTAATGTTGCTTCAGGGATATTTAAATTTGGTTATAAAGTGAGCTTCGGTGCTCATCTGAGTTGGCGGGGCCTCGCGACGACGCCCCTATAGTATTACGTAGACCAAGGCCCAGCGTGAAGTTCCTCGAGTAAAGCGAGCCACTGTTGTCGACAATTCCCCGCAAATGGCAAAGACTGGCACTGGCATGCGGCGAGTCTTATATCATATTAGCACAGCGATAGACAACGAGCAGTTACGACGTAACTACTCGTAGTCTTGCGCTGTGCAAATATGTTGATTCCCGATCACGAACTAGCCCAAGCATCTGTCTTATCGAGTCTTATATCGCCCCTCTCGCCCTGATGACCAGCTGCTCTCAAAGTGGCTTTGAGCTGTTTACGCCACGAATGCTTTCATTTTCTCTGAGAGGGCACGCCTAACAGGCTTTACTCATATCGAAGCACTCACTCCCCGTCTCACTGCCATGGTCACCGGCGGGATTCTTTCTTGAGGGGTGCAGATCAGTGTTGCATCGCGGCTGGGGATGCTTGAGTGGGGCAAGTGCCCCTTTTGCATCCTTCCCCCCTGCCGACGCTGTTAAGGTCGAAGGAAGTTGATGATGGCAGGAACAGAGGGTTTTTCTTTAGGGTAGCTGGCACCCCGCCGTTGTCCGAAGGCTGATCTTCGCCAGTGAGGAGACGCATTTAGTAAGAGGTAGAACGAAAGATTTATTTACATTATCGAAGAAGGATAGGAACTGTACAGGGATCCAGAAGATCCCGCAATATGTACAACAGAGGTTGAGCTCATGACTTCGTACAAGATTCCGCTCACATGATTCAGCTCTATTTACACAAATGGTTCGGCTTTTATAGCCCGCCGTCACCGCCGTCAGAAGGAGGCGGTGATCACTCTTGCCACAAAGCAGGGGACGAAGTCTTTGTGGTCCACCCACCAGAAAGGGTGCAGATATTGCACCACTCGGCTGGGCGAAACGGTCCAATGGTAACAGGATCCACCACACAAACACGCACCTGCCCCACGCCTTGAAGGCACCGCAAGGTGAGGAGGTAGATCCCGGAGACGGAAGGTTGAGCTCCTCCGGGGTGATGGCCGCTAACCCAACCACACACAAAGTGGTTCTAAGAGGGAAAAGAAGAGAAAAGTGAGCCCCGTAACTGTCTGCTTCAGGGAGCGACACCTCAACAGTAGCTCACAAGGGATGGGGGCGATGAGGAATCAAAAAAAATAGGATTAAAGGGTTAAAGAGAGAGAAAGATGCGCTAAGCCAGCGAGCGAGGACATATCGAGGAAATAGGAGAGATAGGAAAGATGGAAACACGGTCACAGGAGTCCGAGGACGGGGCACCACTTGCGAGAGCTCTTGTCGGCGTCAGGAGATGGCGTAGGGCAAGTCCGGTAGGTCAGAGCTGCGCTGTCGTCGAAGGTCGGCGTCAGGAGACGACGTAGGGCCCAGTCAGCCAGAGCTACGCTTACGTCGGAGATCACGAGGGCACAACCGGTCGGCACGGAATCCAGCGAGCGAGTCCACCCAACAGTCAGCAGCGGTCCACACTGTTTTCAGCTTCAGGCAGTCCAAATGCTCGATTCCGGTGAACGGCTTCTTCGACGCGTTCCCACGCTTCCGTGCTGTCGGTGCGCTGAGATGGCCTCGCGTATATGACAAAAGCAGAGTCTTAAGGAGGCCCGCCACAGTGGCGCCTTTCCCCCCGCTGTACGAGCTCGTTCAACAAAAGGCTTGCCTCGCGAAGCTTTCGTTGAGACCCGACTGCTTCCCGGAACGTCTACCGGACAGCGTCTTGTATACTGGGCGCCGATGGGGTTGAAAGCCTCCCCAGTAGACCAGCTTACGCACAATGGCGTCTGCCAAGACGTCGGTTAGGTTAGGTTAGGTTCAAACGAAACAACGCCTATGCCCACATTGCTGTGCGCATAGCACCAGGTTTGATAACAGCAGTGCCAACGTCACCGAAGCTTGAGCGCACACGGCCTTGGGTTTTCCCCCTCTGTGGGGGCGCTATAGCTTCTTACCATTTTAGGTGGGTGTTTCGAAGCGACTCAAAAAGCGCGCACAATTAGCTCAGCAAGTTTCATTCCATGCGATATGTTGCATCATTTACGACTCACTATTATAATTGCATAACGCAAGGCTGCAAATTACAGGGAAAGGTCACAAGCAAGAATTTCGCTTTTAGGGTCCCTCCAAGTCCAGTACTGTTCGAGCGAAGTGCCACCCCCCCCCCGCCACATATATTATGACCCGCGAAAATTCAGAACTCAGCCGCCAACGTTTGCCAAACGCGCTTAAAATGCGCACACTCTATTACTTTCTGCTTTTAGTGGGCTAAAATTACGCTTGAACAATCATTAACACATATGAATGCTTCTTTTTCTCTATACTCGTCGACTGCAGTTGGATCGTGGGACCAGCGATCGTGAACGCCTTCTACAATCCATCTGCCAACGAGATGGGTAAGAGCGTACCCGCAGAGATTTAGTATATTTTCCAAACTCTGCGTTCCTAATTTTTCCTGCATCGCTGATGCCATTATATGTACTTACCTCACCTGCGAATGCATTTATTACGCGATAAAGTAAACACCATGCCCACTTGTAACTGTAGCGACGAATGGGGCATCAACACATTCATCATTCATTTTTGTGAGCTCATATTTAGCCGACTAAGCCTGCAGTCACAGTCATGAAATATTGCCAATCGAGATTGAACCCAGAAAGCTTCAAGAAACCAGTATTATGGGTACCTTTGCGCAATTCTAAACTTCATGCAATATCGTCTGCCCGAAAGATCTCATAACGTATATCATTGGGCAAGGGTTAGAAACAAATATAGTGCACGATTACTTAACTGAACGAAGTACCATGTATTATTTTTTTTTTCAGTGTACCCCTCGGGAATACTGCAAGGCGTGTTTTATCAGTACGGGCTTCCACGGTAAGTGACGAAACGCTAGTTAATATTTCTTGTTAAAGAATACTAAAATGTTTTGCCGCCAATATTTTTAGCCCAAACGAATGGCTGGGTGTCATAGCTGGTTGACACATGTCCTTGTTTTAAGTTAGAAGCTGCGTAATAACGTACTTGGAGCATTTTTTTTTTTACAAGTCAAAATGTCTAGCGGTATAGCGTCGTAAACGAGAGGAAGTGAAGTTATCTTCACCAGTTATCTTCACCAGAAACTAGTGCACCAAATGTGCTTCCGGCTGTCGATGCACGAGGGCCGCTGCCGTTGGAGGCAGGGGTAGTGAATCGCCGCCACCGGATGCGGGTGCAGCCATCACGCACTCACAGTCCTCTGCTAAGAAAAAACACGTAATAAACCCCTGTATGGCAACGGTCGCATATTCCGAGTCGAATTGCAATGTTTCCTTTTACTTTTATATTTTTTGTTTAATGTCCATCTAGGCTAGCCCCTACGTGTAGTGACGCAAGAGATTTTGAAACGTTGACATTATGGTTCTCCGTCGAAGTTCCATAGGTTTTATGGACGAAACGTTTTGTTAGGCAAAGTGAATAATGGTGGTGTCTTTTTGCGCACAAGCACAATACCATACGGAGGATGAATGCTGTAATTATCCAAAAGTTATAGAAACTACGCGCTGCTTTTTCCTACGCTTTTTTTCTCCCCCAAGCCTTTAGTTAGAATATTTTCCCGATGTCGAAGTGCGGCTGCATCGTATACTCGCTACTTCGCTAAACTCTACTCGAATTCAAGCCGATTCTATATTTACACTGCAGTTCTCTAAACTTTGGAGCAATTGGCGTGGTGGTCGGACACGAAATGACTCACGGCTTCGACGACACGGGTAAGTATCAATAAATACGTCCCTATTCTGAAAAGACACACGCGAACATAACAGTTTGAAAGAACGATATTTTTCATCCATGTTTCCAAAGCGGACTTTCACAGAGACTGTTATACACTGACAGTGGTCTCGTTTGAATTCACAGGATTAGCGTATACGACGTTGTTGTGTGTGTGTCTGCTCCGTAACTCTGTCTCTCATTCTGTCCTATTAACCTACAGGTAACTTTTAAACTCCCCCAAGTTTTCACTCTGTGCACGATAGCCTACAGGTATTTTAGGCCGGTTGACATCCTTAAAAAGGGCGCCCAAACCACACCGGATTCAATGGTGAGAAGTCGCTTTGTCGCCTTTACCGTATACTCTTCTACAAGCACTTTCTCCTCGCCATCCCTTTCATGATCGGAGCACCTTAAAACCCCACAATGTCCTTCCGTCTGTAAAAACACAGCCAGGCGTCTACAGCAGATGTATAGGGCAAAACAACCGAATCGACCAACTCCGTTACATCACGATGCCACCAGGGGTGGCTGATTTGGCGCGCGCCTTCCACAGTCGTGCCACTCATTTGTCCGTCCATCTTTCCATCTTTTATCCCGTAGTCAATTACAACCTACGAATAAATACGCACTCCGGCGCCAGTACTGCAGCACGCCTGTCTTTCATCTGTGCAACGGAGCAATGATTGGCGATTTCCATCCTAACCACCAGCACATTTTTCACTGTAGCGCACATACTAAGCATAATATAAATTAAAAGTTCATCGTTACTTGTTAAAATGTTATGTGCCACTAAACAGTGAAGTCGGAACTTCTGATGAAATTTGACAAGTAAAATTTTTCGACCGAAAACTAGCGAAGTAAATACGTGCCTGTGCGGCCAAGTGGTACGCCCGAAATCCGTGACATCTTCCCAACGTCACGTAAATAACCGACATCGATTCGATAAGACATTTATGCTAATTCTTGATTGATTGATATGTGGGGTCTAACTTCCCAAAACCGTCATATTATTATGAGAAACGCCATAGTGGCGGGCTCCGAAAATTGCGACCACCTGGGGCTCTTTAACGTGCACCCAAATCTGAGCACACGGGCCTACAGCATTTCCGCCTCCATCGAAAATGCAGCCGCCGCAGCAGGGATTATATCCCGCGACCTACGGGTCAGCAGCCGAGTACCTCAGCCACTAGACCACAGCGGCGGGGCATTTATGCAAATTCTGCCTGGGTGGGACGGTGACCTCTGTGGAAGGAGCTTGCATTAATTCTTAGGCTGTAAGCGACTTATAGTCGTCCTTAACTAGTCGTCCATCTTCCCGTCTTTTATACCTAAACGTAGAGATTATGGACCTTAGGATAGCTTAGCCAACACGTCATCATTTACTTCGTGGATATGCCGTAAATGCTGTAGGCCCATGTGCTCAGATTTAGGTTCACGTTAAAGAACTCCAAATAGTAGAAAATTCCCGAGCCCTCCACTATATACGGTGTCTCTCTCGATCACATCGTGACTTTGGGGACATTAAACCACACACACCAATCAACTCGTGGATACGCGTGGATTTTCTTTCTTCATGAAACTGGTGGTATGTCGGCGCTAAATGAAATCGAGTCGGTCAAGATTTCGCATTTTTAAACTACACGTATGTCCGCTTCCGCAGTCGCAGATGGAGAAAAAGAAGTGAAATCAGCTTCATTATTATTCCTGCAAAATTGTTCCAACACAAACAGGAGCTTTGTTTAGCCACGATAATTCCTATTCAAGGTAATGAATGATTGATCTGAACGAGTGACAAACAACTATTGCAATCCTTTAATTCTGCCTAGGGTGTCTATTCTCTTTTTTTATCTCTGGAGGATGGCTTCTATATTGAATAGAAAAAAAATCTCACTGAATTAAGTCATAGATTCTTGGCCATCCCCTTAAGTGGGTACGAGCCGTGATTGTGGAATCATCATCATCATCATTATCATCATCTTTATCGCACACGATACGCACGCGAAGTCAGAGAAAAGGATATTTAGTAGCCCCATTACAAAAGCTAGGAATACAAGTAAATGTGCCAGTACTTTTACCACTTGGCGGCACTTCATTTGGTTACTGCCACAGGGATACATGCTCCACTGTGTTCGACTGTCCTGTGTTTAGCTTGATATTGCCGCTTTTGTTGCCACAGTTGCCATGGGGATATGGGGCTTTGTCAAGCTGTTTTATACAGCTTTTTTTCCTCTGTCCCAGCCACTTACTGTACAACTGTACGTGGTATAAATAAACTAAACTAAACTAAACTCAACTACATCAATGCAACTGAAAGATTACCGTGCTAGTGAGCCCTAACCTTTTCAGATCTTTAGTTTATAATTCGTAGCGATGTCTGTCAGGAACAAGAGATGGTTTGACCGCTTGCTCAGCAACAATTTTTGTTTATTGGCAGTATTATCTCTAAACTGATTTTTCAGATTGGCTTTAATTTCATTTTAGTTTCATTTAAGTATCCCGCCGCCCGGTTCTTGGCTTATATCCCCCTCTGTGGGTCAGCGCCATCCATCTGAGGTCATCAGCATCAGCAACAAGGCAGTACGTGCATGAGGCTAGGAGACAATTTTGCAACAGATATATCTCGTGCATCGATCAATCGAACGCTCATTTGATCCTGACGTCACGTGAACAAACAGCTCGCGTCAAGGATTGCACGCGAAGAGGAGAAACGGCGGGAGAGAATAACTCACTCGTTCTTTGTATCTTCCACGGTTGTTCAGGACCCCTTTTAATTAATTTGCAGTATCCCCTGTTCCTTCCTGCCTCCTTGTCAATTATCGTAATAATTTAGAACACCCGTACTTTTTTTTACCAGAACGATGCGAAGTATTCAGTCCGCGTCTTGTTTGCAAAAGAAAGAAATCGCTTTTGTTCCACGCAACTTATCCGATCATATCTATTGGTGTACAGTGTTCTTTATAGGTATACTTAATAACGCAATCAAGGCGATGACGTCACTTTCGACGAATGCAGCTTTCCTTGGTGTGCATGACAACGGAGTATGGATTTGTGGGGTTTAACGTCCCAAAACCACCATATGATTATGAGAGACGCCGTAGTGGAGGGCTCCGGAAATTTCGACCACATGGGGTTCTTTAACGTGCACCCAAATCTGAGTACACGGGCCTACAACATTTTCGCCTCCATCGGAAATGCAGCCGCCACAGCCGGCATTTGATCCCGCGACCTGCGGGTCAGCAGCCGAGTACCTTAGCCACTAGACCACCGTGGCGGGGCGATGACAACCGAGTATACGCGGCGCAACGTTTAACATTTCCCGGTGAATTTTGCAAGTGCACTCGCTCTCGTGCTTGAATGAGTGAATGAATGCAAAACTTTATTTCAAATATTTTTTTTTACTGCGAAGGTGAAGCCCTCAGTCCTGGTCCCCTGTGGCCTCTGCCACCTTGAAAATGATAAATAACCTTCCAAATAAAAAAAAAATAATACGTGCCTAATTTAGCCCTGTGCCGTTACATGCACAAGGCTGCAAGCTCTAAATGGGCTTTGTAAAGCCTTCTAAGACTATACAAACATTTGTGAGCCCTTAGAGCACAAGTACTCCATTTATAAAGTCTATAACGGCGTTTCGTACAGCGTAACGATGCGTTTGGCCTTTCCGTAATTTTTACCACCCGTCTTGGTATATTTTGCCTTTTTTTCACATCCCTGTTTCCCGTTCCCAAGCGTAGGTATATATAGCTAAATGACAGCGTCCTTTGTTAACCTGCTTACTATTCTCTTTTTTCTTCATGTATCCCTCATTTATAAGCACGGTTTTACTAGTTGATTACAAATTGACTATCTACAATCATCACCTGCATGCTGATTTTTTTTCCTCTCCTAAGGGAGCCAGTTCGACGCAAATGGATCCTTGAAGCAATGGTGGTCAAATCAAACTCGAACCGAGTTCACCAAAAAGGCTCAATGCTTCATTGAGCAATACGGGAACATCACCGACGAGGAAGCCAACATGACGGTGAGATTCTGAACGTCATCTCAGTACGGCTTCGAGAAAGTTGGAGATACGAGAAAATCTCGGAGGCCATACATGACGTTTTGTTTTTGTTGACTGACACGTGGCGGTGATGCAAATAATTACACTCAGTGTCGATTTTCTTCCATTTTACTTCACATTTCGAGGCACCTTTTTCTTGTATTCAGAATCTGAATCAGAAATGATTTTATTATGTCATAAGGAGCTTTACAAACTGTTATTAACAGAAGGAGGTCCCTTAGAGACTAAATCGGGACCTCCTACACTAACGAATAAAGAAAAAAAATTATTTGAATTAGCAAACAGCAGTACAAAAATATTCAAAAAGATGCAACGCAAGCTGAAAAAAAGACAAATTAAAAAAATAACAAGAGAAAGAAAAAAGAAGGCAAAAGACAAAAGCAGACTACGCAAAAATAAGAATAATTCAATGCTCATAATTATAGACAAAATCACAAAATCAGCAACACATGAAATAAAGGTAATGCAGTACTTCTAAACTTTTACAAAATTCAAAAAAAGAATAGATAAAAAATAAAAGTAATTAAGCACTTTAATACAGCTTTCAGAAGAATGCAATGAAAAAAGCATTAACAAATACACAAAGAACAGAAAACAAAATGTCACATCCATTACGTAACAACTGAAGCTACTTTTAGGAAACAAATAAAAAAGAACACAGCCATAAGAAGTTACACTAAAAAAATAAGACCTCGGCATCCACTGCTGCGATTCGAACCCGGACCGTTCGAATGGCAAGCGGGCGTTCTACATTTTGGGGGAGCCGCGCGAACCACCACGCCGCGAGCAGACAGACCCCGTTTAGGCTTCACTTTCTGTACGTCGGTCCTGCGGTCGTTCCCAGCAATCCCCAGTTTTAGTTTACCCTTGTTCTGTCTCTAGCCAATTGTGGTCTCTTGCTTCTTCGCACAGGTCAACGGCGTAAACACAGTCGGTGAAAACATCGCCGACAACGGTGGCATGCGAATGGCCTACAAGGTGAGTTGAACGATTCCCGTCGTCACGACGGATGAACTGAAATATTTTCGAACCTCACGTTGCACCATTGTATTTGGTTCACTTTGAATGCATGCAAAGGTTGTTTTTGTTTGGTTTTTTTTTTTCGTGTCAGCGCTAGCAACTTCAAGGCCGCAATATGACCGATTGATCCTTAAAATTGTAACTCTTGTGACACCTTTCTAACGTTCATGGAACCATTATTAACACTACGCCATCAAAATGCAATCTTAATTGACGTATAAATAGACCAATGATACGTAGTTAATTACACTCCTTCAGTTATACCCTTCACTCATTGGTTATACTGTGTGTTTAAAAAGAGCGGTTAACGATTTAGAGTACTTAGTACTCTACTGTGAGACGTGTAATCATCGGCAAATTTGTTTACAAAAAAGTGTTTAACAATTTAGAATACGATACATGTGCTTTACTTTGGCAGAGCAATAGGCTGTCCCGATGCGGCTGCCCGAAAACAGAAGGTGGGGCGTGAAATGATCGGCAAATTTAATGGTGTTTAGAAAAAAAAAGTTTTCAACAATTAAGAGAACGAGGTACTCGACCAAGGGAGAGCATAAAGCCGTTCCGTGGGCCTCGCAGTTGATGAGGCCGAAACTCAAGTTTGCGCAGCGATGACAACGCCGCGCCTGGCCTTGGTGGCGAGCTCCGGAACACTTGAGGAGAGACGCGGGAGAGGTCGCAGGCAAGGGAGTGTGTTTCGCCGAAACGGGAGCGCGTGCGAGACACGTGCAACGCGTTCTGCAGTCGCTGCGGGGAACTTAGGCGCCGTGCCATCAGCTTGGCGCGCTAAAACGAGACGCTCGCTGTGCGAGGTTGCCTTTTCGCGATGGAAGAAGCGGGCGGGGCCCACGGAAGCGTCGCCGATGTCCGAAATATTGTGTTGTGGGCTGCCACAATAAAGAGCAAACCTCATAAGCGCGAAAACGCACGCGACACCGACGAGCGATGCTATGAGCGACGAAACAGGGCGTTCGCGCGACGTGTCGCGTGCTCGTTTTCGCGCGATCGCTCGGTTCTCCAGATTTGGAAACCGTCGCTCATCGCCCGGAAGTGCTGGGCTCAAGCAGCCAATAGCGAAAAACAGGAAAATACAAAGACTACATAGGTGGACGTGACCCTGCCCGAGTCACGTATGCGCAACAAGAAATAACGCAATGTTTATTACGCATGTGCACATAAAAAAAAGTCCTGCAAGGCATTCATAAACACTTTCTGTTTCATTACACAACAATATATCTTATTTTTAAATTGCATACCGTTCGCTACGCGGTTTTCTTGGTGCGAGCAGACGGCCTCATGCCAGCAACAGCGGAATTCGCTCGCCGAAGCCGTCGCGTGAATGAGGTTTGCCTGCGCTAGCGACTGATCGCACGAAGACGATCTACGTCGCGTCGCTCGTCGCTGTCGCGTGCATTTTCGCGCTTATGAGGTATGGCCCTAATGCAGAAAACACCCAAGGGACGCTCTCACGTGTAAATCTGTATCGGTTTCCCATCTAGTCACAGAAGGTGAACACAGCCGCGTTCGCGAAAGATAAAGCGCGCTTGACACGGGAGCCAGAAAAACAAAAGGCGAGCACTTCAACTTGATTCGCTGTAGTTAAACTTAGCTTGCTGCTTCGCGGCGACGTCAGCGGGTCAGGCGCGGTACGGAGGGCATGACTCTAAAACTTCTCGGACATTTTAATGCCATGACCCTATAACTTTAGTTTTTATTTATTTTTTCAACGCGCCGCAAATGTTCGCACATGACAGTACACAGCTGCTACTGCTAGATACCCCATCAAAACAGCCACTATTTGTCTTCCATAAACGTCAACACAGCGCATCGATAGAGTACGCGGCTTCATGTCGGCAGAATGAGACTTACCTCGAGGCATACGTCGTACACGGTGTTATCAGGGAGGACCCGAGAAATGCATTTCGCAGTGACTCGGGCGCCCTTATGTTCCGTCGTCTCCTCCACGTCATAAACTTGACTAACGAGCTTTACTGCTTTTGTTAGATTCCCTTCTCGGAAGTGCTTGTCCGGCTCAAAGATCTTTGTGAAGCCGAACTGCAGGCGGTACATTGTGAGGTGACTCAAACGCAGCGCGCGCTGTCTGCACGAGCACGTAAGGGAAAACGCGCCATCTACCATCCCTAGTTTTTTCTTTTCTACCGAAGACGGCGCTGCCTGTCCGGAGTCGCAGCGCCACCATGCGTTGCTTTGGCTTCCTATATAGTTACGCTGCGAACGCGCTCAAGACGAACCACCGCTTAGTGAAGAAACGTGTTTACCGATTTAGAGTACGTGGCACTGTACAATGGGAGGACACAAAGCCGTCCCATGAACCTCACGCCACCACATCTACGGCGAAGCTGTGTATTTAGATATAGTTGGTAACAACTGTGGTAACAATTTAGAGTACTTGGTACTCTACTATGGGAGAGCAATAAGCCGTCCCGTTCCAGGGGGGGGGGGGGAATAGAAAAAGGGGGTAACGATTTAGAGTACAGGGTACTCTACTATGGGAGAGCTTAAAGCCGTCCCGTCAAACAACCGGAGTACTCATTGCTAGCACCCAACGAATACCGTTCTGTGTTTAGAAAAAGTTGTTAACGATTTAGAGTACAATGTACTCAACTATGGGAGAGCAGAAAGCCGTCCCGTGTTGTGCAGAAGCGCGTGAATACCGTTCTCGGAATGGGGGGGGGGGGTTAGAAAAAGGGGGTAACGATTTAGAGCACAGCGTACTCTACTATGGGAGAGCTTAAAGCCGTCCCGACATGCCTCATGCCTGAATACACAGGCATGGTTCAGTGTGCACCGACCGATCAGATGCATATATTTTTTGGGCGAAACTGTACCAATTCCAGGATAGTTTTGCCTTGGTGATGATAAACACCCGCCATTGTATCACTGGTTTCACTGCACAAACATGACAGTTCTACTGCATTACTTTCGATATTCTGACGTCGCTGCTCAGCTAAACCCATTATTATGGACAGTAACGAAGAACCTTTATATAATAACACGCTTAGTGCTAATGCACGCCGACAAACAGCAATTGCGGTTTGCGCAGAATCAAGCTAGCGTGAATGTCTTTCACGGGAGAAGGGCAGGCGCAACGGCAGCGGCTCACAGAAGCGCCCCAGGAATGTGTATTTCCCCGTTACCAAACGTTACACCGAACGTTATGCACGCAAAAAACAAAATCAAAGCATATCCACAGACTGAATGATGATGAGTGGGGCGAAGCAACCGTCGGTCCGTGCGCGTTTCCGTCTGCCCATTCGTTCTTGCTTCCGTGCGTCCGTTCGTTCGTCTGTGCGTCCGTCCATCCGTGCTGTTGTCTGTCCGCCCTTCCGTTCTTCCGCTTGTCCGCCTGTGCGTGCGTCTGTCCGTCCGTCCATCTAGTGAACACACCAAGTACCGCCATCTCGCATGTTTTCATCATATATTCATCATATACAAGTACCGCCATCCAGCGGATATTCCAAGGACTAAACGAGAGGTTACTACCTACTACTATGACTGCTACTACTACAACTACTGGATACATCGCGGACGCACGACATGGAGCTTCGCCCCTAAAAAGGCGTGACATAGTCAGTCAAATGGCGATAGGGTTTCACCTTAACACAGTTTAGAATTTACATTGCCCAAATTTTAATGACGATAGTTTTTCTTTAGATACTTGAGCGCATAAACTTTGGTCTGTCTGTCCACCGCACGATTCAGCCATCCGGCCAAAGTTTAAACACTTACTGAACGCACAGTCATCTCGAACTGGTGGCTGCGTTCATCGTTCTGAAGATTGTCAAAAAAAAAAGAGAATATCATACGCATATCTGAGGTGTGACGTCAATACGTAAGTATTAGGCGGTGTGTTGCTTCGCTAGAAGAAAGATACATAATGCTAAAGACCCTAGTGCTTTTTTGTGCTGCGCTGAAAATGCGTCGGCCACTGCCGACGACATGCTGCTTTCTCCTGGCAGTGGCGCTGGGTTCGGCACAAGCTCCGGCAGAAGACCATCGCCTTTTGACGACATACAGCAAAATACGTAAATACGCGGCTTTTTTTTTTTACAGGGAAGGCTGTATACGGTTAAAAGAAACGAGAAACTGCCCGGCAGCAGTGTCAAGGGCAGTCTGTATAATCTGTTTTGATAGTAGACATTTCACGCTTGCATATGCCCTCGTTTACCCCATTTTTTTTTTCGGGAGCGCGGTTGCTAGGGAGGAGGGGGGGAAGGGGGTCGTCTAATGCTTGTCACCTCGCGCACTCGCTCGAAGCTGGCAGCCAGTGGTTGTAGTTTGACGTTGCACAGCTTTGCAAGGCGGTACCACACGTTTCGTGTACGCGCTCTTTTCGTGACAAGAACGTAGAGAAAAACACGATTGCAGTAAGTCACAGTACATTTCAGCAGGTTAGACAAATGAAGACCTGTGTGAAGACATAAAAACAAAATCAATTTACCAAGCAGTAGCGAACGTTAGACGGATTTTGGGGCAATATTACCATATTGTCGAAAACAGGACAAATGCGCGGCTATACTTGTGAACGGCCCGTTGAAGTAGTGATGCCAGTAAGCATAATGATCATTACACATATTGCCCCAGATTGCTGTCGTTCATGACACCCTCCATAGGTGTCGCTCGCTTCCTGTACTCAGCACATGTTCAATTGTGTTTCAGGCATACGACAGACTGCTAGAGGACGAATGCGGTGGCGAGGACACTCGGCTGCCTGGTTTGGAGAACCTGACGGGAAGGCAGTTATTCTTCATTGCGGAAGCAATGGTATTAACTTTTAAGTCGAAAACCGCGAATGTCTCATACTCGCGGTGACCGGTGTTCATGGGTGTTGAATTCCAATGGCAGTTCACGAGCGGGATGGCTCCCGCAAAATCTGCGATTGCAACGCGCCCGTCTCGGCGGGAGCAGTTGGTGAGCGTAATGTTGAATTCGAATGGCAGATCCAGATCACCTTTTTTTTTTCTGCTCTGGGCGGAGTAATCACATTGCAATGGCGGATGGGGAGCGTGAATTGGGAGTTCCATTGGCAGACTGAGAGCAACCGCAGATCGCGGACTGCTCCGTGGAGCAAGAATTCTCGCTCCGACGAAATCGGCGGAATCGACCGGAAGTTCAAGTGACGTATTCTGGGCGCCCGCCTTTCATCCAATCACTGATGGATGTCCGTAAAACGCTTTGCAACCTCTCGTGCTCCGTCCCTAAATTTCCGCTCACCAACAGCTCCCGTCGAGATGCGCGCGTTCCAACAACACCGACTAAATTTCAAGGCCGAAGGGCTGCCGCAGTGACGTCAGAGGTTGGGGGCGCAGTTGCCCAACTGAGCATGCTCAGTACGACTTTTTTTTCCCACATCGGCCCAATCTAGCCGCAGCAGCTGCGACAGCGGGAGCGTTGGTTCTCCTAAAACGTGAACGAAACGCAGGCTTTCCGCCGCGTTCGAGGCGTAACTGGACCCCCACCCTCTGACGTCACTGCGGCAGCCCTTCGGCCTTGAAATTTAGTCGGCGTTCCCGCTCGGATATGCGCGCTCCATTCGCAATCCGGCCCAGCGCTCGCGATCTGCCCTTGGAATGCAGGAAGCCATGGGATGAAATAAAATTGAATTGAATTGAACACAAATCTAGCGAGAAAGCGCGAAGCGTGTTCCTGGTCATCCGCGGCTGCCCACGACCGCGAAACATCCATCCGTGATTGGATGAAAGGCAGGCGCACAAAATACGTCACGGGGACTTGCGGTCCAATCCACCAATTTCGGCGGGGCGAAAAATTCTTGCTCCACGGAGCAATCCGCGATCTGCGGTTGCTCTCAACGTGCCATTGGAAGACACTATTCGCGCGCCCAATCCGCCATTGGAATGCGATTGTTCCGCCTGCAGCAGAAAAGCTTGATCTGGATTTGCCACTGGAATTCAACAAGAGAGATTATTAGCCTCACGTCTTGCTGCAATTCGTGGTAAAAAAGAAATAAAATACGCCCACATTGCACATGCGTTACATTTCAATGGGAGTGTAAAAAAATAACATAACATAGTCACTCGAACGGCCTCAGAATTTCACCGAACACCGTTCGGAATTTACAAGGTGCCTTTAAATTTTTATTCTCATAATATGTTTTTAACTAAGCACAATAAATTACCAATAAAAAAAGCGTGACACACGCTCACATTGAAACACATTTCAACGTCCCTATATAGTCTTGTGTTACTAAATGAACATCTGTTTAATCCAATATCTTTAAGTATGACACGAATTACCCGTAACGAATGTTACGCTAAATAAACTACGTTGCTTGTGTGATCGTCAATGCTTCTGTGGGAGCCAATTGTCTCACAAATATGCTCTCACCCGCAGATATGGTGCAGCCGGATGCGCACAAAGACAAGACAGCATCTAATTCAGTACGATTCACACAGCCCCGATTACCTAAGGTAAGTGGTGAGCCGTACCAGTGTAACTTCTTTAAAAGTGCATGGAACTAAAATGTGTCGCTACTCTAAATGTAAGAACGCTCTCGTAAAAGCTATATACACAACTAAGGTTGCACGGTGTGCTTGTTGGTTATACATGTCGTTCGAGGTATAGAATGAGGTATAAGAATCACCGTATTAGGTTGGTCGCGTGCATCACAAAAGTCATCTACCGGATCCCATCAACGTGTGATGCATGCTATATAGGCCAGACCAGTAGATGCATCAATAATAGGCTGAACGAACACAAGAATAACGTGACCAAGGCACAGCCTGAGGGTTTTCTTGCAATTCACTGCAAAGAATGCGGGTGCCAACCCCTCTTTAACCGCACCAGCATAATCGGAAGAAGCACTAACCAAACGACAAGGCTCGTTATAAAAGCGAAATTCATTGCTAAGTTTGGGGACGCATGTATAATAAGCAAGCCATCGGTATCATTATCATTGAAAGAATTGCATTATTTGGATGTCGCATGAGTTGCAGTAGATCACAATTATCTGGTTCTCACTGGTTGTGACGCGCCATGTTTTGGTATAGGTATTGCTGTTTCTCGGATTAAACCGCATTGTTAAAAGTTAGCGCCGTGTATGTGTTCTGTGTCTTCTTCTCTGTCCCGTCTTGGATGGGCTATACCTCGAACACCTATATACACAAACTTACCATTTGGAAGCGAGGAAGCTTATCTTCTAGGGTGAAGGGAACAACCCGGATGTCCTGCGCCAACGTCAGTAAAAGGTTAAAAACTGGAGCCTTATTCACTAGTGAAATGAAAACATGCGTCAAGCAGTGGTGTTGTATGTACGCTTGAGTATATCACGCAGGCAGCGCACACACGCTAACAGCAAATTACCATCGTTCCTCTAGGTAATACGTTTCTCTATAAGCTTATTTGCTACAAAAATACTTCATCTGTGTTTCCAGGCCACAACATCCAAAAAAGCTATGATGCCAATAGCCAGCTTCTGATATCGATTAAACGTCCCTCATATGTGGATCACTCATACCAGCTACGCCGTAAGAACAAACACATAACTTTGGGCTTCTTTCGGTTGAGAAAGAAAACAGAAATAATTCTCAATAATAATAATTGTTCATTCGATTGGCTCTTGCCGCGTGCCCAGAATTTTGGGTCACATACAAAGTGTTCGAACCAAGGACGTGTCTTAGCGTTATTCATAACAAAACAGCGGGCAAACAGGCTTTTAAGAAACCAAACTCGGCCAAATCGAATGACACGTTATTAAGCCGGAAGCCCCACATTGCTAACGAGGCGAAAAATTTGGTGTCCGTCGTCTGTCGCGATGACCCACATGATGGCTTCGCGTTACGCGTCATGTAAACATTTCTAGAGGAGGCGGAGCCGGTCTGACCTCAAGAAAAAAAATTAGAGGGGGGGCTACCAGTATGCAGACGGCCACTGGGAGACGCCCCATGGGGTGACGGAACAGGGGAGTATAAACAGCGCGACGTAACCGGCTCCAAGTCTGCGAAGGCTTTTTTTTCTCGCATCCATCGAGCACCTGTTGTGTGCTTGCCCAGTGCTTCGCACACAATGAGACGTCTAGCTCGCCCCACTCCGTCGCCATATTCTGCCCGCGACCACACAGAGGGACCTCCTCTTCCCTGCGCGGCACCACACCCAGGTCTTCAAGGCGGTCCTTCGCTTTCTTGAGGACACTAAACTGGACAACCGGCTATAGAAGCCACCGGCCGTATTTTTTGATGTTGTGTAGATTCGCCGTTTCCACGAACTAATACAAAGTACGCGCACGTATAAGCGAGCTCAAACTATTGAAAACAAGTCACAGGGTCGTAACAGAGTTCTTCAATAAGGAGTCTGGTTGTACTGTACTCTTTTCGGCAAACAAAAAAAAACACGAGCAGAGAAAAACGTGGTACGCACGCGCGCTAAACTTGAACGCTCCCGAAGTCAACCGCTGACCGTGGAAGGATAGCCAGTGGGACGTATAGTTGTGGGACTAGAAGTCTTCTGTGCAGACTGGCCAGACGATGCCATTCCGGCTTTGGAATCTTGCATACGCGAATTCCACGGTTCGCAGAAGGCAAGAAGCGCCCTAAACAATGCTCTGCCTTCTTGTCGCATAACCCTGTTCCGAAAGGAGTTTAAGACACCAAGATTTGCGAACCACAGCAGCGATGAACGCGATGGTTGCCTCCTGAAGAACGTGTATAGAAAGGAACAGGTCGGACTGGCCTGGCCGGTGCATTAACGCCAACACGCGAAACCTTTGGAGAATGGTAATCACTGCCACCTAGCCGAGCATTGCAGCAACTACCGACGTTATCCTGTTTGGTGTGACACGAACATTTCGTTTTATCTCAAAGACAAGACAACTCGTAAAACAGTAGAAGCGTTTCGTATCAGAAGGTGTGCTGACAAATGCGTAAGCAGCTCATCGATTTTACTAACTGACACGGCGTTCACCTTTTTGGAGCCATGCTTGACTTTTACATTCTGCTGCACGTTGTAGAATCCACTCATGTAAAAAAAATTAGTCATGGTGTGTTCTCTTGCTTTTTTGTTTTGCTTGTTTTTGTTTCTTTGTTTGATACTCTTTTACGCACATGCGCTCTTAAGATACCCGGAGTATATATTCCGCGTACTTCCTTCAATAAACGGAGCGTTGAGTAGTTCACGCCTGTTTCTCTGCTCGCTTTTCGTTTTTTTTTATTTTTTTTTTCGTCTGTGTGCGCTCTGAAATGTTTGCAAGAATGCGGAAAGGGGCCTGTTGTAACGCGTGCAAGAAGCCCCTATTATTGTTTGGGGGCCTCTTATCAACTCCAAACCGTGCAATTCGCGTACGCAAGATCCAAAATCCTGGATGGCTTCGTCTGGCCCGTCTGCAGAGAAAGCTTCTAGCTGCAGGGTACCACTGGGCATCCTTCCACAGCCGGCAGTCCACTTCGGAAGTGTTCAAGGTTAGCGCCTGTGTGCGTCACGTCTTTCTCTGCCCGTGTTTTTTTTTTTCGTGCGCAAAAAAAAACTGCAGTATAGAATAGCAACACGCCCGAAACGCTACGTGACAGGGTCACTTACGCAATCGCCGAAGACGACCGGAAGGTGTGGGGTGCTATCACCCCATGTGACGTCGTCTGCGCCTCGTGGTGCACACGTGTTCCGCAAATAAACCGCATTTAGAAATACCAGCCGTCCGTTGAGCGGTAAGTGTCGCAGTGTTCGCAATCTTTGCCACCACCATCATCGTCACGATTACCGCAGTAGCGCCAGCAGTGACGCCTGACGGCGAGGCTAGGTGTCCGGACGGAAAATATTGGCGAGTCTCTTTAGCGTTGGGGCGGTGAGCGGGATGCATGTTTCCTGCGGCCCCCCTGGCTACCCTTTTGCTGTACGTGACGTGCAGTGTCTACTTTCCATGTCGAAAATGGCCACAGCCATACGGGAAAAAATTTATTCCCCTAGGATGGCTTTGCATGACTTTAAAAAGACACATGTGCTAAATCTTAGCTTTGATCCTTCTTTAATTTCCTCGTTTTTTTTCAGGGTAAACATACCAATGCAGAACATGGAAGAATTTTCTACCGTATTCAACTGCCCGGCTAATTCTACAATGAACGCAAGTCATCGATGCGTGCTATGGTGAAATCTGTTGCCGTATAGGATGACAAGAACGACACATTACACATCCCACTACATCGCTGGACAGCCCATGCTGAAAGATAAACTCGACAAATAAAACATTTCTGTCTAAAAAGAGAACACTGAATATACTCTGCACGTGAGATTTCACAAGCCAATCGAAACATTCGGGCGTTTTTGCCTAAAAGTACCGTAATGTTCTGCAAGGGTTCACCATGTGACCTTTTGCTGCAGTCTACATAAGAACCATACACTCAACAGCCCTGCGCAGTGAATATATCATTTCAGAAACTTAACAAACCTAAAAAAATTATATATATGTTATAGTTATTCGTGAAATGTTTCTTTGTATCTGCATTGTAATTCTGGTTTTCCTTTTTGAGTGATTGTATTTCACTTCCTGATAACCCCCCTCCCCGGTAATGCCCTCTGGGGTTATTCAAATATAATAAAATAAATGTATATACATGCTTGTTCATGTTTGAAATCACTGTTATGTTAGGTTTGACTACACCCCCCACCCAAAAAAAAAGTGCCGAGCACCTTTTTTTTTGGGGGGGGGGGTGTAGTGTACTATATGTCACGCAGACAAACCCGCATATATGATAGCCATCTGTGGCATATCGAGCCCACGCTGGCGCCGTAGAGATGTATTCTTCCTGTTGGTTTTCAAGCGCCTTGACGACGACATTAGGTGCGAAGCAATTCAAATAGAAACCCCGTATCAGAAAAGAAAAATATGGTTACAAAGCGAGATATTGTAAGTAAGAGAAAAAATGGGAGTGGGGATAGAAATTGAAACAGAAAGGAATAGAAACAAGACAGGCTGCCAGCTCCGCATTTCATTCAAGCATGACACTATACAAGCACTAAGCCACCATAACTTCTTTTTGTAATAGTTATGTGTGTTGGAACGTCATCATTTTCTAGTCGGTGCGTTAGTTGCACCTCGCTACTTTGTGTACGCAATGGTTGGCTTTGTGTCAGACTCGTGTCCTAGCCCTTAAATGGACACTAAAGACCGAAACGTCCTTTTTCGCGTATCGGTAAAGCGCAATTTCGCAATCCCGAAGACGCCGCTCTTACCGCGATACGACGCTTGGTAAGCGAGAAAATGCGCGAAAAGAAACTGCGGGTGGAAACGCCACCTTGAGATTCCCCCACCGGACACTGTTACGTAATCGATTTCAGAAGACGTCTACTGGGTCATTACGCAGCTTCTAATCGATAAAATGGAAGTATTTGTAATATGCGGGTGCCATAGACCTAGTATATGACGTTTCAGAAAATTCTGTCAAGCCAATGTCACGAAAATACGAAGAATACATAGTGGACTTTCTTACGTCACACGCGGGGATTATGGCACGAAGTTTAAAAATGAGACATTCGCCTTAATTTTTTCCGCTAATAATGAGCTTATGACAACAACGTTCTCAGAGTGCAGTTCATCAACCTCTAAAACAACTGATTGTGTCTCTTTAGTGTCCCTTGAACAGCTCAATCCGCTAACAGTACCTGGATGTGAATAAATAATAAATAAATTAGTACTTACTTCGCAGTGCTTTTGGTCACGTGCAAAACTTGAAGACGACTCCACGCATAAGGGAATCAGGGGTCCAGAAAAATAAATGGGGATTGAGGGTTGGCATGGCCCACCTGCAAATGAAAGAAACGAACCTCTTTGAATACGAACGTATACCTTAGCGACTGTATCAAATTCATGAAGCAGAAAGGGTATACGCAGTACAGTTTTTTGGGGGGGGACGAAGCGTCTAAAAAAAAAACACTCCAAACACCTGACCGCTATACGGACAAAATATACACTGCAATCCCTGTTTCACGCAAATGAATCATAATGAGAAATATTAGCCACATACGATACGAGTGTAGTGTCACTTCGGAACCATCGGGTGAACGTAAAAATAGAAAATAAAATTAAAACAGCGATGAGGGTTGCGGAAAGGCGGCAATTCTCGGTATAGAGAATTCGTGCGTCAGGGCAGCCTCAGGATAAACATTTCAAAATGAGTATCGCGAAATCTCTTCTTGCAGTAGTGACGGTTCTTGAAGATAACGAAAAAGGCACCTAATTTCTGTCTGCCTAATTAGCGCCGCTGCGAAGTGCCTCGTAGGGGAGAGGAAGAGATAAAAAAGAATAGTAGAAAGATGAAGAGGGAGTGAGCACGCCCCACACAGAAGCTCCTGCACAGCGTTCCTTATGCGATGTCCAATAATTCCGTATGTTTCCGTAAGAATCTTATGGAAATATATGGAAAATATACGGAAAACATATGGATTCCGTATGGAAACATATGGAATTATTGGACTCGCATACGAAACGTTTCAATAGGGAGGAACATAAACAACAGGGAAGAAATAGGAAACATGAGGAACACGGTCAAAAGAGCCCGCGAGCCTGGGCGCCGCTCGGCGAGAGCCAGACGTCGTCTAGAGATCGCTGACGACACAACCGCTCAGCACGGAATCCAGCAGGCGACTATAGAGCTCTTCCATGATGAAGCATTTACCACACACACATACACTACGATTTCCCGAACCAAGGTACGATTATGAGGGAGGCCTAAGTGGTGGGGTACGGAAATTTTGGCCATTTGGGCTTCTTCAGTGGGCATGTAAAACTGAGCAGGCCAGCCCTAGCATTTAGCCTCAATTTATAGATACGGCCACCACGGTCCAGATTCGAACCCAGAACCTTCGAGTGAGCACTGCAGCCAGGCAACAATGGCGGTTCAAAAATGCATACCAAGCATAAAAATGCTAAACTGCATATCAAGAACGGAATAGAATTGAGAGAAATGAAATCGCTTTAAAACTTTATGGATCGCTTAAAACTAAATGTTGGGACGCAAATCCATATAACTGAAGCTTCATAATGTCAAACTGCCTGTCTTACATACACTTGATGATTGCGCACTCCCGCGTAAACTGTATACAGTGAATTATAGCGCATTAGAAGAACGAATACTTTTACTTTTGGAAGAACGGATACTGTTCACTTTTGCGGGAAAACGATATTAAGGACGGGTATGTTTTTCTTCCATTTCGCAAACTTCAATTGAGAAAACAGAACACCATTCTTCTATTCGCTTCTTCTACAGACTTAATTGTTTATAAATTAAGAAAACGGTGCGTGACAACTGAGTGACGGAGGCTCGCGAAGCAAAAATAGCAGCCTCCGTGTACAATTAAGAGCCCATCTGCACGTCTCAAGTGCCGATTGAATGACGAACTCATGTGAGCCATTCAAGCCGAGTTTCAGCACTCGGCGAAGACAATCCAGTCTAAGCAGAAGTGAGGCTTGGCCGCAGAGCACCACTTAAACCAGTTTGCATCCTTAAGAGTGTTTTGCGTGTCTATAACTAACACCCTAAAATAAAGGTGTTTTAAAAATTAAAACACCTAATTTGCACCCTTAAGGGTGCTTTGCGTGCCTATAACTAACAACCTAGCCATAAAAAGCGCTCTTATCGTAGGGGTGTTTTGGTTTGTCAAAGCACCCTTATCGTACGGCGTTAGAGGAGATGATGGAGTAACCCGCGAATCATCCGCGACACATCTACTATCATCATATACAGACGAAACTATGTTGTTATATATACATTACATACACAATGTTTATTAATTTACATTTGGATGCATTATACACATTTTGGTGAATTATATACATTACAAAATGCAATATATGTTCTTTTTCAAAGTACGAGAACGGCGTCCCTCGGTGAGCCCGGACACTCGTTTCCCTTTAAAGGTGATTGCTTTATGGTGCATGAGCAATATGCACTAGATATACACAACACATGCTTCGCTGGTCCGCAATTCCAGGTTTGCATAACGGCGAGTCCTATTCGCTTCGGCCTCCCGGGCTGTCACCGCAAGGTCTTGGCAGCTGCCCCGCCGCAGTGGTCTAGTGGCTAAGGTACTCGGCTGCTGATCCGCAGGGCGCGGGTTCGAATCACGGCTGCGGCGGCTGCATTTCCGATGGAGGCGGAAATGTTGTAAGCCCGTGTGCTCAGATTTGGGTGCACGTTAAAGAACCCCAGGTGGTCTAAACTTCCAGATCCCTCCACTACGGCGTCTCTCATAATCATATAGTGGTTTTGGAACGTTAAACCCCACATATCAATCAATCAATCAGGTCTTGGCAGCTAACCCGAGCTGCTGGTGCTTTATGAGCACACCGGGCTGCCTTGGATTCCGAGGTGCGCCAGAGTGGTTACGATGAGTGTTCACTGCATGCGTGAGCTTTCGACGAAGACAGAGGAAGCCACGTGCCAAAAGTGGTGTGCGCCGCTTTCTACGGGTGGGGGGGGGGGCATTTAGTGAGCTTTGTTGAAATCACCGGAAAGCCGACGTCTTGAGCGGCAGTGCGTCATCTAGTTAGCATTGTCGGAACCACCGGAAAACCGACGTTTTCATCGGCGGAGCGCCATCTGGTGAGCATTGTTGGAATCACCGGAGAGCCGACGTCTTGAGCGGCGGTACGTCATCTAGTTAGCATTGTTGGAACCACCGGAAAACCGACGTTTTCATCGGCGGAGCGCCATCTGGTGAGCATTGTTGGAATCACCGAAGAGCCGACGTCTTGAGCGGCGGTGCGTCATCTAGTTAGCATTGTTGGAACCACCGGAATACCGACGTTTTCATCGGCGGAGCGCCGTCTGGTGAGCATTGTTGGAATCACCGGGGAACCGACGTCCTGAGCGGCGGTGCGTCATCTAGTTAGCATTGTTGGAACCACCGAAAAACTGACGTTTTCATCAGCGGCGCGCCATCTAGTGAACCTTGTTGAAATCACCGGAAATCCGACGTTATGAGCGGCAATGCGTCATTTAGTTAGCATTGTTGGAACCACCGGAAAACCGACGTTTTCATCGGCGGAGCGCCATCTGGTGAGCATTATTAAAGTCACCGGAGAGCCGACTCCTTGAGCGGTGGCGGGCCATCTATATTGAGCATTTTTGAAATAACTGAAGAAACGTTCACTAATATAATAATTGTTGGGGTTCAGTGCCCCCCAAAAAAGCGATATGAGTATAGGAGACGCTGTTGTGGAGGGCTCCGCAAATTTTGACCACCTGGGTTTTTTTGACCTGCACCTAAATCTAAGCACACGGGCCTCAAGCATTTTCGCCTACATCGAAAATACTGCCACCGCGGCCGGGATTCGATCCCGCGACCTGCGGGTCAGCAGCCGAGAACTGTATACACGCCACCGCCGCCGGGCAAGGCGCGAGCATAAGAAGTTTGCCGAGCAGTCTCTATAAAGATGCGCCGTGGTCTATACAAATCGAACGCGAACTTCCACTTGCAACAACAGGTCCACGAGCCCGAAACTCGTCTTTTCATGTCTCTGAATACGGGGGACAATAGGTCAGCAGTGTATTTAAATCTCTCGCAGAAACAAATCACCGTGGCGGCACTTGATCGATGCCTCACACTCGCGTGTGTCAGTGCGCCGTCGATAGCATATTGCCGACTTCGAGACGCGTTCCGGCATTTTCACAAAACAGCGACAGTTCGAACTTTTGTTTTTACCCCGGGAACTTCTCCGAGATTTTGCCCAACGTTCCCCGGAACTTGTCCTTTCCCTGTACATTACATTTCAACAAATATCGCGGTATAGGATAGACGTACGTGGCGCGATCACCCGTGGATGTCAACCCCAGGAACCACTTCCGCTTTCCGACATCGCGATAACGTTCATCGATCCTCACGGTACGTGATGCCATTTAAGTATTTTAGTCTATCTATCTATCTATCTATCTATCTATCTATCTATCTATCTATCTATCTATCTATCTATCTATCTATCTATCTATCTATCTATCTATCTATCTATCTATCTATCTACCTATCTATCTATCTATCTATCTATCTATCTATCTATCTATCTATCTATCTATCTATCTATCTATCTATCTATCTATGTAGCCGCCTACATCTGAGTGCTGTCGTGATCTCCCTCTTAAGTTAGGGTGAACCCATCTTCGTATATTAGTCACTGGCCATGACATGAATAATGTCGATATCCCGTCACGTACGTCCTCAAAACCTTTTCCGCCAGACACGTGTGGCACATACCCACGGTCGGGTATGTGCCACCACATCAGGTAAGCCAGTATGTGCCACAGGTGGTTGACAGCTTACCAATGAACTGCGAGAACAGTCATCGGTAATTTTATAGCGAGATCGTTGAGAAACTTAGCTGACGACACCAGCATTGGTTTGATTTGTGGGGTTTAACGTGCCAAAATCACGATATGATTATGAGAGACGCCGTAGGGGAGGGCTCCGGAAATTTGGACCACCTGGGGTTCTTTATCTGAGCCCAAATCTAAGCACACGGGCCTGCAACACTTTCGCCTACATCGGAAGTCCAGCTGCCGCAGCCGGGATTCGATCCCGCAACCTGCGGGTCAGCAGCCGGGTACCTTTGCCACTAGACCACCACAGCGAGGTGACGACACCAGCGTTGACCCAACGAATACACAAAATAAATGTCAAGATACCAGCACGAATACCAAGCATTCCGCGTGGTAGTCAAGCATTTTACCAAATAGTCACGCCAGGCCTCAGAACTGCATTGGAAAAAAAACTGTTCAGGCATAACGTTGGCTAAACATCTATTGTGGTTGCAATTCTGGCTATCCAATTTACATATTTACTCCTACAATGGAGCCGTAACGCCGGGTTACCGTCAATTGTAGTTCAGCGACATCTATACTGAGGTTGATTTATGTAACAGGCTTTGGACGGCTACAATCCTCGCGAGCAGAAGTGCTATACGCATCAACTTACCGCTTGAAGTGCCAAACAACAAAAACGCCGACCAAAGTAAAATGCACAAAAATACACAACATCGTAAGCTATACCAATTCTGGCGTTGCTAACACTCAAGTTGCTGTTGACATCGCTGCCCAAATGTAAACTGGTTATATAAATACTACGTGACTGTTCAACATATGTCTGTGCGTATAACATTCGCACATATCCTTGGCGTCATTTGGTAACATTTCGTTAATTACAACACAGTCACTTTCCCTCCACATGCTTCGCATAACGTCGACTTCCAAGATACGGGGGACATGCCGAATTTTCACGTAAGCTTTATAGTGCACACGACTCTCATTCCGAAGGTCGAGGGATCGATTCCTGGTCGCGGCGGATGGATTTCGACGGCAGCGAAACGATAGGGTCTGGTGAGATTCAGCCACACGTTAAAAAACCCAAGGTGCACGAATTTTCTGGAACCAATGACTATACGGCGTCTCTTGAAATTCTATCCGGCTTTCAGAACGTAAAACCCACATTATTATTATTAAACTAGGGCGTACATTACAGGCGCTTATCTTGTATATTAGCGTTACATCACCCGCCAGAGCCCGGTGGTCAACCACAGAACCGAGATCTGGGTGATAAAGAAGACCATTTCTGCATACACCAATCTTTCGCAATATCTTGCACAAGATTAATTGGATGAACAAGTATCACAGCGTAAATTTGCTTATACAGATATATGTGAAACGGTGAAATGTTCCCAGAAGGCATTAAAGACATGCTCATGTTCTGTCTTCTTTCAAGAACTATAGCATGTGAGAACACATTTAACAGCGTGTTGTTTTTACGCAAGCTTCACATGATACCTGTATGCTTGTTTTTCATGCATAAGTGGTTAGTTACAAAATTACCGCATCTTTTCTCCAACACTCTTAATTCTCCATTAATTTCTGCCATATTTCAGCGGCCATGCGGAACTACTATTAGTTAACCTTGTAACACGGCAAATCTAATATATTTTACAACAAATCGTTTGTAAAGTCATTGTTTGCCGTCACACGGGAAAACTAACGCGAATCGATGAAAACAACTTTTCCTGTCGAATGAGTTCACGAAGCTCATCCGCATTCCCTTTCGGACCGAATGTGTCGTCTTAACGCCAGTGACCTTTTAAGGAAATGGCTGTCAACTTATATATAGGTAACTTTGTATTTCCTAAACATCTTATTTCTTACTATATCAACCTATCACTGCTTTGACTGCGTAATAGCACGCGCGAAAGTTCATGAAAAAGAAAAAAAGCTTCTCCCAACTACAGCGGCTGGACACAAGCCATGTTTCGTTTGTTCTCTGTTGTCTTTGTTGCCTGCATCGAGGGTGTTGTTCGTGCGATTGCACGTGTTAAGTTTGGTGAATGTGCTTGGCGACTACACGAATTAGCTGCCGCCGTCTCACGTATGCACCTGATGTTACAGCCGTTCCCCCACGTTTCGGTTTACCGTACTATACTAACACTCCGTCATATCGTCGGCCATGTTGGCTTTTGATTAGCTTCTGGCTTGACTTCGTTTGTGTCATGCAGCTGTGGCAAATTGTGTAAAAGGGCTGCGTTTATATTGTAAGATCACCTATTTTGTGATAAAAAATATTTTAGAGGATACATGCATGTTGCGTGCACGTTCCAGTAGATTTTTCTAATTTTCCCGAACTCCTGACTCAGTAGCATTGTATTGGTCATCATTTTAAAATATAGTTGTTCGTCACGTGACAGCAGGCATTTAAATCACGATACAACGAACAAATTCATTTACTGGCATTCGTTGTATATGACGTTGAGTTTGCCATGTGACGCGGGCATTAGCTTAACAACGTTCTAGTGTTTTTTTTTGTTTTTGTTTTTTTACATTATGGAGGCACGGAACTTCTATGAATCAATATTTCGTTTAATAGCGAAATGCGATCACTTGCGACCACCGATATGTAAAGTTTAATCTTTTCGACCATTTAAGGAGAAAAGGCGCAGCCTTAACTTCCCTCTTTACACTTCCTGCAACACTATTACGCTGATTTGATGACCCGCAGGTCGCGGAATCTAATCCTGGTCGTGACGGCCGCAATTTCAATGGAGCCAAAGCGGTTGATGCCCGTGTGCATAGATTTAGGAGCACGTTAAAGAACTCCAGGTGATCGAAATTTCTGCAACCCTCCACTACGGCATCTCTAATAACTATATGGTGGTTTGCGACGTTAAACCCCAAAAAATAGTTGTTACGCTGCTCACTGGATTTGTGCGAAGCCCCAGGTTGAAATTCGGATACAAAATATGAAACGCTCACTGAAGTCCCACTGTTTCGGGTATATCAAAAGAGTTCAGGAACACAAAATTTTCACAAAATTAACTTCTTTCAAAGGCCTCTTTAAATGATCCCATCGAGTTCAAGTTTTGGTAATCAAGAGCACAAGAGCAAGTTATCTGAATTTACACTTATCAGACTATCTATACTGCACATCTTTTGCTGTTTTCTAGCTAATGTCAGTCGCCACAAAAGACAGCAGAAAACGAAGAAACTGTTATTTACGCCCAGAAATGTCGTAACAAATGATTCATTCATCACATATCCTTCGTGTTACATTTAATAAAATATTCACACAAGAAGGTTCCCGAAAGACATTTACTCATCTTCAGTTTTCCTTTCATGTAATTGTTTTTTTTCACCCTACGTTAGAAGGAACAATACACTGTCTCCAATAGGAGTCATGAAATTGATCTTTCTTGCCACTCTGCACACGTGGCTTCACTTGGTGGCTTCGAAGCCGGCACATCCTGGAAAAGAAGGTGAGTTTTTGCGAATTAACTATTTTTTATTTTTTGTGTGATTTCCAACTTGCGCCGCGTTAGACAACACTACCACGCGCCATATGTCTATTAACATGCTAACGGCGAACTATTCATATACGTCATTTGCCACTGGCCGTACGCAGAGCTCGGAGGTTGCTTTGCGTGTTCGCTACCAACCAGGAGATGGCGCAAGCCCCCCCCCCCCCCCCCGGTCTGGACGAAACTATAGAGCAAATTGTGGTGCAGTGCAGGGAAATCGAACCCCAATAGACGCTCCGCTGCAAGTCGCGCCAGGTTTCGAGGGTGAACGTGAGGAGATGAACAGAGGAGCGGTGGGACGCACTTAGCGGCGCTTGGAAAGATGGAGAATCTTAACTGTTCAGAGGGTCGCGAAGTAAACGGATCCCCCCACCCCTACTTCCCTTTTTTTTTCTCATGCAGTAGGTCGTTCTTTAAATCCTCCTTAATCGCTTCCTTTCCGTTTGTTTTCTTTTTCTCTTAGCTGGGGTATTTATACTCCAGATTTTTTTATCTCCAGGTCACCATGCACGCAGCGACCCGTTATAAACGTAACGGCACCACTTCATCATCATCATCATCATCGTCGTCATCATCATCACGGAGAACGCACCTAACGTTAAAACAACGCCTCCGAGTAACGGGTTCCGACGTATACTGAGGGGACAGATGTTACACAAAGCAGGCGGCGCAGAAGAAGCACAATCGTTGATATTACGATAGTCCTGTCATGACGTTTCATTCATCTTTGTCGAGCACTGATATATAGCACGATGCGAATCGTGCTATATATAGTGACCCACACGGCCACGAGTGCACAGACACGGAAGGCGGCAATATCACATTTTAGGTGACCTGCGTGTCAGGATTTTCATGTTGTGGCCTGTCATTTACATCCGTCGCGCGCTAATGCCATTCTGTGCAAATTTTTGGTGTATATCAACGGCTATGACAGCACGATGCCGGAGCTGATAGGCCGGCTCGTCCAGATGATCAATAATGCATGGAACACCCCCACGCAGCAGGCGACGCCTATAGGGGTCACACCCCGCTCTACAGTTCACACACACACACACACACACACACACACATATATATATATATATATATATATATATATATATATATATATATATATATATATATATATATATATATATATATATATATATATATATATATATATATATATATATTGTGAAGAAGATGTGCCTGCAGCAAGCAGCATCGCCAACGCCCGGCTCTCTCGGCTCGTGCTTCGGTTCGTTGCTGTGCCGATCACTGGACGGTTCTTCACGCTGTCTCGTCGCTGTCTTTAACGGCTAATAAACCTCCTCACATTTGGTGGAAGGTGCTGTTAATCCCCGTTGCTACACCCTGGAGCTGCGAAGCCGCATGCTACCACCTGTCATGACTATCAACGCCACTACATCGACGCCTTCGCTCCAGTTCAACTGCCCTGGCCATCCTAGGCTACGGGAGCCGAAGGTCTTCAGCGGTGCGAATGGGACCGACGTCGAAGACTGGCTCGAGCACTACGAACTGGTGAGCGCCAACAATAAGTGGGATGAAGCCGACAAGCTGGGCCACGTGATATTTTATCTCACTGGCGTCGCCGAATTGTGGTTTAATAACCACAAACACAACATCCCCACATGGAGAGTCTTCAAGACGTCATGTGCTGAAGTGTTCGGTCGGCCGGCTGTCCGCAAGCAGAGGGCAGAACAGAGCTTGCGCGTCCGCTCTCAGCAGACTGGCGAGACCTTTACCAGCTATATTGAGGACGTCGTCGACCTTTGTCGACGTGTGAATGACACCATGCCCGAATCTGACAAGGTCAAAAACATCCTGAAGGGCATCGACGACGGCGCATTTCAAATGCTCTTGGCAAGAAATCCGAGCACAGTTTCCGAAGTCGTCAGCTTGTGTCAGAGCTACGACAAGTTGAACAAGCAACGCACTCTGACTCGGCAGCCTCAGCATGGTGGTGAGTCACTGTCCAGTTTCGACACCCTGCCGGACAATTCACCGCTGCTTCAGCAAGTTCGAGCTTTCGTCCGTGAGGAAGTCGCCCGCCAACTTTTCTTAGTGCCCTTCACTCACGAGACCACCACCCGTCTACCTGCCCCGCTTTGCACAACTATTTCGGAAGAGGTTGCCCAAGCTGTTCCTGTTGTGCACCACGAGCCGCCTCTATCCAGCCTTGTCCACTGCCAGCGTGCCGCGCAGCCGGTAGGCCCTCCTGTCGCCTATCCGCCAGCCGTGCAACCAATGGCCGCGCCCCTAACGTATGCAGCGCAGCCTGTGGCTCCTCCTGTCGCCTGCTCGCAAGTGATGCAGCCTGTAGCAGCGCCGTTCACATATGCAGACGCTGTGCGTAGGCTTCCGCAACCACCCTACACCTCGCGCTCACAGCCCGCACACCCGGCTGCTTATACTGCACCTTGGGCGGCACCCCCAGTAGCCAATTCTTGGAGGACGCCCGATAACCGACCAATATGCTACGCCTGCTTTACTCCCAGACACGTTGCCCGCTACTGCCGCCGTCGACCTCAGACGTTCGGCGACTATGTCCGATCGTCGCAACCCGGCAGCCAACCCTTCGCGCAATACGGGCCAGTCTCGTCACCTCGCTATGCCCCTTCTAACGACCCCAACTTCGTGACGCCGCGCGCACCCTCTCCTCGTCGGCGATCACCCTCCCCAATGCGTCGCCGGCCCAGACCTTCTGACCAGGAAAACTAAGCACCGCAGTTCAAGAGGCAAGAACTGCGCCATTTTCAAACTGTCTAAGCCCTCGCCTCTCTCCTGCTAACGTGGTCGCAGTAACTGTTGAAGGTTATTCTACTTTCGCCCTTGTAGACACCGGCGTCGCTGTTTCTGTTATTGCCGCTAATGTCTGCCGTGTATTACGTAAATTCACGACGCCGCTTTCGGGACTGTCGCACCACACCACAAGTGCACAGCAAGTAACGCCTCTCGCAGCCTGCACTGCAAGAGTGTCCATCGAAGGCATTGTTTACACTGTGGAGTTTATTGTCCTCGCTGTCTGTTCGCATGATGTCATCCACGGATGGGACTTCCTATCCCGCCATAATGCCGTCATCGACTGCGCACGCGCTGAAGTTGAGTTTTCACCCTTTTGTGATGTCCCATTACTTGAAGCTCTTCATCAGCCGCCGAAGTTGTTCGTGCATGAAGACACCGATATTCCACCTGAAAACTTCGCACTTGTTCCAGTTTCATGCAACGCCTACACTGACGCTACAGTCTTTTTTATGCCTTCCGATATCTTCACGAGTCGTCGAGCTCTGCCGCTGCCTTTCGGAACGATTGGCCTTGCCGCCGGAAGAAGCAATATGTTCATACTCAACCCGCTTTCCACACCTGTCACTTTGCTTGCGGGGGAATGTCTCGGCCGCGTGCAGGATCTCGACCCTTCGTCTTTGGTTGATGTCCCGGATGACTACTGCGACCACCCAAAATCACTGTCGGCCCTCGAGGAGTCGTCCAAGGATACGTTTTCCAGCGCCATCGCCGACACCCTCACTCCCACCGAACATGCCGACCTGCTTGATCTTCTGCATGAGTTCCGGAATTCCTTCGATGTGTCCCAACCTCAACGGCCGCACGTCGCAAGTCAAGCATCATGTTGACACCGGCCTACACCAGCCACTGCGTCAAAGACCATACCGTGTCTCCACTGAAGAGCGCCGCGTCATCAACGATCATGTCGAAGATATGCTTCGTAGAGACGTCATTCGACCATCTCATAGTCCCTGGGTGTCTCCTGTCGTCCTGGTGCGTAAGAAAGACGGATCTATCCGATTTTGCGTAGACTATCGTCGTTTAAATAAGATAACCCGCAAGGACGTATATCCTTTGCCGCGCATTGATGACGCCATTGACACCCTTCACGGAGCGGAATTCTTCTCGTCGCTGGATTTGCGGTCTGGCTACTGGCAAGTTCCAATGGCTGAAGCCGATCGCCAAAAAACTGCATTTATTACACCTGACGGACTATACGAGTTTAACGTCATGTTCTTTGGGCTTTGTAACGCGCCCGCCACGTTTGAACGACTTATGGATAATACGCTACGTGGCCTCAAGTGGAATATGTGCCTCTGCTACCTCGACGATGTCGTGGTTTTCTCGCACGACTTTCCTACGCACCTCCTTCGCCTCAGGCAGGTTTTAACTTGTCTGACCAACGCTGGCCTGCAGCTTAACCTGAAAAAATGCCGCTTCGCTCCACGCGAGCTCGTCATCCTAGGCCACATCTTGTCGAAGTACGGCGTATTACCTGACCCAGCAAAACTTCGAGCAGTCGCAGAATTTCCCAAGCCGACGACCATGAAGGAACTTCGCAGTTTTGTAGGCCTATGCTCATATTTCCGGCGCTTTGTTCGCAATTTTGCATCCATCATGTCACCATTAACCCAGCTTCTTCGTGGTGACGTGAACCTCTCCTCCTGGTCCCCTGCATGTGACGTTGCCTTCACTACTCTGCGCCGTCTGCTCACCTCGCCACCTATTCTTCGCCACTTCGACCCGACGGCTCCTACCGAAGTGCACACCGACGCCAGCGGCGTCGGGCTAGCTGCTGTCCTCGCCCAACGAAAACCCGGCTATTCAGAATACGTTGTAGCCTACGCTAGCCGCACTCTGACGAAAGCCGAAACTAATTACAGCGTGACAGAAAAAGAGTGTTTGGCTCTGGTGTGGGCACTTGGAAAGTTCCGGCCGTACTTATACGGCCGCCCGTTTGATCTAGTAACTGATCACCACGCGCTTTGCTGGCTCTCCACGCTGAAAGACCCTTCTGGCCGCCTTGCGCGATGGGCACTCCGCATCCAGGAGTACGACATTCGCGTCGTATACCGCTGTTGACGCAAACACTCTGACGCTGACGCCCTGTCCCGCTCACCTTTGCCACCAGATCCGACGTGCGGAAACACGTGCCTCCAGTACTTGTCATCGTTAAATCTTGACTCAATTGCCACCGAACAACGTCGTGACCCGTGGATCGCATCTCTTCTCGAATATCTATCCGGTACGCCAACCTTCCGGTATCTCGATCCCTCCGACGTCAAGCTTTCCATTTTGCCATCCGCGATCAACTTCTCCATCGACGCAACTACTCTCCTGATGGCCGCCGGTGGCTACTGGTCGTTCCACGCACTTTGCGATCGCAGGTATGCGCTTCTCTTCACGACGATCCACAATGTGGCCACGCCGGGGTGTTCAAAACATATGAACGCCTTCGCCATCGCTATTACTGGCGCGGCATGTACAATTTCGTACGCAAATTTGTGCAGTGCTGTCCTGACTGCCAGCAACGCAAATCAACACCGCTACGTGCTACTGGCGAATTGCAGCCACTTCCGTGCCCTGCCAAGCCTTTTGATCGCGTTGGCGTTGCCCTCTACGGCCCCCTTCCATTAACATCAGATGGCAATCGGTGGATTATAGTGGCGGTCGACGAACTAACACGCTACGCCGAAACAGCCGCTTTACCGAGCGCTACCGCTCAGGATGTCGGCTCTTTCATTTTACGTCAATTTATCCTTCGACATGGCGCACCTCGAGAGCTCCTTAGTGACAGAGGCCGCGCTTTTCTCTCCGAGGTCGTCGAAGCACTGCTTTCGGAATGCCACGTCATTCATCGGAAAACGACAGCATACCACCTGCAGACTAATGGGTTAACGGAACGGTTTAACCGCACGCTGGGTGATATGCTCTCAATGTACGTGGCATCTAATCATAGCAACTGGGACCGTGTTCTCTCATATGTGACATTTGCATACAATACTGCAATACAAACAACCACGGGATTTTCACCTTTCTTTCTTCTTTATGGACGTGACCCTTCCCATACAATTGATACTCTACTTCCCTACCGTCCTGATGCTTCCGAATGTCCACCTATCTCCGATGCTGCTCGACAAGCCGAAGAGTGCCGCCAGCTCGCCCATGCGTTCACCTCGGACGAGCAGCAACGCCAGAAAGAAGCCCCGCCGCGGTGGTCTAGTGGCTAAGGTACTCGGCTGCTGACCCGCAGGTGGCGGGTTCGAATCCCGGCTGCGGCGGCTGCATTTCCGATGGAGGCGGAAATGTTGTAGGCCCGTGTGCTCAGATTTGGGTGCACGTTAAAGAACCCCAGGTGGTCGAAATTTCCGGAGCCCTCCACTACGGCGTCTCTCATAATCATATAGTGGTTTTGGGACGTTAAACCCCACATATCAATCAATCAATCAACGCCAGAAAGAAAACCGTTGCACCTCTCTTCCGGATCCCAACTATGCCCCAGGATCTCTCGTGTGGCTTGCCATCCCATACCAAACTCAGGGACTCTCATCAAAACTTGTCCCCCGGTACGAAGGGCCTTACACCGTTTTAGAGAAAACCGCTCCGGTTAATTACCTAATTGAGCCAGTTTCCCGATCGGATGACATGCGCCGGCGTGCACGTGACATCGTCCATGTTTCCCGCCTAAAACCGTATCATGAGCCTCTCCCTGAAACTTCTTAGGTCGCCAGGATGGCTCTTTTTTCAGCGGGGGCGATTGTGAAGAAGAAGATGTGCCTGCAGCAAGCAGCATCGCCAACGCCCGGCTCTCTCGGCTCGTGCTTCGGTTCGTTGCTGTGCCGATCGCTGGACGGTTCTTCACGCTGTCTCGTCGCTGTCTTTAACGGCTAATAAACCTCCTCACATTATATATATATATATATATATATATATATATATATATATATATATATATATATATATATATATATATATATATATATATATATTGTGTTGTGTGCGGCCAGACTTTGCAGTGCGCTGCTACTCAAAGACAGAAAAGCAAAACTGTCCCAGTTGTTTGTTCACGCTCGTCCTGTGTATACCTGTGCGCTCTTTTCCAGTGTACTCGTTTGTGTTTGAGCAGCGCCCTGCAAGTGTCTAGCTGTGACAGTTGCTAGTTCCTGCTCTGCCTCCGTGTGTTTTTTGCACACGTTCCTTTGTGCTTGAGCAGCGCGCTGATCGTTTCGAGCTGGCTGCTGTTCTTCACATGGCGTTACTATTTGTAGCTATCACATTGATTTTTCGCCCTTGCGGCGAAACTGCGATATTTTATAAGCAATATGCTTACCTTTATTCCTCTTATTTTCCGATTCAGCAAACTACTCTGTGTGTTGCGAAGAAGTCTGCTACGAAAGAGGTAATGTATTATATATAACGTCATACCTTCTCTGTTACTGAATTGAAGTTACTCGCTATTCTGATGCCGGCTGTATGAATCTCTTTGCCAGACTTTCAGAGTTGAAGCTGGAATGACTCAGTGTTTGCAAACAAAAAAATCATGCCCGGAGGTTTAGTGTGGCCTTGTATAGCAACACGAACTTTTTTTCCAATTGCCTTATTTCTGTCTCGGATGCTGCTTATCTCAGAGATAAAGTAGAGTAGCATTATTGAGTAGAGCAACATGATAAACTCCCAAGAAGGTTCCACTAGTAATACGCCACGTGTATTGAAGTCACTCAATGACGCAATGTAAAGCGTGATGCAACAGTGCCATTTTATGCTGCTCATTCTTATGCCCGGTTCTTAAACACTCTTTCTGCTCGCGTCACGAACTAAATGAGAGAAACGTACATTTATAGCCAAATGAAATACGAACAAGCGAAATAATATGCCTGAGGACCGGCTTTCGAAATTGAAAAAAAAAAAAAGCGATCAAGTTGGGGCAAATTAAAACGCGTTATTTTTTTTCTTGCTATATCATGTACGCGTAGTGTCAGCATGATTCGGCTTAGCACACCTAATTTAACACCTGAACCATCCTTGTAAACCCCGCAATCGGTGGTCCGAGATGCTTTCCAGATATACTTTCAAAACGTATTTACTTACTTATCATACACTCTTTGAAAAAAGGTTGAAGTACTTACTAAGTTCGGTTTACTAAGTACTAGTCACATATGTTACTGATTAGTAAGTGTAGTTAGCAACGGGGAGGCTTGTAACCGTTACCACTTCCACCGTTACTAACACAGTTAGTAATGGTTACAAGCAAAAACAATGTAATAGACGCGATCATTTCACCTCACGAATTACCTGTTTTGTAACGGTCGTATTCGCTAGCATCAACATTTTGATATATCACTGAGTAATCTGTGTGTTCAGAAGCATGTTTAACGATTTCGAGTACTTCATACTTAACTATGGGAGAGCACTGCGCCATCCCGCTACCTAATAACAAACAGTTATTAAGGCAACATCAGGCCTCAAAGTAGGACAGCGTACCTACACAACTCCACGCAAAAAGTACAGTTCCTAAGCGGGTTAGGAGTATTTGGGGAACGATGCTGGTGCCGGCGGGCAGCTATGTTGTAGGATGTATAATTTATTTAGGTTAGGTGCGTTTATTTCTAACACGTAAACATTTTTTTTTCGATGAGCGAGGTAACGTAGTGTAAGACCTTTAATCAAGCATATTGAGAAAAAAATTAGTTATGCCTATTTTGCATATTAACACCTCAACACGGCCTATTAACACAGGACAAAATTGGGTAGTAAGCTTACACATATTGCCTAGATGAACTTGAATGCATCCCCGTGCTACCAAATAGGTTGTTAGACGCTCGTATAAATAGCCTCTAAGGCTTGTTTAACAAGTTCATTGAGTACCTGCATGACGAAAAGTTACTAACAGTGCGCAAAACGTAGTAACCATTGCAAGCTTCAAGCATTTGCTAACGTGGGTAGTTAACTGGTCGTAAAAGGTTAGTAATGGCCCACGAAGGTTAGTAACAACTGCTGTTATCAGCATTTGTGAGCCTAACGCGAGTGCGTGCTCTCTTCTCTCTCCTTTTTTTTTTCATCTTACAAACTCCCTCATCCCTGTCCCCAGTGTAGGGTAGCATACCGGTCATTCCAGACTGGTTAACGTTCCTGTCTTTCCTTTCCCTCTTGTTCTTCTCTCTCTCGCTGCTGTTACTAAAGTGTTGCTCATGGTAACAAGCATCTTACAAACTTTTTTTTAATGGTGTAGTATCACAGCGCCCAAGCGCATTACAGAGGGGGGGGGGATACAATATTTGAATACAGAATACACATGGTAACACTTCAACAATACAATAAAAAGGCAATTCACTGAATTAGCCTTCCATTTTGAAATTTCATGTTCACGTTCAACTCTCCCACGACTGTATACGCTTCTGGCGCAACGTTTTTCGTGTAAATTCGACAAATTAAACAGTATAGGTACTTGAGAGTGGGCTAAAACAAGAAGTCAATACTGCCAGATTATGTGAAGGCTTCTTGTATATAAGAGCTACAGGTGAAACAGCTACCCGTACGCGGTCCTTGCAGCGAAACTGATCAACGAGTCCCTGAACACGTCCGTCGAGCCGTGCGAAGATTTCTACTCGTACGCGTGCGGCGGGTGGATGCAGAGGCACGAGATACCGGCCACGCAGCCAAGCATCGGCACCTTCTACTTACTCCGCAATGAACTGCAAGTAACCCTCAAAGGTAAAATGGGCATCTCCATCTATTCGCCCACAATCACCAAAACACGTTCTCAATCATTCTAAGAGGAGACGGGGCGAGCAAGCACAGACAGGAGAGGGGAAGACGGGACACCACAAAGGCTTGGTAATAACTTTAGGAAGCGCCAGACGCTTTTGCAATATGCGTACATATCAATCCGCTCGCAAAGTGGTCTACGATTTAATCCTTAAGCTTGGCTAATGCATATGCTACCGCTATTAAATGAGAAGCATTTATTGCCGTACTGCATGCACTCTTGCCATCTATCTATCTATCTATCTATCTATCTATCTATCTATCTATCTATCTATCTATCTATCTATCTATCTATCTATCTATCTATCTATCTATCTATCTATCTATCTATCTATCTATCTATCTATCTATCTATCTATCTATCTATCTATCTATCTAGCCGCTTACGTCTGGGTAATCGCGTGACAACCCCGTTAACTTGGCCTGAACCAAAATTAGTATGGGAGAGGTTTTGACGAATATGACGCGCTAGTCAGGACATGAATAATGTCAAAATCCCACCGCGTACGTCGTCAAACACTACAAAACAGTGGCACATACCCTAGGTTGGATATGTGCCAGTGGTATGCGGGGTATGCGCCACTCATAGTATGCGGGTATGTGCCACATGTGATTGACACTTAGTATCTACGAAGGAACGACAAGAACAAACATGCGGACATTTAGCGCGTGAACGTTAAGACAAACCTGACATCGGCCGAGTTAGCCCGATTAATGCAAATGATAAAAATCAGGATCCCAGCAAGAGTCAAACCCAAGCATCATGTGTGCCAGTCAAGCGTTCTATACCTTTGAGCCACACCGGGTCTGGAAACTGCTTTGGAAAAAGAGCCGTAATGTTGGTGACACGTCAATTGTGGTTGCACTGCTGGCTATCCAATTCTATAAAAATTACACATGTACTGCTATAACACAACCGTAACGTTAGGTTAACGTCAGTTACAGTTAGGTGCCATGCACCGAAGTTGATCTATGAAGCAGTCTTCGTGGCTGCTTCATATATCAACACAGCGAGACCAACACAGCGAGATAAAGCACTTCATATCAGCTTATCGCTTCTTGTGTTGCTAATATTCATGCTCTTGTAAGCAGCATTGCGGTAGCGCAAAAAAACTTTATATAAACATATGCGACCCGCCCCGCCGCGGTGGTCTAGTGGCTAAGGTACTCGGCTGCTGACCCGCAGGTCGCGGGATCGAATGCCGGCTGCGGCGGCAGCATTTTCGATGGAGGCGAAAGTGTTGTAGGTCCATGTGCTCAGACTTGGGCGCACGTTAAAGAACCCCAGTTGGTCGAAATTTCTGGAGCCCTCCACAACGGCGTCTCTCATAATCATATGGTGGTTTTGGGACGTTAAACCTCACATATCAATTAATTGATTGTTTTGTGGGGTTTAACGTCCCAAAACCACCATGTGATTATGAGACACCGTAGTGGAGGGCTCCAGAAATTTCGACCAACTGGGGTTCTTTAACGTGCGCCCAAATCTGAGCACACGGGCCTACATTTCCGCCTCCATCAGAAATGCAGCCGCCGCAGCCGGGATTCGATACCGCGACCTGCGAGTCAGCAGCCGAGTACCTTAGCCACTAGACCACCGCGGTGGGGCGCATATCAATCAATCAAATATGTCCAACCCTTCAAGATATGTCTGTGCGTGCAACATTTGTGCATATATTAAACGTTCTTTTTTTCATAACGTGTCATTCAATAACAAAAAATACAACACGATCACCTTTCCCGCGCATGCTTTGCATAACGTCGATTTCCAAGATACGTGAGAACTGCCAAATTTTTATCTATACTCATATGCCAAGCCTCATTCATCAGACGTGTTTCTTCATTTCTATGACAGTACAATACTGCGCGCTCATCAAAATTTGGCGTGCACTTACATTGTCTAGAGTGTCATAACCTGTTCTTTTTTGTTCCATTTAGCAATGCTAGTAGCACTTGAAATTGCTTACACAAGCTATTGGGAAACAATCCATACATTTATTTCTTCGCATTCCATGAACAGGGATATTAGAAAACATGACCATCGTTGAAGAGGCGCAAAATATAACGGATAAGCTTGCTGTTGCTTACAACGCCTGTGTAGGTATGTGGATTTTCGAATCATGCATTTCATAAACACTTTATCCTACTGAATATATTCGCACACATCATGCGCGCATGGAGCGCTCAGAAATGTTCCCCTTACAACCTAAAGTAACGAACACGAATAAGGAATGTGACATCGTTCGAAGTGTCATAAAACTTTCGTGAAGCGTTCATTCATTCACAAAGTCATGCCCGAGATACCCTCTTTTACCTAACGTAATTTGTAATAGCTTTCCCATATCCCATATACAGGTCATTTGTGAAGGATATTAGAAGAGAGGTTTTCTAAAAACATTCGTTACTAATTTGCGCAACGATTAAAAATGGACGCCGATTCTGCAATATAGCTTTCATTACACGGTGATGTTTTAATTCCTAGAGTTACCCCCAACAGGTGCCTCACGAAAAGGAATCATCATCATCATCATCATGATAATCAGCCTAACTACGTCCACTGCAGGACAAAGGCACCTCCCATGTTCCGCCAGTTAACCCAGTCCTGTGCTTGCTGCTGCCAATTTATACCCGCAAACTTCTTAATCTCATCTGCCCACCTAACCTTCTGCCCACCTAACGAAAAGGAATGCTGGAGACTAATCCTGTCTCCACATAGCTTGCCCGTACAAAGCACCATTAGTTTAAATAGGCGTATTTTTTTTTTCGTGTAAAGCTGCGAACCGCTTCTAAAAGGTCCGCAGGTCACGTGTTAGAGAACCATGGCGTAAAATAATACTATTTAAGAAAGTAGAACCAACCGTAACGCAAGAAGAAGATGCGCGCAATTAACAGACGTCACTGCACTAATAAATGCACACAATTCCGATCCCCAAGCACGATTAGCTGAATCTACCTACATGAGCAATATTATAATGACTTTGACAATGTGTTTATCATAAAGTGACATTATAACGTGTTTCTCTCATAAAGGTTGCAGTGAGACATTAAAAAAGTGAGATTCAAAATAAACCAACTTAAAGCCACTGTCGACTGCTCAGAAAAAAAAATTTTCTGATTGTGGCGCAAATGAAAACATCATTCATCACATCGCCGGCAAAGAGCATGCTTTCGGGCCAGAAACAAGGAATTATAATATTTACTTGATGTTAAAGTCGATAAAATGTGACCACTAGCGTGACCCGACAGCGAATGTGGTCGATCTTGGCAATCTAGCGGTAGCACGAAAAATCCTCGCAGGTAAACTTATTTTGCATAAAAACAAACACGTTTAACTTGAAATTGTATTTTACGCACTTGGGGCAGCTTTATAGGTTGCGCCAGAGACCACTTCTCGCTCGTTTTTTTTTTTTGTTTTTTCTCACGTGCTAAAATAGGCGCACGGTGGCGGTGCCAGCAGAGTGTTCTGTTTGCTTGCCTGCATGCATGTTTGCCTGCAAACGGCGGAGAAACAAGACCACGGCGTCTGCCACCGCTTATGAGAACAACAAAAAAGTGTGTGTACCTAAACCGACCACTAAGATATCTGTTTTATTAATAACCGAACTTGATGAAGCCTGCAAGAACCACACGCCGTTTTAGTTTTCGACATTCACCGGCACCGGCGAGTGTTGTGGGCATTCATCCCACCAATGGAAGGAGACATAACGCGGACAGAAAAATTATGTTTTAAACATTTCTACGCACTTTTCAGAGAAACCGCTGCAAGGTTAGACACCTCGCATGGTATACGCTTTTAATTGCAACACAAAACAGGAGAGCAACGAAGGACGGTAGACAGTCCCTTTAAGTCCTTCAATATTTCATCGTATCTGTCACTAACACCCTGACACCTTATAGGAAATCAAACGGCATCAAACGTCAGATCATAACACTCATATTATAGTGGGTCGGCAACGGGTTAAACATCCTTAAAACTTCATAAAGGTGAAGGCAACCAGCGAGGGATATTCAATTATATCAGCATAGAAGTCGCACTTGCGTGAGCACACATGCACACATGTATACAGATAAAACATTCCAATGCAAAAAAGGAGATGGACTGAGCGCTTACGCTACACAGCCATCCACCGACCATTTGGTATATATAGAGCCATGCATAGTATCTTGAGCTGACATTCTGTGTCGGTATGGAACGTTCCTGTTCTGCATAATGAAACAATAAATGTTGACAAAATGCGCGGAAATTTATCGTGTGCTAATACATAGCCTACGGACAGACATGCTGATCTAAACCTGCCTCACATCGAAAGCTATCTCAATTACGAAGTTCTAATTATCAGCTGGCACCCTGTCTTTATAAGCAACAACACTTGCTTCGATAACCCTAAACACAATTAACTCCAGAAAAGCGTTTTAGGTGAGACACCAACCTTTACTCAAACCATAAACCTGTTTCAGATGGGAAACCAACTTTACAAGGCCATTTTCTTTAATTTTTGTTAGGCAAAAGGGTGTTTTGCTTCCTTGAAGTAGCTTTGAAGGTGCAAAGTGGTTTACACTATTGCAACTTGAAAAAGATGTAATTTTATAATTTTGATCAGAACAAGAGCGAGTGCTGCTTGATGAGTGGAGTAATAACAATTTCTTTGTGAAAGGCGACAACATTGAAAGACCTCTGACCGATTTATGTAACACCATTCAGATGAAAGGATACATCAAAGATGCTTTAGTACGAGAGGACCAGTGTATTATCTGATAAAGATTGAAATGCATATCACCAATCCTTTTATAGGGCGCTGCACTGTCCTGCCTCATTTGTTTGAGAAATAATGGTTCGAACAACTCATAATTCCTGAATCGAAAGTCCTCGCTACTCGTTTACGATCAGCTAATCGTACTTTGCACCCAATCAAAAATGAAATACAAACACGCTTATTTTCTTTATTCACAGCTGTTCCGACAGAAAGAGATCGCATCGACGTTCTTCGAAACGTAATGAATCATTCCGGATTTGCTCAGTGGCCGATAAAAGCTCGAGAAGCTATCGGAAATCGCAGTGAAGTACTTAAGGGACTCCCAATTACCACTTTCCTTGGTTTTAACATTGCACGGGACAACGGGAATCTTTCTTCTTACGCGATTCAGGTAGGTTAAGCCTGTGTTATGCGGCAAAGTTAACGACGTTCGAGAGTTCTCTGTAAGGTATACAGTGCTTCAGTTGGACACCTAAACTTTGACCGAGTCATTAGTAGAGCTGATAAAAAATAAAAAAAGCAGGTGCAGTACTGCTTACAAGAGCCCGTATATACAGTCGAACTCCTTTATAACAGACACTGATCTAAAAATAAAAAAAACTGGCTCTGTATCTGCGTTCTTCGACGGAAAAGTCGTCGAAAAACGATACACTTCTTTCTGAAGGGAGAGAGAGACATTAAAACGAATATTCGACGTTCTGCGCAATAGAATCGGTGAGCGGGGACTGGATGGATGGATGGATGGATGGACGGATGGATGGATGGACAGACGGACGGACGGACGGACGGACGGACGGACGGATGGATGGATGGATGGATGGATGGATGGATGGATGGATGGATGGATGGATGGATGGATGGATGGATGGATGGATGGATGGATGGATGGATGGATGGATGGATATGGCTGTACCCTTTAGATCGGGCGGTGGCTTGAGCCACCAAGCCGTTATGCGTGAGGTATTAGACGCCACCTGGCAGTGATTTCGAGATACGATTTTTTCTAGTTCGCAGAGCCACTGATAGGTGGCAGCACATGTCGTCTTTATAAAACGTAGAAAACGTTTGTTTTTTTTTTCCATATCTCCGCATTGCCAGCGCAGCGTAACAAGCACTGTGGTCTTTAGAAAATTGATTGCGTATCTATGCGTTTTAGAAATAAAATTACACACAGCCTAATACGTACGTGTTGATGTTTACCTCAAATATTCGTCCCACTCTCTTTTTCATGGACAATTTTTACAAGTATGAACGCAGCAAGCAGATCGAGATGTATGGGCGTAGATGAATCGCTTAAACTTTCGGCGGGTGGTTCAATCGTGCGACATACCAACCAACAGAAAGGCAGAGAGACAGACCAAAATTTCTGCGTTGAAGTATTCCAAGAAAGGCTATCATATCTAAAAATGAATGGTTATAAGAGACACCAGTGTGCATATATATTTAAGTAGGGGTTGATGAGGAAACCCATACCTGGTACCCTGCTTATAAGACACCCCATGTAAAAGACGATAATTGCTTCCTGATACATGTCTCTTATAAAGGGGGTGCAACCGTAGCAGTGCACATAATAACTGTCAATGAATAACACTCATTAGGCGCATATATTTATGCTATGTGGGGTTTAACGTCCCAAAACCACCATATGACTATGAGAGACGCCGTAATGGAGGGCTCCGAAAATTTTGACCACCTGGGGTTCTTTAAAGTGCACCCAAATCTGAGCACACGGGCCTACAGCATTTCCGCCTCCGTCGGAAATGCAGCCGCCGCAGCCGGGATTCGATCCCGCGACCTGTGGGTCAGCAGCAGAGTACCTTAGTCACTAGGCCACCGCGGCGGGGCATCTATTTATCATTGTTGGGGTTTAAAACCCCAAATCCACGATATGTATATGAGAGACGCCGTAGTGAAGGGCTCAAGAAACAGTGACCCCTGGGGATAATAGCGTGCACCAATATGCCCACGGGCCTCAAGCATTTTGCCTTTATCAAACAAACGCAGCCTTCGCAACCAGGATTGGATACGAGCACCGTAGTCACATGAGCACTGTGACGGGTAGTGAATCACTATCTACTCTTTCATTGGTTCCTAGACATGAATTGACCATACGTATAGCGCCGCCGCGGTGGTCTAGTGGCTAAGGTACTCGGCTACTGACCCGCAGGTCGCGGGATCGAATCCTGGCTGCGGCGGCTGCATTTCCTATGGAGGCGGAAATGTTGTAGGCCCGTGTGCTCAGATTTGGCTGCACGCTAAAGAACCCCAGGTGGTCGAAATTTCCGGAGCCCTCCACTACGGCGTCTCTCATAATCATATGGTGGTTTTGAGACGTTAAACCCCACATGTCAATCAATATGCCATACGTATAGGCAAAACTTGCAAACCTCTTCGCGCACTCATTATTGTTGGCCAATGGCTGCGTGTAACTGTTTATTACCGATACAAACCGTGAGTAATTGAGAGTTCTACGGAATACCATCTGGTCAGGTAAAGGTATTGTTCAAATGAACAGGTCAGGGGGGGTAGAAAAAGGGGGTAACAATTTAGAGCACAGGGTACTCTACTATGGGAGAGCATATTGCCGTCCCGAACGCATATAGAACGGAAAACTCATTGCTAGCACCCAAAGGGTGCCTGGCCAATGCGAAAAGAAACGTCATTTTGTTATGTTTTGGCATTGGTCCGTGACCTGCGTTTTAGAGAAGGTTACATTAGTAAACGACTCTAGATAGTGGATACATTCTTCCTCGTGCAAAGTGAAACAGTAGAGCTAAAACTAAGTCTAATGCTGGGCTAACTCTAATTTTTTTAATGAATCACTTGGTTTTTACTATGCGGGTTTTGATGGCGTGTCTGAAGCCCCGTTCCCAGCTTTTCATAAATTTCAAAAAAGGTTGTCGGTGCGTTCATTTACGATAAATGACGGGGCAGGCATGCGACGTAATATGATAAATACCGGTGCTCTTTACAGATCAACCAATTGGCATTCCGACTGGTGGGAAGGAACCAGCTGATACAACCACATAAAAATAGCAGCAAGCCGATAATCAGAGCATACAAGAAACTCGTTCAATCCGCATTGAAGATTATGAACGCAAACCTCAGTCACGAGGAACTAGAAGCGCTGGCCGACACACTCATCCATTTCGAAGGACAGCTTGCCAACGTGAGAAACGAATGTTTTTCGTCAAGTGACTCAAATATTGGAAGGACGTGTCGACTGCCATTTACCACCGTACTCAGAAACGCTCCTTGAGTTGAACTTCACTTGCCACCGCCTTCAATGCGGCGCGTTTGGAAAGCGTTCTTGCTGCCTCCGCACCGCCTAAAGGCCTGAACACACGTACGCATTGCAGCGCGTCAGCGCGTGACTTTGTGACGCGGCATCACACCCTCTCGCTATAGAGAGAGAGAGAGAGAGAGAGAGCACAACTTCACGTAGCCACGCGCCCTCTCTCTCCATAGGGAAAGGGCGCGGCCCTGCGTCAAGAAGTCCCGCGACGACACACTGCAACGCATAAGTGTGTTCAGGCCTTAATACAGCGACTCGCTTGCTGGATTCCGTGCCGACCGGTTGTGCCCTCGCGATCTCCGACGACAGCGCAGCTCTGGCCAACTGCGTTGGTCCTACGCCACCTCCAGCCGCAGGTCCCCTACGACGACGTCAGCGCAGCTCTGGCCTACGGGATTAGCCCTACACCACCTCCTGTCGCCGACAAGAGCTCTCGCAAGTGGTGCCCCGTCCTCGGACTCCTGTGACCGTGTTTCCATCTTTCCTGTCTCTCTTATGTCGTCGCTCACTGTCCTAGCGCATCTCTCTTTCTTTCTCTATACCTTTAAGCCTATCCTTTTAATCCCCCCTAACCCCCTTCCCTTGTGAGCTACTGTTGAGGTGTCGCTCGCTGAAGCAGACTGGGCTCACTTTTCTCTAGTTCTCCCTCTTATAACCACAATGAATAGACAGCGCGCTCGAAACGCGGTTGTGCTGCATTGATAGCCTTGGCAGGTCATGTTCCCGTCAAGGAGTGTTCTGAAAAGGAGGGTTAATCTCCTGTTGGAGTACGCTCTAATAGTAGAGAGGGCTCACTTGTTGCCGGAGTGGGTTACGCAGAGGCCTTTGAAAATGACCCTGGTCTTGCATTGTTGTTAGACCTAAATAAGGAGACTAATGGCTTCGTTTACATTTTGGACGCCACCTAATTAAACCAGCAGATCATGAAGCAAAGTAAGCTGTAGGAAGTTGTTTGCAGTACTGAAGTGTAATGTTTTAAGAATTATATAAACGAAGGAGTATTTTAAATGTTGTGTGAACAGCAACAAATGCTTCCGCCTTTCTCATTTCAACTTGGCGATCATATGGTGAACACTGACGTTACTGTATTATTACAAACACTTGCCACATCCTACGCGATTATTTTTGTCGCGTCAGAATAATTCCCAGTTATCGGCACGTAGTTTTCTGCATCGTATTGACGTTTTGAAGCGATAGCTTTATAAACAGCGCGTTTCTCAGAAATTCCGGCGTCGGTATCGGCGGTTTTGAGCGAAAAATCAGCATCTTACCCGTCACCGAAAAATCGAAAACTATGCAAATATAAATTATAAAAAGAAACCTGGGTCAGACTGGGGGTCCACCTCCAGTCGTTTGGGTCCGAGTGTGGATGGAAGCCGGGCAACTTTCGTGGCAAGCGGATGTTCTACCACGCGACTTCGCGTCTGCCTGTGAATACAGTGAAAATTGCTTCCTCTGCATCGAAATGCAGTGAAAGTGAGAACATGCCTTTCAAACATGCATTCTGTACACCTGCTTCACAATACAACACGAAATATTGCAGTGATAATGCGAGGTACAAGCGTCCATTGCCATTGGGCGTCAGAACACGCGATTATCATAATAACTTCGTGGTGTGAAGCGGATCACCCACTACAAAAGGCACATACGCTATACACCTTTTCACAGGAAGGAAAAAAAAAAAAACACCGCCATGATGGGCTGTGCGCGGGAGTACAAAAACTATGGGCGCAGTGTTGCCAGTGCATTTTTGAGGGAACGCGCCAATTTGCACAGCCCAAGGAGGGCTATGGCGGCGCCCAGGGAGGCGTTTATGAAAAGGTGAATACTGCGCGAAAAGGTGAATACTATAGTGTTGCCTGTAATTTACGGCTATGTCAAGATAATGGTGTTTCTATATGTTCCTGAGACACTCTTGTCATGAGCCCAATAACTGAAATGCTCAGAAAATTCAAAAATAATTTTAATAAGCAAAAAAGTGCAGTACCGAAACTGAAACCAAGCCGGGCGCCCTGTCTGCTTATGACGTACTATTCGATAAGAACCGAAGTCCTGCCGGCGCGTAGTATGAAAACTGTGAAAGCCAGACCATTGAAGCACCGGCCAAACACCACGGAGGAAGTAAGAAAGCTTTCCTGTGCTATAGCCGTGCCAAACACCACCGCCGTGCCTTTGTGGCCGTACAATAAACGCTGTAGCGTCCGTAGTAGCGATGCCATCGGCTGCGTCACTTCCGTTAACATGCCAAACATGACGTCACACAGGCAGTGTTGCCTATAATTCTGGCAAGCAAGGTGAGCTTTTCGAAGCAATCTTTAAACTTCATTTGCAAACAATCAGTGCATCTCTCAAGCCCGTAATTTGGCATAAATGACGGAAATGTGCAAAGAATGTACCCAGCGAATTTCCTTGAAATCCATTGACCTCGAAAAATTACCGGAGTTGGTCTTTAAGGCCACGCAGTGGGTGCATAGCAAGTTCGAAAAAGTTTAGTGCACTAAGTGTTTGTGGTATGCACTAGAAACTGAATATCGCTATCGCTTTCAACTCTTAAAGACGAAGCTTTATTTAAGGTCCCCTCATTTTTCACAGTTAGAGCTGTCTGCCCTTTTTTTTCATTAGCATCTACTTTCTTTTCTCTTTTATTTGGATCACCATTCGCTAACTAACTCAACAATAGTATTTTACAGCTGACGACCCCGCCAGAAAAACGTCGCAACGTATTGACACTTTATCACAGGACCACCATAGATGAACTGGAGAAGAACTTCACTCAAGTAAGCTGTCCAGCTATCGATTCCACTCCTTCAGACCTTCCCAAAGCATTTGCGGAAACACCTTCTCTAACGTGTTTCTATAGTAAAAACCAGTTGATTCAGTTATAAAGCGAGGTGATACTCGCGAGGTCTCATTTTTCTCTCAGATGCCACTGGGCTACTTGATCTCCAAAGAGCTTTCAGAGGTGAACATTACGGTAGCCGGAAACGAAACAATACAGAATCTCGCCATGGACTACTACCGCAAATTAGATGAGTTTCTTCGACGCGCCAATTGGTAAGTTGACAAAAATCTCTTGGCCGTCAGAAAAAAAATGTCTTTTCGGGTGTTTGTCGCATTTTTCCCCTCAAAGCAGCTGCTGTGTGCACGTACGCACAGTATCAACACACAGCCTTCGCATCCTCCTCACGGGAGGAGTTCACAAGCGCCACGTCCTCGGAAACAAAGGCTACGAAAACTTCTTTATAAATACGAAAGTTCAAAAAAATTTTGAACAATATTAGTGCCATACTCAATACTCACGTTTTGTTATCGCGTCATTGCACATGTAAGAGTTGCCTTAAGAAAACCGCGCCAAAATACCAAAATACATCGAGATAATGTTAGAACCTTCCGATGCGATTACGCGCACAACGCGAACATTACAGTTTTTTTTGGAACTTATTTGGCCAATAGCGATACGCTGGAATATTTGACAGCACAATGTATAGAGCTATAGAGATGCCCCGACCTGCTTCACCGCTTGACATTTTTACAATCGTTGGTGAGTATATCCAAAAACCAACATATCACATATTAAGGACGCCGCTTGACAGTTTTGTCGACGACAGATGCTCTGTCCTCCAATATTTGTGTAGGTGTACAACATGCATTGCTTGCTGCGATTTTAGTTCCCGTTTCACGGCCATAAGTTCAGCCAAATAAAGAGTTTCGTCTTGAAAACATTGTTTCCTTCGTCCACCTCACGACTCTGTAGCAATATACAGAGACACCGACACTAAAAAAAACCATTATCTTCATCGACGCAATTGGTTTTTCTTTTTGATTGTGTGAAGGTGGTCTTGATATTTTTGGGTTCATTTGTAAAACGACCCCTTTTATTTTCTTCAGCACCACGCTTTTCAACTACGCCGGCTTACGAGAAGTGCTCAAGTGGGCCGCGCTTGCTTCGGGCGAATTCCGCAATGCTTCGTTTGAGCTGACTAAAGCCGTCATGGGAGTGCTCGAAGAGAAGCCCAGGTGGGAAGTGTGCGTTCACACTGTCAATAGTGCGATGCCAGAGATCGTCGGCTACCTCTACGTCCTACGAAAGTTCACCGAGGAAGCAAAACAAGAGGTAATAATAGAAAGACTATAGAAACTTCGAATTCTGTTCTGTTCCATCGTAACTGTTTGAATTCTGTTCTGCTGTGAACAGGTAGAGGTCTATATTACATCGGCTACTCTATATCAATAAGTCCTACAGCGAGAAAAATAAATAACCAAGGTTACACAATAAACCTTGAATTCATTCTTTTGGTGCAATTTTTGTACGGCACTAGCTTCTAGCTACATTATGTTCCTTGCTTGGTACCCTCCGGTACGCTTCATGTCAACTGAAAGTTGTGATTTGAGACACACCGGTCTTGCGTGTGTGTTTCTGAAAATGTCTGTCTTCAAAATACGGCTATTTCCTTCAGTTACATGAAAAACTAGCTGCTCCTACATGACCAAGTTGCGAACAAAAACAATGCTTCGATATCAAGGAGATCGGCATAACTCGCCTTAATAGCTAATAGATCACCGAATGACCTTCTAATTTAATGAGAATACGGCTATTAACTTTCATGTCGTTCAAAATTTTCACTCTTTCAGAGACAAAATATCGCTCAGCCAAGTAAACCACACGGCAAAATAACATCGCCAAACGACTTCGGTGTTTTTGCAGGTCGAAGACATCGTAAAAAGAATCGCGGCTGTGTTCAACAAAACTATACGAGAGAGCGAGTGGATGGATAACGACACGAAAGCTGCTGCGGAGTTCAAGGTGCGCGGGCAATTCATGTTGATATTTGCCGAAAATACAAGCAGCCTTTTGCTCCTTGTAATTGAAACGACATTCTCCTTAACCCTTTGCGACACACATAATCATAAACTATCCATAAAGGTGGGAAAATTACTAATTCCATGCCAAGTTCTGGAGAACAAATTTAAAGCAGGCGGAAGTGTTGGGATACAATACTGTGTATTACACCAATTAACTGTGATTACAGTGTTATCTGATCTAATTACCATGTTATCTGATCTGATTACAATGTTATCAACGAAACTATTTGAGGAAGCGAGTGGATATACGACAAAGATAGCGTAAAACACCGCTTTACGCACCATTCACCTTGTAGCGCCCGTATAATAACCAAGCGTTATACCTGAAAACGATCGTGAAATACTCGCGCTGTATTTGTTCACGAGCGAAATCGAACGACCGACTTAGGTTACGGGCAATAGTTATAGTCTGACATCGAGCATTCATAGTAAGGTAATAAGATAATTAGTAATTTCCAAAACGACCCACGTCCAACATCTCATTAAATCCGGCACTGCCTTCACCGAAGCGATCACGACCGACTAAATGTTTCCCGCACAAGTGATACGAAAAAAAAAATTCGGTAGCAAGAATGTTTACCATGATATCAATGTACCTTCATTGCCAACATTGCTCAGAGATGGCAAAATTGAGTCGCTTGCGAATGAAGACGCCGCATCGCAAGGGATTAACAAGGTTTTCATTGTGGCGTCTTCCTTGACCCTTAATAACATTCACGAGCAGTCCTGATATGAGCACGCGCCCGAAATACAGTGCAGGATAGTCCGTATAGACAGGTGCGGCGAGCGTTGTGTGTGCGCGTTTATACGTTTTTGTTCGCACGCCTCTGTACGAAAAGAGGCCTGCCGAGAAAATGGAAACTTCGCTCTCTCCTTCCAAACTCTCCTACGCGGCAGCAAGAAAGGAAAATAGGAGGAAAAGAACGGCGGGGAGGTTAACCAGCCGATAGGCAGCCGGTTCGCTACCCTGCGCGTGGGAGGGGGATGGGGGAGATGAAAGATAGGGAGAAAAGAGGGAAGAGAGATAAACACAGCACATCAGGCAACACGCACGCGCACACTCATAGAAAAGCGGCAGCAAGATTCGGCTTTTCCGTACAGTATAGGCTTTCTGACCAAGCCCGACGTAGTAGTTCACGACCCTTTTCAGGTATAAAGCTTATTATTCAGTGTGCATTACACGGGCGCTACAAGGTGAACGTTGTGTGAAGAAGTGTTCTACGCTATATAGCCTTGTCGTATGTCCAACGATGCCAACTGGTTGTGGCACTGTATATAGCCTGGCTAACAGTTTGCAGACAGTAACGTTAATATTACAAGCCTGGACGTACGACTTCAAAGCTACCAAATTATACACCTGCCAGCGGAAAGTATACGTTCGATATGCGCTAACATACAGCACCATTTCGCAATTTCAGCTGTCGAAAATGGGCGTGAGAATCGGATACCCGAGCTGGCTGCTAAACGTGACATACCTGGAGGAACTTTACAAATACGTGAGTATAGTGTAGCAGTTTTTCTTTGTTTTTTTTTCTTTCTTTCTCCACCACCCTTCCACATTCGCGGGAACATGCTGGAATCAAGGTAACGTTGAAATGTAGCATAATGCAACAGATATCGGGATGTGAATGATGTCTTCTTCCAGATACCTCGGCTATACCTTAACGCTTCTTTTCTGGAGATGTATCACGCGATACAGCGAAACAACTGGATGCGAACACTGATGAACCTCAGGCGACCGTTTGACAAGGACAAGTAAGTTCGCAAAAACTTAATCAAGCTGAAGGCAGTGAAATGAACAAGTCGTGGAGAAGATATAAAAGCAATGATATTGGCTTCGTATTTTCGAAACATCTAATACCTGCTTACGCAATTCATGTCAGATTCTCAACGCTATTCGATATTCCAACATATATTTCTCATGTCCAGCAACATCAATATTGTTTACGCATATTTTTTTAACGTTACCCTGAAATGTAGCGGGCCTCACGCCCCCTATGCCAGGTCTTACTTCACGTATCGTTTTGCAGGAGATGAAAGCAAGAACGTCGCTTTGTGTAAACTGAGAAACAAGTCAAAGAGCCAATACGGTTAAGATTAAACAGAAGCCTTTAACTACGCTACTCTGCATAGGAAAAACAGCGCTTTCACAATGACAAATATGATGACTGAGAGAAAAAAAAAGTGTACTGATTGCTCCAACTTCTACTCCACAGCACGGCTGCACGCCCGGCCGTTGTAAACGCTCTTTACAGGCCGACTACCAACGAAATGAGTAAGAGCAGATTTGTTGACGTGATTATACTATCATGCATGTGAGTGAACAGGCATATATATGAAGCAATGAAGTGTATACTTAAGGGTTCGTTTTTTTTTCTTGTCAGACGCAATATTAATGATATCTAACAGACAATCATGCCAAGGAAAGTATAGAGGATAATGTTAGAACTAATTATAATGTAAATGTGAAGATATGCGTATGTAATGTGGTGTTTAACGTCCATAAACCACTATATGATTATGAGAAACACCGTAGTGGAGAGCTCCGGAAGTTTTGACCACCTGGGGTAAATGTAAAAAGAAAAGTGTATGTAAAGATGACTGGCAGGAACCAAACCGGCGACCTTCGAATAACGCGTTCTATATGGTCTACCAACTTACACGGTGCAGCCTCCATATGCTCCAGCACTTAGCTCTAAAAGAAGAATACGAAGAAATGTGCCACAGGAGTTGCACGCGTTGTGCTCTAATCAGAAAGTTTGCACTAGAGCCACATAAAGAACGAAAGTCGCTTCGCTCCATGCCGCAGCCGCGTTAGCTAAAGGAGTTTATGTTGTTCCAATTGATTACTACAGCGCAACTCCTTGTCAACTCATTTTGCTTCACCCTCGCGGCGAAATTGACTTATTTTTCTATGCTAGTACCCTTCTATAGTCCCTCTATATGTCATCCTTTCTCTCTTTTTCAGTGTACCCATCGGGCATACTTCAAGGTGCCTTCTATCAACATGGTCTCCCACGGTAATCTACTGCACTGATTCTCATTTCTAGTTAAGGTCAATCTACATACACGAGGCGAGGGTCGCGTTGCAGTCCACAATGTCGGTACACTCTTCCGTGTGTATACTTTGTAACGCGTTCACTGTTCGCTGAGTGATTATTAAACGAACTTACCGTCGGTTCTGAACGAGAGCGACTCGGCACGCAGCCAGATACAATAAATAGATGCTTAGCGACAAGAGACGAAATCATTCTCTTTAATTGGAATTCATTAAGCTCCACATTAAAAGGCACCTCCGCAGGCTCCCAAAATATAAAAAAGAACGCAATATTTTTTCATGATATTTCTCGTCCTTCTTCGCGCACTACTGTGACGTAGACAGTATTTCTCGTGACGTCTACACCATACATGTTCTCGATTGGTTGATATACGCAAAATATCACATGTGATTTGTCTCTTGCACTGCTTTGCCATGCAGCGCTGCCCATCCGTTCTTCTTTGTCTGGCATGAATATCGTCCAGAATCAACCGATCAAACTTCATTTTGTGTGTTCACAACTGCGCAAGCGGCGATAACTGCGTGCAGCCGAGAAGCGCAAGGAAGGAGGGAAGGAAAATAGGAGGAAAAGAACGGCACGGAGGTTAACCAGCCTATAGGCAGCCGGTTTGCTACCCTGCACATGGGAGGGGGATGGGTGAGATGAAAGATGGAGGGAAGAGAGACAAACACAGCACATTCGACTCAAAGTCCTGGTAGGCGCTAGCGCTTAGTGTTAATATTGTTCACGCGCATTCAAGAACTAAGGGGCGAGGAGGATGCATCGAGTGTATGAAGGAGAGGAGAAAATCACACCTTCGTTTTTAAGCGAGGGGTGGCGAGTAGCCCATTTAGGTCTCTAACCGATCAAGACAGACCGCTTCTTATAGAACCATTGAGCGGTGGTCACCAAAGACATTCTGTATAAAAACGCGCTTAAAGTTTTAACCGAGTCAGCTAAAACGTAAAACAGATGTCTGGTTCTTTTACCCCCACAGTTCACTCAACTTCGGAGCTATCGGCGGTGTAGTCGGACACGAAATGACGCACGGTTTCGACGACAAAGGTGAGATATTTTCGAACACGTTACTTGTGCTGAAAATAACATTGCGGCGAATCCATGTGCATCTTTTTAAACTAGCGAATGGCACTTTTGTGTCAGTTTTCAAGTGATCGTTCATTTTACAGCAAGGTTGTACTTGCCTTATCGAAACCCAAAACAGCGCGGGAAGACATGGACGGAGGACACACAGACGAACGCTCCCTCAACACTGACTTAGTAATTTGCTGTCCATGAAATATGCAACATGCGCAATAATAAAAAAAAAGAAATGTTCTACAATCCCGTGCCCTTGCCGACCGCTCGTTACAACCACTACAGCTAATTTCAATACACATTTAAGAAACCGTTGTTCTTCTTCAGTCAGAGCTAGTGACACTGAAGGCTGTTTCATGGATGGGTGTTAGTACCACCATATTGAGCTTTCAGCCATTTTGTTTTGCCTTTTTAACAGCCAAACAGTGTTGCGGTAGGCGCACACGAATGAAAACGGTCGGGTTAGTACGATGTTTCATGGCCTTAATGATTTACACGTCTCAATATGCGAATAATTGACGTTCACATCTTCCTACGGAGGGGGGGGGGGGTGGACTCGAGTATAAGTGCTTCGCAGAGTGGTGCGGGTATACCACGTGAAGGTTGCGTAATTGGGTATGGTTTGGGAATGCTTAATTGTTGTTTCGTCTTCATTACTCTTATTTATTGAACGAATGAGAGTCGAAGGCCAGTAGTGTAAGGTTAGAGTGAATGTCTCTTAATTGCTTGGAGCCGTCGGTGTATACTGGACGGAGAGGAGACGCCCTTTCACTGAATTCCAAACGCGCGCTCCGCCGCTTATATACACATTGCCTGCATTCGAGGGAGACAACACGAGTCGAGCATGCGCCGTGGGCGGCGCCTACGCCGAAGCGTGACATCGCACGACTAAGAATTCTCCGCACTTAAAGCGAGAGAATATCGGCTTAGCAGTAACCGATATGACGGCGCCCAATGTCTCACAGAAAATATATTCTATACCCATATGCGTGCGCAAGGTACCCGTTCAGGGGGGGGGGGGGCGAAAGGTTCGTCGCAGCGCTCCACTCAGTTCGTTAACATTCAACAGACTATCATGAATAGCTTAGCTGACTGCTGGCTATAGTATTGCACTTGCTTCAATGTGCTTAGGATAAAACCTGGCTAAACATTGCTATAGTCGTGGTTGACTTGTATATATCCTAGCCAGTCTTTATCTTGTATATTTTTTTCTGAAGGAAGCCAGTTTGATGCGGACGGTGCATTGAAGCAATGGTGGACAAATACAACTCGTAAGAAATTCAACGAGAAGGCGAAATGCCTTATATACCAATACGGAAACATCACTGACAAGGAGACTAACATGACGGTGAGAGCGCGAAACTGTTTCATTTAAGTAAGTTTCTAAAGACATTGCACTTATAATAAATAGCTATGCACAGCAAGGTTTCTTAAGAAAGTAACGGGTACAGCCGGAATATTTATTTATGACGGATGCTTCATACTTTGTTGCTTGCGTATTCCTTTTTCCGTCCTCGTTTACTTATTTGCTAACCAGCGTTACGAAAAGGCAGTCGTACTGAACAAAGACACTGATTGCATAAGCTATTATATACACTAATTTGATATGTATCAAATCATTGATTAGTACCAGCCGGCTCAACTCTGATCTATAATAGCATTTGCAGTGCCATGAAGTGCCACGCTATTCAGACGTCGTTAGTCTGGTTGGACTCGAAACCGTTCTAAGGCATCATGTGGATCTGTGCTATTTCAAGGATACCGTCGGTTAGCGTTGCCTTTAGGACCTTTTCCACGCGCTATCTGCACAGCCGCAACGCAATCGGCGAAGCTTTCACCCTCCGCTTAGGTGCAGCTAGGGGTGTCGGCACGTGCGTTGCGGCCGTGTGGGTAGCGCGTGGAAAGGCCTTTTAGATGCGGAGCATCTAATACTCGAGGCTTGTAGTGCGGCGCCGTCCGCAAGCTTCCTCCTCCTTCTTCCACCATCTGTGCATCCCTTCCTCCTCTACACACCACGCGCGCTTCACTCCTCCACCATCTGTGCACCCTTCCTCCTCTACACACCACGTGCGCTTCTCCTCTTCACGAACATTCGCTAGCTGTACAATGTAGCGCGCATGCGCCGTCACGCTTCGAGAACATCGGCAGCTGACGCGCGCGCATGCGCCGTTGCGCTTCTCCCCCTTCTCGAACATTCGACAGCTGACAGTGCATGCGCCGTCGCGCTGTATATATACTCAAGGTCGGCGCTCGCTCGCTCAGTTGCCGCTCGTCGGTTGGTTTGTACGGCGCGTCGACGTCCAAGGTCGCGGTGAAATGAATTCCAACGAATCCACAAACACAATGATCGACGTCCCTTCGACCAGCGCCGCCCTTTCGCATACGTGTGTACGTGTTCACTCATTTAACACCCCCTCCTACAACCACGTTAACCAATTTAGCCATCGACCCAAGTAAGTCGCAATTTAACACCCCATTTCCCAACCACGTTAACCAATTTAGCCATCGACCCAAGTAAGTCGCACTTTAACACCCTGTTAACCAATTATATGCTCCGCATCTTCCTCAGTGTTCCCCCGAGGGAAGCTGCGGGCAATTTTTTTCAATCGTGAAGAATTTGACCAACGAAAGTTATTGAAACCCGAGGTACAACTAAAGTGCCAGTTCAGCAATAACTATCTGACTTTGCGAATCGTGCTGTTAAAAAAAGCGAACTTCAATATTATCCTTTGGCCAAACAAGTTGCAACGCAGAGCAAAGGAAACTAGCACACATCTCATTCCACAAGCTGAGAAATTGACTGAGAATATACTATCCACTACTTAAATATGGTACCTTATACACTGCCTAGAGAATATTGATATTTCGTTTTTAGATCATTTTTATGAGCTCTTGAATTCTATTTCATAACTTAAATAGTACTTGCGCATCCTTCCACTGTGTATCTTGAGTGCACACCACCAGAAAAAAAGACGGTAACTCATTATTATATATGAATATATTTATTATTATTATATATGGTAATTAAGTATATATGATGACACCTTTTAGTAAAGGGTTGCAGAATGTAGGCACGGGTAGCGTAAGAGCTTACGAGCACTTACAAAAAAAAAACGGATTTACTTGAGCGAACTTTACGTATTACATATATACAATTAGTCTTATTGGTTTTCTTTATTAGCACCAACGAAAACAGCGCCACTTTTGAAATTCAGCCAATAACCAAGATAACAGTGTCCTCTTAAAAGCGACACATCGAAATGCAGGTCAACAAGACAATGTTTCGCGAATAGATATTTTGCATGCGCATTTGCGAGAGCCAAGCTTTTAAGTCGAAATACTCATCAGTCGATTCTCCCTCCTCCTGCATACAGCTTAATGGGAAGAACACCGTTGGCGAGAACATTGCCGATAACGGAGGTCTGCGCGTGGCCTTCAAGGTGAGGCCTTGGCAAGAAGCGCCGCTTCTTTCGTGTCAGCTCTCGTATTGCTTCGTTTATCAGTTTTAGCGAAACAAGCAACGTCATCGATGCTATAGTTCTCACAGTGGTTTCTCATGGCATATGTTGCTTGCTTTTGAATTAGATTGAAGTAGATCCCTCAACCATTTCCAGTGGCTTGGATCAAATCGGATGGCACTGTAAATCGTGGTCACCTGTGAATTGCAGACGATTCTACCCGAGAACACCTCACTTGCTACTTTCGAAACAGGGGGGGGGGGGGGGGGGGCAAAAAAAAAAGCTCGCAGGCTCCCGGCTAAGACGGCTCAAAGCCGTCCTAGCCGTCACACTTCACCCGTCAAGCAGGCAAGGCGTGCTTGACGTATGTGCCGTACACTTGCAACACAAGTCTTAAGCACCCCAGAATACACAAGTACAAGCTTGCTGGTGGTGCAGGATCCTCTGAAGTGCGCGCTGACTGTACTGTGTTGTTCAGAGTTGCTCCCGCAAGCCTCAAGTTACACAAGGCCCGCACGGTGTCGCACACACTGCCCATATAGGGAAAAAAAAGCGCGCAGCCACAAAGCAGCACTTGGAAAGAAGAAACAAAAAATACCATATTATAGAGGTCTAAAAAAGAAAGAATACAAGAAAAATCTATAACACTGGCATCTCATACACACGTGTCCTCCAGCATAACATATAAATGAGTTTATCTTTTTTTTTCGAAAGTGTGCTTGCAACACCAGAGGCACAAGGAGAGCTCACAGCGTCTCTGTGTCATATAACAGACTATTTTGCTTTCCTTTTTTCAGTCAATCAATTAATCAGACTTTTTTCTCCTTTCTTTCGAAAGACAAGGAGACGGGATTAAAATCCGCGATTACGGCTTGACAGAGGTTCCTGCCCCTTTTGTTCTCGCAAGGCATAGCATTTGGGTTGATCCATGGTGTACACATTGCACATAGTACACTGAGTACGGTTTCTGTACAATATTGTACACCATGAATAGCACATGGTCTACAATACACTCTACAATACTGTCTACTCAGTTGATTTACTGACCCTCTCTTGTCGCCATTTCCGAAACCTTCTTGTCGGCGAGGTGGCCACCATGATCGGAAGCATCGCAAGATTTCTGCCCTTGCCTGGTTTTGCATTACTTCCGTGATGGGAACATCTCGTGATACGTCACCCAAACCACGTTATGTGACATCATAGTGACGTCATCATAGCGTCCGAAACCACAGATAAGGAGGAGGGATAAATGTTTATTTTTTTGAAACGATGCAGCGGTGTAAGTTCCGCGTCCATTTTAGGTGGGGGGTCCCCTCAATTCCAGGAACCCTCTGGTCTTCGCTGCCTCCTCGGCCCTGGCGACGAGACGTCGTTGTTGGTCCAGGTCCACCAAAGCGAGCTTGGTTTCGAGACGGTGTTCGTTTTCTTTACCAGCGTGCCAGGTGTTTGGCGGAGGCGATAGATCTGTACTTGTATTGCATGAACACTCGAGGATCACGTGAGCCAACGTGTCAGGTGCGGCGCAAATCGAGCAAACATATTCATGTAATGTTGGGTACGCTCGGTGCATTAGAGTTTCCTATTAACTAGAGGGGACTCCAACGCTGCGATCGTTCATACACCATGGGAATGATGGGTAGTGAACATTTTTTTTTGTCTAGCTCTCGTGCTTGTGAGCTTTGAACGCACTTGAGGCTTTGTTTTACCATTGTGTTTTGATTTTGTTTGTTCGGACCGTTGGGAATAATCGTGAGCCGATTTGAATCGGTGAGTCTTAAAGGTCAAGGTGGTGAAGTGCAACCGCTGAACATTTGCTCATTGTCGTCTCGTGACAAACCGGCTCCAGGCCAAGCGAAGCCGAAAAAACGAAGATTACACAAATTTGTGTATACTACCCATCATTCCCATGCTGGCTGAAGCACCGTGTGTTGAAGCCCCCATAGCGCCAGAGTTCCCTTTAGTGATATATTAGCCAACTACATCCCAAACATTGTCGCTATATGTATAGCTTCATGTTTACTTAATCATGCGATGATTTTTTTTGTTTCCCTCGCACTGGCGCCGACGGTCCATACTCAAGTTTGAAGGGTCATCTAATAAAGATAATTATAATTAATAATGGCAGGGGTGTAACTTCCCATAACCATCGCATGATAATGAGAGACATCGTTGATTGATTGATTTGTGGGGTTTAACGTCCCAAAACCACCATATGATTATGAGAGACGCCGTAGTGGAGGGCTCCGGAAATTTTGACAACCTGGGGTTCTTTAACGTGCACCCAAATCTGAGTACACGGGCCTACAACATTTCCGCCTCCATCGGAAATGCAGCCGCCACAGCCGAGATTTGATCCCGCGACCTGCGGGTCAGCAGCCGAGTATCTTAGCCACTAGACCACCGTGGCGGGGCAATGAGAGACATCGCAGTGGAGGGCTCCGGAAATTTCGACAGCCCGGGGTTCTCCTGCAGCCGTGCACCTAAATTTCAAGTACACGGGCCTCAATCATTTTCCACACATTTTCTCCGGGATCCAAGCTCGCGACCTGTGCGTCAGCAGATGAGTCCCATAACCATTAGACCTTAATTAAGATCGGACCCCCCCCCTCTATTCAAGCAATTAATAATAAGAGATAATTATGAGTACAAAATTAGGTATACCCAGACGTCACCGAGCAAGCAAAAGCTTATTGCTGACACCCAGATAAAGAGTTTTAGAACGTAATAAACACGTAAATTCACACTCTGCATTGGGGTCCGTCGGCAACTGCGCGTGGAAAGTAACACATACTCGTAGGGTTGCGCGGCCCTGTCCTGACCTCGTGTCATTCTGGAAGAAGCATATAAAAAAATGGCTCAAAGCTTGCGCTAAGCCACGCACAGTTTGGTAAGCAGCAAAGCTAATCCGTCTCATTACTATCTATTGCTGTATTCAGGCAGACGAAGTGAGGTTGAACTTGGCGTGAACTTGATAGCGAGGTTGGACTCGGCTAAAACTTGGCTGTATAACGAGGTTGTCGTCAAGTTCGGCCTCTATCTTGACCTTATCGTTCTTTGTTGTTCCCTCACGGTGCTCGCATTTGAGGTCTGCGATGCTGTGATGATGTCTCGAAGGCTTCGCAGCCATTTCAATTCAAGTCAAGATCCTTAACAATGTGGCGCATACTCACGCTGGGGGACTAGCCAAGAACGGGATAGTTCTAATGAATTACTTCCTTAATAACAGATTAAGATTAATCTATTTAAGAGCAATGAAAGAAAGATGCAACAGGACACATTTGACAGTTGAATTGTAAATAATCTGTAGTGTAATGCAATGAAGCGGCGTACTTGATTCAAAGGGAACTTGGAAAAGTCATAAAATCTACCGAAGAATGATTTCAACACTTAAACCTCTTTGAACCTTTGACGAACTCCTGCAATGCGTCAACAATCTTCCTGTCGCTGTGGCCAAGAGACAAAGCTCCGGAAGAAAGCACATTTTGCGCATTTAAATATATTCCTAGAAGGTGGCAAACGGCACCTAAAGTGTTTTTGCGTATAAAGTAGATGATCTATTACAGTAAATGAGGTAATTTTAAGTTGACTCATTTACACCACAAACAGGACAATGAGGGGAGGCTTCCAGACCAGTTCTGTGTAAATATAACTTTAGCTGCGCAATTTGAAAGCGCAGTCTAGTGATTGCGACTTCCATTCCTCGCATTTGGCATATTTTACTATTCCAATGATACAATGAGTGCTTGAATTCTGATGTGGCTGTTCGTAAAGGTGTAGAAAATTCCTCCAACAGCAGTTTCCTTCTTAATTTAGCACCTATTAAGAATTTCGATGCCGGTAATACCTCAATAACAGGCCCATTTAAAGATGACTTTGCCAGCGCATCTGTCATTTCATTTATATATACGCCCTTACGTCATGTAACCCTGATCAATTTGTTCAGATTGAGATGCGAGGGAACTAATGCTTTGAAAGCACTCTGAGCCTGCAAGTTCTCATCTGCAGTAAGGGAGGCACATTCAGATAGTAAATCCGTTAAAATTACTGCGGAACTTACTGAAGCCGTTATTTTACGGAGAGCTACAATTATCGCAAAAAATTCTGCTTCAAAGATGGGCACAAAATAACGAAGGCGAAGCGAAAAGGACCAATCTAGGGCAGGAGAAAAAATACCAATTCCACATTTTTCTTCACTTTGTGACGCATCAGTCGCTATGACTGCTTGTGTTGACGTATGTATACCAGGTAATCTCTTAACCTTTTAAATGCCGCACTATGAAGCAATAGGAAAAAAACTGAAATTTATGTTGATAATTTGCATTGGCCTTCTAAATTAACTATGATCAAAAATACAGCCACATTCACAATGACTAAGCATGTTTTTTTGCATGTTCCATTTTTGGAACATTGGCATTTCCCATATGCAAAACACACATTTTCTCTGGAACAACTTTTATTGACTTTTCAGTCCGGTTTCCTCATTCAGGATAACGGAAAATTAATATTTAGCGTCATACGATGTCTCAGGAAAGTATAGATATTTATAACAACACTTTATGAAAATTTCTTCTTTCATACTACTGGCTGTACTACAGTGAGCAAATCACAAACCGTGGTAAGCGGCAAAGCCTTTCTTGTGCAGCTGCTTTTTGCACTTCTGGCACTGATTCGTTGTATTCTTGTTGCATTCCGCGCACCTTCCCTGAGTCGTTGAGATGATGTAGTGGCCATCAGTGTTTCTGTCCTCATATCTCGGATGAACCCAGGGTCCAGGTCTTACAGTGTGTTTCTGCTTGAGCTGCAGCAAGGACATGGTGACGTCCCGCCGAAAGGCGATGTGCGTCATGGCGGCATCACTACCCTTGTGAATCTCGCAGTGGAGGAGCCATCCTGCGACGAGAGCTATGTTCAAACCATTGCTGGAAAGATTCCACCACTATTTCTTGCTCCTCAGTCTTGGTCGATAGCTTCCGAATAGGCGGTCCATTATGTCTACTCCACCCCTGCCCTCATTGTATTTTCTGATGAATTATGGTTGAGGAATGTCCACCTTTTTGTTTGAGCGTCGTGAGGAGCGTTTCGCACTTCCAACAGGCTCTTGGCTTAGGTGGTTAGATGAAACTGTGACGACTGCATTGTCATTCCACCTGCATGCGCAGACTGCCCCGTCACACTTGTAGTAAAAAAATCCTCTTTCCTACTTTTCGATTTTTTTCAAGCTCTTCAGTGGACAACCACCGGTTCTTGTATCTCGCGCAGTCCCTGTAGCTCGAATCCCCTGGTCAGCCAGTTTCGTCAAGAGGCCATGCGAAGTGAAGAAGTTGTCAAAGTAGACTTCGCGATGTTCAGGCGCTTCCAGGACCGATACCATATTGCTAAAAATCCTGATCTCGAGAGGTGTCTTGTCGTCCTTCTCGTTCCTCCCACAATATATTTACATCGTATAGGGGTACCCATTCGAAGAGCACATCATCCATGTTTTGTACCCAAATCGAATTTGTTTACCGCGAATGAACATTTTGCACGAGTGGTGGCCATAATAGGGCACCATTGACACGTCGATGCTGAGGCTTTCATTGAACACTCCGAACTGGCGCAAACATTTGGAGATTTCGTCGTAAAACAGCTGAAGTTTGCCCATTTTTTCGCCTGCTTTCAACTCAGTGTTGTCAACAACATGAAAGAACCTTTTCAGCTGCCGGAACCTATTGCGGGCCATCACTGTCGCGACTATAGGCACACAAAGATCTTCGGCAGTGCTCCAATACTAGTCCTCAGACGAAACGGAGTGGTACCCGCAGAAAAGTATGAGGCCGAAAAACTGACCTATGTCCGCTCCTGTGACGTCCACCACCTCCTCCTTTTGGAGTGCGTATCTTGCAGTTAGTTCAGCCAGTGAACCAAGGTACTCCGGAGAAATAAATTTGCTGAAAAGCATAAATGGGCTCATATTTGCAAGATCAGGAAATGCCTCTAGCAACAACGGAGGACTCTCGCTGGGAAGTGTTTTGCCAAACGTGGCATGTTCACCCCATACTGGTGTATGGGAGCGCTTTGAAGTATTTGTTTTCCGAGCGTTCGTTGAAGCTTTGCGTCCTTTTCCAGCAGTGAATTGCCGCCCTGCTGGTTTCTTTTGTCGTGGCTCAGGACTCGAAGATGCAGAAGACGAATCAACGTCTTCATTGCTGCACTGCATAACTTCAACGTGCCCGCAAACATCACGGGAACAACTTCAGAAAAGTCGTTTTCGTTCACGTGCTCCTCGTCAGTAATATTGCCATCTTCAACAGGCGGCAATTGGCATACAGACGCACTTTCGCGTTCGTCATAGGGAAGGCTGAACAAAAGGTCAATTGCTGCCTCCAGAGTGAGGAAGCGTTGTGCCATGACCTACAACGAAAGTTATTGTGGTGTAAAGCACTGTACTAGAAAAAGAAAACCAGCCGCAAGGTAGTTTTCTACCTACATTCACAGGGATTGATGTAGCTAGGCACTGTAGTTCAATGCTGCTCTTTCCACGTGTCTGGCAAACTCAAAATGATGCCCAGGAAAGCTTTTGTTCAAGTTTCTGCCAAGCGCTGCCCAGCGGGCGCCATCGACAAGGCAGAAAAAGAAAAAGAACGAGGCGAAATGCTCGCGCGCGTCTACGCTGCGTTTGACACTGTGAAACGCCAATGTTCCAAAAAAGGAACATCCGCACAAAACTCTCAAGCTGAAAACTAGATTGTCTTTGTTATTTTTTTATTGTATTGCCACGTAATCCCGAACTATTTGCCGATATTTTAGTTCTGCTTTGCTCACTGCAACATTACTTTTTCCAGCGGAATAATGCAACAAACATCTGGTGGTCAAGGAGCGCAAAATATGCCTGTTTTTAAATATTTATCTAATGGCTCTCCGTAGGTTCATAATAGAAACTAAAACTGCTATGTTTTTCACAAGCATCGATGAGTATACGTGAACATAAAATATTAATATGCGATATATTGGAGAGGAAATAAAAAATTAGGTTTCGTATGTTCCAATTTTGGAACATTGGCAAGTAAAAGGTTAATATAGCTTCTAAAAACTGAGCGACATGAATTTTAAATTTTTCGGAAAGATATCGACTGTAATTTAACAGCATTGTTAGTGGTACTGTTTAAACAAACAGCATTATTTGAACGCTTAATTCATCTAGAAAGCGATATATAACCATAATTTCGGGTACACGAAATATCAGCCAGTATTGTCCAAAAAACAAGTCAGGACAGTCAACAAAAACTGTTTCTCAGCGCCTTACCAGCGATTCATACAGCCGGAGAAATGGCTGTGTTCCCAACAATTTAAAACGAGTAGCAAGTTAGGGAAGCTTAGCTTCCAGGTACAATATCTTGATTGCAACACAAAATTAACTTAGGAAGACCTACGCATAGTCTCAAGGCTTGTCTCTCTGACTGCCAGGGGATGTATCTTGTAAGCAGGTGCCCCCGCGTATAACGCGCACCCAAACTCAAGCTCCAGGCGAACGTACATACAATACACTGAGAAAAGAGTATTTCTCCGCATACGTAACCGACTATTACTGATTTTGCTTAATATTCCCACCGCACGACCTCCCTTTGCAGCAATCTACTCAATGTGCGTCTTTCAAGATATTGATTTGTCATAAATCACAACGATCACAGTTTTGTCATACGAGACACAAGAGACAATTTGCTCAAGAGCTTCACATTTAATATAGATCGCTACAAACTCTAGAAGTGAATCACATAATGCTCTTGATAAGTGTGGTTCTTTTTCTGTGTTTCATTTATACGCTGTTCTAAGATGGAAAAGACTATCGGCAAAGCAGAGCGATAGGCGATAACCTGACGGACACACCTTTTACCTTGCAGGCGTACGATGCACAGCTGAAAAAGGAAGGAGACGACATTCGACTACCGGGCCTAACCCACCTGTCCGGCAGAGAGCTGTTCTTCATCGCAAATGCAATGGTACGAAGCCTCGCAACATTCCTTCAATGGAGTCGCTATCCCGATTCCATTCGCCCCCTCGCGTCGATCCTCGGCACTACCAGCTAACAAAGTGGCTCGTTCATTGCAGGTATGGTGCGGCTTAAGCCGAGTGGAGAAGTTGAGGCAGCAAATTCAATACGATGTACACAGTCCAGGTCCATACAGGTAAGTCTTTTCATGTGGGCCCGGAGTAACATTGTTGGAGCTTTCTGATCCGCGAAAAACTCACGATTGTGCGTCAGACTGACCAACATTGAAAAACAAAAATTAGAATAAAAATCAGTGGTCCTTCCAGTCAGCCCTCAGATCTTCTGTACATCTATGCAAGGCGTTACACTGCAAGTATAGGGATGGAGTTTTTTTTTTCGTTTTTGATTTTTTAACGGATGTTCATGATATCGCGAAGACGATCGGAAAGCGAGCGTCAAAACCACTCGGCAAACGACGCTTTTTCATTTATTGCCTTGTTAACACCACTATGCAATACTATACTATGCTATGTTATACTATACCATAACATAATATACTACAATAAACAATTCTTTACTATACTATGATGATGTCTCGTTAACCACACACGATCTAGTAGAGCATATCATAGCCATGTAGCTTCGCTATGTTCTACTGGCTAGTTAGTATGTTACACCAGTTAGTACTAGTTGGTGTACTATATTATAGTATAGCTGCGGTCAAGGAAGCAATATTCGATCAGCTCTTGCAGATGCTTAGCCCACAGATGCAACAACAAGTAATGTTCTTGTTGAGTGTTCTATCAACATACCTAAAAAAGACGCAACTGGTCTTCCGTTCTTTTCTCATTTTTACAGAGCCAATGTGCCCATGAAGAACTTTAAGGAGTTCTCCGACGTATTCCGTTGTAGTAACAATGTCCCCATGAACCCAGAAAAGAAGTGCACGTTATGGTGAAGCGCATGTAAGTGAACGGGTGCACAATAAAACAAAACAAGAAAGAAGGTACCTTCAACCGCCATCATCATATGTCGATTGTACGCGCTGCACTACTCCGAAATTAGCGAGCCGCACACAACAAGAAGTCCTATGCTAACACCTCTGAATATTGTATAGCGCATCCGACACAACGTGTCAGCTCATCATCATCATCATCATCATCATCATCATCAGTCCGACTACGTCCACTGCAGGACAAAGGCCTTTCCCATGTTCCGCCAGTTAACCCGGTCCTGTGCTTGCTGCTGCCAATTTATACCCGCAAACTTCTTAATCTCATCTGCCCACCTAACCTTCTGTCTCCCCCTAACCCGCTTCCCTTCTCTGGGAATCCAGTCAGTTACCCTTAATGACCAGCGGTTATCCTGTCTACGCGCTACATGCCCGGCCCATGTCCATTTCCTCTTCTTTATTTCAACTATGATATCCTTAACCCCCGTTTGTTCCCTAATCCACTCTGCTCTCTTCTTGTCTCTTAAGGTTACACCTACCATTCTTCTTTCTATTGCTCGCTGCGTCGTCCTCAATTTAAGCTGAACCCTCTTTGTGAGTCTCCAGGTTTCTGCTCCGTAGCTAAGTACCGGCAAGATACAGCTGTTATATACCTTCCTCTTGAGGGATAGTGGCAATCTACCTGTCATAATTTGAGAGTGCTTGCCAAATGTGCTCCACCCCATTCTTATTCTTCTAGTTACTTCAATCTCGCGGTTCGGCTCCGCGGTTATTACCTGCCCCAAGTAGACATAGTCTTTTACAACTTGAAGTGCACTCATTTACTGTTAATTCATTTCTTTGTTTCTTTTCTTTCTATCATCTCTCTATTCACCGGTCCCATTTTTCCAGCGTATGGTCGGTAACGGGGTATCTTCCTGGCTAACCTTCCTGCACTGTCACCTTTTGTTTCCTTCCGTCCTTCCCATTTCCATTAAAGTGGTTAATAAATCTACTCATGATGCCTCGCCCATAGTTTGCAAAGCGTCATGGTGTGGAGGATGAAAACTTCGGTAAGTCTGCATCACTAAATAAATTTAATATCAGCGCAGCAGTCAAAGACTAGCTTAATACACACACTTTCAACAGCCTGTTGAAAGTACGCGCTTTGTACGTGTTCTTCGCTAGTCGTTGTCGGTTGCGCATGCTGCTACAGTTACCACATCACGGCACATCTGCATCTGATTATGTGTCAATTAGAAACACGCAATCTTTCGGTCACTTCTTGCATCATCTGCAGGTATAGCAAGCGTGAAGTTTCATACCACGTGAGCAATCAAGAACTTTCTATAGAACGGGCTTTAAAGGGCCACTCACCGGGCTCCATAACAAATTTTAGTTAGACCATGTCCCTTATGTGTCCGATGAAGAGCATTACGTCACCAAAATTTTTTTCAATCGGTTCATCACGAGCTGATAAAACTAGAATTTTTAAGCCAGCGCTAAATGATGGTGCGAGAAGGCGAGCTGGCAACCATTGCCGCTCATCCCGCGTAGCCTTCGCAAGCCAAATATCTTCCTCAGCCTCTCCGGCTTCCTATAGCAAACGTCACGTACGCATGACTTTCTCGAGCAAGTCCGGCCCCCGGGACTCGCTCACTGGATTTCACGCAGACAGGTTTTGCCCCCGCGATCTCCGACGACAGTGCAGCTCTGGCCGACTTCGCTCCCCCTACGCCATCTCCTGACGCCGACAAGAGCTCTCGCCGAGTGGTGCCCCGTCCTCGGACTCTTGCGACCGTGTCCATCTTTCCAATCTTCCCCTTACTTCCAAGTGTCGCTCACCCTGTGCCTCGCTCTCTCCTTCCGCTCCCTCTATCTCTATACTTTTAATCCTATCCTTCTAATCCCTCCTTACCCCAATCCCTCGTGAGCTACTGTTGAGGTGTCGTACTCTGATGTAGACAGTTACGGGACTCACTTTCCACTTCTTTTTCCCTTTAAGAATCCCATAAGCCCAGCCCCCGAGCACGCGAGCGGCGTTGTTTTGTTCAAGCAGCGTCATCTTGTGGTTTAGTGCCTGTTTCTGCGGGATGGATTCCCCGTGCGCGCTCGTCTGGAGACGCATAGTTTAGACGCGCTCCTAACACGCAGGACCATCGATTTCGTTTCAAGGGCGGCCGTCTGCTCCATGTGCTGACCGCGGAGACACGAAAGCATGCGAAACGCAGGCGCGCACATTAGCCCTTCATCTTATTGCAATTCACGTGGGAAAAAAAATTGCCCGCAGCTTCCCTCGGGGGAACACTGAGGAGGATGCGGAGCATATAATTGGTTAACGGGGTGTTAAAGTGCGACTTACTTGGGTCGATGGCTAAATTGGTTAACGTGGTTGTGAAATGGGGTGTTAAATTGCGACTTACTAGGGTCGATGGCTAAATTGGTTAACGTGGTTGTAGGAGGGGGTGTTAAATGAGTGAACACGTACACACGTATGCGAAAGGGCGGCGCTGGTCGAAGGGACGTCGATCATTGTGTTTGTGGATTCGTTGGAATTCATTGCACCGCGACCTTGGACGTCGACGCGCCGTACAAACCAACCGACGAGCGGCAACTGAGCGAGCGAGCGCCGGCCTTGAGTATATATACAGCGCGACGGCGCATGCACTGTCAGCTGTCGAATGTTCGAGAAGGGGGAGAAGCGCAACGGCGCATGCGCGCGCGTCAGCTGCCGATGTTCTCAAGGCGCGGCGGCGCATGCGCGCGCGTCAGCTGCTGATGTTCTCGAAGCGTGACGGCGCATGCGCGCTACATTATACAGCTAGCGAATGTTCGTGAAGAGGAGAAGCGCACGCGGTGTGTAGAGGAGGAAGGGTGCACAGATGGTGGAGGAGTGAAGCGCGCGCGGTGTGTAGAGGAGGAAGGGATGCACAGATGGTGGAAGAAGGAGGAGGAAGCTTGCGGACGGCGCCGCACTACAAGCCTCGAGTATTAGATGCTCCGCATCTAAAATGAAAAATATGCACACATTACGTTTGTGTGTCCCTTTATCTATCTCAAGCATGTATTCAAGCAACAAATTACACAAACTACACATACCGTGTGAAATAATTTTCGACATGCCACGTGCTACTATCGGGCAACGTCAGAGCACAGTCGTCTACGTAGGGGACCGACTTCACAGTTCTGAAGTCTACGTAGGGCAATTCCGTCGTCTACGTCATCCCATCATTCTCTGGGAGCGCGCCCGCGAAATGAAGGGAAGGCAGCGTCCATTTTTAAGTTTGACCCACTTTCGCGGCTCCGATCGTTGCTAATTTTGGTAGACGTGATCGTGAACGCCCCATGTATGTAATGCACTCATAAGCTCGAAATTGTAAAACGTGGTGAGTAGCCCATTAAAAGAATGCACATTACACGGCTTTACGAGGACGCCAGACAAGAGGACGCCAGGAGGAGCGCTGTCTTCCTTGTCCAAAACAATCCGGCTGAGGCCGAAGGTATAGTGCAACAACACACGTCGTCCAAGTGAACTTATTCAAGAATGAAATGATCTATGCTTCTCCATAGCGAACACCTCGTATTTTCTTATTCTAGCGTCATCAAGTTTTTTCTTGTCTTTTTTGTGCCGATTATAGCCGGCATGCATCGTTATCTTGTTTATTAATAAAGCAGTCACACAGGCAACGTTAATTACAGTTCTCTTTGAACTGTATGTGCACTGCAGTTAGATTGAAAGCGTAACTGCAGTTGTCTCCCGAACTAAGGTTGCTCAAAACTGAGGTTCACCACATCTATTAACTAAGCTAACGAACCAAAAATGGAGGCACTCGTGTCGGCAGTCGAGGGCCGCTTAGCTTCAATAGAGCCCGGAACGACTTCCCCGAAAAGCGCGCCAACTATCTTTCTCAACACAAAAGACGTTCAGTAGTCAAGTGGTCTGGCAAATCGACCCACGTACCAAAGAAACACACACAGAGAGAAGAGAAAAATATCAGAAAGACATGAAGGTTAACTAGACTAAGTGCAGTTTGCTACCCCACACGCGAGAGAGGAGAATGAGGGAGAAAAAGAGAGAGATAGGAGAAACAATCATTACTATAGTGTCTAGGCACTGTAGCCATAACAAACAAAACAAAGTATGAATTGTTTTGCTTGCGCACGTCTGACCGCAAGGTACTGCAGGTGACTTTGCCCATAGTTGCAAGGCCAGCCATAGCTTATGCCACCAAATATCGCCTTATGATGCGCTCGCGTACTGCAGGTGCAAGCGGCAAAGGTTTATTATACAGAAAATACATTTTATTTGGCAGTATACTAAAGAAAAACAACTCATTGTTTATATTTTTATTCACGAAGCTGAGACACCCGGTGGCCTCCTTCACAGCTGGAAACAAAGTACATTTCCCGTATAACAGGCACCAACTGCAGTAGACGGTAATTGCAGTTCACTCTTGCTAACTGAGTTTTGCCTTAATCGAAGTTAACGTATACCCGTGGGAATGCGGACGCAATGGTTAAGGCAGGTTAACGCAGTGGTATTCCCTATCACCGTTCGCCAAGCGAATATGCAACCACGGGAGCTGCGAAGCGAAAACGGTGCGCTACAACTCATCCGGAACAACGAGAACAATGTCACGAGCTCAGCGGCCGGCAAGGGCACAGTCGCGATTATACAGCAGGCCCAGCTTTCCGGTTATAATAGGGCATCGTCTAACGGCCGTTTGAACTTGCATCAAACTGCGGCGCAAGGCGTTTCCCGGTCCGCTTAACTCCACATGGCTCCGTTCGCATATTTGTCAATGGGTATGGTACGATTTCATGCAGCACAAAATGAGCTAGAAACCTGAACACGCACGGCCACATAAACACAGCGCCAACCATAATACATTGCTCTGTGTGTCTATATGGCTTTTTTTGTTCTTTTTCACGGCATCGGCTCTGCTTGTCGGCGGTCACACCGATATAAGTGTCAGATTATCAGGTCCACAGAGCATTCAAGGAACATTAAAGTGAGGTTATGAATATGTTTAGATTGATAAAGCACACTCTCCAAACCTTAATGTCGTTAATTTGGCCATCACCTTATGATATAAAAGGAGAAGCCGAAGGTCAATGATCAATCTTTAAAACTAGCGCCCAAATCTCCGCACATGACGTCACAGATTTCAAAGTGCGTGTGCTTTATATTTTGGAGACAATAACTCAACAAAATTTTATAATTAAGTATCCGGCCTCCTCAGAGGACAACGTGCGTCCCGTTCACCGATTAGGAGCTACAGTGGTCCTGAGAAGTCGTCGAAATCTACAACTGGCCAAGAAACGTGCGGGGACGTCAGGTGCGACGTCTGTTACGGCCTTCCGGGGGACCCAAGCTACAGGAGCACATTAGAAGACGTCAAACTGTTTCAGCCTGTACCACCAAGCTTCTGGCTTATAGGGCAATTTTTTAGTCCTTCTTGGAATACTTGAACGCAAAAAACTTTGATCGGTCTGTGTGCCCGTCTGTCACGCGATTCAGCCAGCGGCCAATTTCGCGCAAGGAGAAAAAAAGAAACTATCCGGTAGTGGTGTCCCGACCGGTCTCCATTGGCTCTCCTATCAGTTACGTCATTCTCAACGTCGTACCCCAGCACGCACGCCACTGGCTGCGTTGTGAATGACGTCGCCCATCTTGTCACAGCCATGGCGTCGAGCACGCACGCATCGGTTTATTCTGCAACCTTCTACATGGGTATGCCACGGACAACTCTAGAAGAGTGGAAACGTCAGTGGAAACGTCAGAGATCTCGCGTTCGCCGGGCCGGTGGTGCAGTCCTGGCACAAAAACAGGCCCTGGAGGCCGAGTGGCGGCAGCCTCCCAAGCCGCGCGAAATCGCGAACGGGAACATCGACCCAGACTATATACGACGGAAAACATGTGTGTGAAAAGTGTTGTGAACGTGTAGATTTGAACCATATGCTCTGTGGTTGTGCATCGAGTGGCACTTACGCCAAGAACGAGCAACAGTGGGCCAAACTGCCAAGAAGTGCTTCACTAGCAGACCAACTTCGGGCTGTCCAGGAGGCCCGTCAGGGCCTCCTGGACAGCCATTCCGACGTGGGAGATGCCCTCTACACCTGGCGTCTAGCCGAGTGTCCTTCAGGACCCCCCTTTTTTGGGGGGTTCGATAAAGTTTCACCACCACCAATGCAAGCGGCGGTGGCGGCCGGATCCTGCAAGTGACGCCCCCAATCAGCTCGCGATGTCGAAGGCTTGCAACAATGCCGCGCCGAATAATTCATGCGCGGTTCTTAAAGAAGTGAAAAAAAGGCACCCAATTTCTTTCTGCCTATAGCCGACGCGGCGCCGTGCCTATACGCCGAACAAGTGAAATTGCGCCGTAAACGTGATGACTGCAAGAGCGTATTCGCCGGGGCGAACGCCCGCTTCCGACGGAAGGTTTTTTCAGAGTCCAGCTGCACTTTGGCTTCGGCTGCGACGTCTGTGACCGCCTGTAGTTCGAGAACAACCACTGCGATTAACTGATTCCGAAAAGCACTTGACCGCTCATTACACGCCTCCATGACCGCGATCATGCGTGGCACAATGTGCGGCATGTGACAAACACTGCGGTAAACTTAAGCCAAACGTGTGTCTATAACCTCATTAAGAACCACGAACATGTAACCAAAAATTGTGAAAGTTTTCAGTGCCACGTCGGGTTGAACACACTGTTAAACACCGGGGCCGCACGTTTCAGCTTTTGGTGAATAACCATTTGTACGGAGTGCTTGGGCGGTGGCTTTTTTTAAGCATTTCCTCAAGGGCCAGCCATCTTGACATCGTGACTGCGTTCATAGTTGCAAACACTGTCGACCAAGAAGCAAATATTACGCATATCTGAGGCGCAACATCAATATGTAAGTGCTAGGCGGTGTGTTCTTTTACTAGAAAATACACAGACACGTAATTCTGAAGACCTTACTGTTTCTTCGGCTGCGTAGAAAATGCGACGCCATGCACGCAAGAAGGCCGGCATCGTCTTTCGACGACGTTTGAAGCGAAGAACGCAGATACGCGGCCAATTTCGTTTATTTCTCTCTATCGGAGCGGTGTTTAGATCAGCAGCCATGACGATTTCCGGGGGGACGGCTTACACTATAGCAGGGCCATCGTCGTTCAGGCGGGACCATTGTTCGATCGCCGTCACACGAAGCAGCCTCGCGCGCGCATCTCTGTTGACGCGTGTCACCGGCCACCTTGTGTGTACATCGCCCAGTACGCACTGCAGTCCCATGGCCTCCGATGGGTCACATTGTGCAGCGATACGGCAACGCTGGCAGCGGCCGTTCGGTTTTGACCTGGTTATAGACGGTCCCCTACGGTAAGACCAACTCGGACCGGGGAAGGCTTTTCCGGAAGACGAGCAGATACCTGCACTATACGAACGTCAGACAACGACACAGTACAGGTAAGTACGTGCGTATCAGTACTCCGAAGACACCTTGTGAAGGGATGTATGTGTATTCCAAAACAACGCAGCGCTGTCGAAGCGTATCTACCCTAAACAACAAGTTCAATTCAAACTTCGCAGCGAACATGAAAGGACCAGGCTGTGCGACGTGGACATTTCTTGGCGTGGTGACAGTTGTACAAGGTGCGTATAACTATCAAAGGCGCCTCCGTCTACTCGTATATAAAACGGGTTTAATCGAAGCTACTGATACTATGGCAAATTTCACAAGTGTTACGTTATCTTTACTAGGAGAAAGTTTTTTATCATCCTTCCTTTCATTGCTTGGGGTTGTCAGTTTACATCTTGCGACCGTAGTCAGATCATTACGCCCCAACCGCTTTGAGACGTTCAAACCTCAAAACAAGCTAACAAATTTTTCATCGTTACCGTGCAGCTAACCACACCGGTGGGCATACACACGTGGCTTTCAATGTGGTACATAGGTACCGGGTTCGACTACTGATGCTGACCGAGAACCCATCAGTTTTTAAAAAGCGCTGGACAAGTACACCGACCATGTACTGTGTTGTTCTTCGATACTCATGGCAAAAGGTGCCTCCTCAAGGCTACGGGCGCCCGTTAACTTACCGCAGCTTTGGTGAAGTATATAGTCGAGCATCTGCCCCTGCTGTGGGAGGCGGATGGCTGTTGCCGCGGGGTATACCTACCGGTATTATAGGTACCCGCGCGCTTCCGGCCTGGGGCTTGGAAGAACATATATGTTCTTCCGAGCACCAGGGAATTATGTTTCCAAACAACTATAGTTGTTTGGGAACACAATTGCAGTACATAGTCGGTAAATACTTGCTGGAAAGAGAATTTGATATGTGGAAAATCGGCAGCATGGTACCGCCACATTTCGCTATCCTTTTTTTTTTCTTCGGGCATTACGTTGATTGCTGTAGGCCCGTGCGCTCAGATTCGGGTGCACGTTAAGAACCGCAGGTGGTCGAAATTTTCGGAGCTCTCCACTATAGCGTTTCTAATATTAGAGAGTTATAGTATTCCGGGCTTACTGTGATACCGGGCGTACCGTGATACCGGAATCGAAGTGCGCATGCGCAGATACGTACGTTACGCGTACCACTTACTTACGCACGGTAGTTTTCAGATTCAAGCTAGCGTAGATGCACGTAGTGCACGTAAACATGGCGGCGCTCTCGAACGCCCGCTTCGAAGTGATTTTGGCGTAGTTGTTGAAAGATTCACCTTGTTCGCAGCAAACGACTGTTCAAAGCGGCTTCGCTTGCCTTCAGTTAGCTTCGGTGACTGAGTATTACGGATAAGTTGGCGTAGTTTTTGAGATAGCTTCCCATTTCGAACGCGCCTAGGCTTAATTACAACATCAATGCAAACAAATCGGCAACGTAGATGTTTTCGCGTTTTGTACGTGGTTCATATTTATTTACTTTTATTATTACGAAAATAAACTTCTAACAATGCTTCGGGCGGGCGCATAGGCAAACATTCTCTTCTTTTCATTTTCACTGTTTAACTTATTAACCATCTAATAGGTGGCGCCACCATCCCACTTGGGGGCACGTAAACCACGTAAGAGCTATTTCGCTAAACTATAGGACGCTGCCTACAACGAACGTTTGCTGCACGGTAGCACCATTCCCTTAACCTACGCTATCGCGCTAACGCTAAACTACAACTGTCTAATCATATGTCGATTTCGGCACGTTAAACCCCACACAATAATCAGGAATCACGTTGATGAATGACCAGCTGGGTATACCACTCACCCTAAGCAGGCAGGGTCGGCGCGGGCAAAGAAAATACGCCACGCGCGACTAGTGATCTTGAGCACTTAAAGGGGCCCCGTAAGCGCTATTTCGCTATAAGAAGCTGCCTACAACGAACGTTTGCTGCACGGTAGCACCATTCCCTTAACCTACGCTATCACGCTAACGCTAAACTATAACTGTCTAATCATATGTCGATTTCGGCACGTTAAACCCCACACAATAATCAGGAGTCACGTTGATAAATGATCAGCTGGGTATACCACTCACGCGGTTGCATTGTCTAACGCGCACGTACGCACGCGCAGGCATGGGCTGGAAACACGACCTGTCGCGACCCGTGCGCGACGACTGCTGCCGGGACCCGAACAAGTGCTGTCCGTACGGCTACCGGTGCGACATACGGACCCGCAACTGCGTGCGAATCACCGACGACGTCAGGCCAGTGCACACGTCATCCTCGATGTCCAGCAGCACGCGCACCCAGCCCATCAGCAACTACGCGACGGGCACTCGCGGCTACCACTCTTCTTCCTCGTACTCCTCAACCGGACACTACGGTGTGCCGGACCAGGGATTCGCCCTCTCGCAGGACAACTTCCTACGGTCGGGTAAGCTAAACCGCGCGTGCGGATATTGCTCATTGTACGGGTCATGCTTTCACGACATTACCAATCTTCTCGTCCAAGCCCTCTAAATCACTGTTTTGTATTAATTATTATTAGGGGCGAGACACCTTAAAGGGGTCCTGCTACACATTTTTTCAACTAGCCATGGAATGGATTCACTAAAAGAGCTTATCGCCTCCCAAATGCACCATCGCATTTTTTTTTTTTCGAATCCAACCAGTACGGACAGAGTTGGCAGATTTGTCGCACGCTGACATTGCACTCTCTCTTCTCTCGTCCCGGTGAAAGTACTAGATGTCAAGGGCCGTTCCATGCGCTAGCAGCCCAGCCGCAACGCACGTGCCGGCACACCTGCCGCACCCAAGCGGAGGGTGAAAGAGCGTCATCGATTGGCTCATTTGTCCATAGCGTTTCTCAAAATTAACTAGAGGGCACTCTGGCGCTGCGATCGTTCAGCGACCATGGGAATGATGGGTAGTACACACATTTGCCTAGTCTTCGTACTTGCAGGTGGTGAATCGTACTTGCGGCTTCGTTTATTGCTGTGTTTCGATTCTTTTTTGAAAGAAAGATTCAACCCCTTTAAACTTTGTGGCCCAATTTGAAAAGGTAATTAAAAAAATAGGGTGGTGAGGCGCAATCGCTGAACATTTGCCGATTTTTGTTTCATGAGAAAACAGCTTCAAGCCACACGAACACACATGGAGTCAAAAGCAGGCCAGAAGTACGAAGTTTAGACAAATGTGTGTACGACCCATCATTCCCATGCTCGGTGAAGCGCTGTGTGTTGCAGCTCTCATAGACACTAGCGCCAGAGTTCCCTCTAGTAAGTATTGTGAGAAACTCTATGCATTTGTCCCCCGCTTTCGTGCGGCAGGGGTCCCGGTACGTGCGTTGCGGCTTTGCGATTAGCGCGTGGACCGACCCTAAGCAGGCAGGGTCGGCGCGGGCAAAGAAAATACGCCACCCGCGCCTAGTGACCTTGAGCACTTAAAGGGGCCCCGAAACACTGTTTTGAGTAACCATAGAATTAATTCACCAGAAAAGCGTATTGCCTCACAAATTCAACGCCGCAAAAAAATTTAGGAATCCGTCCAGTACGAGTGGAGTTACAAAGATCTGTCACAATCTGCAATCGCATTCTCTCTTCTCTCGTCCCGACGAAAGCACTGGAAGATAAGCAGGAAGGGATAAGAGGGGCCAACGAAAAACATCACGCACGCCTCCCGACGTTGAGCCTTTTTTCTTTTTTGTTTCTTCGAATACGAGGCTTGTTCAGTGCGATCGCGCGACGCGTGGACAAGTGACGGCCTCCCGCGGCGATCTCTGTAACAACCGAGCGCGCCATGTTCAAATCAGCCAATAGCTGATAGATCGGCTTTCTACGAGAGATGTTTGGGCTTATTGCGTGATTTGTCGAGAGAAGAGAAAGCAATTTTAAGCTGACTTTGATAATTTATTGTGAATTCCAGGCGCCGTGTTGCGCTATATTATTTGGCTCGCGTGTTGTTGGGAGCCTCTACTACCGATCGGCAGCATTTTCTGACCATGCTCAAAAACGTGTTGCAGGGCCCCTTTAATGTATCTTGTTCTTTTCTTCGAATACGCGACTTCCCAGTGCGATGACGCGCGCACGCGTAGACAAGTCGCGGACTCCCGCAGCGATCGCTGTAACGACCAAGCGCGCCAAGTTCAAATCAGCCAATGATTGATTAATTGATATGTGGGGTTTAACGTCCCAAAACCACTATATGATTATGAGAGACGCCGTAGTGGGGGGCTCCGGAAATTTCGACCACCTGGGGTTCTTTAGCGTGCACCCAAATCTGAGCACACGGGCCTACAACATTTCCACCTCCATCGCAAATCAGCCAATGGCTGATGCAACAGCTCTGACGAGTGTTTTTTCAGATTCTTCCATCATTTGTCAAGAGTAAATAAAAGCAACATTTAGCTGACTTTGAGAAGTTATTGTGAACTACATGCCGCGCGCTGCGCTATAATATTTGGCTCACGTGTTCTCAAGAGCCTCTATCATATGAAACGGCACCGTTTTCCGACCATAATAAAAAGGTCTTGCAGGGCCCCCTTAAGACCGCGCAATGTCCGCGTGTCGCCGTCGTCTACAGCAGACTTAGCGCAGGTGCATGTGAACAAATCGATACATCTGTGAACAATAGAATGGTTATCACAATTCTGTTAACCAGCACAAACAAATCAAATGGCCACACGCCGTAAAAACGTCGACACTTAACCACCCATCAATGAAAGCGTATGACGGAACAAAACAATAACAAAAACTAAATAAAACACTGTTAACTATAGCACAGCAAAAGGCCGCGATTCATGATATAATGCACACTGCTTTTCTGCATCATCAGCATTCATCCCGTGGATTCGCGTTGATTTTTTTTTTTCGATGCAGGCTTGTTCATGCGTGTTTGCTTTATGCGTTTGTTGCAAGGACAGTGTTCGTTTTAATTAAATCAGCACTTTACCACCCATCACTGAAAGCGTATGACGGAACAAAACAATAACAAAAACTAAATAAAACACTGTTAACTAGAGCACAGCAAAAGGCCACGATTCATGATATAATGCACACTGCTTTTCTGCATCATCAGCATTCATCCCGTGGATTCGCGTGGATTTTTTTTTTCGATGCAGGCTTGTTTATGCGTGTTTGCTTTATGCGTTTGTTGCAAGGACAGTGTTGCGTTTTAATTGAATCAGCACTATTATAGAACGTTAACTATCTCATTGTTTTTTGAAATGAGCTGAAATTTTGGCGTGTAGTTTTTAAGAATTACGACAGCTTCGCACTAACGATATCAAGCTTGAAGAAGATGCGTAGCTGGGCAGCCTTCCTAGTTTTCCTTATTTCATCTCTTTCTCACTATTTCCTGTATATTTTTTGCATCTGTTACTATTTCCTTCCTTATTATTCTATATGTCTTTCTCTCTATACATCTGCTTTATATTTCTTTCTTTATCCTTATTTGAGTCTTTTTGTCTTGCTCTCTGTCTTTTTCATCTCTTTTTCATGAGTGTTTACGAGGACCTCGGAAGATCTTCCTCGAACGGTGGATCCCTAGCAGCCTAGCACCGGACACAGTGACAGCCGTTGCGCAAATGAAGTTTATTCAAGTCAACTGTACTCTCACTATCTCTTTTTACGTGCTTCTCCGTCCTGAAATCTTTCTGTCTCTTTCTCTATGCTTCTTTCTCTACCTGCTTCCCTTTATTTCTCTATTTCTTCTCCCTTTGGCTTACTGCTTTTTACCTATTTCCTTATATCTCTTTCACTCTCTTTTACTATTTTTCTGTCTCTTTGCTCCTTTTATTTCTCTCTATGTTTTCTTTTTATCGCTTCTTTCTATCTTTCTCACTCGATTTTTATTTTTACTTTTAATTATTTTTTATGTGCCCGTCTTTCACGTGTTTTGCGGGCTTTACTTCGTCGAGCAAGGTGTTCGTTTAACGATAACACCTGCTGCTTTTTTTTTTTTTGCGCTTGCCCGAATCCTGTCGCGCTACCCACCTTTGGCGTATTGCGCGGCTGAGCACAAGTTACCGATAGCCGGAACAGTTTCGCTATTAAAATTGTGTTGCGGTTGCTTCTCTCATTCTCTGCGTTATCGCTCCTCGTGTTGCTTTTGTTGTATTAGTGTCGATACTTTGAACCATGACATGCAGCTTCCGCGGTGTAAAGGCGTCGCTCAGGAGAATTAAGCTTCGTTTTCATCTCATACATCGCGGGCAAACTTTGCACTTGCTTGCCCAAGTAAATAATAACACGTGAGAAAATAAAGTATCGCAGAAACTGCCCACGGGAAAATTCTCAGACAGCAAGTAAGCTTATTGTAAATAGCATTTCAACACCGGGTGGAAACAATAGCCAATATCAGCAATCGTTCACAAGAACTATAGCAAAAATTCACCGTATACTATAGTTCAACCAACATTATCTGACGTCAATCGTTTAACCAGCATTAGCCATAACTACTTGGGACAAGCCATATTTAGCTAGGCAGCTGGACTGATGGCTAGACCTAGTGTTGAGAGTCAAGCACATAACGTGAATGTGCCATTGGAGTGATCGAAATTTGAAAGTTTGCTTGGGCAACGTTCGTTACAGCCGTATACTAGAGGTCTCGAACAAAGTGCCTCACTTAGACGGCACGATTTTAACTATAGTTGTAAATGTATGTTTTCCTGAATAAAAGATGTCTGTTGGTAACTTGCTAGTAGCTCGTCGTCCTGTTTCATTCTATTCTTGTGTGCCGTGTTGCTATCCCGTCTCTCTACATCGTGCTTTAAAGGGACAGACCAATGGACTAGTGTGTAGGGCATAATTGAGAACAATAGCAAAAAGATGCACACGGAGCGCTACTGTGCCCCGTCTTTATATGTTGCCATTCATGTGCCTCTTCTTTCGGATCATCTTTTAGGTTGCTAACACGTCAAAATTAGTTTGGGCAAATGCTAGCTCCTAATATAGCCAGAACTAGAAACCTACATAGGCTGGAGATCCGAACGTAAACATTCCTATTCGTAAATATTACCATCAATGGTCGATTATTATGTACACATCAACAAACGAGATTGGGTCGGATAAGGAGCAAAACATTGCCAATAAATTGCGAACATTCCGCTACATCTTCAGTTCTATTCTGTTTTGTTTTGTTCTGTTCTGTTCTAACTGTCTTGCTGTGGAGATGTTGAGGCCCATCCCTACCGAAACGTTCCATATGCGAGTACAATAATTCCATATGTTTCCGTAAAAAATACATGTGTTTCCTATATATTTTCCATATATTTCCGTAAGATTCTTACGGAAACATACGGAATTATTGGACATCGCATACGGAACGTTTCAGTAGGGATATTACCTCGGCTACAACATATCACAAAGTTCTGGAGCGAAAGAAAAAAAAATAACGAAGGTTCCCTAACATGAACAATCAGCAAAAAAAAAAAAACACGTAATAGCCCACTGAAACATGTTGAAATAACATGCTGCGCCTTCTTCACACAGACAACTGCCCAACTGGCACGTACTGCTGGGACATCGACACATGCTGCCTCATCTCCCACGGCTACAACAACCTGTGGACTCGAGTGGAGTACACCTGCTGCACGCGCTACAACAGCCCGAACTGCCAGAGGGTTCGGGGCTGCAGAGTGACCATGGGTGACCAGAGGTACAAGTCGTACCGGGAGACGTTCACCCGAAGACCGGCCTACTACGGGACGGCGCATCGGGCGGCCGTTCCTCCGGCTGCGACTGTCCTGGCACTTGCAGCGTCGCTTCGCTGGGTCGCGCTGTACACTATTAGGATGTGACAAATAAATTACGGGGCTAGGGCACGGGGGAAAAGTGAAAACATTGCAAAGATTACGCTGCTTGGCAGCAGCTTTTCATGTTCACCTATATCGTTGAGCCATGCCATTAGTAATGATAACCAAAGACACAGTAATGCCAAGGTATTACTGACATTATCGTCATTATTGCTTTATTGTCCTTGGCATTATTGTCTGTTCTCATTACTACTGTGTGTAGCAGAGAAAAACGAGCCCTCAATGGTTCTACTTTTTACCAGAGACATTAGGACTCATGTATACCTTCGAATGTAGAATTTTATCATCACAGTTCATCTACTTGGTGCTCATTGAGCCTGGCAAGTCTCCACTTAGGCTAGCCGAAGTTTAATTTCGAAGCTTCGTCTGGCGAAACAGTGAGAAACACTGCAGTGCATTACTGTGAATCATATTTAGTTACCCTAGCTGAAAAGGTCCCGGACAATCAGAGCATGCACGAAGCGTTTCTCCTGTCAGCGTCATTGAGTAGACACATCAGTCATGCTCAATGGTACCGTTGCATCTCGGCAACGAGAAACATTTTGGACCACAACGAACGACGAACCACAAGAGAACCAGTTAGATGAGGACGATAAGCACAAGGACGACCCGAGCTGTCCATCATAGACGCTGCAGCGTCGATGTTAGCCAAACAACCAATAGTTAGAAAGAAACAGCAACAAAAACGTTTCTCTGGCGTATTAAACCCAAAAAAAAAATAATGAACTTGGCCTAATTTATCACTGCGCCACAAAATCTCACGTCTGTGTTTTTTTTTTCGCGAAGTACAAACTTTTAACACGCATCGACAGAACTGTGCTGTACATTTTTATTTATTTTGACCTCCACTTAACACCATTCATTTCAACGTCGACGTTTAAAACTTCCCGTTGAGCGAGTCGTCCTCCATAGCTTCCGTAACAGATAGCAATGTCTTCAAAAGTATTGTTGGTTATTTTCTCGTATGATTAGGCTATAATAGCTATATTATATTCGGTGAGTTTATTTTGATTACGACGACATTTTGATAACCACATTTTGATTACGAGGAACGCCGTAGTGGAGCCGCGTTACCAGTAATGTTAATAGTGGAGGGCTCCAAAAAATTTTGACTATATGGTGTTCTGTAACGTGCGCCTACACTCTAAAAAAAGATATCGAGTAAAAAGGGTGTCTTTTTGTCCGACAACAATAATCGTCATCAGGCTTGCGTGCGTTTCCTTTCTTGAAAACTCGGCGCTGGCCACTTTCCCGTCGAAAATGCAATGTGACCCTGATAATGGGCATGTCGATCGTGACCGGAATGTATACCGGGCGCGGGGTGATAGCGCAAGGATGGAGCGCAATACAGATGACGATTATCGTTGTGGGACAAAAAGACACCCTTTTTACTCGCTCTTTTTCTAAAGTTTTTTTTTTTTACTCACTCTTTTTTTTAGACCTCGGCACACGAGCCTCTAAGCAATTTGCGCCCAACGAAATGCAGCCGTATAGGATTCGATCCCTCGGCCTTTTGGTGAGCCGTACAGCACTGAAATTGTTATACTGCCAGGTCATTTCGGTGCTACAGTTCAATACCAAGTGGCGCTAGAATTTCAAATATACCAGAGACGACGTTCGCGAACGCCACGTTGGGTCAAACCAAACGCCTCGAAGCGAGCCGTTCACATCGAGCGTCCACGCAAAACCACCACATGGACACCGCACAAATGACCACCCGGCAGCGCATACTTTTAGCTTGGTGTTCATTTCAATCGTCTTCAGGATCGCTCGCGGGAGCCAAATTTGGCGCCGCGAAGTGTCACTGGATGCATCACGTGTTACCCGACAGATGGCGCAACTGCTCAAAGGCTCACCGGAAAACGAATCTGTTGCGCCTGGCGCGTTCTGAGATGACGCCAGATGGCGAGGTCACTGTCCCTAGAATTTAAACCCACTTTAAACGGTCGTATAAAAAGTATGGGTGTGTGAATAGTAAATCTTAGAACCGAATCGAATAATAGTCCAATAGTGGTGATACGGAATCGAATGAGAATACGAATAGAATACTATTCGAATGGTAAGACAACACCTTTCAAAGCAGGCCTAGAGTGGTAAGGTGATAATTTGCAGAAAAGCCTAAAAATCCCACAAAATTTTCAGTGAAACAAATAATCGCAATCTTTTACAAAAGAGCATTGTGGTTTCTTCTGACCAAAAAACAAGCTTTATTAAATTGATTGAGCAGAAACTAGCTCCTTCAAACTATTTTGTAACTTCAAGGCGAAATACAGCACTTTGTCGACAGCCTCCAAGTAATGGTGATTGCTAAAGATTAAGCAATTTTCATGAGGTAAATCATGAAGAATTTCACAGTATATAAAGATAGTTGATTGCAGACTGTTGCATTGCCGTCAATAGAGTTTTTAAGCGAAACCCGCCCATCCTGCGACGAATAAGGCGCCAATAGTTCCGCAAATACACGGGCTGCATGCATCTGGGTAATCCAGTGATGAAAAACCCCCTTTCTCTACACGTCTCGTTCCTTAGGGCATTTTTTTTTTCGCAATTGCTGATTATTCGAAAACAATTAAAAATATTCGGTATTTTGAATATGCGCTATTCAATTCGAGTCCCGAATAGAATACAGCGTTATTCGATTCGTTATTAAAAAATTCCAAATATTCGCACATGCCTATATTTACAGCATATCCACTGAGTGAATGATGATGTGTGGGGCGAAGCGTCCATCCATCCGTCCGTCCGTTCGTCCATCCATCCGCCTGTTTGTTCATCTGTCTGTCTGTCTGTCTGTCTGTCTGTCTGTCTGTCTGTCTGTCTGTCTGTCTGTCTGTCTGTCTGTCTGTCTGTCTGTCTGTCTGTCTGTCTGTCTGTCTGTCTGTCTGTCTGTCTGTCTGTCTGTCTGTCTGTCTGTCTGTCTGTCTGTCTGTCTGTCTGTCTGTCTGTCTGTCTGTCTGTCTGTCTGTCTGTCTGTCTGTCTGTCTGTCTGTCTGTCTGTCTGTCTGTCTGTCTGTCTGTCTGTCTGTCTGTCTGTCTGTCTGTCTGTCTGTCTGTCCGTCCGTCCGTCCGTCCGTCTGTCTGTCTGTCTGTCTGTCTGTCTGTCTGTCTGTCTGTCTGTCTGTCTGTCTGTCTGTCCGTCCGTCCGTCCGTCCGTCCGTCCGTCCGTCCGTCCGTCCGTCCGTCCGTCCGTCCGTCCGTCCGTCCGTCCGTCTGTCTGTCTGTCTGTCTGTCTGTCTGTCTGTCTTCAGCTTTCAAGTAACAGCATCGGACTCGCATTTCGAAGGTTTCAGGCTCGGATACCATCGACGAAAAGGGTGATTTTTCGTTCCATTTAATCCCTGTCAAGCTTGATCAGAATAATTACACTACATTTAAAAAGAAAACGACCAATGGTGTCCCCTGTGATTTCTCTGTATTATTTATAGGTTGGTTTCAGTGGCTGTCTCATACTTCTAGATGAAGCTTACCATGTAGTCACACTCCCCTATCTCATTAATTATACACGACCATAGAAAAACCACTTACTACAAATGCAACTTGACTGTTTTCAAACTCCGCTTTTTTAACGCGTTCTGCAACCAGCTCACTGGATATATCTGTTGTCTTGTGCACGAGGTCACAAGCTCGATTAATCAATCAATCAATCAGTCATTTATTTTCCACTTCATGAAGTAGAGGGCATGACAAGAAAAAGCTGTTGTGAGCTTGACTAGGCTTCGAAGCCGATTACAGTGCAGCATGCAGTGATGGTATACAGAAGGTGGTGTACATAAGTATAAACACACAGAAAGCACACATTATTCTCGACGGAATTAAAAAAACATCAAGATTAAGTTCAAAACTGACATTTCAGACATCAGCTCACCAAAAAAGCATGACGTGCCGACTCGCAACAATAAATGTCAAAATCATTTCGCGATAACAGGTTTAACAAAGAGGGAGAGGTTGTTCTTAGCATCTGGGCCGCGCAATTTGTGCGCGGTGTTCATACACATACACTATTAATCAGGTCCCGCTTAAAGTACTAGATATAACCAGGAAACCAGACTTTTTTTCGCCTGTTTTCCTGGATATAGCCCGCATTTGATTGATATGTGGGGTTTAACGTCCCAAAACCACCATATGATTATGAGAGACGCCGAAGTGGAGGGCTCCGGAAATTTCGTTAACGTGCACCCAAATCTGAGTACACGGGCATACAACATTTTCGCCTCCATCGGAAATGCAGCCGCCGCCGCCGGGATTTGAACCCGCGACCTGCGGGTCAGCAGCCGAGTACCTTAGCCACTAGACTACCGCGGCGGGGCGTATATAGCCCGCATTTAATCAGTACGTAGAGACGGTAGAGATGCCGACTTCGTTCCGACAAGGTAGGTATTCAAAACCGGCCGTGTAAAGTCGCATTGAACGCACGGAATGCAGGCCTCCGTCACAACGTCCCTGAGAGGTCACGAGTGTTCATCGGGACGATGACACCCCGTCAATCAATCACCTAGACGAGCACTTCACGAAGTCACATCTTGAGACCCGCGTTTTTAGCAGCGACGTTGAACCGAGGCAATCAATCATACAACCGAACGCTCCATTAATACCCAAACGAAACGACGTTTACGCATCCTGGGTGCGTTCTTTTTTTTTCTCACTATAGTGTCACGTGTCTATACAAAGAAAGCCGGACGATCCGTTGTTAACTTGCCTATATTGATTCGAACGTGAGAGCCATCTTTTTTTCAGTCTCAATCGTTTTCTCGTGTTCTTCGTGCCAGTCATCGTGACGTGAGCAGTGTGTTTATTGTGAAGATTGGCTAATCTACGCGAGAGTTTAGAATATTTCACCGCGAATCTGATGTGTGCGCGTGCATATGGCATGTGGTAACTTCTAAATAAACGAGATTTTTATTAACATTCAACACTCGTGGTTGCCTACTTTCTTTCGTGTAGCGTTAAATTTTACACCGTCTAATCTTTCATTGCGAGGTCACGTCACCGGCAGTAGTGCACGAGGCCTCCGCTTTCCATCGAAACCCCCATTTATTTATTAAGACGGAAGCCTTAGATGTCTCGCCTAACTGGAAAAACGACCGTCGGCAGCACGAACACCAGTGACGCCGAAAATCGTATGACGCCATAATGGCATCATCATCATCATCATCATCATCATCATCATCATCATCATCATCATCATCAGCCAGACTACGTCCACTGCAGGACAAAGGCCTCTCCCATATGTTCATAATGACATCGAATGCCCTCAAAATGTGTGTCGTCATCACGTGACACTGTCACTTGGTCAACAGTGGGCCGCTGCTATAGACCGTTTTCCGCTGCGGCGTACGGGCGCTGCCACGTTTGGACACGTGATATAATGACCTCCTTTCCACTTCTTGGCCGTCGCCGATGGCCAGCCGATCCACCGCTCCCGGGTCGAAGGCCAGCAAAGCGGGCGCAGCGCATATTCCGCGCAACCCGTTTCTCTCTCTCTCTCTCTCTTTTTTTCTGCTTAGGCACTCGCCAAGTCGCCTCATAGCGGGCACAACTTAATTGCATTTTTTCTTCTTCGAGAACCGCTACCACCAGCGTCTCTCGCCGTGAGCCACAGAACGACGTCCGCCACCCGCCACATCGCGGCCGCGCCGCCGCGGAGAAGGCCATGGCGCTTCGGTGCGGTGGCGCCATCTAGTTTTGCATAGACAAAGTAGCAGCAGAAAACGGTCTAAGTCCACTAAAAAAAATCACGTTGGATGCACAAATCTTCGGGAGGGGAGATTAAAGCAATCTACAGTGATGGCTATGGCTTTGCTGTGGCTCTGGCGTCGCAAGACTGATTTGGCCTTCGAGCCGTGTTAGCCGAATGCATGAAGGACCATTTGACTTTTTGTTCATTCCGAAGCGCTGTGACAGGTTTTTCCACGCGTATACGGCCAGCCCCTTCGGGAGGCGCGTGCCGTAAGCAGCGTCTCGAATACCCCGACAAGACGAAGGCGGGTTGCCCGCTGTTACACTAAGAGAAGTCACAGGGCGTGTATACACACGTATGAAAGAGGGAGGTGCGCGAGCCTGACAAACCGCGGACACCGCCCGCTCGAGGAATCAGCGGTGCAGAAAAGCGCAGCGATGCGTGCGCGTGCTCGCGGTTACTCTCGCCGCCCGATGCGCGCGCTGAATATTTCATCGCCGGCGCATGACGCGTGCGTCGGAAAGCGAGATGCGTCGGGCGGGCGTCTTGCGCATGACCGTTAGAAGCGCAAATGTGCGGCGACCTTTCACATCGTATATACGTTTCTTGAGAGAGAGAGAGAGAGAGAGAGAAAGAGAGAGCCGGCTGCATAACTGAATTGCCGGCAGCGCGGCCGATGCAAAAGGGACGTTCCGGAGTCATTTCTGGTTGGTCGCCTTGCTGCAAAATTTTCAGCTTCCCTGTATAGAGATAACGCTGTCACGCTCGATAAGCAGTAACTACATCAATTTTCAATGCTGGTGTTCTCGCTTACGAAGTGATGAGGAAGAGAAAAGGGCAATTCAAAACCACCCGTTTGTAGCACAAAACCACAAGCAATTGATATGTGGCGTTTAACGTCCCAAAACCGCCATATGATTATGAGAGACGCCGTAGTGGAGGGCTCCGGAATTTTCGACCACCTGGGGTTCTCTAACGTGCACCCAAATCTCAGCACACGGGCCTACAACATTTCCGCCTCCATCGCAAATGCAGCCACCGCAGCCGGGATGCGAACCCGCGACCTGCGGGTCCGCAGCCGAGTACCTTAGCCACTAGACCACTGCGGCGGGGCAAACAACAAGCAAATCCATACAAATTTCTCAGAGAGGCATATTTTTATTTGTTCCCAAGATTTTGCCGAAAATGAAAAGAGAAATTTATTTCTGCCCATTTGATATTAAGTAGGACGGAAGTAAGGCCTCTCGTTTGCGTAAGACGGGCAGTAGCATGAGATGCGCTCAATAGTTTCATCGAGAGCCGGCCGGCAGCAACGAGCATATGAAGTCGACGCTATCGTTTGAATTGCACTGTTTGCGAAGTATACGTGCACACATAAAACCACCAGCCGTGAGGAAAATATTGCGATGCAACCACATCTCTGTTTGAACTGTCTTGACGACAGAGCGATTTCGCCACTTTCATTACACGCAGTCTGTTGCCTGCGCAGCCATCCTATATAAGCTTCTATATATACGCTTCCATTCGTATCCGGTAGCCTTGGATCCATCGCAGAGTGCATATTTCTATCGGAGGGTTTTTACCAGTACTACACATGTGTCGCATATAAGTATGCGCATAAGAGCTAGCATGCTTTTCGACACAGCCATATTTCGTGTTTTTAAGCGTCATTCCGACATATTTCCATAAATGTTACTTCGGAACGCAGCAATGACGTTGCTGACGTTCCCAACATTCTAGCGCCAGCTTGGAAAGCGGTCCGAAATCGTAACTATACGACTATGTGGTGCTAAATAAATCGATTCTTGTGGTCTGCTGTCAGTCGGCTCTGTCCTTCAAGCCCAACGAGGCTGTGGCAGGCCAATTTTGTATCACTATGCTGCTCTTTCATAATGTTAATAAACTGTTATTATTATTATTATTATTATTATTATTATTATTATTATTATTATTATTATTATTATTATTATTATTATTATTATTATTATTATTATTATTACACCTAGGGTGAGCTTAGACCAATCGATGCATCCAATACACCGGAGCCCACGTGATTTGTCACTTTGCGCCTCTATCAAAATGAGTCCGTGCACATCGGGCACCGAACAAACCAGCGATCACAGAGTTGAGCCGTAGCCTCGCATACACAGATAGTTTCGAAACCTCCACCCCCTCCCCCCATCTTTAAATTTATCCTTTTTTTTTTCCTCTGGGCAAAAAGTACTTCGTCGTTGAAGAGGTCAGACCGTGCTTCAAGTCGATGCTTGTGCGCCGCGTTTCCAAATGACCAAGTAGAAGCAAGAGGGGAAAAGTTAGAGGACGTTTCCACACATGCTGTACAGTTCCAAGACGTCGAATTCTGTGCCAAAATAAAAAAAAGAAAAGCGCTCGCCTGCCTTCGAGGTCAGCTGTTTCTTCACGTCGTCGCGTATAGTTCCCACAAATAGTACGAATAAGCAAACGAAAAAACGTAAATAAAAAATAATTTGGCGGTGCGCACTTGGTGGTACGCCCGAGTTCGATATCCTCATCGTGACTTTTTACATATTTTTTTCTTCCTCGGCTAAACGGCCAATCAGTGAAGGTCGCGGCTTTTACTTTCCTAAATCGAACGGTTTCGCATCATCGATTTCAACGAGGAATCTCGTGCCCGTACATGCACACGTGTATTGGGAGCTTCTCGTCGAGTGAGAAGTCGTGAGCTGCTCTTGCGTAGCGGTCCGATTCGAGCGTGAAGACCCAGCTTGAAACGCGCACTCGATTGATATGTGGGGTTTGACGTCCCAAAACCACCATATTGTCGCGAGAGCAAGGTTTCCAGCTCCAGTATCTTCTCAGGAAATTTGTTTGCAACATTGTGTGCGCGGGACACAGACCAGTGTTCCAGTACAGCAGTGCGAAAGCTACGACACGGACACTGAACTTTACTCGGACTGGAAGACATTTTCAAGTAATAACAACGCACAACAGAATGCCAGTGCTTACGAAACGGACACTGAATTGTATTGCAGTACCGATGAGTGAACCCATATATTTCTGTGTCCAATGATTTTGTTTTGTTTTTCGTCTGTTGTTTTTATGTAATTTTTTTAAAGCCTCTCACCTGTTATACACATGCATAAGTGTCTTTAAATAAGCATCTCACTTGTTGAATGCAAAACCTTTTTGTATAATTAGTCTATTTATTGTCGTGTTTTGCAGATAAAACGAGTGGGGCACTCTTTTTCGTAGGGGGGAGGTGTCGCGAGAGCAAGGTTTCCAGCTCCAGTATCTTCTCAGGAAATTTGTGCAAAACCAACTCCTGCTTCTTTTTTAAGTCTTTATTTGTACTCTTCTACCTTTGGGTTCGTTTCTCTGGCCATTACAGAGCTTCGGCTTTTGACTTTAATGGAATGTGGGATAAATCGTGTTTTCCAGCCTGGGACAGGCGCCTACACGCTGCATTTTACGGCTCACAAACCGAGCAGTCAAGGTCGCCCCCGTTCGGGATTAGAAGGGGAAAGCTTACTAGGAAAAGCGTCTAGCAGGAGGCAGGTCCGGCGCCACCGTCTGAGTCTAAGCCATTGTTAACAGGCACGCGTGTCATTGAGAATGACATGGGGACGCGACCACTTAGCCTGACCGAGACATAGTGGCGGCAGGTAAACGACCATATTCTCTCGCGCTGTTGTTAGGATGTCGGGGTGCCTCGCTGTCGCATGTACACCTGGTAAGCAATGGTGTACCCATCGCTCTTAAGGACGCTTCTAGAAAGCAACAGTTAATGAAAGAACTTACGGGGCCCGAGCGTGGGAACGGCCGCCGACGGTAGTCGGCCGAAGGATGCAGCACGGCCTGGTATGGGAGAGAGTGTCACGTGCGGAGGACCTTTCCCTTTGCGTGTTTCATTTTGGTAAGGAGGTTTTTACAAATGTAGTGCCTTTTATGAAAATGTTTCTGTGATTGGTTGAGATGCTGCGAGTCCGAACATGTGATTGGTTTTTGTGAAGACTCTTTGTACGACCAAGGGTTAAAAAGAGGATGTTTGAACTTGAAAAGTGAGCGGAGCGGAGTCGGGGTCAACGGCGGATCTCACCACCGGAGACCAGCTATGCGGGCCGAGGGGTATGCCACCATTTTCTATGTTTTGTCTTTGTAACCCAGTGCATTTTGTAACTTGAGGTTGTGTTAGCTAAATAAACCCCCAATGAGTGCTCCCCGAATTCATCGTGTTGACTTCTCATCGATTGCCTCCGCGGAGTTTCAACCACACTTATTCGTCTCCCTGGTCGTCCGATGCGCCTAACTTGAACAACCCCGACGTTTTCGCTACAATATGATTATGAGAGACGCCGCAGTGGAGGGTTCCGGAAACTTCGACCACCTGGGGTTTTTTAACGTGCACCCAAATCTGAGCACACGGGCCTACAACATTTCCGCCTCCATCGGAAATGCAGCCGCCGCAGTCGGGATTCGATCCCGCGACCTACGGGGTCAGCAACCGAGTACCTATATAGACCATCGAAGTAGGACAAAATACGTACTTAAGCTGTTCGACTGAACTGAATGTGATTACACGTCTTGCGTCACAAATACCCTGCGATGGTCCGCAATAGACGCCCATATACGAGCAACGGCAGCCAAATGAGTGGTTGTTACCAATTATATACTGCTACACACACGTTCATCACCATGATCATCATCATGAGCCTGACTACGCCCACTGCAGGGAAGAGGCTTCGCCCTCGTTCCGCCAATCAACCCGGTTCAGTCCGGCGCGGAATCAACCCGATCCAGCACTCACGTGGTCATGGGTGGCCGTGGCGAGCTTCGGGCAAGGCGGAGCTCACGCACCGCGACCAAGCTACGAGCGCCTCAGTGTGTCGACGGCGCCTAACGCTGTTTACAAACATGGAATATAGGTCTCAACAGGATATCTGTACGGAGGGGTGAAGATAGCTACGAAAATTAGTGTCAGTAGCCCTTTGAGCCATCAGGCTCACTTGTGGCGATGTGCCGCCAGAGGAGTTAGGCTATATATAAAGCGCTGGGCACCAATCGGAAGGTGACGGTGCAGCCAGCGTAAAGCACAAGGAAGTTTGTAAGGTGACGATTATCTATTATTAACTTAAGTAGCTGCGAGGAAGACTGTGCCGATATAATGACCGAAAATGGACTGAGTTAATACCGAGGAGGAGGTACGTTACGTGTATACGGTACAGCCTGTACGGGGCAATGTTTCACCTTCATCTAGGCCCGACTTCTCACACTCATGTGATGAAAGGGCAAGCATAGCACACCGGTTTAGAGGTATAATGCATTTTCGCCACAAATAGCGAGACTTCTGGGAATACTCCAATTATTGATACGGTTTCGTTTCTGCAGGCCGTGAAGCTAAGGGCGTGGCGCTCAACAGCCCGAAGGTACTATCTGGAGGTGCCGTATGGTGGAAGCGAAGCAAGCTAGAGGTTCTGTTCACGAAGGATGAACTTCAGCCATAAGTCGAGAACGTATTCCATTTTCCCGAGTGCTTGTCCGTTACAAACATTGATGCCGTCCTCATGTTCGTATGGCAGCAACCAAATCGATAATAATAGGTGTTTGGGTTTAACGTTCATGAATCATGATGTGACTATGAGGGAGGCCGTGTAGTGCGGAGCTACGGAACTTTTGATCACCTGGCATTTTTTTAACATGCACCTATATTAACGTACACGGGCTTCAGTACTTCGCCTGCACCGAAATGCGAGAAGCTAAACCTAAAGGTCATATAAATTTGACGGCTGTACCAGCTATCTCGAACTAAAGGTCATATAAATTTGACGGCTGTACCAGCTATCTCGAAATGTTGTTTTTTTAATGACGAATGTCCACATACCATATGAGGACATATCTAGCCATTTCTGCCGAAGGGAATCTACAAAGTACATCGCCATTTATCCTGATTATCTGGAGGCTAGCGGAGGTAAAAATGTGCAGGTAGTCTTCAGGACATAAACAACTTTTGAAAGCTGTCCAACGATGAATAGTGACGAACCAATTGAGAACATAGGCGATTATCTCGATGGCTCTACACGGAACTTACACAAGTCACTGCATGTTAAATGGGTCGTCATTACAGAGAGCGACCAATTTTGTGTTTGTGATGGTTTCGGTGGCAAACGGGATTAGAAGGGAATTGTTAAGCTGAGCTGCTGGCTTTTACATATGTTACATAAAAAGAACAGTCTTGCCGACGGCGCGAGGAAAGATGCGATTTTTTTTTGTAAGCCATAAGGGACTGAAGTGCATTGGTTACGAATTGAATTTTAGTTCTTTTTAAGTATTTCGACCACATGCTTGCACTACCAGTCATCTGTTTGTACACTCATAAAGATTGTGAAGACTACGCGAGGCACTAGTGATTACACCCTGGAAACTGTGGGGAACCTTGTCTATAAAACAACGGACTAAATGCGCAAAAATAATTCAGTCGACGACGTCAACCACAGACGCGAGAGCACTTGCTGTTTCGAGGAAAAACTCCACAAAGGGAACTTCGGCTTTCGAATTTTCTAAGCGCTCGATTTCTTCAAGACACTCCACCTGCGCAGATCATACTGCCCGTTACTCAAGACGTCTTCGACAATCACGTGACGATCAAGATTCAAAGGCGATCCAGGCTCCTACTCTTCGAAAATTCCTATAGAGTCGATCAACGACGTCTCCCTTCCACGACGCAATCACCACCGGAGGCTCAAGCAGTCCTGCCCACCCAAGGCCTTTGTGACCAGCAGCCGCGTACTTCTTGGAACGTCGCGCTATGATCGTCCCCCGTTCTCTGATCATTGCTGATCGATAAATATCGCCGCCGGCCACCGGGGCCGAGATATGCGGCCTGCCCGTTATAATCGCGGCACGAGGTGAGCGAAGGACTGGTTCCAAAGGTCACTGGGGGGTGTCAACCATGGCACGCTCCTCTTCCTTCTTTGATCCCGCGGTCGTGTACCCCCCTGAAGGCACGTCTGCGTACGCGCGCTGGGAGGCGAACCGCTACTCGGCCTTCCTCGTGTGTAACGTGTCGTATACACGTCGCCTCGGGCGGGCGGCATATATTTGCCGTTACTCTTCGTCTTCTTCGCTAACTTCTCTTTTCTTTAGCTCCGCCACGTCTTCTCGCGCTCACTGCCGCCCGTTTTCTCTCGGCGCATTTTCACCCGTTTCACCTGGTCCTTCCGGCGCCGACAGCTCGCTCCAACCAGGCCGACGTCGACGGCGCTCCGCTTCACATGCCCACCCGCGAGCCCGCCCGCCCGCCTGCCTACCTGCTCGCCATCCGAGGAATGCGGCCCTCCACTCCACCGCTGCGACGTAGAGGACAGGTTCTCGTGGCGGGGCTTGTCTTTTTTCTGCGTGTTTGTCTATTCCCCTGGTGGCACGGCGTTCACCGCGCCTTCTCCCTCTCGTACTTCGCAGTCTTCGTCATCGCTTTGCAAGCTCGTTCGCCACGCTGCCGGCCAGGCCGGTGTAAAAGTAGAGAAGGAAAGCGCACTTTCCGGGCCTTCCCCCCCGTCCTCTTCTCGCCACGTTCTGCTTCGCCGGCCGCCAGCGACGGTGAAACGCCGACGAAGCCCTCGGCGACCAGTCTTGGGAGCGAGCGGATCGGGTCGGTGGTGCGCAGGTGTACCGCCTCCTTTCTCAGTGCGCTTGCCCTCCGCGCAGACTGCCACGGCGACCCCCGACAACAACGAAACTAGTCAAGAAGTCTGTGAGCAAAAAACCACCGACGACCCCGAGCTGTTCGAGATACCAGCAGACAGTGCCGACACGTTCCTGAAAGTGTGTGCCTCCTTGCGACGAGTGCTGTTCACCGTGTCCACCTGGTAGTCTCGGCACCATGCCGGCTGTGCGCCATCGGCCGCTGTGATCTAGAAGACGCGCGTCAACTACTTGTGGTCCGTGTCCATCTGCTGCTGCCGCTTTTCGAAAGTGTGATAGACACGGCTGGAAGCCGCAGCGGCGGCTCGTCGTTTCGGTCGATCGCTCGGTGGCCGCAGTCATGCGTGGGCCAACGCTGGTGATCGCCGCCGCCTTCGTGGCGGCCCTGGTGCTACCTCCGTGCCTGGGGCACGTAGCCCTAACCTTCCCGCCGGCGAGACGGTACGACTTGGACTTTCTCGACAACGGCCGAACCAAAGGGCCCTGCGGAATGCCCAAAAGTGAGTGAAGGGTCTCATGCACCACCGACTACAAGTGGCTGGTGGGTACGTGGTAGCCCGGGGTCAGCTGGTATCGCCAGGCTTGTGATGGGATACAGCGGGAAATCGCGTTACAGTCAGGGCGGTTTGGTAAACACGCGGTTACAGGGGCGCCTTCGATTGAATGAACAATTGTAAGTTTGTATGACGCAGCGTCTAGAGGTTTACCATAGTGCCCCGCGGCAATCACTGTTCGTCCTTGGCTCGAGCAGCTCTGGAAACAATAGCGAAGGCACTAGCTGGCTATTATTGCTGACTGGATGCAAATTTCCTTAGCCAATTTTGCCGGCGATTCCACGAAGGCGATTGCACACGATTGGTCTTAAGAATGATTGCATCAAACCATTATTGTTTCATTGACGACTCCGTGCCCAGTGTCGAAGGAAGCAATGAGTTGGGGAAGAAGGGAGCATGTTGTTTCTTAGTCGACATCTCCTGGAAAGTTTAGTCACCGGCTTCTCTGCACACGTGTCGAACGTAAGGTGGAAATTACAAAGCACCTGATGACTACGTCATTGCATGTGCATCTACGAGAGCTGTACATTGTCTAAAGGGACGTCCCCGGCAGTTTCACACGCTTAGTGAAACAACAAGGCAAGTGTACACAGTAAAACACTTGGCCGCGATCTAAACAGAGTGAATATGTTGATCTATGTACATGGACTTTAACATAAACGTTAATAACATTCCCATCGCTGTTCTTGACCGATTTCGCCGAAACCTGAGGCGTCTGTTAACATTGTTAACATGTTAGTTTCGAGAGGCAGCTGGGAAAAACTGAGAGCAAAATTTCATGTCTGCGGCAGAGAATGAATTGAGTAGAGGACCATGCTTTTGCGAAAGGAGACACTAAACTGTTATCGAAGCAACGATTATTGTGGAATTGTGACCTCACACTTCATACACCTAAATTTGCCTAGTAATAACTTGCAACTCCGTTCAGCTGTCGAAAAAAAAAACCTTTTGTTTTCAACACAAAAAGAAATATATTCTGCTCATGCTGGTCACTGTCAACAGTCACTGAGCAAGAAAATGTCGCTGAAGACAACATCTCGGCGATCACTCTCGTCTTCAACAAACCTTCGACAAAGAGAGGTCTGAGCCTGGCGTTCTGACAGTATAACTTGTCGGCTTAGTAGCGAGAGTTCCTCACATTCTCGAAGTGTAAGTTTAAAAAGCCGAAGCATGCCTTGGTTCCACGCAGTGGACCACTTCAAGCCAGATCGTTCTATAAACGTCTGTATTCTTTGTTTAGGAATTACTGTGCAGGATTGTTAACATTAACTGAGCTCTTTCAGCTCTATATTCGGTGCTACTATCATTTATAAACACCTCTACTTGTTCGTTTTGGGTCCAAATGGTCGATTCCAATGAATGATAATTAAAAACATACTTTCCTTTTTCTTGAATTTCGCGCCCAAACCTGAGATTGCGTCAGTGTGCCGTCATTGATTTTAAATTATCTAATGCTATTCGGGCTGTTCCTGGAGCAGCTAGAGCTTTCTAAACTGTGTTCAATGTGTATCTTTTATACATATTTTGAAAAAGCCAACGTAGTTACCTGACTGTGCTATAGTAAAGAACTGAATTCGAATGACCACCCTCAGAATCAGTGCCGTCAATACAGCAACGCGTGAAAATTTCCGCGAGAGCGATGCCTTTTACTTTGATTGTCCTACCAAGTGCCGTTTGACGGCAAAAGTGACCGTTTCACTTTTTGCCGAAAGCATATATCTTACGAAAACAGCTCATCAAAAACAATTGCTTGGCCCTTCCTTCGAAGCTTGAACTAATATCTCACTCCGACCCTGAGAATAACAATCCTCGTTGAAATCTAATAATCAAGAAAGTAAACTGGGGCTTCGGACACCCCGACTCTGCACAGTCTTACGGTAGCGACGTTACATGAACGTTCCAAAAAACCTCCATCCATGAGCAGTGATGCGAACGGGATTCGAACCCGATACCCCCTAGCACAGCCCAGAAACGCTACGAGCACTGTGTCACCGCGACAGACTGCATGGCTTTGTAGAAAGAAGAGCTACCTATATATACGACCTGTAAGAATTATCTCAGCATGCACATATAGCTTGAAAGTGTTAGCGTATTAGATGTGTATAACGAATACTGACGATCCCTTCCATAGTTGATTTTAACAGGGGACCATACTGTACATAAGTTCTTTATTAAGGGGTTATTAAAGGTTGTGGGCACTGGGCCTGCTTATAAAAATTTAACGTCCCCACCCCTTTCTGTTTTGTTGGTAATCAGATGCGCGCAGACATGCACATTCTCGTCACAAACAAACAAACAAACGAAAACAAACAAGCAAACACACACAGACACACGCATGCAATCGATAAAAGTGAGTATAAGCGGGACAACCGGTACGAAGACGTTGGCCGGACTTGCGCACCAAGCTTCGATAATAAACCCACGGTGGCACCACAACCACGTAAAATCCAGTCGCAAGCAGGTAATGTCATCGGAGCTATAGTGTGGCTCGCTGTTTGCGCAACAACGTTCGAATCACTACACCATTAAAAGCCGCGTGCTATGTGGGCAGGGTGCCCGCGCTAACTTCACGCGCATCAGACGACGTGCGATCACGTCCTAAAACCACGATGTGATTGTGAAGGACGCTATAATGGAGGGCACCGGAAATTCCAACCACCTGTATAGTTTTTCAACGCGCATCCAGATTCAAGATAAAGTTGTTGTTTTTTTTTTTCATTCCATTCTATTCCAGATCTAAGTACACGGGCGGCGAGCATTTTCGCCTCTATCGAAATGCGGCCGCCGCGGCTGGGATTCGGTCCCGCGACCTTCGAATCAGCCAGGCGAAAATCAGCCAGGCAAAAGCAGCCAGGCAAAATCAGCCAGGCAAAATCAGCCAGGCAAAAGCACCCAGGCAAATCAGCCAGGCAAAAGCAGCCAGGCAAAAGCAGCCAGGCAAAAGCAGCCAGGCAAAAATCAGCCAGGCGAAAATCAGCCAGGCGAAACAGTACAGGCGAAATGACGGACGTTCCCGCACACCTCGAAGGAGTCCCCGACCGACGCCTCGGCGTCGCGCATCAACAAAGAAATCGCGCATGCCACACGTCACCGCACCGATGCGTCCCGGCGAACGCCGCGTGTACCGATTATGCAAAAGCGATCGACCGCGTTGTGAGCGGAGGAGCGCGCATCACACGGCCGTCGCGTGACGTCTAAGCGCGGCGAGTCCTGCACGACTTCGAAAAGGCGCGTGAACGCGTCCTTACGTAAGCGGCTTCGAACCGCGTTTCGTCGAGGAATCGGCGAAGCCTGGTCGATTTCTTCTGCGGCGTTCCCGCGTGTATAGCTCGTTGTGTTTCTCACGACTGGGTGGCGTCACTCCCTTCGGCCAGCGTGAGCGACAGCGTGCGTATACACACGCATCGCCGACTTGGCCTGCGAAACATCGCATATACGACGGATGTTTAACCTGTCAATTCGCCCATTGCTACCCGGAGATGCGGAAATTATTTGTATACGAGTCGATTCAGTGGTCCTACGGCGTTGCAACGGTCAGCCTACCGGGCGGGCTGTTTTGAAATGAAGACGCGAGAACGCGCGTAGGAAGCACGACGGAGAAAACGACGGAAGTGACAGCCACGCGAGATTGAGAGGCCTCGTCGGGAGGACCCCAGATGCGACTTCCGGGGCCTCGTGGAATCCGTAGTGCGTTCCGTGCAGGCACGGTGGTCGAAACATGAGTTTGAACACAATGCCCTCGCCGTCACGTCGGACACAAGTCATTTTTCTTTCTTCGATCAAGCGTTGGAGTCGGGGTAGGCGCGTATACGTGACCTTATGAAACGACCAACAGCAATTGATTTTATTGATATGTGGGGTTTAACGTCCCAAAATCACCATATGATCATGAGAGACGCCGTATAGTGGAGGGCTCCGGAAATTTAGACCACCTGGGCTTCTTAAACGTGCACCCAAATCTCAGCACACGGGCCTACAACATTTCCGCCTCCATCGGAAATGCAACCGCCGCAGCCGGGATTCGATCCCGCGACCTGCGGGTCAGCAGCCGAGTACCTTAGCCACTAGACCACCGCGGCGGGGCAAACGATCACCAGCAAGGTATATTAAGTTCGTCCAATGTCAGCTCTCACTCATGAAGCGGACAACCAGCGCCAACGCAGCTGAATGGATTTTGCGATACTGTTTGCTATTGTATGCAACAGCTTCGCTGGCCAATCTTATGCAGATCACGTGGGACGAAGGAAGGACGAGGGTATAGTATGCCTGGTAACTTTCATGGAAACATGATCAGGCGATATGTGATCGAAATTACATGCCAAAAGATTGATTGATTGATTGATTGATTGATTGATTGATTGATTGATTGATTGATTGATTGATTGACCCTTTCAACCTGGCGCAACTCACCATGGTCGCAGACAGTGACCGAATCAACAAAACATTCTTTTCTTAAGCAAGTTTTCTCCTTCGTCAGCCGGCTTCACGAATGATATGTCCCGCGTCGTGATTGGCTGAAATATGCCGTTGCGAAAATATTTAACTTGCGTACGACGTTTCACGCTGAAAGCTGCTATGAGATCAAAACAACAGGGCCACTTTTTTTCCGCTGCCACCAGTGTCCATTACCGCTATCGCACAAAATAGGAAAGAAACAAATTAAATGATAAAAAAGAGAATGGGATAGGTTTCAACACGGCCACTCCGAGGCAGTCGAGTATTCCGCCACAAAACCACGCCTGTGCTTGAAACTCATTTGCAAAAATACACGAACCTTATAGAGACCCTAACACTGTTTACAAACACAACCCTTTAATGACATCCGGTTTCGTCTGCCGATGGGCCAAAATAGCATCGGTAGGCAAGAAGAGCTTTAGAAAAAAGCCCGCTAATTTTCTGCACTTTCTTTCTCTTATTTGGCAAAATATATTCGAATAAATGTTCTTTTGAGTCACACATAAATTATACGTGATTCCCCTGAACCTTACACACGTTCCTTTTATCTGCGAAACTGAAGAAAGACAATTCTTGCATTTAAAAGAAACTTGAAAACGTGCTTTCAGTTTCGACGTTAGGAGCTGGTAAATGAGGTGACTAGGAGTGTTCTTGGGTACAGCGCTTGTGACCTTGAAACCGTCTATGTTACAGACGTCATGTCGAGCAAGGAATCGCGCTAGCATATGTGTAATATACTGTGCCGGTATTGTAAAAGACAAGCCAGATGTCACATCACGCTAACTGCGCAACGAATGTGCTTTTTTGAAGTTCCCCGCTCTCTATATAAAGTGCTCAGACACAATTCTTCGTCGTCATCAGCAAAATGCAGCTTCAACAAAATGCACATAATGCCTCACAGATGTGTTGCGGGTAGCTATTTCATCCTCAATGGTGTGGTGAATGCTATCCTGTACACCATACTTCACGAAAATTGCGGTTTAACGCGTAGTGGATAGTTTACAAGGTTACATATATTATAGTAGCCCCCAGAGAGTTCAGAGCAAGCTCTATAGAAAAGCCACTCTTCCAGCTGTCGCTGGGACTTGGCTGGCGTTTTTCTTGTTGTTGTTGTAAATACATAGGAGCCCTGTAATGCGCGGGCCCTTAATTGTAAATACAGTTAATATAGAACACACATACCAGTGGCGCGCGTAGCCAGGATTTCTTTTCGAGAGGGGCTCGAATGTCATCTCTCTCTCTCTCTCTCTCTCTCTCTCTCACACACACACACACACACACACACACACACACACACACACACACACACACACACACACACACACACACACACACACTCACACACACACACACACACACACATACATACATACATACATACATACATACATACATACATACATACATACATACATACATACATACATACATACATACATCTCTTTACCTATCGCAGTACACATTACATCCCTCGTTCGGAGTACCGCCCAGAAGCTACACCAGCGCCGCAGAGTTTTTAAAATTGGAACACTAAAAACTAACCTTTCCTTTCCTCGGTAATCAATGATAGACTAGCGATTTACGCCATTCGCTACACAATTACACCAGTGAGTTGCCTATAAACGCAATGCGCTAATCGCAATGCTTATCGCAATAGCACTAAACCCAAGAAAACAATTTTTTTTTCGTTAGCATATAGTTATCATACTGATCGTTCTCAGGCTCTATGCGGTCACGCTTGCATGCGGTTTTATACTTTACCGCCTGAGCGACCCGTACGTAGTACAGGCAGCTCTCGCTTAATTCTGGCAGCCAAACATCTGGTTCGACAATAGCACGTGCGTTCAACCGATTATCGTTCTTAAGAGTTTCTTAAGAGTTTCTTAAGAGTTCTTAAGTTGGCTTGGCTTTCGATCTTCCCAATTTCCGAGGCAGTCGGCTTTTAATGCGAGTCGGAAGCATGCAGCGGTCTCGTTTTACGGGTCCCAACAGGCGACACTTGCCGCGCGCCTAAGAAGCCAGGTCAGATCGCGACGCAAGATTATCTACCGCTCGACAATTCCAACTCCGTTTATCCTCAGCTCGCGCATGCATGTGTCTCCAGGTGCGGAATGCCGACAAGGAAGAAAACGCCGATACGGCGAAAGTGAATCCGATATAGTCCACGCCGGCTCTATCGATTAACTCGCTTGAAAGATGTTCCTGGAACGGGCCCGCTTGATGATTCGAGAATTTCGATCTCGAGGCCGCTATGGTGTGCGTATCCCGAGGCTATAAGTGCATACTAAGAAACGTACAGAGAGCATTTGCGGCACGCAATTCGTGTTTGCGACCGCTTCGCTGCACGCATTAAAATGATCTGCGTCAGCCTTCCAAGTATTCGCCCTTGCCGCATCCCCTTCAGCGCTTCGTCTCCTTCAGGAATGCATATATGAATATTTCATACAAAGCCTGACGAACTTTTGCGGCGTAGATAGTAGAAAAGCAAAGTAAAAAAAAAGAACGTGCAGGTTCTTCTCTTTTTCCATGACCATTGTTGGAAGTTCCAACCAAGGCTCCAACGGAACTTCTAACTATGGTTGGAAATTCGGCACTTAGTTTCCAGTACGGCTGCACGAAATTTCTGCAAACACCTCGTCTGGAACATTGCGGGCGACCACAACTACAAGAGCAAATACGCTTCTCAGAAACTTGCTTATAGACTGATTGATATGTGGGGTTTAACGTCCCAAAATCAGTATATCATTATGAGAGACGCCATAGTGGAGGGCTCCGGAAATTTTGACCACCTGGGGTTCTTTAAGGTGCACCCAAATCTGAGCACACGTGCCTATAACATTTCCGCCTCCATCGGAAATGCAGCCGCCGCAGCCGGGATTCGGTCCCGCGACCTGCGGGTTGTTTATAAACTGCACCATAACTGATTTATTAGAAGCGCAGTAACCACGAAACCTCTACGTAACGAGAGATGTAGCATGGTTTGGTCCATTTTCTCTCTTCTACAGGATTGCGATTGAACGACCACATACCAATAAAAAGTATGCTTCTGAGAAATCTCCCTTTATAGATTACCCTGTAAACTTCTAAATAATAAAATGTTAGCGAAAGCTAGTAAACGTTAATGCTTCTCTACTAATTTTGCAAATTTACTGATATACTTTTTTTTTAAGCCGTGCTTACACCATCTCGATTCACGTGATTGAGGACTTCATCTGTGCCGGCAGTGTGGAGTCCGCGGGGGCGGCTAATAGTTCGGTAAAATGAGACGCTTTTACAACAGAACAAAACGACCTTTATAATGAAATGGTTACTACTAATAATAATATGCGGGGTTTACCGTCCCAAAACCACCATATAACTATGAGAGACGCCGTGTACGTGGAGGGCTCCGAAAAATTTGACCACCTGGGTTTCTTTAACGTTCGAGCACCCAAATCTGAGTACACGGGCCTACAGCATTTTCGCCTCCATCAAAAATACAACCGCCGCAGCCGGGATTCGATCCTGCGACCGGCGGGTCAGCAGCCAAGTACCTCAGCCATTAGATCACCACGGCGGGGCTATAATGAAAGGGCTTGTGCAAATTTCTTCACAGGCAGAATGGCTAGCGCCAATATGTAGCAATGCTTTATATTTAGCTAATTTCCCTGCCAGCACGACGTCGTCCCCGATTGGTGGAAACCTCAGCCTGTTGTTGGCATTTTACGTTAAAAAAATGTAGGACAGCGTAAGAGACAGGTAGGCGCAAACGATAACAGACTGACAAAATGCGCCCTTCGTCGTTTTCCCCCTGTTTCTCGCACTGTTGTCATCCTTAACGAGATCGCCTATACGCGCCCCTGCTAATGCTTTTGGCCTTCTTAAACGAATCAGCGCCAAGGCAACCGCGCGGGCTATTTGTCGCAACATTGCGCTGACAACGTGCAAGTCGAGTAGTCATCACTAAACTGAATGGCAAGGACATGTAGCGAGGGGTGTCCGCAATTTCCCCTTGAAACGCGAGGCTAACAACGCCATGAGTATAAACTGTACAAGACAGCGCTCTAAACGGTACTCGCTGTTGATTCTTTAGAAGAAAAGAAAAACGTCAGTGTAGTCGGAATGGACTTTGCTGGCAAAACACTCATATCTTGCTCTTCTTGTAGACTGTCTTACGAAAGGATTTCAGTGCCACCATGTTTGGTTGTTAGCCTCTGTATTTTGCATCTTTAACAACTAAACGGACAGTGTTATACGGTAGCACACGCATGCAAACGGTTGAGTTGGTTCGTGCGATGTTTCGTGGCCTAATAAATTCGCAATATACAAACACAAAACATATACTTAGCAGCCCAAGATAGCGGCGCTCATATGTCTTCGATAAAATAGTCTACAAATAAGAATAAGAAATAAATAGTGCCCCGCCGCGGTGGTCTAGTGGCTAAGGTACTCGGCTGCTGACCCGCAGGGCGCGGGTTCGAATCCCGGCTGCGGCGGCTGCATTTCCGATAGAGGCGGAAATGTCGTAGGCCCGTGTGCTCAGATTTGGGTGCACGTTAAAGAACCCCAGGTGGTCAAAATTTCCGGAGCCCTCCACTACGGCGTCTCTCATAATCATATCGTGGTTTTGGGACGTTAAACCCCACAAATCAATCAATAGTCTACTATAAGAAAGTGACCTCTATCAGGTGGAATATTTGTGGTCACGCTCACATCGCAATAAAGGCGGTTGGCGACCCGGCTAGCAGGTCAAGTGGCTATGCTTCCCGACTGCATGGTTCTCGTTGAAAATGAAGTTGTTGCTGTTGAAAAATAAAATGAGGCGAATACAAGGCGAAGTTAGACTCATGAAGTTTCTCGTTGATTATGGGAAAGAAGGCCAGTGAGAGGGGGGGAAAATAAGAACACTTGAAAATTATCAGCTTTCTGAGAATGCTTCCGCCATTCTGATAAAGAAGAAAGCTTTTTTTTCCAAGAATCGGGAGACGGTTTACACTCGTCCAAAACGGTTTGGACACAGTTCGGCAAGGACGAGCATTCAAACCGGGAAAAGGGCTCAAAAGAGAAGATCGTCTACAGATCATCGCGTCTAACCCCCGTATTCACAAACGCTCCTCGACTTGACTTTCACCCTTCACTTGACTAACCCCCGTATTCTAGAACCTCCCTTCACTCAACGCTTCGCCTTCACCTGAGAAAGCCGATGGGAGCGCCATCTCTAGGTGCGGCAAGTCACTGCATATCGGGCATCATCTGCTGCGATTCTTGAGTAGCGCAGCGTCATTTTCAGCCGAGTGGTGGGCGCAGTGCTCAACTCTGTCAAGTGAAGGGTGAAAGTCCAGTCGAGGAGCGTTTGTGAATACGGGGATAAGTTGAGCACTGCGCCACCGCTCGGCTGAAAAATGACGCTGCGCTGCTCAAGAATCGCAGCAGATTGTGCCTGATATGTAGTGACCTGTCGTGCCTAGAGACGGCGCTCCCATCGGCTTTCTGAAGTGAAGGTGGAGCGTTGAGTGAAGGGAGGTTCTAGAATACGGGCGTAAGCGTCCATGACGTTTCGTGCCCTTCGAAGTGGATCGCGATTCGCGCGCTTTTCTTCTCGGGATGCGCTTCGAGGACGCAGCCCGAAAACGTCGCGCGATCCGCAGCTATAAGAATGCGGATCGGCATCGCGATCAGCGAGGCACGAGACGAAGCGCGCGCGCGCACGAAAATAAAAGAGTGCGACGACTTCTCGGAACGGGTAAAAAAGTCGCGCCGCTTGCACCGTACAGTGCTGAGAGGGCACCAGTGGCGTGCGCCAAAAATCCGCATTCACCACGCGCCGCCTGTTCGACCTTCGATGGCTGCCACGGTATACCTGGAAAGTGCGTCATTGGAATTTCGCGCTTCTGCCGCGCAGTGCAGTGCGATCGATGAGGAGGTGCGTATCCTGCTCCAAGCAGCGAGTGCGATGACACCATTTTCTTAGTTTCACTTACGGGCTCTTAAGAACCATTCCCTATTTTTTATTCTTTTGACACTACTGAGGAAAATCTTGCGGTGGTGTGTTTACGGGACCAGTGATCTCCTGGTCTTCTTAGCGAAAGCACTGAAACTTCGTTGCAGTCAAGTCACGTAGTGGCACGCTTCGTAGTATTGAGATTCAAAGTGCATGGTGTTCGGGTCGACATTAGGCTGTGAAAGAAGTGCAAGTGCTGTGTTATATCGAGAATTTGGTTGTGCTCAAGTTCGTTACATAGAGGTTTATGTCTACTCCATATATAGAAAGGTTTATGTCTACGGATTACTACGCTTTCAACACGGGAATTCTCATTGATTATGATCATTAAAGTGCGCAGAGTTGATAACGTAGCTTCATGCGGGTGACAAAATCGTCACACTCCGGAGATTTTCAAAAATAAAATTCACCGTGTAGAAAAAGAAAACGCCACTAGTGCGTCTTGCGCGAGAATATGAAGATTAGACACACTGAGCTACCCTCACCGCCTAGATAACGATAACGAACTCCGAGCTCTTAATAGCCTGCGAAATCGAGCCGCGGGCAAAGACCACGTCTTTCTGCTGAATGTCGGAGGCTATGTATACACAACAAGGAAAGAAGATTGCTCGCACTAACTCTTCAGCCGCAGTATAGTTACGCACGACTGACCGCCAGTATAGGCAGGCAATAAACTTCATTAAGGATACAACCAGGAATCACTGGCCCGGGCTGGGTGGGCCTCCAGGAGCCGTCGTCCGGGGAGCATCGTACGATGTGCTGCTCCGCGATATATCCCTGGCTCGCTGGACAGTGTACCGTTTTACTTTTACAGGCTTGGAGTGTGCCATACCATCGGCTTCGTTTTCGTTGCGTCCAATAAAGAGCTTAAGAACGTATAATGCACCCGAGTAATGCCGCTGCAGAGCCAACTCCACGTGCGCATTAGCGCACAGCTTATCTTTCAGCTTTCGAATTTGGCGAAATCCTTCGTTTTCCCCGGGTGTTTCTGTCTATACGGAAAATCCTCTTCGTCGCGCAACAAGGACTCCTGCTACAGAGAATTCCCAAATCGCATAATAGTGAAACAGTCGTTCAGCTATACGACTTTTTTCACGATAGGAGGTATTCGCCGAACTCTTCCCGCCAGGCGGCGCCAGCGAGTGCGCCGCCATAGCCGTGGTTCGTCAGCGACAAGGAGGATTAAAAAAAAATTGCTGGAGTGGAAATCATTGCCTAGGAGTGAAGCCGTGCCCCTGGCAAGATGGTGGCTGTGGCGGCCATCTTACTAGGGGCATGATAAAGTATCACCGTTCAGCGATTAAGAACGGAGCGTTTCTCTCGAACGCCCAACGAGTGTAACGTGGAAAATTTTTTTTCGGGTCACATAGTGCTCCAAGTGCGTCCTAATGTTACTAGTTTTCCTTAGGGAGCCTCCGATTGGAGGCTAAGTACTTGGGAAACTCAGTCACCCATACTCGTTTCTGTGTGTTATCTCGTCGGGAACAACTGTCTTTTAATATAAAACTATCCCGCTACAGTCCTTGACTTTGGGACCTCCTTTTGTATACTAGACACATGTCACATTCTTGTATTCGTACCAATAAAAAATCTGAATCTGAAATCTATCGTAGAATTTGCACTAACATATCAAAGTACTTGATCTCTAAGTGGGCCCTATCACAAAACAGCATGTTTCCGCCATCTTGCCAGTGACAAAAGGTGGCTTCACTTCTGCTGGCAAGGCATTGCGGGAGCTTCCACTCCAGTAATTTTTTTTTTAATCCTCCTTGGTCAGCGATTAAGCTTATGACAGCGTGATATCTAACGCCGCTGTACTTAACTAACCCGTTTTCTGAGAAAATTAATCACATGACATGTGCTCACGAGAACTTCGTTTGTGGTACGACGATGACGTTCGCACGCGGGGCCACAAGTGTGGCTACTGGCGCGCGCTAGCACCCCTTGCGGATGACGTCATGCGAATACCTCCATCATCGTCACTACCCTCGACTGTAGCAATTCGCTAATGTCTCAAAAAGCGTACGACTATCCACGGCTGTGAACCGGGAGTACTATTTTGCACCAATATTATTAATCTATACTGGATGTTATGATTCAGCGGCAACAGTCATCATAAGCTAAATCCGTTTTTAACGCGTTCAGGTTAAACAAAGATCCGTTCGATGTCGCTGTAGCTGCGCTGCTGCGGCCGTTGACACGATAAAACGTCGACACTGACTGATTGATCGATAAGTGGCGTTTAACGTCCCAAAACCACCATACGATTATGAGAGACGCCGTAGTGGAGGGCTCCGGGTATTTCGACCACCTCGGTTTCTATAACGCGCACCCAAATCTGAGCACACGGGCCTACAGCATTTTCGCCTCCATCGGAAATGCAGCCGCCACAGCCGGGGTTCGATCCCGCGACCTGCGGGTCAGCAGCCGAGTACCTTCCACTAGAGCACTACGGCGAGGCAAACGTCCACACTTATGAACGGAATAAAGCTACCTTATAATACTTGAAATTGGTCCGACAATCGGTACACTTGCGGCGTTAACTGATAGCTTCACCTTGAAAGCTGATTTCCACGCGGCATACCGATTAACCACAAAAGATACTGCGCAAGCGAATTTTGTGCCTCCCAGGAATCTCTGGTGAAAAGATCGAGTGGGTCCCTAAACGTTCTCTTGAAAATATTTTCGTTTGGTGTCCTTCATTTCAAGCTATGCAGAACATTTTGCCAACGAGATAGATGTTCACTCATATAAGGTTGTCGCACGAAAAACAGCCGTATTCAAGCGAGAGAATTTCCTGTGGCACACATTGTAGGTGCATATGCACACTAATGTAAACTCCTGCAGTTTCCTTGAAGTTAGCACCTTCTCTACCCACTGCACGCACCTCCTGTACCTCTAACGCGAGATACTAGCTAGTGTAGGCGTTCCTTACAATAGTCAAATAACGCAACCACGCTTTTCACGTGCGCTAGAGCTGCCCGTCACACAAGGTCTCCGGAAGACCTTCTGCACCGGACGCTTCTTGATATGCACCACCAAGCCGGCATGCATGCAACATGTTTGCCAACCGCCACAATCGCCAGGAGGGATCTTCTTGGCAGTAGTTCCTCGTTAGGACATTCGTGTATCCGTCTCGAGACCACGGGAAACGCATCAACCGCAAAAGAAAGTACGGCCAAGTATTTTTTTTCTCTCTCTCTCTCTTTTTTCCTGTCCGTTTCTGAGCGATTGTTCATCGCTGCTCCCTTCCTCGACGTTGTGTGATTCGCGGCGAGGCCCCCCGACACGACCCGCGTAAAGTTTCCGTCGCGTGCCTCTTCTTCTCGATTGGCAAGGCGTCGAGCATATATCTCATCTCCTGCTCTTCCTCATCTCAGCTATAAGGGTATTTCGAACGACGCTCCGGCGGTGAGCTGCTTGAGGAACGAGCAGGTACGAACGGAAAAACAACACTCCGAACAAAACAATCTAACGAACTCACAAACATCAAAAAAAGACAACGGGAAACCAAGCGCACGCCTCTTTAGCATGTGTATACATCGCAGACCCGAATGACGCGGGCGGGTCGGAGACTGTGTTAAAGAAAACGCGCGCCACCGGTGCAATGAGTTTGTCCGAAACGTCGGCTGGAAAGCCGAAACGTCGCGCAGCATCGCATGAGAGAGAGATATGTAGAAAAGAGAGGGAAACGTATGGGAAGATACAAGATGCTCGCTCCGCGAGGCGCTCCAGTGAAGAAGAAGAGGAGGCTTCCGGTTACTTCCGGGTCCGTCGGCGGCACACACACGTCGTTACCGAGACGCCCTCCTTTTTTTTTTAACTCCCCCCCTTCTTGCCCCTCTCTACAGACGTCGTTTTTCCTTTGCATTTTCACCCTCGCATTCTTTCCGTTTCACCGATTCACGTGCGAGTGAAGACAGGGGCCCCGCTGGGAGCGTCGTGAATCTTCTTCTTACGTGTACAACACGCAGACTCGCCCGCGCATGCGCAGGCTGCCGCAAATAGCGCGAGTTACGTAGTAGGCTTAGCTCCATCTACTATACCCCCCTTTTCCCTTCTCTTCTCGTGGGTCACGCCTGGCGCGAGCCCGCTTATTACGAAGCTGGCGGCCGTTGTATACATCATGGCCCTTCCAGGACGGCTATGGGAGGCTATCTCGCTCGCGTTCTGATCGATGTTGTGTAACGGTCGGGCCGGCCGGCCCGCCGAAAAGGCGGTGGGTCGAGACGCCGAGGCGGCTCGAATCGAGCGTCCGACTTGACCGAGGCCGTGCTGTCTGTGTGCGGTCAACTATGTCCACATGAAAAAAAAAAAGCAAGGAACTGTTCACAATGCGCGAGTCGTTGCACGGGAAATGGTTTCGGGATGACGAGGACGTGCCGTATACATTGACGGGATTCGAGGCGCATTTCGAGTTTATTCGATAGAGCCTTCCTGTATTGGCTGACCTTTTGTGTGTGTGTATCTTTCTTTCGCTCATACACCCGTTTCCGGAGAATGTCGCCTTTCCAGCTTGGCTGGCGGATAATTCGGAGACCGTTATTTGTTGCGTCCACGTTTTTTTTTTTCCCCTCATTCGTAGCTTATCGCATTGTGTCCGTTCGCGGTGTTGAAAAGAGGCAATGACGTGGGTGACCAAGTGAAAAAAAAAAAAACGACCGGGCGTGTTGTTCGCACCGAATTACACGAGCGCGCAAAGCCGGGCACTTGAGCGATCGTTGCACCAAACTACGTTTCTTTTGAAAGCGGACACATTGAAGCAAAGCATCTGTGCTTGCAGACATTGCAGGATGCTATATATGTAGGCTGCGATGTCCACAGGAAAACGCTGCAAGCACGAAGATACGGGGGTGACTTTGAATGGGTGCCGCGTGGTGCGGAGTTGGTATACAACCATTAAAACGTTCGAAGGCAATGTGCACAGAGAAAGGGCGCAATTTTAAGTGGGGGGAGGGGGGCGTTTGAAATAACACCGAAGAGGGTGGCGGGGTCGTTACTTTCTTTTGTTTTTACTAGCCCAAAAGCCCCTGTGCTAGCATAAATACTGCTAATGTGGACTAACAGCGGCCCCACTCATTAGTTCTCACCGGTGACAGGAGGTGAACAGCAAGGACTGGATGGGGAGGGAGTGTTGAAAAAGGCTTTGAGGGGGAGTGATCACCCATACCGCCCCCCCCCCCCCGCCTCTTGATCCACCACTGACACAGAGAGTGTGCTTGTCCTGATGGCGGCTACTTGATCTCATCCTTAGCTAGAATACACTGTACTTTAGCGCAACTCCTGCTGAAAGCCGATCGTCGCCCGTCCCGTGCTGTTTTATCCCTTCTTTTCCTCCTGACCAATCAGCATCAGCCACACTAAAAGCGAGACAAGCACACTCGACAGCTGTTTTTCGGTACAGGCTCAACGAAAACATCTGTCATGCACTCCCCTAACACTATATACACCATGGTTCATGCAAGCGTTCAGTATACACCCTGTTGCACACAGACACGCCCAGGCGATGCTACACCCACACATGCATATCAGCAGCCAAATGAACTATACGATTTCAATGCAAAACCCTTCGATGTCTCATCAGACACGACAATAAACCATTGGCGGCGTCCACCAGTAATTATCACGTGATGACGCCAGCCGCTAACGTCATGAGTGCGTCACAGGTCACCGCGATTTGTGAAGTCAGGAGAAGTGTCGTCACTTGATGACGTCGTCACATCGTCGGTTGGTCGAAGTTGAGCCGATCACGGAGGCCCTGCACAACCACGCGTGATGCAAAAAGCTTTTCAGTGACCCCAATCCCAAAGGCAATGCGAAAGTATGTAGGGTTCGGGAAGCTCACGGGTGATCGGTACAGTCGACTGAGAAGACGTCTTTTTCCTTCCGGTCGTCTTCAGCGAATGCACACGAGATGCCCCGCCGTGGTGGTATAGTGGCTTAGGTACTCGGCTGCTGAGCCGCAAGTCGCGGGTTCGAATCCCGACTGCGGCGGCTGCATTCTCGATGGAGGCGGAAATGGTGCTGGCCCGTGTGCTCAGATTTGGGCGCACGTTAAAGAACCCCAGGTGGTCGAAATTTCCGAAGCTCTCCACTACGGCGTCTCTCATAATCATATGGTGGTTTTGGGACGTTAAACCCCACATATCATTATTATCATCATGCACACGAGACCGTGTGATTTTTGTCTTTACTGCGCTCTCGGCTCCCATAATGCATCAGCGGCATTCAGTGTCACGGCATTGTAACGCCATGTCGAGCTATACACTACGACACTACGGCGCAAGCATGCATAATGCGCTGAATATGCCTCCTCGCGGAATGTTTTCAGAATATATATAAGAGGGGCCTCAGTTGTCTGGCTGTATGCTAATGAGGGGAATGGTCGGCACCGACACCATTGTTCGCTGGATTACGCATCGCTGAAACCCGAGCGGTCGCGGTGAGCCAGACCGCCGCCCCACCGACAATTTTCACGTCGGCGAGTCTGCACCGAGGCGTTTGCCGGAGTTCAAATTACGCGTGCGCATAGCATACACGTCAGCAAGCGCGCATGCAAATCGAAGGGAACGCTCTCACGTACAATGTAAGACTATGTACACGCGCCGGTTTGTTGAGTACGAGCAGGCGTGTGCGACACAACCTACACTTGTGTATAGTTCTAAGTAGTACAGCGCAAACCCGTGCGATATTCTTCTCGACGTTATAGCTTAGCAAGAAGACTGCAGTTTAACCTTTACACTAGCCAGACACTTTAATAATAATAATAATAATAATAATAATAATAATAATAATAATAATAATAATAATAATAATAATAATAATAATAATAATAATAATAATAATAATAATAATAATAATAATAATAATAAGTAGTAGTAGTAGTAGTAGTAGTAGTAGTAGTAGTAGTAGTAGTAGTAGTAGTAGTAGTAGTAGTTGTTGTTGTTGTTGTTGTTGTTGTTGTTGTTGTTGTTGTTTCGGTTTAACGTCCCAAAACCACCATATGATGATGAGAGACGCCGTATAGAAGGGTTCGGGAAATTTCGACCACTTGGGGTTCTTTAACGTGCACCAAAATCTAAGCGCACGAGTCTCAAGCATTTTCGCCACCATCAAAATAATGCGGAATTCAATCCCGCGACCTTGGGGAGTCAGCAGCCGAGTGCCTTCCTTAGCCACTAGACGACCATGGCGGGTACTATATAGCGAGACAAATACCCAAAGTAAACTACGGAGTATTTTGTTTTCAGTTTGCTTTCTTGAGCGAAATCATTGTAACGCGCGTATTTAATTTAGATATTTACTTTGAATATTTACGTGGAAGCAATGTTCCAAGAAGACACGATAAGCAGGTTTGCAGTTCAGCCTCTCTGTCTCCAATATACCACGCATATCCTTCCTGCCGGAACCTTCCGTCCTGCTGACGTAAAACAAGGGACTAAAAAAAATAGCCGCTATTGGATTTTTCCATCTTGTTTTGAAGCTCAGGTAACAAAGAAAACAAAAAGAACCTCATTATTCAACTTCAGAAGCATCCACTTAGGCGCGATACTTTCAACGAAGATGTCAAAGTAGAGCCTTGTCAATAATGTTGTCGAGTACCAAGGGGATGTTGGCGATTCCACATCCTCCATGAATGTACGGCTGATATATATATACCTATCCAATACTTGTAAGCTCTCTAAGCTCGCCTATATACGTTTCCGTGAGGCCTGCAAAATATCATCTATATACCAATCTCGCGCGTGACCGCTGCCTTATTTTCTCACGCCTCCCACTTTTACCTAGCAATAGCTTCCACTGCGCTGAACTCTTAGCCCGACATGACACCACCAAAATGAAGAAGCATATTCTCTTTCAGTACTTTCCGCAGACACATATTTATTAATTATTTACTAAAAGACCCTGAAAGGAGGGCTAGAGTTTTGCCAAAATGCAATATGCCGTTTCTTTGCTGTCACCACCACTCACAATTATAATAGATAAGTAAGAATATCCTTGATTGATTGATTCGTTGATTGGTTGATTGATTGATTGATTGATTGATTGATTGATTGATTGATTGATTGATTGATTAGACTCGCTACCTAGTGCCGAAAATTTACACCGTTTCTTATGCATTTGCTTAAAATGGCTGAAATGCGAAATACATCGATTTATTTTTCTTCGCGGTCAAATTTATAACCTCCCCTCCCCTCCCAAAATAATAAAAGCGTTCAAAAAAAGAAGAAAGCTGGCTGCAGCCAACGTAAAGTTCCACTGCCTCCATGATCGGAAGCATTAAAAGCCTTCTGCGCGTTTTCGCCATGCCTCCCGAATTGGCCTACCTTTGGCCAAGCAACGACGTAATGTGGCGACATCACAGTCGGACGACAAGCTATGGGACTTCATGATGACGTCACGAATTTCGGCCACTTACGAATTGGTGATGACGTCATTGGTGGACGTCATCACATGTTGATGACTTTTTGAAATCACAATAGATCATGTAAACGCATGACGCCGACGGCCACTTTTCGCATTTGACGAAGCATCTGAGGCTTTCTCAATTACCTCTTTTCGGAATAACAGTGCTATATCTACAACGGCTTTCAATGTTCCCGGACCTCTAGTTCATAGAGTCTCGTTCGCTCGCCCATTTCAAGGAGGTCACATTAAGTGAAACCACGTGACAGGAACGAAGGACTCACCAGGTCGCAAGTACCTTAGTTGACTAGAGTATAAAGTTGGGCATGTTGGTAAGACATACTTAATCGACGTAGCGCGTTTTAAAACATAGGACAGGGGAGGGGACAGAAGGGAGCGCTCCCTTCTGTCCCTTCCCCTGTCCTATGTTTTAAAACGCGCTACGTCGATTAAGTGCCTTAGCTCTCCGAAATAGTGTGCGCACGCTTTCGAGGAACTTACTCCCAAGGAAATTAATTCAGGTTCAACCAAAGTGACTTGTCATCGCAGTATTGTCTTGTTTCTTTTATTCGCCAGCACAATGGCCTCATTTGTTACCGGTAGCACCGAGTTTACACATCCCCATCCTGAATGAGCGAGCTCATTGACTATGCAAGCGAGGATTATGTATTACTAATGCTCTTCGACGAGAATGGATCATTCGTCGTTACTAGAGAGCACAAATGCTTACGATTAAAGGTTACATGGGAGAGATAAACTTTGTTTTATTTGTTTGTTCCTGTTTACTTCCGCCGACACTGACAGTTCATTTTTTTTTTCTTACTATCGCGACCATAATTGTCGGTCGTACGTTCGCTAGGTATCAGCCTTTCGCTGCACTTTAGCTGCGCGCGAACGGCTACACAGGTAACGTTTTTTTTTTTTTTTTCGAGAACGATGGGGTGTCGGTTATATGACGAGATGTTTGTTTTTCTAATGCGCCGTGTCTGAAGCACGGCTCGAAGCCATTCGACATGACGTATCTGCGAGATGTCTCGTCGGTTCTCAAGGTCAGTGCACCGTGAGGAGTAATTGATTGATTGATTTGTGGGGTTTAACGTCCCAAAACCACCATATGATTATGAGAGACGCCGTAGTGGAGGGCTCCGGAAATTTTGACCACCTGGGGTTCTTTAACGTGCACCCAAATCTGAGCACACGGGCCTCGACATTTCCGCCTCCATCGGAAATGCAGCCGCCGCAGCCGGCATTTGAACCCGCGACCTGCGGGTCAGCAGCCGAGTACCTTAGCCACTAGACCACCGCGGCGGGGCACCGTGAGGAGTATTCGAGTAACAAGTCCAGTCTGAATCCCGGAGTACCGCTCGCCTTCACTTGTGGTGTTTGGTTCGGACAGGCGGTCGTCTCTAAAGCCCACATTCGGGAGCACGTTGGGCCGTTATAAAGAGGCATTCGGGAAAACAGGAATCATTTTACTCTTCTTTTTGTGTGTGCGACTAGCCACTTGCCACGCGTGGCTATCTTTAAGGAGACACGCGAACTCTTTGGGACCATTTCACTCTTTTCGGACAGTCGTTGAATCCAAGAACAGAGTCAACGTGACTCCTCAAAGGGAGTCATACTAGGCATGTCGTGACTCAGCAAAAAAAATAGCGCATACATTAAACCCCAATTATTATTATTATAGTTCTTCGTTTTTGTTATTTTGAGCGCGGAGGGGGAAAATGGATGAACAATAGAAGATATAGAAAAAAAAAGGAGGGGGCCTTTCAGATGAATACCCAGAATGCAGTGCGCCAGATACCTATAGCTGGCTCCTCATCAGAGACCAGTGTTTGCCCAGCAGCCCTATCAATCGTACCCGCAACCACCTGCACTGAAGGCAATGCCTTCAACTGCACATGTGCCTTTATACCTTCCGAATTTCGTTTCTCCTTTCTTTCTCCTTCTTCCTTATGTTGTGTTATCTACGATCTCCTATATGTTTGCCACAGCTAAAACCTAACGAAACTGACGTACAAAAGAGATGATAAAGAGGCGTATATATATATATATATATATATATATATATATATATATATTGTAATGATGACAAAGCGGCGATCGTGCTCGGCGCATACCTGGAAGAGAACGAGGAAGAGGAGGCAGATAAAGAACAGCCGGCCTGCAGCAAAGGCGTTGTCTCTTTGTCTTATTTCTCCTCGTTACAATGGCGCAGTCGCGAACTACTGACCCCGATATCCCTGCGTCCACTACACTTCGAAGTGGACGAGTGCTCTCGAACTCCCCACCGATCACGGACGGCGTCCAAGCCTCCACGGCGGCACCGCATCATGACTGCAGCGAGGCCATTTCTCGAGGCTTCTCTCTGTTCGCCCAAGAGCTCAAGACATCCGGGTTTGGCTGCGCCTCTTTTGGATCGTTCAACGAGAACGAAATTCCATATTTTCATGGATTCAAGGATGACCCTACCAACTGGGTAAGCGTGATAAACTCGGTTGCCCTTAAATACTCGTGGAGCGACACGATTAAGAAGTCGGTCGCTGAAGGACGTTTGCGAGGATCTGCCCAAGCGTGGCATCGTTTCCAAGGCAGTACATACGCTACATGGCAAACATGGAGCGCGGCCCTGATGTCCGCGTTTGCGCCGCTTCCGAGCGCTTACGACGACCGTTTCATGACCATGCGGTCACGCCGGCAAGGTGCAACCGAGGACGTCGCGACTTACATCTACGACAAGCTGGACCTTTTACAAGCTTGCGATATACAGTGGACCTCCTCCGCAGCCAGGCAGTACATCATCGACGGGATCCATGACTCGACGCACGCAGCCGTCTTGTCCGCCTACAACCACCCAGTCCACATCTCCACTTTCGTACGCCAGGCAATGGAGTTGCAGGACACGTCTCATCGCCGGGCGGCTGCAGTTGGCCCAAAGGAGTCAGCTTCACCGAGACGCGGATGCTATACGTGTGGCCGCATCGGGCATGGGTATAAAAGCTGCCCACAAAGCCAACCTCAAGCGATGCAATATCAATCACGCCCACTTCCAACCCTCAAGGTCCGCGTCGACGGCATCGGAGAACTGACAGCTCTCGTTGATACCGGAGCTCAACGTACGGCGTTGCTTCGCCGCCACGCCTCCGAACCTCTCCAGCCTTGGACTGAGCCACCACTGCGGGGTCTCGGTGGCGACGTACTACCGGTCGGTGCCCTAAACCTGCAACTCAACACCGAGGCCGGCAGCAAGTTTTTGTCCTCGGTGCCCGTCTTCGACGACCTGCCCACAGACATGGTTTTAGGGGCCGACTACCTGCTCTCCGGGGAAGTGCGCCTCACGGTGGAAGGAAGTACCGTCAACCTCCATCCTGTGGCTCCAAGTGTGCCTCCGGCGCAATCCCAAGGTGAGCTGACGACGCCACTTACACTTCCCGCAATACTCGAGAGGCACGCATCGCTCTTCGCTGATACTACTACTCAGCTTCCCGGAACTAGCGTGCTAGTGCACCATATTACTACCGACAAGCATCCGCCGGTGTCCATACCGTTACGTAGATATGCCGAACGAGAGCGGATATTAATTGACCAGCAGGTGCAAGAAATGCTTGCCGCAAGCATAATCAGGCCATCTTCTAGCCCGTGGGCAGCACCTGTTGTCCTAGTCCGTAAAAAGGACGGCAATCTCCGATTCTGTGTTGACTACCGAGAGCTGAACAAGCACACCATACCAGACTCGTACCCGCTGCCACGCATTGACGACGCTATTGACGCCGTACGAAAAGCGAGGTTCTTTTCGTCGCTAGATTTAAAAGCAGGGTATTGGCAGATCAACGTGGCTGAAGAAGATAAGTTTAAGACGGCCTTCCGAACACCATCTGGCTTGTACGAGTTTAATCGGATGCCGTTCGGTCTGCGAACTGCTCCAAGCACCTTTCAGCGTGCCATGAACACAGTGTTAGGCACACTGATAGACCGTGCCTGCGTCGTGTACCTCGATGACGTTCTAGTCATCGGGGAAACAGAAAAACAACATCTACAAAATCTCGACACGGTTCTGCAGAGGCTACACAACACCGGCTTTCGACTTAACCGCGAGAAGTGCCAGTTTGGGTTGACGACAATATCTTATCTTGGTTATCAGATATCTCATAATGGCGTACGACCCTTGCCTGAACGCATAGACGCCGTTGCCAAATACCCTGCACCAACATCTATAAAACAGCTCCAGGTATTCCTAGGAATGGCGTCATACTTGCGCAAGTTTGTACCGAGCTTTGCGTCAACTGCTGCTCCACTCACGGACTTACTGAAGAAAAACGCCCAATTTCAGTGGGGTCCTTTGCAGGATAACGCCTTCCAAACCCTCAAACACCAGCTTACACATAGCCCGGTGCTCTGCCACTTTAATGAAGATTGGATGACAGAAGTCCATACTGATGCGAGTCAGATTGGCCTGGGGGCGGTTTTACTTCAACGTGACTCGAGTGGGCGTGGGCACGTCATCTGCTACGCCAGTCGTAAACTATCGGACGCAGAACGGCATTATCATTCGAATGAACTGGAGTGTTTGGCTGTAGTATGGAGTGTGGATGAAAAGTTCCGCCACTACTTGTTTGGCCGACACTTCACGGTAGTAACAGACAACTCCGCGATTGCGTGGATGTTCCAGAAGCAGCACCTCAAGCACAAGTTTGCCCGATGGATTGTTCGGCTCCAAGACTATACGTACGACATCCGTCACCGTGCTGGAGCACAAAATCAGCTTGCGGACGCTTTATCGCGAAACCCGATCGAGGAATTCTCCACACGAAATCGAGAAACCTGGATCCTGTTTTCGCAACAGGACGTGACCAAGGCTCAGCAAGCCGATGGAAGACTCGCATCCGTTATAGACTCCATTGGCGATGCGGGACGCAATGCCAAGTTTGTCTTACGTAATGGAACGCTGTATCGGCGTCACTGGGCCGATAAAAGCACCGAGTGTCATCTCCTGGTCATTCCTGACACCTTAAGATCGAGCGTACTACGCGCCATCCATGACACTCCCGAGGGAGGCCATGTTGGCTACAGAGCCACCTTACGCAAGGCACAAGAACGTTTTTGGTGGCCGAAAATGGATAAAAGCGTGCGTTCATACGTTGCCAGTTGCGAGATTTGTCAGCAACACAAACGACGTCCTGGAGCTCGACATGGACTTCTTACGCCGATCAAGCCTCCAGAGACAATTTTCCACACGTTGGGCATAGATCACATCGGGCCTCTTCCAATGACGACAGCGGGCAATCGTTACATTATACTCGCTGTGGACTACTTGTCCAAGTTCGTAGAGGTCGCGGCCGTGCCTTCGCTTGCTGCTAGCCATGTCATCCGATTCCTGAAAGATCGCTTCGAATGGCGACACGGTCTTCCTAACAAGTTGATCTCAGACCGGTCGACCACCTTTCGCAGTCGCGAGCTCCGCACTTACCTACAACAAGCTGGAGTGGACCATCACTTCGCGTCGGCATACCATCCACAGGCGAACGGACTGACCGAAAGGTCGAACCAGACTATCCAGGCTAGACTCGCACCGTACTGTAAGAATCACAAACGAGGTGAGGCCGACTGGGATGATCATCTCCAAGCAGCTGCGTACGCAGTGAACACGGCGGCACACAGCTCCACAGGAATTTGCCCCTACGAGATTGTCTATGGTCAGCTCCCGCAACTGAATGCTACGTTCGGTTTGGACACTCCCGTTAAAGTAGGGCGTTCCGCTGCACGCCAGACACTTTGTCGCGATATCCGTGTGGAGGCGCGTAGGAGGATTGTGCATGCTCAACAGGCACAAAAGCGATACTACGACCGACGCCACCGTCCCGCGCCGAAATACAGTGTAGGTGATGAGGTGTGGCTACAGCGAGGTGCGCCATCGTCTTCAAACAAACTGCACCCAAAGTACGACGGCCCTTACATTATTTCTGAGCGCTTGGGAGATAACACTTGGCGAGTACGATCCACAGCTTCTGATACGCGCAGAGACAAGAGAAAACGGAATAACTTTACGGTGCATGTGTCGCGGATGAAGAACTGCATACGGCGGCAAACGTGACATTGGTTTGTGTTTTTCTTACAGGAGTAGACCAGCTGCAGCGTGGCCGAGTGTAATGATGACAAAGCGGCGATCGTGCTCGGCGCATACCTGGAAGAGAACGAGGAAGAGGAGGCAGATAAAGAACAGCCGGCCTGCAGCAAAGGCGTTGTCTCTTTGTCTTATTTCTCCTCGTTACAATATATATATATATATATATATATATATATATATATATATATATATATATATATATATATATATAAGGGGAAAAAGTGTATACTTAAGGGCTCGTTTTTCCGTGGTTTGAAACAATATTTATGAGATCTAACAGACAATAATGCCAAGGAAATTATAGGGGAAAGTATAGTAGAAATATATGAAGACAGAAAAGTGTGTGAAAAGATAAATTGCCGTGAGCAGGAACCGAACCACCTGTGACCTTCGAATAACGCCGTTCGATGCTCTACCACTGAGCTACCACGGCGGCTATCCTCCCAGCCACTTTATTGGGTTTATATGTGAACTTAAGCGCGGGAGTGTCAGTCAGCGCCATCTGTAGCCATGGCGGCGAGTGTGGCGCACTCTTTATGAGCCTGTATGGCGTCGCGTAGCACGTGAACTTATTACGAGCTGGCAGCTGAACAACAGTCCCTCGTATACAACCTAAGGCACCAAGTGTGCCAGTACGAGACCCTCGTTAATGAATAGGGGAAAGAAGTGTATACTTAAGGGCTCGTTTTTCCGTGGTTTGACACAATATTAATGAGATCTAACAGACAATCATGCCAAGGAAAGTATAGGGGAAGTTACCAGACCGCATTGTAATGTATATATGAAGAAAGTAAAGTGGGTGAAAAAATATATATTTTAAAACTACGCGCTTCTTGGCCAATCGCTCAGCGTGGGTAGGTGCCACCGATGCAAGGCTCTATTCTACTCCACCTAACTAGGTTGTATCCGGTTTGCTACGAGGTCAACGGACAACCGAGCCAAAGGGTTTATGAGGGACTTTATTTTCTACTCTTTAGCTGTAGTGTAAAAATTCCGACGTTATTACGTAACAGTTAAAGACTACAAGTAATGCTCCTTTACCTTCATTGGCTTCATTATCATTTGATTTCGTTAGATTGTGGCAAAAAAAATAAATGAGCACTTTATCCGATCCCCATTTCTCATACATCCCTAGGTTAAGCAGTCCGTGGAAGGATCAACACGTAACCCTGAAGAAGGGAGCACCTGTATTTCGTAAAAACAGCCATCTCGCATTCGACACGTTGCAGGTATAGAGAGATGAACGTAACATGGCGCACATAAAAAAAAACATATTTCTTTGGGGAGTTCAACCCCCGGTGAAGTAGGAAAGACGGGAGAGGGGGGGGGGGGGGGGACGATCAAGCATGCAAGCAATACCCCCTTTCGTATATCAAGCAAAACACCAGAAGCAATTTTCGTTTTTTTTTTTTAATGCACCTCGTGAGCGAGAAGCGAGTTTCATAACGCTGCGCGAAGTCGCGGGAAGTTCGGGTCGACGCTACGAAGTAAAACTATAAATAGACGAATGAATCTCGCGGAACACGCAAAACCAAACGCACCGAGACGACGTAAAAGCTGCAGTCACCAGGAAGGAAGCATGGCAACGAACGGCAAGCCCCCTTGCGCCTCCCTCGCATCATCTCTCTACTCTCATCTTCTCTGCAAACTCCATCTCTCCTGAATGTACTGCATCTCAAACAACCACTCTACAGGTCCGCAGAAACAGAAAAAAGAAACATCAACGAACAAACAAAAATAAGGCCGCACGAGTTAGACGTCTAGGAGAGATGGCATGTGGGCGGACGTGAAGCCAGACCGATGTAGTAGTACCTTCGAAAAAAAAATTAAAAAATAAATTTATAAAAACGAGCAAGCAACAGGAAACGGGAAGAAAAGCGTGCATGGTGAGAACGTCGTGGTCGCATGCAGTGCCTGCCTGTGAAATGTGCTTCCTCTTCCTTGACCACGAAATGCACCACTTTTTTTTTAGCGCCTCGTCGTTTTTACAGCTCTGCGAAACGACGACGACGATAAAGTTTATGCGCGCGCACGCAAACGTTAACGCCGTCGCGGTGCTGCGAGCAAGCCACACCACCCCAGTGTAGCGTAGAGTATACGTACGCGGACGCCTGTCGACGCGTGCTGCGCTGCCTCTCTCTTCATCTGGTCATTTTTGTTTGTTTGTTTGTTTGTTTGTTTGTTTGTTTGTTTGTTTGTTTGTTTGTTTGTTTGTTCTCGCTCTTTATTAAACTTTCGTTTCCTCTCCGAATCGCTCGGCTGCATGCAATGCGCAACGCCACGAGCGCCAAAGAATGCAGGTAAAAAAAAAAAAAACTCCCAAGCATTTCCCCGAGGGTGAACATGGTTAAGTGCGAATACTCGGGGTGATGCTATGAGGGGTATTTATCAATTCGCACTATTATATTTATTAATCACACTATGGTGCCTTTATGGTGTAATGGTTCCTGGGAATCGCAATTTGATCACACGGGGGAGTTTACGTTAACTCACTGGCGAATGCCAACGGATTTTAACTTTACTCCCCCTCACGACCCGCTCTCGACGGGAGACTGAGAGAGAAGGCAGGCGCGCGAGAGAGAGGGGTGCGCGCGCAGCTGCAGCGAGCGAGGAGAGCGGAGGAGCGAGCGAAGGGGGAGGGGGTATAAGGCGCGTTACTGACACCGATATCTGCGTCGCGTCCATGATTATTCGGTAGAGCGTCGCGCTGCGGCCCGCCAAGTCCTCTTTCTTTTAAAGATAGAGAGAAGACTACGGACGCCGCCGACGGCGGTGGATGGTTTGGGGTCGCTTATAAAGTGTATTCACACTTAAAAACTCAAGACCAGTAGTTCATCTCGTCGTCTGCCTACGGTATCACGAGGCTTCATAATACTACAGACAGGCGTTTAGAGATATTTCCATCTCTTCTTTTTTTCTTTTATTTTTAAGACGCAATTTCGGTGCATTACACGCTCAAACAGGAAGCAGCTGGGAGCGCCGCGTTAACCGCAAACCCGTACTCTCAGACTGGTCTATAGACCTATTCCGAGATTGCCTGAGCGCGGTCAGATTCCACCATGTTTGTGAACACTGGGCAAATTAAAGAAGGCGGAGCAGCTGTCCGAACCAGCCTGAACTGATAGTATTTACCGTTCTTCGGTATTTCTCTCTCGTCCATTCATACCTTCATTGATACTATCAGCGCTCCCTTATGTTGAAACGAGGAAGTTTATTTAGGAACCATTCCCACGGCGGTAATAATGCTTTAATAGTGAAGCCGCCCCGACAATAAAAAAACCGCCACGGCCGCCATCTTAATACCGGCATTATGGGTGTTTGAAAAAGTGGTTAACGATTCAGAGTACTCAACTATAGGGGATAGCTGAAAGCCGTCCCGTAGGCCTCACACTTGATAAGGCCGGGTCGTCGAAAATTTCACCCATCAGGTAGCCTCAAGAGAGCGCTTCTTGCCCTACAAGTTTAACGTGGTTCATTTTTCTCGACAGGTATATGGCTCAATCTGTAGCCAATCTTTGTGTTACTGATTTACTCAAAAAAACCTCGAAGTGCTTGAAAATTCTCTTAATCATCAAGTCATCAGTTGTCTTAGTGATAAGTTGCTTTCGTCGAGAACAACGATTTGTTACCTTAGAAATAAACCGGCGTTTATGTTAACAGATCGAAACAACTTGATGCGGGCACCGCCTGCCGAGAGCATGTTTGCGAGATGAAGGGTGGCTTCAATTTAGCCAGTAAAGGGACGCAAGAGATTCCACTCCAGCATTTTTTCAGGGGCGAAGCTCCTAAAGCCGTGGGTCTGTCCATGCATGTCTCGTGACCTGTTCTTAACCACCTAGTTGTATGACTCACTCAGCAGGTGGCGCAAGTGTGTGACAGACAGACAGACATATACGGACGGACGGACAGACAAAGAGACGCACCGATGGACGGAAGCACGGACGGACAGACAGGCGGATGTACGCACGGACGGACGGACGGACGGAAGCCTAGACGGGCAGACAGACGGACGCACGGATGGGCACACGGACGAAAGCACGGACGCACGGCCGGACGCATGGATGCATAGAAAGAAGCACGGACGGACGCATGGATGGACGCACGGACGGACAAACAGACGGACACGTGGACAGGCAGACGCTTCACCCCACTCATCATTCACTCGTGGATATGCTGTGACTTTTTTAACCTCCGGCATTCTTGGGTTGATTCTGCCCTTCGATATGGTGAATAACTTGTAATATACAACTGAACGGTGCCATCTAAGCATATTTATTCTTTCATCTTGAAGTCGTTTGCTTAAAGGATAACTATAGCCGTTAATTATTTTCTTTCTGGTACATTTTATTGCAAGGTTATTAGAAGAATTACGTGGGTAGGCAGCTGAACTCGGAAACACAACCAGATCTACCACGAAGGCTTTTCGTGATTGAGTTAAACTGCGTGTGCGCTGACTATCTGCGTTAGGACACTTTTGGTAACCGTGCTTTCCTTGATTGGATTGAACCGTTAGCAGTAGATGGCAGGATTCTAGGCCACGGGACGGCTTTAAGCTCTCCCATAGTAGAGTACTCTGTACTCTAAATCGTTGCCCACTTTATCTACCCCCCCCCCCCCCCCCCCCCGGATTGAAACGCTTATTTTGCGCCAAGCGTAACGGGACGGCTATATTCCCTCCCATAGTAGAGTACGAAGTACTCTAAATCGTTAAACAATCTTTCGAAACACATGCCGGGGACGGCTTCATGCTCTCCCCTCGTAGAGTAGCGAGTACTCCTAATCGTTACACACATATTTTTCTCGGGAAGCGTGAGGCCGACGGGACGGTCTCCAGCTCTCCCGTATTAGACTACCTGGTACTCTAAATCGTTACCCACTTTTTCTAAACACGTCCTTGGTCAAAGTCTTGTCGCCGCGGCCTCAAGTGTGAGGCCCACAAGACGGCTTTATGCTCTCCCATGGTAGAGTACAAAATACTATAAATCGTTAACCCTTTTTTTTTTTTCTAAACACATATGAATGCGACCTGTGGCATGTTTAACTTGCATGTTATTTGATTCTGGTACTGGGACAGCTTAATGCTGTCCCGTAGTTGAGTACATCGTACTCTAAATCGTCGAACCTTTTTTTTTTTTTTTTTTTTTAGGGGGAGAAGCTCTTTATAGCGGCACCCGTTGCTCCCTCGTAGTCGTAGTAGTAGTCGTAGCATGTAACCAGTCTTACATTTTGATCTCCAAAGTGGTGCCGGTGAGAGGTTTCTTCTGTGCGTTGTTGAACAATAAAAAATTCGCAGCGTGCGCATTAACTAACAGCCGAATTCTGCTGTCTCTCATTCCCCCTTAGCAGCCATTGGCATGTACATTGAGCACTATCTGACAAGGAAGGGTTGCTACGTTACACTCGCTGGGCATAACCTCTTTGGTTTTAGAAAGGTTTAGCGAGCGTTGGGCCGCAGTGTTATGAATACAGTGAACTAGTATATACCATGAACTCGAGGTGGTTAAAGGTGGGAAGTAGACACGAAACACAAACCGTAAGAAAGTACGCGTGTGACACCTCTCGTTTAGTCCTTGGAATGTCCGCTGGATGGCGGTGCATATGTGGAATATGACGAAAAGATGCGAGATGGGGGTACTTGGAGTGTTAAATAGATGGACGAACGGACACACAGACAGATGCATGGACGGACTCACGGATGGCTGCACCGACGGATGGACGCATAGACGGACGCAGGGGCGGGTGCATGGACGAACGCAGGGACGGACGCACCGATGAACGTGCAGACGCACGAACAGACGTGCGCACGGACGGGCGAATGGACGCGCGGACGGTCACACAGACGGACGCATGGACGGGCGGAAGCAAGAACGAATGGACGGACGGATGCTTCGCCCCACTCTCCATCATTCACTCCGTGGATATGCTGCCATTTTTTTTTCCAAACGCCAAACTTATTCTTATGTGTTTGTCTCAAGAGCACTGATTTTTGCTGGAACGCCGTAATACCGTGCCATAGTAGAGTACATCGTACTCTAAATCATCGAACATTTGTTCTAAACGCACATGGAGTGGCCTAGTTCTGCTCGCTTCCAGGAATGATTCGTCTGGGACGGCCTGCTGCTCTATCATAATAGAGTACCAACCCTCTAAAGCGATTAAGACTTTTTTAAAACAATCCATGCCATATTAGGGGCAGGTTACTGCTGCCCTATAGTAGGGTGAGATTGCGCCCTAAATCGCTAAGTTATTCTGAACACATCGCACCCTGAGATAGTGGATCGGAAGATTAACCGGGGTCAACCTCATGCGCTTCTAACCGCACTCCCGTAGTACTCTAATTATCATACATGGTATTCTTATTCAGTTTTATACACACCGTGAGGGACAGGTTGCTTCTGTCTCGCTGTTGCCTACACAGTGCTGTAAATCGTCCCCACTGTAAATCGACACAATTCCCTGGCTCATCGCGCCGCCTTGCTGGTGACAAAGTTTTGGCAGACAAAGCGGAACGAGAATTCCGTCACCTCCGAGGGTGTGTACGTGGTTGTGAAAACCTAACGATCATAAAAGAAGCGTTCGAGCATCGAACGAAGGCGAACGTAGGACACTTGGACGTTGCGTCGCCACCTCGGCCGTAACGAAAGGTTTCCTTTTTTTCATTTATCGCGACGTGAAGTCATATGCACCGACTGAAGTGTTTTCATGTACGTGCAAACAGTTGCTGTTAACGATATAAAACGTCAAGGTTAACAGCCCAATGTACAGACCTTTTCAATAGAGAGACCGAGCACCTCCTTTTTAAACTATTTCCATGGTGTATAAAGCCTTACGCACGTCTATGGCAGTTTTATCTTAGGGTCGAAGCTCCCTAGGGTGTGGTTAGCCCTGTGTCCGTCGTAGTAGCCACCCCTACTTTTCCAAATGGCGAAGCAGAGCGGTGGGCGCGTTGAAGACACTTGCGCTCGGCTTCCTTGGCTCGCGTCTCGTCGGTGTTACCCGCGCGCCGTCTGCATTCTTGAACGCGATCGGACGCATGGACGCATGCACGGACGGATAGGCACACGGACAAATGGACGGACGGGCGGACGGACGGACAGACAGGCATCCATCCGTGCGTGTCCGTCCATGCGTGCGCCCATGCGTTCGTGCATCAGTCCTTCCGTGCGTCAGTTCGTCCGTTCGTGCATACATCCATCCGTGCGTGCGTCCGTATGTTCGTCCACTTCGCCCCACTCAGCATCATTCACCTCGCGGATGGCCGGGAATTTTTTTCGTGGACAGAGGGGGAGGGAGAGTCATGTATAATTACCCCAGCCCTGAGGTTTTATAACTCAACATTTGACATTAAATCGTCAAATTCATTTTTATTTTATTTTCACAAGCCCTTGACGTCTCCTCATGAGAGGCCGAGGCCCGGCCACCTAAGCCTGCTGGTTTCTTATAATAAAATTTATTCCTCCTCCTCCCCCTTGGGGAGTTCATGTTTATTGCACAAGCCCCGAGGAGAATATGGCGGCAGCACTTGGGGAGCCTTCCTTTGTTGAAAAGGTGTGTACGTGAAGGCGACAGTTGGCACGAGGCGCAAGCATGCAGCACTAGACACGATGCGCGAGCATGCGCAGTGGGGTTGCCGACGCCGGATTTGCGAGTAAGCGCGACTACAAAACGCTCCGCATTCAAAATAATAAATAATCAATTGCAGGGACCTGGGGAAACGTGTATGTGGCTGCGTAAAATAACTCCTTCCAGCGTGCAGAGTGCACAGCTGTCCGAGACTGGAGCTGCCTTCAAGGACTCGGCTCAAGACGTACGCCAGGACCAGTGAAAGAATTCACGATTCGCCGACACTTGATTCGTTGCACGAATCCGTTGGGAAGGGAACCGCGATGCACGATTGATGAATGAAGAAAAAAAAAAGACGTCGGCCCAACGCACGCTCCTACTGTGCCGGTAAAGTTATGGCAGTTCAGTCGCACAAGTGTAATCACCGTTCGTCATCGCCTTGTTTTCTTCCGCCGTCGGACGAAGGAATATCCGGAGGGGGAGCGACCATTCCCCACTAACAGATGCCCCCTCCCTTGTGCCCCAGCCTATGTGGATGCTGAACTTTAAACAAAATGTGCGAGCATGAAAACAAAGCAACAGCGTCACATGTACAGAAATGAAGGGATATAGAGGGGCGTGGCCAGGGGCGGCGGGAATGGAGGAGGTTCAAACGACCCGAAAATTTTTAATTTTGCGCTCATATATACACGCACTAATACACGCTGACGCACGAACATGCGTAAACTGACACCCCTCCCCCACTCCCGAAAAATATTTCTGCTTACGCTATACTGAAAGGCAGTGCCACCTCGATTGAAAGATGTACGAACCGCGGAATAGTGAGTGAGTCGCCTCTGTACTTCCTCCGTGGGCATGTCTTTCGATCTCGGCCGCGGTGGTCACGTTTCGATCGAGGATAAATGGTGGAGTCCGGTGTATAGTGTGCGATGCCAGTGAATGTCAAAGAATAGCGGACGGTGGTGACGATGAAAACATTATTTGGGTCCAGCGAAGACGCAGAGGAGACTTGCGCCGTCTGGCTAGTCCCATGTTGGCTGCCCGTTCGCGGGCCCTCTGGAAGGCCATGGTTTGGTCGTTGAGTTCGGGGCTGCACAAGAGCGCACTGCTCACCTGTCCTCGTTGAAGAGGGGGCCGATGCTATTCGCATTTCCACAACACACGGGTGAATGTTGCTAATAGTCCACGGGCAGGCCAGCACGCACCTGGATACGGTTCAGGGTACCGTACATGGCCACCGGCGGGATTAGGATACGCCCGCGCTTGTAATAGCCTGCGCCCTACTCAGGGCAGGGTGTGGGAGGGAAAATACCCATCTTGACAGGTAGAAGTGTTTTGTAATCCCGCTGAACGTGAGCAAAGGGTTCCCCGCGAGGCAGGGTGACTGCGGAGGCGGGGCGGTCCCGTGTGCGCTGGTCGAAATAAGCAGCCCTCCACACGGCCAGGATAGACTGCACCTGCGCGCGCGCAGGTACAGTCTAGCCCGGCCGTGCCCTCCACTACAGCGCCCCTCATCAATCACGGTTTGTGGACGTGAAACCCGAGATGATATTATTATTATTATTATTATTATTATTATTATTATTATTATTATTATTATTATTATTATTATTATTATTATTATTGTTGTTGTTGTTGTTGTTGTTGTTGTTGTTGTTGTTGTTGTTGTTGTTGTTGTTGTTGTTGTTGTTGTTGTTGTTGTCTGCTCTTTTCAGCTCTTCCCATGCGAATATGTCATAGTTTCTGCCCTTTACTATTCTTTTCTATGTCCGCCTTTCTACTGTTCGCTGCTACTAGCGCGGTCCGTCCAACTCGCGACGCCGGCGTATCGCTGCCAATCAATCACTCAATCAATCGATCAATCAATTTCCGAGTCTAGGGCCGTAACTATAGAGTTGCGGACCTGGATACTTGTGCTCAACTCTCCCCTATAGCGTGGGGAGAGAGTTGAGGGATTCTGACACCTCCTCCTCCCCCCAATTATATCGGGCTTCAACATTTAGTGTGATGCTAAAATATTTACTCTCCTTCACATCGACTACCAGTTCTTCCCCCTGTGGTTGTTGGCTGTTTCCAGTCATACTGAATGCATCGTAGAGCATAGCGAGACGTCGCATACTGCGCAAGCCAGTCGTTGTCGGTGATTATCATGGTCGTGATCCGTTATCCGTTGTACACATAAATACCCCCTTCCTCCCCCCTGAAAAAAAATATTAGGTACGGCCTTGTGTGCATCAAACGCGGGACATGCATGTGACACCAACGCGAGACGACGACGGGGTGTGTTTGTTTGTTTGTTACAATATTATGTTCATTATGTTTTATTCAACGACGAACACGGAGACAGCTCCCCGATAATTGTAGTCATCACAATTTTTTTTTCATTCGTATTTTCCCCGTTCCGCGTCAAGTATGACGGGCGGTCTCCGACGGCGGTTGCTTTTTTTTCTTTTTCGTCGGAGAATATTGATGACCTTGGTTTCGCGAATGTATCTGATAAAGGCGCGCTTGCCACGGACAGCCTTCCCGTTGACAGCTTCCCGCGTAGGCTGAGGACATCCGGAAGGCGTATCTGGCCGTCATTCGTATGACGCGCGCTGCACTTTCGGGGCACCGTGCAGAATTTTTTTTTATTTTTCCTTCTTACACTTGTTTTTTTTTTTTTCTGTAGCTGTGAACTGCTTCTACGTGCGCCACGTCATTCTGAGTTATTGGGTCGGCCCAAACGGAACTGTCGGTAGAGAGGGATTAAAAGAAAATTGCAATAGCTTTTTTTTTTAATTCTCCTCGACTTGTCCGGAATCTTAAACCAGCAGCAAGTGGGAGCCGGAAAGCGATCCATTTTCAAGCCGAAAGCAATCGCGTATTTGACGCGAAACGCGAGAAAGAAAAAAAACAGAAAAAAAGAAACACGGGATTTCCCTGTTTCCACCGGACGGCCTCGGCCTGAGGAACGTAGGAGCTGCACACCCGTCTTGTTCGTGGACACGCCTGACGGCGACCATTTTATTAGAGAGTTTTAGTACTGCGTACGCTGCGTACGTGGCGGCGTTGCGTACGTAAGGACGCCACGTTCTGCGTAATGCGCATGCGCAGACCATAACTCGCACGTATCGCGTTACGTACGCAGCCGCTACGTACGCACGCATGAGATGCGTGCGTGCGTACGTATGAGCTGATCGCGCCACTCTCGAACAAGTTCGCGACAGCGCGAGACTTCGTTTTGCAAAATGGCGGCATCGAAGGCAAGCACCGACCGGCTCTGTGGCTTAAAATATGGCCGTAATCTGGCTATAACACTTGGATTGGCTCACATTGGCTGTCAACAACACGTGCTTCTGTTCTGATCTACCAGATGACGCAACACGCTTCACGCTCGTTAAGTACGCGGGTACTATGGCGTACTAAAATCCGATTAGTGGCAAACGACGCCACGTAACGCAAGGCGCTTGCGTGATGCGTACGTAGCACCATTCCGCAGTACTAAAACTCTCTATTGTGCCGCTCGCGCTGACTTTCGGTCCTTGAAGTTCGCTGCAGCGCTTGGTGGACGCTTGTAACGCAGCAGTTATGAAGGCTATGTAAAACACTATAGATGTCTCATTAAACCCGAAACGTGGCCATCGATGTCAACAAGAGCGATGCAAGAACACGACATATCCACGAAGTGAATGATGGTGAGTGCGCGAAGCAGAGATCATTCGGCGTTACCGGAAATCACCCGTGACACTGACCACTCACGCAGGTAAATTAGTGACAAAGCGGCGTATACAGTTACATACAATGTTTATCGGTCATAAACGGTATGTTGTGTTTAGTTGCGAATTTCGTTTTGCCTTCGTTATTACTGTTTTGTGATATCGAATCCGGCCTGAAGTTGGCAAGAAAAGGTCTGGACACGTTCCCCTTGTGGTTGTTGGTAGTTTCCAGTCATATACGAAATGCATCGTAGAGCATAGTGAGACGTCATATACTGCACAAGCCAGTCGTCATCGACAACAGCCAAATGTCTGTGGACAATATTCTGTCAAGTGCCCGAGAAAAGACATTGCAACAGAAGGCGACAAAAGCTCTGTTGAAATTCCTACGCGACTCAGACTTGAACAAGCGGCTGTAACAGCAATGTCACACACCACGAAAGACAAGACTGGACTATGACTGAGTGTGCGCGCGTGTGCTGCCGAATGTGCTGTTTTATCTCTCTTCCCTCTCTGCTCTCTATCTTTCATCTCCCCCATCCCCCTCCCATGCGCAGGGTAGCAAACCGGCTGCCTATAGGATGGTCAACCTCCCTGCCGTTCTTTTCCTCCTATTTTCCTTCCGTTGTCCGTGATCATCATCGTCGTCATCGCGGCTATATACGGCGCACACCAACGGACCAGCCTCGACCTTAAGTAGCTTTACCCCTAAAAATCACCATCGTTTGAAGACGTCGCCATCTGACATCACAAGTCGCCAAAATTAGAAATGCCATGATGACTTCACATAAACGCGACGTCATACGATGACGTCATCACAAGACGACGTCGCTATTCGTCAAAGGTGGGCCGATATCGGAGACAACGCGAAAACAAATAATTGCAGAAAGGTGTTGGAGGAGCGCGGGAAAAGGTCAATACATCCATGGGCGTCGGCAGCAAAAGGAGCACCTCGGGTGCAAAAGCGGCAACTCCTCCGTTCCTCGGGTGCAAAAGGAGCAACTTCTCCCTTCAAGCTTCATCATCACTTGCCCACTCCCCCCTCCATTAGCCGATGCAGGTTCGCACTCCCCCTCGCAAAATCTTGCCGCAACACATGAATGCATGAACTGAGAAGCGAAAATTCACAAAATCTTCGCAGAACTCTGATGGAATGCGAAGCAGCAGCGTTGCGCACGAATGGCGCCACGGGTTGAACGGCGCTAACGCGGGTGCTGCGGTGAGCGCTGGGAGATTAGTTTGAAGCGATGACTCACGTAGGTCTTGTGACACGTACAGACATATTTCAACGCGTAGGCGCGCGTGAGGTTTATTGCACGTCAACCAACGAGTCGGCGGTGTAGCGAGCAGCGATCGCGGTAGCGGCAGGTGTTGCGGGCGAACGGACGACGCGGCAGGTGTTGCGGGCGCTGCGGCGAGCTCAAGGCAAGAGAGGGAGAAAGTGACGTCAGCGCGCACTGCGAGAGGAAGGTCCTACTTGGCACGGCTCCAACACCTGCAGCGAGAGGAAGGCGTTGCGGCGCATTCGTACGGACGCACGCACATACGGCGTCACACACGTGAGTTAAAGGGCTGCTTCGCATCTAAAAAGAATATGCATTTCGCTTTCGAGTCGTCTTTGGCGAGTGCATTAGGTGCCGTGCGAGTTTTAGAAATATTGTGTAACACCATGGTGCACATTATTACAGGCAGTGAAAGTTGTGTGGGTTGTCATGCGAAGCGACACAGAGCAACTGTCAGAAGAAGACGTTCCTCCGTGAGAACGTTTCCATGCACTTTAAATAAACTTACTGTCCAACATAATGTGTGACGTCGAATCGTATACGAAAACCGTGGGTGCGCTACACCGGCTTGAATGAACTATACAGGCGGTGTTGCCGACGCCATCAAACTCATTAATGTTCGTTGTTTGGCTCAACCTTGGAGCTCGTAAGCCAATCACAGATCGCAAACACAATCGCAGATTACGAACAAGCACACGCAGATTCTACTCCTCCGTGGCTACGCCCCTGCTCCCCGGTAAAAATTATAGTTACGATTGCTCAGAACGGGTTGTTGAATACTCAATACACCGCGCTGATTTTAGCGTCCTTGATCAGTGACAGGAAGTTCATTTGTAAAAGGTGAGCCGATGGGCTTGTCAAGCGAAAAATTAACATTAAAATAAACGACATCGTCGATAAAATGTTTAGTTGCAGAGTCATCTGAAAAGCCATCTTCAGAGTGGTGGCGGCCTTAATTTCAGATCAGCCGGTCAAACGTATCGCGGACCGGTTGTGTTACACCTCAGCAACTGAAATAGAAAATACGATAGTTCCAGGTCTGTAGCCAGGAATCTTTTTTGGTGTGTGTGCGGGGGGGGGGGGGGCAGTTGAATGTCATGACCGGTCTGTATTTTTATTATCTATTTTCCGTAAAACATCCCCTTTCATGCAAATTTCGAGAGGGGGCGGGGGGGGGGATAGGGGCACACTTTTTGGCTACGGGTCTAAGTAGCTCATTTCGTAAATATTGGAAATGTCTGGCAGCTCCAATTAACAACGTAAGGAAAGAAGCGCTTTTCAATTGCTCGTTATGAAGTTGAAATGCGAAGTGACCTTGCAATAGAAGTGCACAGGCCCCTTTGTTTTAGTAGAACTCGCTCTTGGGCTAGTTGGTGCACGTCAGAATTTACTAGTCAAGTTCGTGCCAAAATCACGATTACTCAAAAGAAGAAAACCCACAGACATGGACGGGCGCTCACTTGCAACTCTTCATTTCTTGAATAAACCAGCTAATAAAGAACTGATTTGATTGATATGTGGGATTTAACGTCCCAAAACCACCATATGATTATGAGAGACGCCGTAGAGGAGGGCTCCGGAAATTTCGACCATCTGGGGTTCTTTAACGTGCACCCATATCTGAGCACACGGGCCTACAACATTTCCGCCTCCATCGGAAATGCAGCCGCCACAGCCGGGATTCGAACCCGCGCCCTGCGGGTCAGCAGCCGAGTACCTTAGCCACTAGACCACCGCGGCGGGGCCAGCTAATAAAGAAATCGCGACACTTATAACTCTGTAAAAGATTTGATCTCTGCCGGTGGAGCAATTGTCTTCAGCGCCGCTGAGCGGCGAGAAGGACCCCGCCACGATTGTAACGCCCGTCCTTCACCGTGCGTGCATCTTGAGAAATAGGTCTCGCTTTCGACATGTCCATGGCGCACGGCAGCTAAAGAGCACGACCACCTACCTACCTGGCTTTGGCTGTCAGTCTGTCAAGGGGCGCCGTCGTTTCGAAAGACTCAATAGCCGACATACCAGCACGCTCCCAGTTTGTCAAGAATTCCTCCAGCCGCTAATATAGACTCAACTGGTGGGGCGCGTGAAGATACGCGGAGCTCCTAAGAAATCAATCCTGTTCTACCCCAAGTATATACAACCTGGGTGAAGTTCAGAGCATTGATCGTGTTTTGTGTTTATTTATCTCGTGTTTATCCGCAATTTTTTTTACTGTTTTGTATTGATCTGATCATACCTATTTGATTGTTTGTGTTTTGATTTGTTTGTTTTGTTTACCTGATTACGTGATATTTGCTATATCAACTTTATGTTTTTTTTTCTTGCTTATGATTTGTGTTGCGACTATCCATTCTCCGTTGTGTGGTCTCTCCCACAGTTCCGCCTCCGCTTCTCTCTCTCTCGTGTCTCTGCCCACCTCTCGAAGCTGTCATTACACTGTCACTTCGTTGGCTTGCACAGACGAAATAGTTCTCCAGCGATGCTAGCCTGCACGGGCAGTGGCGTAGCCACGGGGTGGCACACCACACCTGTGCTCCTCGCCCCCCTCCCCCCCGGAATTTGTTTTTTGCCATAGCATGCAGAATTGCAGATACGGTGTCTGTATTACAGGGCACAAAACGACACGCTCAACCACACCTGTCTGACTGGCCCCCACTTCAAATTAAAGTACTACCCCCCCCCCAACCCCCCTCCCCTCCGAAAAAAATGTATATCCACGTCCCTGTTCAACACGGGCAAGCAAGCGCTGGTTTTCCAAGCGAGAAGCTTGAGCGGCTAGCGTGTATCAAACGCAGGACGTGCTTGACCTTGGGCATGCGCAGGGTTCCCATCTGGGGGGGGGGGGGGGTTGGGGGGCGACGGTTCGCCACAGCGTTCAACCCTCACTATTATGTAAATGTATGGGGTCCACTTTGCGCACACCCCCCCCCCCCCCCCCCCCCTCGAATCGCAGCGCTCCTTCTCGCTATCATGTCATTTTGTGGCTAACTTTGTAACCCCACTCCCCTCTTAGGTGACTAGTGGGGGTGCACCTGGGGCGCCCCCCCCCCCTCTTCATGCGCAGGCCTATGTGCGTGACGACAACGCGAGTCGACACGACGACAGGACCGCTCCGCCGCTTTAAAAAAAAACGGTCCGGTTTTCGTGATGAGAAAGTGCACGGGCCTGCTCAAACACTTTTTTTCTCTCTTTCTATTGTAAACAATCGACCGGCGGCGCTCGCTGTTCAGAAATTCCCTGCCGCACGAGCGATGCAATATATATATATATATATATATATATATATATATATATATATATATATATATAATAGGCAGCCAGCTAGCGAGAGCGCGTGTGCCCCATTCTTTTCATTGTGTTGCGAAGGCGTCGGCGACTATACGACGCGTCAGTCGTCGACGCAAGCCTTGCCATTGTTGTCGCTTTGAAGCGAGGGCGATGATTCAGGCCCGTACGTCGAAGGTCCGCCCGTGGCGCATTCACCGTGCTCCTCGCAGTTTTATATATTCGCTTCGTTTTGTCCATTTTGATTATTATTACATCGGAATTCTCGATCAGCGCGGTGCGACGATTTATTCGCCGTCGAGTCCTTGTTACGTGCATCGTCTTGAAAAAAAAAAAGTCGAGACGGACGTTTGAAGATGCATAAAAAGAGCGCGAGAAAACGTGCTCCAGCTCCTACACGCGCGCCAAGGCCTCCTCCAAGTCTGAACATCGTCGTCGGAACTTTCTTTTTTTTTTTCTCTCATCTCTCTTCGTACTATTACACGCCGCGCGACATGCAGGAATGCGAACTCGACGCACCTGTCACGCACGAAAAGTCCTACAGGTGGCGCGATAGAACCCTTAGACCTGAATTCTTGAGTCATTTCACAAAAAAGGAGGTTATCTGATTGGTGGCTAAAGTCAAGGCACGAGTGAAAATTAAACCCTTCACTGCAAAGTACGAATCCTCAAACTCACTTTTTAAGGTAAAAAAAAATATACTGTTTAGTTCATTAGGTATTACGGCTTGGTGGCGCTAGCCACCGCCCGATCTAAAGGTACAGCCATATCCATCCATCCATCCATCCATCCAGCTGTATAACTGGCACGGCTGCACACATGACAGCGGGGGAAAGTCGGGTTCATTTCGCATGGAAGCACGCGAACGAAAGTTGCGCCACAATCCGAAGGCACTCCAGCTTCTTTTCCACATTTTTTTTTGTATTATTATAATGCTTCACTGCTTTCGTTACCCGAATTCGTGCATACTGCATTTGGCGCCGAGCCATCGTCACGCGCCGAGACGGTGCGCAACGCATGCAAGTCTGCGCGTAACGAATATTGAGAGGCAGCAGCGGCACTTCTTCCACGTGGCTTCGCGGTTAACGCCTATAGAACCGAGCGGATTGAGTCATTTCACCAACCCGAGACATGCATACAGGATTACAGGCACGCCTAAGTTAATTTCGATCAATCCTGTCGAGGACGCCAAACATTCCGCCACCAAGCACCATGCTACGTGTCGAAACTAATTGGCGCCGAGACGGCGCCACCCACCGGTTGATATGACGCCATTCGATGCCGCTAAAAAAATGCGTCAGGGCCGCTCTCAGATGGTATGCGAGAGACTGGTGTTATGACGACAAAATAGACGCAACAACAAAAAAAAACCTTTCGATGGAGGAGAAAATGGTGTAGGCCCATGTGCTCAGATTTGGGCGCACGTTAAAGAACCCCCCAGGTGGTCGAAATTTCCGGAGCCCTCCACTACGGCGTCTCCCATAATCATATGGTGGTTTCGGGACGTTAAACGCCACATATCGATCATCAATAAAAAAAGACCGAGTACATTTGCCGACGTTCAACCAACTAGCATTTCAGTTTTAATACTCGCGACAAAGCGAGGCGCGTATTCAGGGTTTGGCTTCGAAAAGGGGGTTGGGAGGTCCCGAGCCCATTACAGGGGCGTAGGCAGAGTGTTTTCAGAAGGAGGGCACCTCCCTGATTTCGGGGGGAGTGGGGGAAGAGGACAACCTATCGAAATTGTCATTTTTGGCTCTGTATGCCATGGCGAAAAATTTCGGGGGGAGGGGGGGGGCGGAGGGGTACGGGTTTGGTGTGGCACCCTCTGGCTACGCCACTTCCCCTTTGTATGCATTTCCGTGCATGTCTTAATTCGCGCGCATACTGATTCACACAAACGTGATGTGAGAACACCGACCTGCAACAATATATTATGTGTGTATAGTAGATGCGATAATCATGGTTTATCCAGGATGATATGGTATTTCGGCGAAAGGAACCGGGAGGTCCGACCCCGTATGCGTGTAGGCGCGTGGCCACACACACACACACGCACACACACACACACACACACACACACACACACACACGCGCGCGCGCACACAGTATATAAACTAAAAAAATGGGGGGGGGGGGCGGTCATGCTCACTCTTACAATATCTGGCTACGTACGCAAGATACTAGAACTGATTTTAGAGTGCTGTTTTTTTTTTTACGCCTAACCGTTCCTGGTACGAGAGGAGTACGTGGGAAAAGAATACCCCTACGTTTTTCTTTTCGATTTCTTGCATTGAGAAATCGAAACTATGAAGCTTTCGACGGCAATCCACGCGTCTTCCAGGCTTCCAGCCAGCACTCTTCAAACATGCGCAGTTGCGCAGGCACAGCACGCAGATCGCCTTTCCCAGAGATGGATGAAAGGGTCATTTGCAGCTGAGCAATTACAGAACTATACATTAAGCGAGACTACTGAAGACAGACAGCGCGTAGAAAGAGCACAGCCTCGCTCGCGCGCCGCGACTCCGAATCAGTCGCCAATGCCAGACAGAAAAAAGAAGTGTTGTTATGGCACCTCAGGTATGCGCAATAATTGCTTTTTAATTGACAATCGCACAACTATGAACGCTATACCTTGAGCAACATTGGTGGGCGCTGCGAATGGGGTCGGCCGTTTGGTGCCGTTTGAGGTATAGTTAGGGCGGACAAATGTTCACAGACAGACAGACAGACGGACGGACAGACAGACAGGCGGACAGACAGGCGGACGGACGGACAGACAGACAGGCGGACAGGCGGACGGACGGACAGACAGGCGGACGGACGGACAGACAGGCGGACGGACGGAAGACAGACGGACGGACGGACGGACGGACGGACAGACGGACGGACGGACCAGAATTTTTCCGTCGAAGGTCCCCAAAAAAGACCATCGTCTTTAATAACGCACGCTCGCGCGCTCCCCTGTGTTGGCGGTACTGCACGGAACTATCGGTCCACGAGGATCGGGCGCCCAGCGCACATTGCGTAGGGGGAGGTCCACCTAGAGAGCCGCAATGACCACCGCGTAAGCGCTGACCTCGATGAGGAGCAACGCCGCGAAGCGGGCTCAAGGACGCGCAGAAAAGCAGGCGCGTACCTCGCCTACTCTCCACGGAATGCCGCGGCGAGCGATTGTGTATTGGCACCGAATCCCGTTGAAGCCATTAAAGAGACCGGGCGCGTGCCGGCCGCCACCTAGTGTCGACGCGCGCACACTTTTTTTTTTTATTGTCGCACCGTTCTAGCCGCCTCCTTCCCCCCCATTCGATTTATCGCCACAAAGGCGGATAAGTCGGCGGCCGCCGAAAGGGGGACAGGTTTCCTCCACTTACGTCACCTCCATAGAATGCCGCCTCCTCAGATTTATCGAACTTTCTTTTTTTTTTCTTCCTCGATTTGTTATTCCGATTAATGGCGGCGCGTGTGTTTGTACGCTCTATAAGCGCGCGAATATGCTGGCTAGTAGTAGGTCGTAAGAATTAGACCACGGCTCGCCCGTCTCGTCCACGCCCCGCGTGACATTCCTCGAAGCCGTTTAAGGCGGCAGCGAGGATGAGAGTGGCGGTCACGGGTTCGATTACCTGCCGCAGCTACCCCCTTTCGCGGGGAGTCTGTCTACGAGGAAAGCAGCTGGAAAACATGCAATTTTCAGGAACTTATCAGTAGATGAAGGTTCGGTGAAATGACAGAATTTTTACCTCGGTGGTTCCATTGAATCGATAAACATTGTTAGGTGCGGGAAAAACATATGTTGCTTGTACCTAACAGCACCAAGTACATGTGTTTTACGTAGTTTTAGAGTAAAGCAGTGGTATGGCAGAACAATCAGAAAACGTTTGCAGACGGAACCTATGCAAACTGTGAATACTAATGTCTTTTTTTTTTGTTTTTTCTTGCTTTGCAATCGAGAGATTGGCCACACGGCTGGAACATTGTGAAACACCCGATTCACGCAAATCAAACAGTGCACGTTTCCCATTTTAATTCTAAATAGTAATGGCCATCTGAAAATCATAGCCTGGCTCAGTAGTTAAGCAAGCTAAAGATCGAAGTGCCACAACTGCTACTGGTAACAGGCATAAGTAGCCAGGTAGTTTTCTATAATGCAGTTGGAGAAAAAATATCAGGTCCGGAAATATAAAAGCCACAGCATATCCACGGAGTGAATGATGATTGGTGGGGCGAAGCGTTCGTCAGTCCGTCCGTGATTCTGTTCGTCTATTCGTTCTTGCTTGCGTCCGTCCGTGTGTCCGTCCATCCGTGCGATCGTCGGTGCGTCCATCCGTCCATGCGTCCGTCCATGCATCCGTTCGTTCATCTGCCTGCCTGCCTGTCCATCCGTCCGTGCGTCTGTTCGTGCAGCCGTCCCTCCGTCCGTCAATGCGTCTACCCCTCTGCCTGTCTGTTCATCCGTGCGTCCGTCAGTCCACCCATCCATTTGCATGTCCATCCGTCTATCTAGCGAACACTCCAAGTACCGCTACCTCACATCTATTCATCAAGTATTTATCATATCATCAAGTATTATCATACCGCCATCCAGCGGACATTTCAAGGACCGTTCTCTCGGGTATGTGCCACCGGTGGTTCCGCAAGACAACGAGGGACGCCCAAGCCACGCCATAAGGAGCTTCGCCCCTAAAATTTACACCATCTCCCGCTAAAGGGGACCATGTGTGGATGCGAAGCAGAGGGGCGATGGTTCGCTTGAGCCGGAGATGGTGTGCTTTATTGAGGGCTTGTGCTGGCGCTAACGCTGACACCGGCGGCGGCGTTGACGCTGGCGCTCATCGCGGCATTGCGCATGAGAGAACGAAGCGCGCACGCTCCGTCATGTTATACCGTGGAACTACTGTCGCGCCCCCAGCGGAGTATGCAGCCGTCGTCGCACCACCTGTCGTGCGCTTCGCTCCATAGAGTAGAGGATTCCTAGAGGAGAGAGAAGGGGAGGGGACGCGCTGTGGTGGAGAGGGCGGTGGACGCCGCGGGAAGGACAAGGGAGTGATGGACAGAGTCCCTGTCATAAGACGCTTCGCACCTAAAGGTGCTGCACCATGATTGCAATGATGCATAATGTCAGAATGTCCTTGTGCTTCAATTTAGATGGACATTCAGTGGAACCCAGGGGGTCTAAAATTGATTGCCCCTAATATGATCCTTCTCTCAGCCTGTGTGCTATGAAGCATTCAATCCCATCTATCAATCAGCTGTAGAACAATCCCATGTCCAGAACAAAGAAACACCAAAGTTTCAATGCCATTATCACTCTAGTGCCACATGAGCGTGTTCAATAAAATGGAATTTTCAACGGTGAAGCTGCTTCTTAATTAGATGTTGACATGTCAAGTTAAATGGCACACACCATGAGTGATTGTTATTTTAAACAAATCCGCTGTTTCCTTTCATATTATTTGTAATTGAACCTATATACCTTTTAATGCTCATAACAATGTGCTTCTATTGTGCTCACATTTGCCGCTTCACTAAATTCCGTAATACAGTAGATAAAAAAAATGACAGTTCTCACTAGACTTCGAATGCACTTGAAACAGATGAAAAATAGGCTTATTAGAATGCAGTTAAGTCAAATGCCAGTCCTTTGTTAAAAAAACTTCTTTGTTAACTTGAGACTATGTACAACTCAGCACAAGGAAAATAGCTATGACTTATCATTTGACATGTTTTTTCCCCTTTTCTTTTTCATTTCAGGTGACATAATCACAACACTACCTGTTGGTGCCACAATCAATGTTACATGGCATTTGGCATATCCACATAAGGTGAGTGCAAAAAAAAAGCCAACTTGACAAAATTGTGAGCAGTGTGTATTGTTCATTATGAAGTCCTAGAGGAATGTGCAGCATACAAGGAACCGAATATCATGTCGGAAAATTTTTTATGCTACGTGAGACTCTTGAGCTCTGCACAATTTCGAACACAAAGGCAGCTGGATTACATATGAAATGCAAGAGAACAATAACAGCGCAACATTTTGAGTAGTAGATAAAAATTTTAAATATGATGACATGGCTGTACTTGAAACTTGCTGAAACAATGACCATATATACATCAAGTAAGCAAGAGGTCGCACATAAAAGTATGCAAGCCAGGAACAAAAAAAAACAATGTGATGGTGACACTTAAACCCAATCTGCAGCAGAATCACTCGTCAAAATCATGCAGCAATGCCCCTTGCTGATTATTTAAATTTAAAGCCATAATTTTAAGACATCACAAAAGGGACATTTTTTGTTTCCTCAGTATGCAGTGTTAGCACTCTACACGCAGCGGAGTCGGACAACACGTTCAAAATGTTTTACTTTGATTTTAAAGCTTTTGTCACTGAGAATCTGCAAGTCAGCCCCACCACTATAGACACTATCCCAATTAGCGAACGCAGTGCCCCCAAGTTGGCGAACTCTGCATCCTGTATGAAGCCCAAATGAAGCACAGAAATCACAGACTGTGCGGCTGGATACAATTCACTCATTGTCTTTTGTGTGCACCATGAGCAGATGGCAGACTTGCAGCTAGTATGTCACGAATTGCAGTCTCCCAATGATGTCACACTGCTATGTCACAGAGAAGCCAGCCTCGCGATATCAGAACCAAAACTTCTTTAAAGGCAACGGTATTGTAATATATACAATGCATCTCCAGGACCATAATACTATTTTTAGTATCTTCAAAACTGATGTTTTCATTTAGAACAACAATCCAAAGATAATTAATATTTGTGTCAGTACTTCCTCAGAGAAAAAGATGAAGAATAGGAACCTGATGACTTTTTTCTGATAAAGAAGTGTGCCATATAATTATTTTTACAGTAGTTTTTTTGTGACCATATGAATTATATGTATTCAGTGCAGTGCTTTCTGCCATAAACATATGAATATGAAAGTCATGGATCAGTGTATAGTGTCAATGAAATACCTCACGTAAAAAGGGGGGTTTAAGATGGACACAGAACAAAACATCACAGCATATCCACAGAGTGAATGATGATGAGTAGTGCAAAGCGTGCGTCCATGTGTCTGAACAGAGAGAAGCACGGACGGACGCACGGATGGACAGACGGACGGATGGTTGGACGGATGGATGGATATACGGATGTAACCAGGAACGAACGGATGGGAGGGTGGACACACAGACAGACAGACGGACAGAAGCATGGATGGATGAATGGACGAAAGCACGGACGAACGCATGGACAGATAAACGGAAGCACGGACGGAAAGACGGACTCACGGAGAGACGGACGTACAGAAGCATGAACGGATGGACACACGGACGGATGCTTCGCCCAACTCATCATTCACTCCGTGGATATGCTGTGATAACCACTTATTATTCCAAAGGACATATACATACATCACCATCTATTAAGCGACTCATAAATTAGAGGTGACTATTACTATTGCTACTACTACTAGGAGGAAACGACCCACAGCGTCAGACGCTTCACCCTTAAAATTACGTGAAATGTTGCTGTAAGTAGCAGTGTTATTCAAGATGCGCTTTACCTGGCTATATATGGCTGTTTTATTCTGACAAGTATTACGGCCACTTTGGTGTGATGCAAGCACTCAAATCTTCTGAGCAGTCCTCGTTTGTACATTTATCCTAATTTCATTTTCTGTCTTGCAGGGGGGCTTCAAATTAGAACTTCTTGATGCTGAGGAGAAGCACTTACAAGATCTGACACCATCTTCAGAATTCCTTGGCTTGGGTGATGCTACGTATGTGCTCTCTTATTGATATATTCTTGAATAAGCATGCAGCTGATAGTATAATATAACTGATTGACTGATTAATTGATTGACTGACTTACTGACTGATCATTCAGCCAGTCAGTTCCTTTGTGATGCTCATGGACAATACTCAGGACTGTGATGAGACAATGAATTTTGGGCACTTTTTAAGCCTGTTTCTGGCATGGCTTGCAGTGGTAAAAATGCTTCATTGTTTGGTGTTTCAGTAATACTCAAAGTGATGACACATATACTGTGTGCAGCGCGTACAGAAACCATTGTTTCCAAATGTGTGTGACGAAGGCTGACTGTGCTTACTGCAGTTAATGGTACCGATAATTTCCCGTCTTTGCCTTTGACACTTTCAGGGCGCAGAGCTCAACTGTTCGTCTTCCCGGGTCAGTGGCCTGTCGGGGCTGTTCAATTCGCCTCCTGCGGCAGGCGTCAGAGTGGGGTGGAAAATACCTGTTCTGGAGTTGTGCCGACGTTGACTTGGTTCCAGGTACGGCAGTATTTTCTGTACCTTTCCTAGCCTATCACCTCAAACTCATTACCTCAAACGACACATTTTACTCTGGGCAAAGGCTGCTTGATGGCAAACGTTTGAAATATCCGCCTATGAACTATGCAGTGCCAGAATTCAACGTCATCTGCTCTGGCCATGGGAGAATCGATGGCGGCAGGTGCCACTGTGACCATCTCTACTCCGGCAACGTGTGCCAGTACAAAGGTGAGATCAAGTTTCTTTCAAATATGTTGCAATTGTGTTTAAAACTCAGTATGTGAAACTTTTATAATTTATGTGCAGTCTGCACAGGCAGATTGTCATGACAGTTTTATGAATGCATGCTCCTTATCATACATTTGTGAGTTTCACCATAAAAACCTCATGAATACTAATGCCTATTTATTGATAATTTTACATTCTTATGGTGATCACTAGTACAATTCTCTGCAACCCAGGAAAAAAGACAGTCAGCAAAGCCCACCGTAAAAACACTATAGCAGCACCCTTTCTACGTTTGTTATCATCAACAAGTACTAGCAATTACAATCCAACTTATGCCAGTACATACAAACTTGCCCACTATGAACTGAATTCTGCAAAAGTTATCCCTTGAAGTGAGTGATAGCCTGCTACTTTAGTGCATCTACAAAACACTCATTGTGCTGTGTTAAGTTGACAAGCCCCACAAAACACCAATTGTGTTAAGCTAACAAGCCTCAGTGATTTATTAGTGTACATTGTTTTTACAACTTATGCCACGGACCTGCTGCTGTACATATGCTGTTTGAAGCCCCGGCTAATGCTGCTCAAATGCCAATTTCACAATACACACAATAAACCTCATTTTAACAAAGTTGCATTTTACACGAAAAATAAATTTCTTGTATCCAAAAATTCGTTATAAAGATTTATTTCTAATACTTTATCTACTGCAAGACCATTTTTCGATTACTTTGTTATAACCAGTATTTTGTTATATCCGGGTTCGTTATATGGAGGTTTGAGTGTAACTGTACATACTTTGACGCAGATGAGTGCTGGATTGACCCGGATTGTGGACCTCATGGGCGCTGCGTGAACATTGACGCTACTTCATACCCCCGAACGCAGTGTTTTTGCGAGATGGGCTGGTTTGGAGAAGGGTGCCTAAAACGTAAGAGTACTTGTTCAATATTTAAGTACAAACAATGACAGAAAATGTATGTTGGCAACATATATGAGCGAGTGTTTAGGTGTGCTAGAGATGTCACCATATCTGCTCTAATAGCTTATTTTATAACCAGCGAGCAAAGTTTAAGATTGAACTTAATGGTCGACTATAAGTTTCTTTTGTCTGTACTGGTATAAATTCCCAATACCATCAACTAAACATAAGCATGAAGCAGAACATTTTTCAAGCTGACAGTTAAAAAAAAGGTATGCAATGGTCTAATAGCACAAACAAGCTATCCGTAAAAATACCATCTAGATAAAATGTACACCTATACTTAATTTTGAAGACATGCACAGTTAATGAGCAGCCTGCTATATTTACTAGCACAGACTGCGATAACTGCGATAACCAGACTGCGCTGCGAGCGCTCTTGTTCGAGTACAGGTCTTGCTTCGCAAGTTGCTCGAAGATCCGCCAGACGTCCATCACTCAACACAGGATCATCACGTACGAGGACGCACGCCCAATACACCAGCACCCCTACCGCGTGTCGGCTAAAGAACGTGAAGCGATACGTACGCAAGTTCGCGAGATGCTTGACGATGGCGTTATCGAACCATCCAACAGCCCGTGGTCATCTCCAGTCGTGCTTGTCAAAAAGAAGGACGGGTCGCTACGCTTCTGCGTCGATTACAGAAAGCTTAACAACGTGACCAAAAAGGATGTGTACCCGCTACCGCGTATCGACGATTCGCTAGATAGACTTCGTCATGCCCATTATTTCACTTCTCTCGATCTCAAAAGCGGGTACTGGCAAATCGAGGTAGATCAGCGAGACCGCGAAAAGACAGCCTTCGTGACTCCAGACGGCCTATACCAATTTCGAGTACTGCCTTTCGGCTTGTGTTCAGCGCCGGCGACTTTCCAGCGAATGATGGACACTGTCCTCACAGGGCTGAAGTGGCAGACTTGTCTTGTCTACCTTGACGATGTGGTGGTCTTCTCTGCCACGTTCGAGCAGCACCTTCAGCGCCTGCGCAGCGTGCTGGAGGCTATCCGATCGGCGGACCTCACACTAAAGCCACAGAAGTGCCACTTCGGCTATAAAGAACTAAAGTTTCTTGGACATGTAGTTAGCGCCGAAGGAATCCGTCCCGATCCGGACAAGCTTGCTGCTGTTGCCGAATTACCAGCTCCTGTCGATAAGAAAGCCGTCCGGCGCTTCCTTGGTTTGTGCGCCTACTATCGCCGATTCATTCATGGCTTTTCACAGATAGCAGAACCTCTGACTCGTCTCACAAGAGACGACACACCGTTTGTCTGGGAAAACGAGCAACAAGCAGCTTTTGATGAGCTGCGACAGCGCATGCAATCAGCGCCCGTTCTCGCTCATTTCGACGATGATGCTGACACGGAGGTCCATACCGACGCTAACATTGGGCTCGGTGCAGTGCTCGTTCAGCGTCAAGAAGACATCGAAAGAGTGATAGCCTACGCCAGCCGCTCTCTATCGCGTGCTGAGGCGAATTATTCCACTACGGAGAAAGAGTGCCTCGCAGTCGTGTGGGCAATCACCAAGTTCCGCCCGTACCTTTATGGTCGTCCCTTCAAGATAGTGACGGACCACCACGCCCTCTGCTGGTTGGCAAGCCTGCGCGACCCTTCAGGACGGCTAGCACGGTGGAGCTTGCGGCTGCAGGAATTTGACGTCACCATCGTCCATAAGTCCGGCCGTAAGCATGAAGACGCTGACACATTGTCACGCGCGCCCCTTCATGTCGGCAGTCAGGAAGCAGAGGAAGACGAAGGCTTCCTGGGCGCCATTAGCTCATCAGACTTGAGTAAACGGCAGCGGGATGACGCAGAGATTCGTCCGATCATCGATCATTTAGAGGGCCAGGACACAATCATACCACATCATTTATTCCGCTCGTTGCCGTCGTTCTGCCTTCGAGATGGTGTGCTGTACAAGAAGAACGCTCGTTCGAACAACCGTGCCTACCTCTTGGTGGTTCCTCGAGACATGCGAGACGACGTCCTCTTCGCTTGCCATGACGAACCAACATCCGGTCATCTGGGCTACTCACGAACACTTGCCAGAGTGAGTGAGAGGTACTATTGGCCAGGACTTTCGGCAAGCGTCAAGAAGTACGTGAAGAGCTGTCGGGAATGTCAGCGCCGAAAGCAACCTTCTGTTAAGCCAGCTGGTTTGCTTCAGCCCATTGAAGCACCCTGCACGCCGTTCGACCAAGTCGGCATGGACATTCTCGGGCCTTTTCCTATGTCTGCGGACAGCAACAAATGGGTGATCGTCGCGACCGACTATTTGACACGCTACGATGAAACCCAGGCGATCCCACGAGCCACGGCTTCTGAGGTAGCACAATTTTTCATGCGCCACATCGTGTTACGACACGGTGCTCCTTCCAGTGTAATAACGGACAGAGGGGCGGCATTCACGGCGCAGCTTACGGACGAAGTTTTCAAACTGAGCAACACCAGACACCGAAGGACAACTGCGTACCACCCGCAAACCAACGGACTTACTGAACGACTGAATAAGACCCTCGCAGACATGATCTCAATGTACATCGACGTACAGCACAAAACATGGGACCGGATCTTGCCTTACGTGACCTTCGCGTATAATACCGCCGTGCAAGAGACCACGCGATTCACGCCATTTCGGCTTCTCTACGGCCGCGAAGTGCAGACCATGCTAGACTCAATGCTACCGTGTCAGGACGAAGACGAGTTGGCAACAGACGCCGAAGAATTCGCAGAGCGTGCCGAGGAAGCCCGGCAGCTCGCGCGACTGCACATCGGCCAGCAACAGCAGGCAGACGCACGACGCTATAATACCCGCCACAGAGAAGTGTTTTACAGCCCCGGAGATCAAGTTTGGGTTTGGACGCCCGTCCGCCGCCGTGGCCTTAGTGAAAAGTTGCTGAGCCGGTACTTTGGCCCATATAAAGTGTTACGCCGCGTCAGTGACGTGAACTACGAAGTGGTTCCGGACTCAACACCCCATGCACGGAGCAGGACACGGCTGATGCCGGACGTCGTTGATGTGTTGCGCATGAAGCCATTTATTGCGCGTTGTTCGTAACTTTTCCTTTACCGTACAGCGTTCTTTGTGTTTTTTGTTTATTTTGTGAACTTACTTTCTCGTTCATTGACGTTTCCTATGTTGGCACGCTCTTCAATTTTTACTTTCACTTCATCCGAATTTCCATTTTTTTTCACGTGCCTATGTAGTAGCATCGCGGTGCTGCTATGTACTTTCCTTTCCTCTTTTTGGTACTTGTTTTTTTTTCTTTTCGGAAGGGGGGATAATGCCGCCAGCACGTAGTGGGTTGGCAGCAAGAGCGGCTCTAAATCTGGAGGAAAAAAGAAGATCGCGTTCTTCTCTGCTCGAGAGCCAGCCCCGACTGACGCATCGTCCTAGAGCTAGCCACCCGGTCGTTCAATAAATCCCCCAGTACTTGCGACTCATCGTGACAATATACTATCATTGGTTATTCTTAGTTGCACACAGTTCTTATGAGAAGGTAATGCCTGTATAGTACTAGTAGTACTATGCTTCAGCATTACTCCATTAAGCTTCACATGCTACAGAAATGCTCTTACGAGAACTGGCCACTAAGTTTTCCCATTTATGTTAGCTATGTCACACTTCTGATAAAATTGGTGTATCACTTATTTCCACAGTCCTGCTCTCTGAATTAAGAGCTAGGGAATAAATGAAGCATGTGAATTCTCACTTCAACCTATCCATGCAGAAACTTTATTGTAAGCTTACACAATAAGCTTCATTACACATATCCCAAGGTCTATGCATATTCAGTTATGTACACCCCAAATAAGCCCCCGGCAAGCACCAGCGCTAACAACAAGAGCAAAAAGTGATTAACCATAAGAAAAGTGCTATATACTTTCAGCTAACGTCTAGCAGTTAAATTTTCACGATTTATAGCATACAAGCATACATTACCATTTTTTCCATGCTTGCTTGTCTGTGCAAATACTAGAGAATTCAACGCCTTCAACTGCAACATGATCCTCAACCTAAACAAATGAACAATTTTCAGGTTTCTGTGCGTATTAGAAATTGACAGACTCTTGTTATGGCTTAAATTGTGACCTCATATCCATCACCATGATCACAAACTTGACACCATGATCATCATCATCATCATACCCCCTCCCCACAGCCCCAAAAATGTTTTGTTCCGCGCTATTCAATAAACATCCTTTACACACTCTGTACAACCAATATGACTGTCATTCGTAAATACCCCCCACATCGCATAGACTTCGAATGCTATTCTAGTGTGTCAGTTTTAGCTGTGTCGCCAGATTTTGTCTAGTCTGCATTTCGAGACGTAGCTGCTCTTTGGCCTCGTAAGATATGGCAAGATGATGGGTTTGATCAATACAGAGATATCTTGCAGCATGCAGGACGAAAACTGCCAGCTAATTGTGTATTCGGTGAAATTACACAAACCATTTCAAGAAAACAAAGACAACTCGTCATTGTTGCAGTCTTGGTTTTGTACCTCAATCTGAATGATGTGCATGTCACTGCTGAGAAAATATTGCTGCATTAAAGTTTACGTCACAGAGGAGTAATCACAACGAATAATTCTAGGTGTTGCCGGCAATGGATCTTTACAGATTAGTCCTAATTTGACAAAATGCCTCATTGCCATGAAGAATCTCATTCATTGAGACAAAGTGTTAGATCGAACAACATTAGTAATATATCATCTCAATCTGTAAGCCTTCCTTGTGCTTCTTCCCTGTCAACAGAGTCACCAATCACCCGTGAAAGCCTGAAGTGGTCAGCGTATCGAAGCAAGAAACTCTCCGACACATTCAGCTTGTACTGGAAAATTCTACCAGTAAGTGTTGCCTTTCTGGGCTATGAAGATGTACAGAATTTTCATGCATAGCAGAATGCAAATTAGAATTATTTATGCACTGTTTGATAACAGTAACGCCTCATGTCATCAGATCAAAAATTTAATTCCATTCCGTGTATGCTTTAGATATACGAGTGCACTGCTTCATTAGCCTGACAGCATATGGTAGCATGCATCAAAAACAAGGATGACACAGAAACGCTAGAATAGACTAGGTCAGAAACATAATCGCGAGCGCAGTTTTTCGCACTGCTGCGGGATGGGGAAAAAGTGTCAATTAGAAAGTGATAGTGCTATAGCTTTGGAAATCAACAACTGCACTGTATGTTTCTTATATTACGCAGTGTCAGTTACAGAATTTATAGTACCTTACCATATTTGATGTTCATAAGCAAAAAACTCCAGGCCTGTGTAGAAGGCGCGGCACAGTCACAGTGAAAGCTGCAAGAGCGGCCTTACAGAGCCTTTTCTAAACACTTATTGAGTAAACTGCTGCAAGCACACTGCAGCATTAATAATAAATAATTTAGGATAGTGGGCCAGCATTCACTATGCTATTTTTCGTCATTCTTCTGGTATTTGCTAAACTGTTGCAAGGAATTTTATGCCACTTGTTCATGCAGTGGCTGACGACAATGAGGAATTATGCCTTATGTGGGTATGCACTGCAGTTAATACCTGAACAAAAACAAGCTTTTGTAACGGGTTCGCGCATTGGACAGCCCACTCATTGCACTATTTGCATTGTGCGACGACTGCTTGTTGTTTCGCTGTTTTAAAATGCTTTATAAGTCGTATTAACACAATTGCTTTTTTGACATCAAGCCTGCTTAAGGCAAGTTTACGAACAAGCCGCGAGCACCGGCATAGCTCAGTGGTAGAATACTCGGCTGGCACCCAGTGGACCTGGCGAGCTCCACTGTGTCATTGGTGCTAGTTTTTTTTTTTTTTTTTTTTTTTCTAATTTCGCGCATTGTGGTTACGGGGCAGCGGCAGCGGGGGTGGCGGCGGCGGACAACTACGGCGCTGCGCGAGGTCCGAGTTGTGATTTCATAACAGCTTTAGCTGTAAAACGGGAGGACGTTGCTACAGAAACCCCAAAGACGTGTCGCATGCAGAAGCTCCAAACTAAACAAGAAGCAACGACAACTCACACTTTTCTATGGCAATAGAAGAATGAAAGTTTCTATGTGCAGGAACACTTTCAACATCAAAAATTACAAAGAGGCGGTTCAAGAATTAGAATCTGCTCTACTCTGCATATTACTTTTGAAGCATTAGTATGAAAACTTCATGCTACAGTGAAGAAAAAAGAGCTTGACATAGAACCGTGCCTGCAATTGCATTGCTGAATTACGTCATCTGACAACTTCTAAATGACACATCAAACAGCAGTATTCACTCAACTAAGGTGCCAAAACGTTTGCCTGCTTAATGAAGGTATTATTACTATGGTATAGTCGGATACAATTCAATAATTCTCTTGAGGCCCTGTGCAGATGAACAGAGTGCGTTAGCCAATCGCCTTGACGACTAAAAAATAGTCTCGTTCATGTACTCAGCAATGCTCTTCAAAGGCGGGGTTAACACCAGCCCAGATCGTGACGTCAGTATGAAAGGGGCGCTGACTGGTCTAGGCTTGTATAAATCCACCTCGATAAAGGATACGCCACTGAATTACAAAGTTTCATCAAACCATATTATATGTGTGCTTAAAATTAACATAGGTGCTTCTTTCAGGTATGACAAGTAAGCCAGTGCTTTTAAATAAATGAGTAATCATTCAATGAAGAGCCACTTCTGTATATTGAATGTCACAATGCTTCGCTTTTTCTAATGTTCATATACTAATTATTTTAGCTATTATGAAAGAGCGCAGGACAAAAAGCAGGCAGATATTCATACGTAGTGGTAATGACCGCTGAAGTCGAAAAATATTATACAAAACCACTAAATGAGAAAATCAAGACAAAAGAAAAGCAAAAACAAATGTTTTGATGACTTCCTAGTTTTGTAATAACATGATTAACTTCTCTAGTGCTGTGTGAAAATTTGATACCACTCTGCTAAAAAATAAACTTTTACATTACAGCAAAGCTCAGAAATCGAGATGGTCATGAAAGTCAAGGGCACGTCTTATGCTGCGGTTGGATGGAGGCCCAAGGACACCACAAATGCTTGCAAAGCTTTTCCATCTTTGCCAATCCAAGAAAAGCGCTCAAAGCGTCAGGCTCCTGCCGACACACATTATGACGATTATGCAGACGAGGAGTCCAGTGAACCAACCCAAAAGCAAGAGCCCCAACCAACACCAGAGCCAGCTCCTGAACCAACCCCTGAGCCAACTGCTGAACCAACACCAGAACCAGCAGCGTCTAATGTGAAGGAGCATTCGGCTACACCCGAGCCCGCGCCTAAGCCAGAGCCTGAACCAGCCCCAGAGCCAACTCCAGAGCCTGAGCCCACATCGTCATCACAACAGGAGGCAGAGTCGGCAGAGAGTCCAGTGCACAAACCCGCTCCAGAACCTACACCAGAACCTGCCCCAGAACCAACTGCAGAACCGACTCCCAAGCCTGAACCTCGATCAGAACCAGAAGGCACCCCAAAACCAGAGCCAGAGCCTGCTGCAGAGCCAAGCCCTGAGCCAGCACCGGAGCCAGCTGCTGAGCCATCCCCAGAACCATCCCCAGAGCCGGCCCCTGAACCGGCACCAGAGCCTGCACCAGAGCCAGCACCTGAGCCGGCACCAGAACCTAAAGCTGAACCAACACCACAACCTGAACCAGAGCCAGAGCCCTCTGCAGAGCCAAAGCCAGAACCAGAGCCCAAACCAGAACCAGAGCCAGCACCGAAGCCAGAACCAGAACCTAAGCCAGAGCCAGAACCAAAGCCAGGAGCCAAGGGGTCAGCAAAAGCACCAGGTGGAAAAGCTGAAGGCCGTAGCCTGAACGTGGGTACGGGTCGATACCCTCCAGTCGGGCCTTACACACCGCGCGCAGACTTCCATCCGATGGATTGCACAGACATCATAGTGGGAGCAGCGAGGGGAAACCTGAGCCGTGTTCAGGATATGTACACTCGAGACCGGTCCACCCCACGTACAGACGCATTCTATGGCGGTAAAGACGATCTCTCGGCTGCATTTGCATACGAAGAAGATGGCACAACTGTAGTCTTCTTTCGCAAGCCACTGGCAGGTGAGTGATAGCCTTTGACAGTATATGATGCACATAACCTGAGATGGACACTTAACCAGGCAGATGCTCAATCTGTATACATTCACCCATGAGCCATTTGATAGTGAGTACAAAAAGCTAACTGTGGTGCATACCACTTTTGTTAACAACCTGTTTTTTATGAGTATGATTGCATTATCGCAACTGTTAACATACCAGGAATAGGAAAACTTGAACAGCTTTTTGAGCTTTACTTTTATAGCATAAAAATTTTGGTTTCAGCACAAAATATTTTGAATTTCCTCTCCAAATTTGCACAAGAAAAAGATGCTCTTGGAGCTGTAAATTCTGACTTTGGCACAGCTAAATTAAAACTGGACGCTCCAAATTTATAGAAGCTCAACGAAGTGACTACAATCGTTACTTTGTTCATTCCTTTTTGCAGTAGCACAGGAATTTATAGACCCAACTAATGAGTATGTAAAAGGCTACAACACTGCATTTTCGAGTGCCTTCAGGTACCTTGAAGTCTCTTGAGAGCTAGAAATTTACAGATTTCCCAATCTAACTAAAAAAAATTGCCTTTCCCTGGCCAATACCTTTATGTAACAGGGCATAAAACCTATATGTAACAGGGCGTAAAACTTGAAGAGACTACACAGACAGAGGGTAAAAAGCACCAACTTCCAAATGTTCCATGTGCTGTTACATATGTTGAAATTAACCAACTAGCCCAGAAAGCAACCATCCTTACCGATTTAGGTTCATTATTGTTATCAACTCCAATTCACGAAGCTTTTATGCCACTGAACTCTTTAAGAGGGGCCTGCAGTGCTTTCTCAACATGTTCAAAAAGTGCTGCCGATAGGTGGTTGAGGGTAAGAAAATGCAAGCCAAACATCATAGCACAGAAAATAGCCTGGAATTTACAATTCTCAATACAGACTACACACCATTTTTTTTTATTTCTACAAATTAAGCGCTATGTCTGAATGATCATGCCGCATACCTAAACTTCAGGCCACTGGTTCATTTGAGCATCGTGACCTGCATAGTTACCGCAATCTCCACAGAGCCCACCACATGCCTGCACACGCGCTTACACTTAACGTAACCCATTCATTCTAAAAAAAAAAGAGAAGTTGGAGGTACTTTTACATATTGTCGCAACGTGAAGACAGAGGTCGTATTGAAGTAGCTGAGAAAGCAGCAGCAGGTCGGTCTTTTTTATTTACTGCGCGCAACGTCTTTCTTGTTGTTACCTTCAGCATGAAAGCACGCAGCTGCACGCAAGCATTGTCGCCTTCGTCTTTCTCGCAGCACGCACGTGGAAATATCAAATGGCACTTGGCAGTAGTGATTCGCTGTCTCTAATACTAATATCTGGGGTTTCACGTCCCAGAATTACCCATTGAATATGAGATACGTCGAACTGGAGGGCTGCACTAATTTCAACCATCTGGTGTTCTCTAATGTGTGCTGACATCGCGCAGTACATGGGCCTCTGCCATGTTGCCTCCATCGAAATGCGATCACCGCAGCCGGGATCGAACCCGTGACCTTCGTGACCAGCAGTTGAGCATGATTTGCTGTCCCTACAAAAAAAATTTCGGCAGATCCCACGTACTTTGGGAATCAATGTTATGTGAAGCATGCGGAGGGAAGGTGACCGAGTTGTAATTTTTTTACTGAGCAACACATTATGAAATGGTGCTAAACATATGTACAAATGTTGCACGTGCACACATCTGTTGAACAGTTACAGATGTTTATATACCCAGTTGTTTGCACTTTCACAACGATGACAACAGGAAGATGAGGAGTAGCAACACCAGAAGCAATAAGCTTATATAATGCGCTGGTGCTCACGAGGATGGTAGCTCTGGACACTGCTACATAAATCAACTTCATTGGATGGCACCTAAGTACAAATGACATTAACCGAATGCCATGGCTGTATCATAGGAGTACATATGTAATGTTTAAAAAATTGGATGGTCAGCACTTACACCAGAATTGACGTTTCACAAACATTAGAGTCTGTTTGAAATGTAGTTCCCAGGCGTGTCGTAGCTCTGTGGTAATACTTGATTGCCACACAGAATTCTGGGGTTCGATTGCTGCTGGAACCCTAACACTTATAATTTGCTTTCATCGGGTCAACGCTAGCAATGCCAGCTTTTTCTCAACGCTAACATATTAAAATGACCGATGTGTGTTCTTGTCGTTCCTGGGTAGATACTAAGTGTCAATCACTAGTGGCACATAGTCGCATACCAGTGGTACTGTCTGGTGTCAAGTGTTTGACGACGTACGCGACGAAATTGTGACATTATTCATGTCTTGACCAGTGCGTTATATATGTCAAACAATCTCACCATCCCATACTAATTTCGGTTCACGAAAAGTTAAGGGGTGATTACGAGAGCACCCAGACGTAAGCGGCTCGGATAGACGGCAAAAGTGCTTGCAGTACGCAAAGAAGTGCTTCGCATTAAATACCTTCACAAAAACACTTTCGAAATGGCACAAATGGCACTGATCGTCTCCTTGGACCTGCCTTGCTCTGCCTGCTCGCACATTAGCTGTACTCATGTTCCCTTTCTTTCAATATTGGCAGCTTGTAGCTTCCCATGACCACCTACCTCGTCTGTATCGCCCCGACATAAGAGGAATCCATGCTCAGGCTGATATCATGGCCTTTTCGCATATCAGTATTAGTGGCAAAGAAAAAAAAAATACTGTCGTAGCTTTCGAGCGACCTTAAATTGAAGTTTTAAACTTTGAAGGAACGAAAAATCTTTTCCTTGATTTTACTTCCTGATTGACGAAATAGATTGAGTGCCCTCATCTTGAATCAGGTTTCATCTATACTTTGTTAAAATTAAGAGTGGGCTTGACCAGCATGCAATGGCACATGCAGTTTTTTTTTCTGTGGTGAATAGTATCATGCAAAATCGCCCATAAAGCAAGTTGGCATTACATTTTCATTCACTCTATATACGTAGAGCAACAAAAACAGCGAGTAAGTCTCAAGCATCAACTGCTTGAGCTAGCTTCTGGTTTTGATTTGTGAACCAGTCTGCAACCTTATATCGTAAATACCTGAGGCAATTGAACTAGTTTAAAATATAGATAAGGTATTTAACGAAAGAGTGATCTTGCAAGTAGTTTGTGGGATATTTTGCAAAAGTGCCTCTTTAGCAGCAGAGCCAGCATGCTGCAAATAAAATCTGGTGATTACTTCAAACTTACATCAATAGTCTTAGGTGTCATAATTTATATGCTATATGGATATAACTAAGATTTTCTAACATTAGTGCAATTTGAAGTTTAAAAAATTGTAAAAAAAATGTATAATATACAGAAAAGCATGCTATACTAGTGAATCAATGGCAACTAGTTCGAAGAGGTCAACTGGAAAGAACGAAATGTCTAAAATGAGTGGATAAAAATATGTTACTTTAATGCTGTGCAGCCAACGAACTACCAGATCAACCGCTCAAGAATGCACCCACCCTACTGATCTGGGCTCAAGGACAGGAACACGGAAACTACGTGCACTCACCCAAGACGGGCCTAGACGAAGGCCACGCTAGCGTGCTCGACTTTTACCGAACTGATGAACTCAAGTACCACGGCCACAAGGACCAAAGGGGAAGTACCGTCATTAACTTTCATGGTGAGTACCTTCTCACATGATGGTTTCATTTCCCTCATTCAATAGGACTCTACGTTGGCAGGCAGACTCAGGCCCGTAGCTGTGATAGACCAAGTTGAAAAGACAGCGCAGCCCAGCATCGGGAAAAACATTTTCAATATGACATCTTTCCCTTGAAGCATGAGATCATTTGCATACACCACAGCACAAATTGTACTATGATGTGAGCTGGTTGAGCTTAAGTAAGAAGAAAGAGTAGTTTTCATGTCTTGAATTTTCAAATAAATGTCAATGTGCACTTTCATATCCATAAAAAAAATAAACCATTTTGGCTAAAGCATTATATGAGTAGTGTCGGAGCACAAAATCATAACCAGGATACTGAGAAATTTGGACAAGTGTAAATGTACAACTAGGTTCATTTAGCTTAGTATTCGACTAAGTTCACTTGGAAAAAGAAAGACATGTGACCATTTTTTTTCTTTCAGTCTTTCTTAGCTTTTTCTGAGTAAACTTAGCTGGAAGTTTGCATTCGTCCTTAATGGTTCTACGTTTCCTTTTCGGCAGTTTTGCACTTAAATGCTGATTATAAAATAGCAACTGGCCTCTTCCCAAGGCTTTCTTAATTTCATAATATAAAACATCTGACTTATTGAGTGCATGTTCATGAAATAAATCCTGTTGCAATGTGACGTGATGTGGCGTGACATTGCGTGCGACGAGACCCCCACGTGATAAAAGATGTGACATTTCCTTTGCTGGGTGTTTAGCTGTTGTAATGCAATAGCAATATGAATATTTATAATGATGTGCTGCTCCATAAAGCTGCTATGGAGAGAACATTGAAGCGTCGTAACAAGTGTGGCAACTGACATCACGCAGGAGAGACGAGACGAGATCCATGCCAGGGCGAGTGGCGGTACCCATCAACGTGTCGGGGTGACAGCTGCACATACACCGCCAGCTGGCTTGCTAATCCACACACAGAGGAAGTGTCCTTTGAAATAAGATCTAAGATTGCTGACCGGTGGACTGGACTTGGGTTTTCGGAGGATCGCCGCATGGTAGGTCCCAGGCAAGCCAAAGCCATAGCAGTGAAATTTTGGTTTCCATGAGGAGTGATAACAAAAGCAGGTCAAAATAATTTTTACAATACTGCCCTTTGAAGAACCTGTGGTAGTGCATGAAGCATTTCAAGGAGTGATCTTATTACAAGTGTGTGTTTCTATTATGTTTTATAGGAGCAGATTGCCAACAATAGCTAGTATTAGCCACCATTAGGCAATGCTGGTTTTATGGTCGCAAATGTACTAGGCTTCACACTAACTACACTTATTATATTTTTATGCAATCGTTTGTACAGTCTACTTTACATTACGTAGAAAGGTAATAATTCCCATCTCAGTTTAGACATATTTTTGTGGGAATCCAGAAATTATTTTGAAAATTCAGTCTATTTTCCATAGAATACCCATAATTGTAAAAAATACCATTTTTTGGTTCAAGCTACAGCTTTTGTTATCCACTGCATAAATGTATAAGCAGCTTCTACAGTAGACATTATGAAGGAGAAAAATATGAAAGATATTGTTGGTTAAATTTAGTCGGGAAAAGAAAGTGCACCTTTACATCTAAATATGCTCCCGCAACAATCTGACAGAGGCGTACATAGTCGAAATGCATTTCACAGATAGCACAAGAGCCACCGAACTGTAGTCATCCTTGTTATCAATGTCCTTTTTTTTTTCTCCATTTCAGCCCAACACAGATGCTGTCATTGGATGGGTGGAGAAGAATGGCCGGTTCTTCGTATATGATATGTAAGTGTCCGACAAAGTGCTCTAAGTGTCTACAGAAAGCAGTGCAGCAAAGATGTATATGGATATCAACAGGTCCATATGTTATATTGTTTTCATATTACGATACATTCTTATATCTTATGTGCCAGAACCACTATGGGATCATAAGGCACAAACTCTAGATTAACTTAGACTATTTGAGATTATATAAGCTAACCAAATCGAAGTACAATATTGTTTTTCCCTTTCCTCGTCATTGAAGTATGGCTACCACAGTCACAGTCGCAACTCGCAACTTCGTGCTGAGGCTCAGTCACTAAAATACCGAGGCATGCTCTTTTTACAGTGTATTGACAACTGTATCACTCTGTATACATTGTACTCATTGAAATAAATAGTGACGAACGGGACTTTTGAGCTCAAGTAAAGCAACACCCTATATTGCTTAAAATATTTGTAGTGACAGATCACTCTTATATTTTTACATAATCTCAAGATCCTTAAATGAAGTTCTTCACATTGTATGAAAGTCTACAACCTACTGTCGTATATAAGTTATTGATTTCTAATGTCATGAAAGTACATTAACACAAATAATACCTGACACAATGACGAAACATTCTAGTGAGCATTATTAAGATGACCATTGGCGTCTCAGCAGAGGTGTAGTGAGATATTTATTTTTTTTTGGTGGGGGTTGTTGAAGGAGGTTGTTGCATTCGGCCAAGCCAAAGCTTCGATGACTTAATTACCTTGATGAAGTTATTAAAAGTCATTGAGCAAAGAATTCCGCTGGAGCCAGGGTATTGACAACAGTACTCATCTTCTTGTTGAAGGGCTGGATTTAGTGACAGAGTTAGTGTCGAGGCTTGGGCGTGTTGGTTAAATATTGGAGGAAACATAGCGGAAAAAAAAGCTGCACATTGCCTTTCCTTGTTCACATTTTCTTTTGCACTGTGTCCCCTCCGACACTATACTTGTCTGCTTAAACTTTGCAAACATACTGTTTCACATGCAGGGTACATTATGCTCTGATCACGAACATTATTTGCAGGTGGCTGTCAGGCTATAAGGAACCATCAAACGACGTTCGATCAGACCTTTTCAACGTGAGTGGCGAGCATGCCGACGGCATGACCACGCTTCGCTTTGCACGCAAGTTCGACACTGGTGACAAAGTACACGATCTTGCCTTCACCGAAGGCCACTGCCTCCACCTGGTGTTCCCCGTTGCGGGCGGCACCTACAACAGTGTCTTGCGCAAGATTGGCCGTCATGCGCAAAATCCGGCTATTTCAAAGACGACGCTGTGCCTCCATGGTTGCCGTGAGCCACCACCAAATAGGCCTCCACCCCCGTCCTTGCCGCCAGCAGAACAAGGGCCAACTGGCAAGTCTTTTTGAAACGACCTTATCTGTGTGTTCAGGTGCATGTAATCAGAGAAAATAGTCACAGCTTTTGAGACAAAGTTGCATGTGATAAACGTTAAAGGAAGTATAACAAGGCCTCTGATGCAAAGAGCCTCCTGTCGCCATGTCCTCACAACACTTCGCCTTAAGAAATTCAATCGTGCAGTTTTAGTGTCACAACACCACACAATCATGAGGCAAGCCATTGTGTGGTACTCCGGATAATGTCAACAAGAACTCCTTTTAAGTGGACTCATAGGTGCGAAAGTGAGCAGTACAAGCTAGTGACCATTGCTAATAGTATAATTATAAAATCTAGTAATTCAATTTATCTGAGAGCACACAGAGGTGGCCATTGAGCCCCAACTCTTGCCGAATTTGCATATCATCATTCATTGCCAATGTAGCGGTGGTATTCTACTAAAAATTTACCACTCTCGCAAGTTGCAAGTGTTCAAGTTTTATGACCAGCAACTGCATCACCACAGGTTGTGACCAAATAGTGCGTGACCAGTTTTTGTGATTAACAGTTGCGGTGTTTAGCACCAGTCTAAAGTACAGCTTGTCATGACTTTTGTAGCCATATGGCATTCGTTCAGGCTTCTGGCACTCCCCAGGTTCGTGCTGCTCTAATACTGTGTGACTGGCATTTGTGACCAACTACTATGTTCTGCAGTTGTGACCAATATTTGTGACGAACCGCTGTGGTGATGGCCAAATGTTGTGGCGAACGGTTGTATTGGTAGCCAACAGCTGTGACCAATGGTTTTTGTCAATGGCTGTGACTAATGGTTGTGACCAACAACTGTGACCAGTGGTGATTCTGATAACTTGACCAACAGTTGTGACCAAGCGTGACTGATGGTTGTGACCATAGTTGTGAGTAGTGTTTGCAGAGTCAGCGTGTTGGATAACAAAATCTGCAAGTTACATTCACTGAAACTTGACTCACCGTGGTCACAGGTGCAAGCTCAGATGCGTGCTCCGGCTCCTGGCGCTTTCCCAATTCGTGTGCCGCTGACGACTGTGAGTACACGGCCAGCTGGCACTACCAGGCTTCTTCAGACCAAGTGTTCTTCACCATCACCACACGTAGCAACAAGTGGACAGGCATTGGCTTCTCTACAAACAAGGCCATGGTGGGTGCTGCAAAATAATTACACGTCTGGCTTACCAACCCCAATATAGTTATAAATTTAAGGTCTCTCATATAGTGGAGTTATAATGTTCAACAAAAAGTTATGCCTGGTTGAAATGACGTCCCTTTTGTGGTGATGGATTACTTAGACTTCACTGCAAGGTGTAGGTGCATAGTACCCTGAAAAATCAGTTTTCTTCAGATATTTGGAACTCCTCAAAACTTTCACCACCCCAATTGGTCAAGAATATCATAAGTTCTCTAATGCAATGTTTCTTGCTGGCTTCAACAAAGTTTTGACGTGTTAAAGTCAAAGTGCTGTTGAAGCCGAATTGTTCATCATTCGATCACATATATTCTTTGAGGTAAATGAATAAGTAAGTTTTTTTACTGAAGGCATGGCATTTCTCCATTAGCAAATGTAAGGCTATAGCACAATTAAAATTTGTAAAAATGCTCCCTCTATTTCGAAATTCACTAGACCACCTTTTCTCCTACGAAACTTTTTTTGTGGTAAACAAACCTTGGAACTAAATAATACAAGCAAGAAAAAAAAATAAGGTTCTCCTGTCTCATTACATCTCCTCATAGTGCGGGACGTTTCGCTCAGAGCCAAGAAATAACCATGTTGTATTTCTCTCCTGCAGCCAAAAACAGATGCCATCCTTGGCTGGGTTGAGGAGACTGGACGTTACTTCATCATGGATGTGTGAGTGGCCTTTGAGTTACCAGCGTGAAACTGAAAGCATCAAACGAAAGCGCTTTGTCAATCATGACTGCGACAAATTTTAGCAACGTACATGTGGCCAAGCACATCAAGGAATTCTAATGTAGATTTGCTCGCTACAAGTGAGACAGTCACAGGAAAAATCAATACACTTGAAGCACTTTGGACAAGTACATAAAATTTCATTGAGACATCCCCTATTTGATCACACAACACAGTAAAGAAGTATATGCCTTTTTTTCTTTCTCTTCCTGTTTATTGAGTGTCAAATCTGAAGCACAGCTTCCTCAGTGGCACATGTCAATAGCTTCATTGTTTGAGGCGTAGAACTCATGATCTTTCCTTCTATTTTTGTGTATTTATTTTTCATTCAAGACATGACACTCATTTTTTCTTTCCATTCCTTTCATATCTGCTCTTCTGCCATGTCGCTTTCCAGCTGAAATTAATCTGCTCTAAATAGACTGGCCAACTTACTTCACAATTGATGATCAAATTGTCAATTCACAGTTGGATGGAGGGTTACGAGCCTCCTCTGCTGGACCCAGTTCAAGATGTGGCCAACATGTCGGGACATCGTCGTGACGGCCGCACCACGCTGAGCTTTGCACGACAGCGCTACTCTGACGACGTTGGCTACGACCTGGACTTAGACCAATGCCTGTACTTGGTGTTTCCGACTCACGGTGGCGTCTTCAATGCCGTTTCAAAGAAGATCAGAAAGCATGAGCAACGGCCCCTCATTTCCGCCGAACCTGTTTGCTTCACAGCTTGCCATCCACAAGGTAAGTCATCAGCTCAATTTATCACTTGACACAGATCGTCCCTGTTAACTGTGCATGCACAAAGGTTGCATACAAAGTAAATCTTCAAGTAATAGTATATAAGGAAAATGGCTGATACCTCCAACATAAAAATTGCCACAGCACAAATGTTAAAAGTATCTTTACAGAAGTATTTGATTCTTTATTGTGTCTGATAACTTCTCTAATATCTATTGGCATTTGGCAGCTATAGTAACATTTGAGGATGAACCTACAGTGATGCCTAGTGGAACATCTCCTTCCAACAACTAATGCTCATGATCATAATTTAACCGTCATGGTGGCTGTAGTTGTTAATATATAGTACGTGGTCAGTTGAAGAGAGAAACAGCACAGTGTGTGCTCCCGAGTAATTACGCAAACTGCATCAGTGGTCATGCTATTACGTTTCGTTGAGTTGAGCTCCAGGCCAGGAGCGCCGCCGCAAGAAGGATGAATGTACTTTTTAATGCGGCCTGCTCGCCGACAGAAGGTGTACAAAAGAATAGCCCCACAGAATGGTATCCGGTAGTTTATAAAAGAACGCGTTGAATAAAGGGGGAGGAAAGACTTATCAAGCACACGTGCGACAACAGGTTATCATCCAGAGCAGGTGAGGCAGAATCGGGTGCTGGCTGATAAGCGGTGAGCGATGTACCAAACGCAACAATTCACCAATGCATTCACTACCACACAACGCTCCAGCCACATGGAAGAACCAAGTGGTCGTGGATTCTATATCTGGAGGCAGAACTTTTTCTACTAGTTTTTTCATGTGCATTTTACCAATGCCATATTCGTGATGGAAATACGTCAGTGAAGTCTAGGTGGACCCTGGCATAAAACACTTTCGTGCTAAAAAACAAATTCATAGTTTCGAAAGTGCAGACAATAAGATACAGCCAGAGCAGCTACACTTGTCACTAAGAGATGAGGGTATTGCAACCCAAGTGAAGTGACATATGTGTAGCACCACCTGATGACAAATCGAATTACTCTGTGTCAAGTCATTTTAAAAATCACATTTTTCTGCAAATTTTTTATCTCGAATAGATGTAATTTTTTATCTACCCAATCAGTATATTTGTTCCTATAATGAACTACCAATATAACATGCATTTATACACCTGCTTATGAAGCAGCCACCATGAGTAAAATGTGTGGTGGTGTTGGTCTCAGTGTATCACAAGTATTGGTATGAGCCTTGACTACTTTAATGTGCTATGAATTCACTCTGTGATATGTGAAATATTGATCGTCTGATGTGGAAACTCGCAAAGCTCACACAGTATTTGTGGAAATACGGTAGATGTATGCAGTGTAGAATGTGTAATTGTAATCACCTTTCAAAATACTCTCCATGGTTCTGGTACAGCTGGTACCAGACCACGCCCATCGCCGGGAGGTGGCACTAAGGCCTCAACACCAGCAGAGGACGGAGGCGAAGGCCCAAGCATCACTCCGCCACGGTATACGCCGAAGGGTGGGCCACCGCAAAAGCCGACAACACCTGCACCACCCAGCCTGGAAGAGTACCACCTGCGGTTGCAAGTGCTGGAACCCTGGCAGGCCAGCTATGGCGTGCGTGGATCGCGGCCTTACTCGCTCCTCTCTCAGCAGCTGACTAAAGGGGTGAGCACTATGAACACAACATTTATTAATCGTAGTGGCTCAAGCAAAATGAGCAAACCTACCCTACTTTATTCACTGATCTACATTTGTGTCGTACGCGATGTTATCTCCAGTGCTTGCTTCGTGGTATCTAGATCTCATCCAAACAAAATCGCAAGTGCCTGCTATAACTGTGTGCTGCCCTCGCAACTCACTTGAACAGTGTTCACAACACATACAGCATACTTAATGAACGGAAAAATTGTTCCATTAATCGTAACTTGTTCAGTATCAGCTGTTGTCAAATTAAGACAAAAGACAAAATGGGAATGTACAACATTAATTTCAGAAATAGACATCTGTTGCTCAGGGTACCTCTTGAAAATAGGGTACAATGCTAAACAACATTATAAGCCATGCTCATGCCTGCCAACCCCGAAAGTGAACAGGATCAAAAAGCAAGCGGATCCTCGACATGGCAAGGCGGCGAGCACGCGAGGTGGTTCAGACTTCTCAGCCATAGCCTGGCCTCCTGCTCCATCGCAGAGGTGGCGCACTTTGCGCTTTCATGAATGTCCCAACATTTCACAGCTGTTCCTGTAACTATCAGATGTTAGCTCTCAACTGCCCACTTGCTGTGTCCAGAATATGATCAGCTTGCAAAAGCTGACAAGATAGTTGGCATTCCACAGTGCAACTCCTCATGTGGCACAGGGCAGTTCTTCATTGTTGCTGTGTAAAGCTCAAATTCCACTTTCAGCTGGCTTTTCACCTCAAATTCTGATTGTCTGTGGTAAAGCAGGAAGCTCTGAGAGAATGAAAAGGTCTGTTCTGGAGTGGTCGCACTTGCTACCCAGTCTTGTGCCAATAATTCCTACTTTGCATTGAAGTTTCCATCGATATCCATACAATTGCCTGTCCACTTTGGTCATCCAGCAAGTAATTGCGTAGTCTTGTTCACACAAGCCGGACGTTGGTGACGTACATTTCATTTGCTCAGCAAATAGTTTATATTACCAAGCTGCAGTATTCTTGTGATCACGGTGTCATTCTCTACATACTCAAAGCTCCATGGGGGCAGGAACTGTCATATTTAAACAAGATCAAAGTTTCAAAACACTTGTAGGTTTTTTATCAAGGGAGTATTTACCAAAATAGTTAAAGGGGGCCAGATATGTCAAATGTCATGCCTAGTTATAGTTGTCGATTTATTAATTATCACTTTATCGATTTCAGCTGGAACCAGCCCTGAACGAAGTGTCTGAAAAGCACCAGATCAAGCTCAAACGCCTCATAAGGTAAGTTTTGCAAAACAGGATGACAGTGACATAAGTAAAAATAGCTTAGATTGATGACGGACTTGGAGTGGCTTTGTGAATTTCATGAAAAAAGGTGTTGGAATTTTACACAGCGTCCACTTTTACACCCAGCACAGCTGTCTCATCTTTATGCAAAACAGACAGGGCTACGTAATCAATGCACCCATTATAGACGTTAAACCAGTGGTCGAGCCTACCTTAATGAGAAATGATAGCAAAGAGGTACTTAGTGTGTTAAGAGATTCAGTAAAAGCAAAAGTAAGCAACATCTATCCAAATGAGGCTACAAAAATACCTCTAAAGAACTAAGGATTTTAAGAGTATCATTGGTTAATGAACTCTGCATTAAGGTGACTTATCAATGGCCTATTTTAATTCCGTGCTGGACAGAGTTGCCTGTCAGATAGCCCTTTCAGGTATTAAGCAAGTTCAACATATGCCACCAAATTTTCTTATCCCTAGGCTTGGGCGAAAATTTGAGTACTTCAAATATTCGAATGAATATTACAGTATTCAAATTTGCTTTAAAATTTGAATTATTGCATAGGAAATCTCTGAATATTCAAAATGAACACACTAGGCATGTATCAACCACAAGTAATTCCTGTTAAAATAATTTCACTGCCGTAGATAAATGCTGTACAGTGAATACAATGTTCCAGGGGGAATGCACAATGCCGCAAAGCCATATTTCCAGGTTAGATGAATCTATTACCTTCTTATCGATTCATTAATCAATGCAATGCATTTATTTGCATATTGCAAGCACTTTTGCATCTTGCAAGCTCTTTTGCGTACCAAATGCTCGTGTGGAAGTGCATGCATTCCAACAGCAGATTTCGCTGGAGCGATCTTGCTCTGAGCAGCGTGCTCTATTTGCTATCCGGCCGAGCAGTTGTGATCTGCCATCAGAATTCAAATGAGAAAAAAATCACGCCATCTCCCCAAAGTGAATGATGAAAAGTTGGATGAAGCTTTACTGCTCATCGGTAAAACTGTGAAACATTCGCCCGCATATAAACACACACATTAGCCAACACACTATCAGGTGCCAAAGTCCACACCTGTGCTCGACACAACGCCTCACTTTCGCACGCATCACATCGTCACAGAATGCTGCCTTGAGTTGTCAGAGCGACAAACGTTTTGTACTTTTGTAACTGCTTATTTCCTCATTTGCTTTTAATCGTGGCGTTGACAAGGGAACTGCTAGGAGGAGAATGAGCGGAGCGCATACGGGTCATTTTCATCTAGTGGAGCTGCCGTGGCATTTCAAATCCCCTAAAACTGCCTGCGGATGAAAGAGACTGACGAAAAAGAGGGAACGCGGTCTCATATCAAACTAGAGCAGTGTCGGAGTGGAGCGAGCGCCAGGAAAGAGAGGGTAAGCACTCCAGTCCGCAGCTCTTTAGCGGCCGCTCCGAGTACAAGTGAGCACAACAGACGGCGTAGGAACTTACCCCAAGCAAGAGAAGCTTTGCCCCTAAAATGCCAACTCCACCCATAGTCATTGCTGTCCCTCCAACAGAAATTCGAATAAGTTTTTCGTCCTATAGTGCGTACTCATTTTCATGACGTTAGGCACTTCTCGAGTGTTTCAGATAGCTCACTTTCCCTTACAGACCTAAGTTGTCATCACTGGATTCAGGTCTGAAAATTGAACGTCCTGATAAATTTCATTCAGGATTTGGACACTGTTGCTCAACCAGACGCGATGTTTTTAGGTAGTAACAACAAAAGCTTCAATTCTCAGTATGTGCAGTATTTACATTATCTAAGGGAAAATACTTATGGCTCGAGCTGGAACAAGCTAGAGTGACTGTCTTTTGCAGGCGAAAAGCAAGTGCGCCATGGAGCTGCCATTTTTTTCTTAGGTTGTAACCAAGTATAGTTCGAAGCAGTTTTAACTCAATGCGAGCAGCAGCTTAAATCATTCGTCATTTCAAAATGATCTACGGAAGGACCACGTAAAGCCAAGGTGGCATAGAGGAGCCTCAGAATGACTGACGCACATCTTGCGATGCTTTTTTTCTGTGCAGGGAGCCCGATGGTGTGGTAGCCGAAATGCAGCTGCTGTTGCCAACAGATCGCGATTCTCGGGCAGTAGAGGAGAGCCTTCGCACTGCCCTGTTGCCGGGACAGCTTCTTGGAGGCTTGCGTGTAAACCCAGCATCTCTTCAGCTGCACGTGGGCGATGCACCCGAGTCGCATGTGCGCCAGTCCTCCCTTCCAGGCAAGTTTATTGCGCAAGCTTTCTACTTCAAATTTCAAGTGCAGCCCATGCTCTTGTGCACTGACCAGGGTGAGTTCGCAGTACAATGTGAAAAATGAAATTGAAGCAACAACTTAATTTTTTGTGCAAGAGTAGCAGCATTAGCCGTTGTCATGGCGACTACAACCTTGCAACATAGTCGGACGTGCAATTTCTCACCATGATGTATGCTCACATGCCTATATGCGTATACCCACAGGGTGTTTGGCTAACTTGCACACAGTATTTTTTTTTTTAATTTCACGTGCTCTAAAGAGAAACTGTAAAAAAAATTGGACTGGGCAGTTACCTTGTCTTAGATGGAATAATTCCTTGTTCTTGAACAAGCATTACAACTTTAGAGTAATAAAACAAAAAATAATTAAGCAATCTTCATTAATTTCCCAGCTTGGAGGATTGGCAATTATCTTATCACAGAAAAAACATTCTGAAATTTCAAAACAAGTGCTTCAACCTTTATAAAATTGTAAAATTGTATTATTGTAAAATTTTTGGTAGAGTTAAGTGAAAAGTTCATTAGGCAATCAACGTTAATTACCCAGCTTGGCAGATTGTAAAAAATATTCTGACATGCTGCATACAGCTCAGTACAATCCTTGGCTAAATGCACATGCGCAGCTGTATGTTTGTTTTTAATACCAGATGAAAGTTAGCTGAAACACCCCTGCAATGAACTTGAAAGGGCCAAAAATTTAGCGCAGGCACAAATGGTGGTGGCAGGTTCCTTTAGAACATTTATTATTACAGCCACAGCTACATTTGCACTGCTGTACAACTGTACAGTACTGCAAGTACATTACTGTACATAAATACACCTGACATGGAGTGGCTTTCTTCTATAGATAATTCGTTATAAACTATATTTGTCATTGTTTTCATAGCAATAATATTAATTTACTTTGTATTAATGAATGAGTCATTATTCCATGTTTCCAATATTGAGGTTTGGTTACCACGAATGCTCGGCAGTGGTAGCAGTGTACACGATGCCTACAACTCTTGAATGTTCTTATGAGGGTCATCGCTCTTTTCAACCAGGTTCCGACTCGTCGGGTGAAGAGTCGTCCAGTGAACAGATAAAGCTCTACGCCATAGTTGGCGCCGTTGCTGCCCTCGTTTTCCTGCTGCTGGTGCAAGCGGCTTCCATGGCCTGTCGGAAGAAGCTGCGTACCCAGCCCCCTCCGCCCAACAGGGTAAACACAGCGATGCTATGTAACCACTTAAGCACCGAAGAAAAAATAATGGTATGGCTGCACACTCGCAGCACTAAGCACAGTTTCAAAGTCAAGTCCAGTTAAGACGAGCTTACTAAAATAGTTCAGTTGGGTTATGTGGCTGGCATATTACAGCAGGAGGTCCTAATATAATTACATGAAAGGGGTAAACACAAATGTAGAGCAAGATTATTTGGAAGAGTGAACTATATATTGTCACGTCACTCCAGGGGGTGTCGACAAGATTTACTGACGTCTGAGCAACAGGGCTCTAACCAAGCGCGTCGGTTGGGCTTGTTTGCCAGAGCGAGGGCCCACGTGCACTTCTTTCTTCTCTGTGGTGTGGGCCTTCACCTTGGCATACGACCCACTACTAGAAAGAGGTGGCAATATTCCCCCTCAACAACAAAAAAAGAGCATCGTCCCATGCTGCAAAGTTATTGAAAAAAAAAAAACCAAAACAAAGTAGTTTAAACAATGAAAAAGGGCACCAATAATGAAATGTTAGATGCGATAAGTTCACCAATGATGAGGCAATTGTCGGAGCACAAATAAAAAACACACAGGAAAAGTGGTCTTTTAGGAACGCGCAAAATAGGGCTTCATGCGCACCACGTGAACTATGTCAGAGGTCGGTTGTTTTCGTTGTACCCATCGTGACGACGTAGCGTCCGGAACCACTTCGTAGTTTACGTCGCTCACGCGGCGTAATACTTTATACGGACCGAAGTATCTGCTGAGCAACTTTTCGGAGAGGCCACGGCGTCGAACAGGGGTCCAAATCCAAACTTGGTCTCCCAGTCTGTAAGATACGTCATTGTGACGCATATTGTAACGTCGTGCATCAACCTGTTGCTGCTGACCAATGTGTAGCCGGGCGAGCTGGCGAGTTTCCTCGGCACGCTCTGCAAATTCTTCTGCGTCAGTTGTTAATTGATCGGCGCCTTCACAAGGAAGCATCGCATCCAGCATCGTCTGAACTTCGCGGCCGTAGAGAAGGCGGAACGGTGTAAATCGGGTTGTTTCTTGAACAGCGGTGTTATAAGCGAACGTCACATAAGGCAAAATGCGATCCCATGTTTTGTGTTGGACGTCGATGTACATGGAGATCATGTTTGTGACTGTCTTATTTAGTCGCTCGGTTAAGCCATTGCTCTGCGGATGGTAAGCAGTCGTCGTTCGATGCCTAGTGTTACTTAGTCGAAAAACTTCATCAATAAGTTGTGCAGTGAACGCTGTTCCTCTGTCGGTTATCACTGTAGATGGAGCACCGTGGCGCAGAACAATGTGGCACATGAAGAACTGTGCTACCTCAGAAGCCGTGGCTCGTGGTATCGCCTGTGTCTCAGCATAGCGGGTCAAATAGTCAGTTGCAACAATGACCCATTTGTTGCCGTCAGACGATAAAGGAAATGGGCCGAGAATGTCCATGCCAACTTGGTCAAATGGCTTGTGGGGTGGATAAATTGGCTGAAGTAATCCAGCCGGCTTGCTTGGTGGCGACTTTCGACGCTGGCATTCACGACAGCTTTTAACGTACTGCTTCACGCTTGCAGAAAGTCCGGGCCAGTAGTACGCCTCACTTACTCTGGCGAGCGTTCGCGAGTAACCTAGATGACCAGATGTGGGCTCGTCATGACACGCAGAGAGGACTTCATCCCGCATGTCCTTCGGAACGACGAGGAGGTAAGCGCGGCTCGTAGGACGGGCGTTTTTTTTGTACAGGACATTATCTCGGAGGCAGAAAGATGTCACGACGCGAGATAGATGGCGAGGTATAACGGCGCTATGGCCCTCCAGATAGTCGATGAGCGGTCGAATCTCTTCATCCTTTCGCTGGCGTCTGCTCAAGTCAGATGAGCTAAGGGCGCCCAGGAAACCGTCATCGTCCTCTTCTTCTTGATTGACTAAAGGTATGGGTGCACGTGACAGCGTATCAGCGTCTTCATGCTTCCGTCCAGACTTATATACGATGGTAACATCAAATTCCTGTAGACGCAAGCTCCATCGGGCCAGTCGTCCAGAGGGATCACGAATGTTTACCAACCAGCAGAGGGCGTGGTGGTCCGTCACCACTTTAAATGGACGACCATAGAGGTACGGGCGAAACTTGGTGATCGCCCACACTACTGCGAGACACTCTTTCTCTGTGGTCGTGTAATTCACCTCGGTACGGGACAGTGAGCGGCTGGCATAGGCTATGACTCGTTCTTTGCCGTGTTGATGCTGGACGAGCACTGCGCCGAGGCCGATGTTACTGGCGTCAGTGTGCACCTCTGTGTCAGCATCTTCGTCAAAATGCGCAAGAACAGGGGCTGATTGCATCCGCTGTCGTAGCTCGGCAAAAGCAGCCTGTTGTTCGGTAGCCCATACAAACGGTGTGTCATCGCGTGTAAGGCGAGTCAAGGGTTCCGCTATCTTCGAAAACCCTCTAATAAATCGTCGATAGTAGGCGCACAAACCCAGAAAGCGCCGAACAGTCTTTTTGTCTGTAGGATGCGGAAACGCGGCTACAGCGGCAAGTTTGTCGGGGTCGGGTCGTACTCCATTCGCATTGACTACATGGCCAAGGAATTTGAGCTCTTCATAACCAAAGTGACACTTCTGCGGTTTGAGTGTAAGATCTGCTGATTGAATAGCCTGTAGCACACTCCTGAGGCGGTGAAGGTGTTGCTGGAAGGTTTCAGAAAAAACGACAACATCATCAAGGTATACGAGACAAGTTTGCCACTTCAGACCAGTAAGCACAGTGTCCATCATTCGCTGGAAGGTTGCGGGCGCTGAGCACAAACCAAAAGGAAGGACTCGAAATTCATACAGGCCATCAGGGGTCACAAATGCCGTTTTCTCGCGGTCTCGCTCGTCAACCTCAATCTGCCAGTACCCGCTTTTTAAATCCAAAGAGGAAAAATAGTGGGCGTGGCGTAATCTGTCTAACGAGTCGTCGATGCGTGGCAGCGGGTACACGTCCTTTTTAGTCACGCTGTTCAGCTTCCGGTAATCGACGCAAAAACGTAGCGTTCCGTCTTTCTTCTTGACTAGGACGACCGGAGAGGACCACGCACTGTTGGAAGGCTCGATGATGCCGTCGTCAAGCATTTCTCGAACTTGCGTACGAATGGCTTCTCGTTCCTTCGCTGACACACGGTAAGGCTGTTGGTGTACTGGGCGGGCGTCGTTGTAAGTGATGATTCTGTGCATAGTGATCGAAGTCTGGCGCACCTTAGAGGAAGCAGCGAAGCATGACTTGAATTCAAGCAAGAGTTTCCGCAGTGCTGTCTGGTTTTCTGGTGTGAGGTTAGAATTAATATCGATATTGTTTAGAGACGTATCGGCGGCCTCCACTGCTTCCGACGAGAAGCAGATGGGAATGGTTCCTAATTCATCTGCAAACGCTAACGAAGTGCCACGGAAAAGGTGTCGGTGTTCGTTGCTGAAATTTGTAACGAGCAGTTGAGATCGGCCATCACGTAGCTGTATGATACTCCTAGCCACACAAACACCTTGAGTCAGCAGGTGTTCAAAATTACTTTCTCCAATCGCTTCACCATTTCGCAATCCACAGCATTGTGACGTCGACAATAACACTGGCTCTTGGAGGAAGCGTTATACTTTCAGCAGAAACACGAAGAACGTCGGTACGTTGTTGGTCGTCCTGCTTGTCGATTGCTCGGTCGGCTGAGAAGGTGATGCGATTCTCTTGAAGATCAATGACAGCTCCATATTCGTGCAGGAAGTCAACACCAAGAATAACGTCGTGTGAACATTCACGGAGCACAAGGAAACTTCCTACAAAAGTATAACCGCAGACCCGAACTCTACTCGTGCAGGTTCCAAGCGGAGAGACGGTGTGGCCACCAGCCGTTCGAATCACGGAGCCATGCCAGGGCGTGATTACCTTCTTTAGTTGTCTGGTCATTTTCCCGCTTAGTATCGAATAGTCAGCCCCGGTATCAACTAAAGCACTTACTGCATAGCCATCTATCAGCACCGGTATATCCAGAGAAAGCCGCACATATCGCTCAGTCGAATCTACACCCTTTACTGTTAGCGTCGATCGGAGGTCTTCAGCACGTCGACTGCCAGCGACCTCGCCTCCAAGGGTCGCTTGCGTTAGTTTTCTCGGTGGGGACTGGAGAACCGTGCGCCAGCATGGCGCTGTGGCGAAGATGAAAAGCGCCTCGGCGATGGTGAGCGCGACTGCCGTCCAGAAGGCGGTGGCATGCGCTGTTGAGCCAGGTAGTCCTCAATGTCCCGGGGTCGCTGGCCATACCGAGGAGGCGCTGAATATACTGAAAATCCGCGCAGCCCGAGGCGCCGGTATGGACACTGACGGTACAAATGGTCCGCTTCACCGCAGTAGAAGCACAAAGGTCGGCGATCAGGAGTGCGCCAAACATCAGATTTCCGAGGCGAAGCACGTCTGTCGTCAAGGTAGTGTGCTGGTTGTTCCGCAAGATGCACAGGGCTGGCGTAAACGAGGGGTGGCGGTGTGCGTGTGTTCTCGTAGTACCGTAGAGGCTGCGCCGACTGAAGTGAAACCGTAGGAGGTGCCTGAACAAACAGCGGGGAAGAGGAAGCTGGGCGTTTCAAGGCTTCTGCATAGGTCGGACGGTGGTAGTCAGCCGGGGCGGGTGTGGCGTTATTCAGACTCACAGGGTCACGAAGGGCATGATGCAGCTTGTCCTTGACGATGCTTGCAATGGAACTCACCGTAGGTAGTGGTGGTGTGGCAGCCTTTTGCAGCTCCTCGCGTACTATGGAGCAAATAAGGTCGCGCAGACACTCGGTGTTGCTCCCAATATTCGTTAGAACTTGAGCAGTGGACGTGTTCACTTGCCGCTCATACAGGGTGGATCGATGCTGAAGCATCTTTTCCATCGTGACAGCTTCAGACAAAAACTCGGCGACCGTGTTCGGAGGGCTCCGTACAAGACCAGCGAAAAGCTGCTCTTTAACTCCCCGCATCAGGTGACGCACCTTCTTTTCTTCGGTCATACTTTGATCGGCTCGTCGGAACAGGCGCGTCATATCTTCCACATAGGTCATGACAGTTTCATTGGGCATCTGGATGCGGGCCTGGATCGCTCGTTCCGCTCGTTCATGGCGATCAGCACTTCTGTAAGTATCCAACAGCCGGCGGCGGAATTCGGGCCACGATGTCATCTGTTCCTCGTGATTCATGTACCAGGTACGTGCTCCATCCTCTAAATAGAAGTACACACGTCGTAGTTTGGCCGCGTCGTTCCAGTCGTTCAAAGCAGCCACGCGCTCGAAGTCGACCAACCAGTCCTCGACGTCTTCGAGCTCGGTGCCATGAAACGGTGTCGGAACCTGCGGACTTTCGAGGGTGTACCGAGTCACCGGGGGGTTTTCCGTACCTGTTAGAGTGGTTTGAACGGACGTGCTCATCATACTGGTGTGAACTGTAGGGTCAGCTTCGGGAGGCAATCCCCTGATCCTGCGGCTTGTCCGATGAACGGGAGTGTTGACTCGAACTGGGCTTGTGGTGCCGCTTCCAGGAGGGGTCTGCAACATCCGTGAGGGGCCTACCCAGCACCTCCACCAGTTGTCACGTCACTCCAGGGGGTGTCGACAAGATTTACTGATGTCTGAGCAACAGGGCTCTAACCAAGCACGTCGGTTGGGCTTGTTTGCCAGAGCGAGGGCCCACGTGCACTTCTTTCTTCTCTGTGGTGTGGGCCTTCACCTTGGCATACGACCCACTACTAGAAAGAGGTGGCGATATAATGAGTAAGCTTGATTAAAATCATATAGAAGTGAATACATAACTTAATGGTAATACTATATCAGTATTGAAAGAAATCTCATGGAAATTATGTATCTTTTCATCCACCTTCCTTTCTTCAGATTTACGTTACAGTTACTACTACTAACATCCTTTGTGCTTTCCTTGGCATCATTGTCTGTTGGTTCTCATTAATATCGTTACTACATATTGTGCTACGTTATGCAGCACATAATATGATGTCTGCTCCGTTTTCTTACTTTTTTTTTCTCTAACTAAACACAGAGCCCCTTTCACTATGGTATATGTGGTACACTCAAACCTCATTATAAGAAATTCGCATCTTCCACGAAAATAAATTCGTTATATTCAAAAATTCGTTTTAAAGGTATATTCCTAGCACTGTATGTATTGCCAGACTAATCTTTATTTACTTCGTTATAATCGATATATTGTTATAACTGGGTTCATTATACTGAGGTTTCAGTGTATATGCACATGCTTATTATTTCTATATGAGACTCTATACTTGGGTTATCACATGTAATAAAATGTGCATTCCTACTGGCTGCCCAGGAAAAATTGCTGACAAGCTCTCACTGGAAGGACTACTCCACCACAGCCAGTAGCAACTACAGCTACGAGAACTTTGCCCTGCGGCCTGATGAAGATCTGGGGCCCCCTGCGGGTGCACCTCGTGCTGCCAGCGTCACATACGACCGGGGCCCCGCCCGCGTGCCACCTCCCGCCACCAACCCATATGCTACTGCCCAGAGGCGGCAGCCGCAGGAGATGAATCCCGACTTCTACTTCATGCCGCACCAGCGTCGTTACTCCGGCGAGGTGGTACGAGTGTTTGTGGACTACAGCAACCCAGAGTACACTGGGGCACCCAAGTGAATGTGCCAGCCGGTGACGAGAACTGAAATGGCCACGGCGAACTATTCAGTGAACTTGCAGTGCTGTAGTCGCCAAGTGGCCAAGCCAAAGCACGCCTGCGGGTCTATCAGGCATGCCAGTGGTGACGTGTGATTTGACGCCGCAACGACAGCTCTGCCTTTTCGAAGAGCTTCTCTGTCACAGTCATAGAAAAATCAACGACTACTGAGTGACTTATTTAGGCTGACGAGGCACAGCAACGAGGTGATCTTGCCAAGGTATGCCCGCAGGTTCATCGGGCATGCCTGCACCTGAGTTACAGTGGCAAAGCCATGAGCCATCAAACTACACATTCGCACACAAACAGTGTACCAGCAGATCCGTTGAGTATGGTGCAACTCTTTCTTTCCGTGCATCACACACACCTACAAACTTCACGAACTGTTCACATTGTTACAGCTGCATTTTGATGTGTGTGAGAGGCACTGCAATACTTGCCACTCAAAAGAAGTAATGCCTGCCATTCATACTTGTCAACATCTGTTGCACTATTCAATGTACCTGCAGCTCACTCAAAACCTGTCAACACGAATTTGTGTGGCAGGAAATATTCTCAGGCTTTGCAAACCGCTGGAAACTTCAAGCAGCGAAAGTGCAAGTGTGCTGTTGTGGTGAAGCAGCGATCCCTGGTTTATTTCCAATTTCTGGCTGACGAAGTCAATGTTCATATGAGATGGCATACGAATGTATCAACTCACTTCTGCAGCTGCAGAATAACCCCACCTTTTTTTTTTTTTTTTTCGTGTGTGTGACTCACTATCACACTTAACAGCACAATAGGCTACAGCCTCAAAAACCGCACGGTGCACACTGCCTCAAAGACTGGGGCATAACTCTGCAAGCTGTACCGCAGTTTATTTGCCTGCGGTATATTACCACTATTCGCACACGTTAGCTCAGCACGTTAAAACACAATGTATGTGCCAAGAGCAACTGTTGCAGGACTCTTCTCTGCCTCGCAACTGCCAAAAGAGCCAAGCGCCAATAAACTGGCCTCTACAACAAATGCAGAGTCTGAGATGCAGGCTCTGCATCTCAGACTCTGCTACACTCCACAACTGCCTCCGCACAGCACCTGTGAGCAAGGAGCGAACGTCGCATGATGCATACTTACTCCAAGCAGTCCTGCCAAATTTTAGTGCAAAACTATGTTGCAAAGTCAACAAGCAGCCTCAGGAATGGGCGATAAGCAAATACTAGAAACATCTGCAGGTTAGCATTACAGGCTGAAGCGGTGCATGTTACCAGTGATCTGTATCTGAGGGTACTGGTCACAAACAGTGCATGTGCCTATTAATGTATGCAGGTGGCCTGGTACACATGACTTTGTGTAGAAATCATCATTGTGGTTCCATTCTGGTGTCTCTTTTAACGAGGTCTTTCACGCTCTCTTGCTTCCAGAGGAGGTGCACTTGTTCTTATTAAGGTCACAGATGGTGCTTGACTGACTAAGTACTGTTTGGCAGGTCATGGTAAGGTCATAAAACCTTTGTAAATAGCAGCCTACATGAATTCCCAGCAGATATGTGCAGCTGGGTATCTTGTGATACTCCAAACGCTTGAAAAAAAAAATGAGACATCGAATAGTGAAATTTGCTAACCTGGTAATGTATAGACGTGCTAGTTTCTCTACTAATTCCTTATTGATCATTGCACAACATATGGAGCAGTTATACTGGCCAAAATTATTTAAGCAGATAGAAAAGCATATGGGTGCAATTAGTTAAAGTTAACTGATGTGTACTATCTGTAGTAGTCAGGATGACACAGTGCATATGCAACATGGCTAAGCATGAATTTTCGAAACTATATGGGTGGTACATGATGTTTCATTTACAACAGTTTTAACTAAATGGAAATTTTGACTTTTCTGTCCTAAACTTTGCAATAATTGCCTGCATCTGAAAGGGAATGCATATTGCTCATTTCACATAGATGAAGATTCAGTTGAGAAATCCTGCTTCATTTACAAGTCTTGATTTATATGCTGAACAAGTTGAAGACAGCTTTTTGACTGCAGTCAAGGCATGTCCGAGGAAAATGGTATTGGTTCAAGTGGCTTCTGGGTATGGCCGAAAATTCGGTACCAATAAAGGTGTGGAAACAGAGGCCTTCTTGTCATGATGCTCCTGATTGTAGTTTCACCAATAAACATGACATCACATCACGCAAGAAAAGCCTTGCAGCATGAGCATAGCCTGGGGAGGGGAGGGGGATGCAACTCTGCCATCCTAAAGCTTTTCAGTTTTGCCTGTATATATTTATACACCCACTCATACAAATGCACACACGAACATGCGTAAAGTACAATTGAACCTCCCTCCGCCCCCCCCCCCCCCCGAGAAAAATTATTCTGACTACACCTCTTCTTTGCACTTAAGTGTGAGTTACTCGGCCAGAAGCAGTGCTAGCGGGGCGTACGGGGGGTGGGGGGGGGGCGCCGGAGCCCTTACCCCTAAGAGCAAACACAGTTAAAAGAGAATACATGAGTTACCCACTTTCCTGCCCCTCCCTCCCGAACAATTTCACCTGTTGAGGGTGCCACTCAGTGACAAAAATCCTGGCGCCGCCCCTGTACTCGGCATAGTTAGACACCCGCTATGATATAAATTATACTGAGAATGATTGTGCTAGTGAACAGTGACGATATTTGCTTTCCGAACAATGACTTGTTAGTATAGTACTAGAATGCAGTTCACTGTAGTAATAGAGTGGTACTCGTAAGGGCGTAGCGAGGGGGTGGCACACTAAGCCTCTGCCCCCCCCCCCTCTTCCAAAACAAAACTTTTTTTTTTTCTGCCATGGCATAGAGAGCGAAAAATGACCGCTTCAAGGCAAGGTGGTTTCCCCCTCTTTTCTCGGAAAAAAAAAATTCTGGCTACGCGCCTAGTACTAACTAGTGCAAGGGGGCAGGCCCTTTAATTTCGATAAATGTCCTCCTTTTGCGTCTCTGCCCGAACCCCGGAGCCTCGCAAAGCTGATCAATTAAGTACGCACCAGTCTCTCAACGCCCGAACTACCTCATCCTAATGACTCGCAAGGTTGAAAAGACAGGCGCCGTTCGTTAAGTCATGACTGCGAGAATCACAGCAACTGCACCTGCTGAAGTTGTATTCTCTGTACATGCAGTACACACATGTCTGCCCAACATTGAATTGACAGGACGGGCGCACGAAAGAAGTAAAAAGATTGAATGTTTCATACCAGTAACGACGGAGCGAGTGCCAGGCGGTGGCGGGAAACTTTTGGTCGTGGCTTCCCGCGTGTCAGACGAGGGAACGAGCCAGCCAGACGAGGGAACGCCAGACGTTACCCAGATGTTCTACCTCTATCTAGAAATCTAAGCTAATTTGAAGGACAAAACTGACTAAAAATACATTTCTTAATGTTCATGGCGCCATATGCCAGCATTCTTGACAAATGTATCCACGAAGTCGTGAGTTCTTGTGTGCAACTGTGTGCAACAGAAAGCATCCAAAAATGGCGCCATTAAGACAACCTCATCACAGCCATGACCTACTACACTCCTGACCTGTTCAGATAGCGGGGTTCCTATGGGAGCGCGTGTCCCCGCTCTCGTTCAATCGCTCGCCGTAGGTGGCGCTACCTATAACCTGTTCGTCTGCTACTTTACGGCTGTTTGGACGGCGCTAGAGTAAGAACGGCTGCATTCCGTGATGAACAGCCGGCATATATGTGACTATTTTTTCACTTAGATGACTGGTCAAGTAAGCTGTTCAGTGTGACGAAAAATTTATTGCACACTGGTGGACAAATGCGAGAATCCGTAGACTTACATAGTGTAGGACAGCATATGTGATGTTGCGTCCATTTAATTGCAAAGAATTTGTGAATGACTTTTGAAATATTTGTTTCAAAATTATTTTTCATTAGTGCATAATAATTACGCAATATGAGTGCTCTGTTGGCCGAAATATGACCACGAACACTCAAGCTGACGTCAGCGAACAGGTGCTGACTAGCGCCACAGTGCTCCTAAGTTACGGCCCTAGCGGCAGAAGGTATGAACTAGAACGTGGGCGCTGGAAGAGGTGCTCTCTGGGCAGGTCAGGAGTGTAGTAGGTCATGATCACAGCCTCCTAGATTTCCCTTGCCTGGCGGATGAGCGCGAAATGCCCGTCATCTATGGCAGCGCTACCTACGTAGGATTACGGGGTCTTTGTACTTGGCCTTTGAGATGAGAAATTTTGGCGTTTGCTAAATTCGGAGGCTGTGTTTCGTATCGAAGGGGTTGCCTGCAGAATGAGCGCAAAACGCCTGTCTTTTATGGCGGCGTCACTTACGTAGGGTTAATTATAATTACGTTTACGCCTTCTTAAAACTTTTTTTACGTCATTTTTTTGCACATAAGCTCTAAAACCGTAAAAACTTGTTTGAAGACACCCCTACTTAAGTGGCGTTATCACCATAGTTTTGACGACGGCCGCTTCCAGAGTGACCACCGATAATCCGGCAGGCAAGAGAAATCTAGGAGGCTGGGAACCTATGACCACATCTGCTCGTACAGCGCAAATTTTGAAAAAAAAAAATGTAGCGTTTGCTTTGTTGTAAAAGACGCTTAATTGCATTTTTATTTATAATAATTTAAAATTGTAGTATATTGAGCGAGATAATTTTTTGAATAGTTCAGTTTTTGGTCTCAGAAAGTCGGGACAGTCGCTAAAGTTCGCACACGAAAATTTGTGCACATACGAATTTCCGCCGTTATTATACTCACCTTTGCGCTCGTGCTTTTCGCAATCTTTACCGTTTCGGGCGGCTCACAGCTATGAACTGTTCTACACACGCACTCAGGATGCATCGATGCCTTGGTTTCCAGCAAATCCGCGCGAGAAGTGAATGTTCTTGGGAAGCAGTACCTGGAAGTGCGCACTCATCACACCGAGACGCCGCCAGTGAGTACAGGTGCGGCCAAATTTGGAAGAGCTCAGCGAAATTTCTTTTACCGCGAAAGCTGTATAGAAAACGAAAATACCGTTCGGCATCGGTTTCACGGCCGTCTCCATTGAGATGTGGCTATAAGAGAGAAAAGTGAGCCCCGTAACTGTCTGCATCTGGGTGCGACACCTCAACAGTAGCTCACATGGGATGGGAGTGAGGAAGGATTAAAAGGATCGAATTAAAGGTATATATATAGAGAGAGATGCGCTGAGCCAGCGAGCGAGGACATATCGAGGGGATAGGAGAGGTAGGAAAGATGGAAACAGGAGTCCGAGGACGGGGCACCACTTGCGAGAGCTCTTGTCGGCGTCAAGAGATGGCGTAGGGCAAGTCCAGTAGGTCAGAGGTACGCTGTCGTCGGAGATCGGCGTCAGGAGATTACGTAGAGCCAGCCCAGTCGGCCAGAGCTACGCTGACGTCGGAGATCGCGAGGGCACAACCGGTCGGCACGGAATCCAGCGAGCGAGTCCATTGGCAGTGCTTTCAGTTACGTTGTCTACAGCATCGTACCCAAGCATGCATGCCATTGGCCGCGTTGTGAGTGACGTCGTCCACCCCGTCGTAGCCGTAACGCCGAGCATGCGAGCATCACTTTCTTCCGAAAGGTTCCACATGCCACGGATCCTACGAGCGAGCGGAAACGTGTGGGCAGACGCGCAGCCAGAATTTTTTTCTGTCAGGGGGCGGAGAGTACCTTCTTAAAATAGTCATTTTTCACTCCCTACGCCATGGCGAAAAAAAATCTGGGGGGGGGGGGGGGGGGGGGACCAGGGGCTCTGGCTACGCCCTTGCGTGAGAGAGCTCGCATTCGCCGGACCAATGCTGCAGTTCGGGCACGAAAAAAAAAAAAACGCCATGCCTGCGCGGGACGCACAGTCACAGCGAAAGCTGGAAGAGCGGCTTTTCAGAGTCTTTCTAAACACTATTTTGGTATAAGCACTATTCGGGTAAGTGCTACAGGCACGCTTGCAGTGTGCCCACGTACTACGCTATAAGTCATAATCACAATTTCTGTGCAAGCTCTCGCTGTGCCATCCGTCGTCATTCTTCGGTGAAAAGTGACACCCGCTACACACTCGCAACGAATTTTGTAAGTTCTTTTCGATGCCATGGTTTACGATGGTGAAGAATTGTGCCTGGCGCTATTGTAATGGGTTGTACCATTCGACGGCCCACTCGTTACGCAATTTGCATTGTGTGACGTCTGGCTGTTCCTTTGCTGTTCTTAAACGCTTTATCACGATCATCGTGGTTCCGATTTCTTGTTCCTGGTGCGAAGGATACGCACCAGGAACTGTTCATCCCGACTTGACGGCAAGTGAAACTTTCAATGCCGTTCTCTCGAAAGCAGTACTTTTCATCATAAAAAGATCATTTTTCTATGTAATCACTGGATTTAACAGCTAGATGGGGCCCGAAGTCCTCGCCCAAATGTGCACCCGTGAAGGGTGCGGGGGGCGAATATCTGCGTCGGACGCACCTTTCCTCCCAGAGTGATCCCTCGCAAGTTCGCAATATTTTCTTTTATTTTTTACAATACAATCGTATCTACTATGAGTGGCAAAACGTAAAGATTTACAAATCGCTCAATAAACGCGCACAAATCGTGTCACAGCATTATCACTGCGAAACAGCGCACGTGGACTGGTTCAAAGACCTCATAAAAATCTTTTCGAGCATCCATACGTGCGCAGGCTACTTCTGCAAACCACCGCGTATCTTCACTTTCCGTGATATCCACAGAAAAGCGTTCGCTGTACGATTCCACTTGGTTGCTGCGGCACGGGGCAACCAGTGCCACGAAGCGTGCGCAGAGATGTGTGGCTCGAGCGTCGCCCTCAGACGTTGACCTCAGCCGCGTGCGTCGAGCGGGTGGGCACGCTGGCGTCGGTGATGGTCTGCTCCTGCATCTTGCTGATGAGGACGCGGTTGGCCCGCAGCGGAGACAGTGGCACGATGGACAGGCTGATCTCGGCCTTGCCCACTCCCAGCATCTGGAGGACCTGTTCGACGTTCAGCGTCTCCAGGGCCGTGCCGTCCACCATGGTGACGACGTCGCCCGGGTACAGGGAGCCCCTGCCCGACACGGTGACGTCGGCGCGCTGTGCGCCAAACAACATGACGCTCTTGGTGGCCAGCCTAGTTGGGACGAATTCATCTGTTAGCCACTTTGCGCGAAACAAAAGACGAAGGAAGCAGCACAAGCGGACGAGCGCGCGCTCGTTCGTAGTGTAGTGCTTCCTTAATTTTTTTTTGTCCGTGTGTACCCTTTATGTTGTCTTATTTCGCGCTAAGTGGCTAATAGATAAGATGGACTACATCTAAGGTGAACACTGTACTATACTCGGTTACTCAAGATAGATGGATACATGTCAAAATAGTGGTGTGTCTATATGACCTCCTATTGCGCAGATTGTAAACGATCTGTTGCTAGCGAAGTTGGACAGGTAACTTGAAAAGGCGGCTGAACTGTAGTGAAGTCTTGAGAGTTTTCAGGTTCGTCGATGGCTACATGGTAATTTTCAAGTGTGAATAAGCTAAGGCGTAACCAAGACTTCATCAAATGTCTTTTCTGCCTAAATGAGTGTCCGAGTTCACTCGTTCTCATCCATGAAGTGTCATGTCAGTCAGGCGCGTAGCCCATAAACTTTAGGGAAGGGGAGGGGGAGGCACCACCTTGATTTTGGGAGGGGCACCCTCTTAAGATGGCCATTTCTCGCTCACTATGCCACGGCGAAAAAAAAATTGGGAAAGGGGGAGGGGGAGGTACGTGCCTGGTGTGCCACACCCTGGCCACGCCCCTGCTGTCAGTGAACAATCGATTTGCTTCTCAGACAGGAAACATTTGTTCAGTGCAAACCACACGTGCTGGGCATATCTGACCTATAGTCTCAGGCTATGAAACCACTTTTGCCTTAGAAATCGGCCCTCTCATAACAAACTTGTCCACAGCAAGTTGGTTAAAAGAGGCATGGTGAACTTCGGCATCACCAACCGCCGAGTACGTTCCCTGCTTCCATATGATGGACACCGGCTTCCAAAATCAAAACTAATCGACTAAAAGAAGCCGGCTGCCCAGATTCGCTTCTCGTTTTTGCGGTAGAAACCATAAAAAGGAGAGCGCAGAAGTGGAGGTAGTGCTGACCACAGGGAGAAAGGCGAACGCGAAAATGTCGTGGTTATCCCATGTATACATGCACCAGCTATCACATCTGATAAAGAAGGTCGGAAAAGCGTACATAGGCGTGCAGGTCGTTTTTTTTTTTCGCACCTTACGAGCCCTGCCAACTTATAACCAGAATGACCTGTGCAAGCAACAAGTCCAAACGCTCTTTTAGTGTCAGGCATAAAACCAACCTAGTCACATTTGACACGAATGTATAATAGACAAAATTCCGTTATCATGCGGTGCGTGTTACATCGGTCAGTCTGTGAGATGCCTCAATGGGAGCCCGCGGAAACACGCTTGTAATGCACGCAACGTCACAGACGGTTTCTTGGCTCAGCATGTCAGACGGTGTGGCTGCCATGCGCAGTTCGAAAGCGCGGTATAGTGATGCGTAAGCAGAAAGACGATCCTACCCGTATGATCGTTCGGAAGCCGAGAAAATGGCGCGGAAACCCGACAGCTGTGCCACCGAACCGTCGATCGCTCTCCTACATAGCTACAGTTCATGGCAAACGGCACACATGATCAAAACTGAATTACTCTTCATACTCGTGCATCAGATGTACAAACTTAGGTTTCTTTTTTTTTTAGGGGCGAAGCTCCTTAGGGCGTGGGCTGTGCGTCCCCTGTAGCCTGTATGTAGCCACCTCTGGTTTAGTTCTTGCAGTGTTCACTAGATGGCGGTACCGTCCCCTGTATGTAGCCACCTCTAGTTTAGTTCTTGCAGTGTTCACTAGATGGCGGTACCGTCTCCTGTATGTAGCCACCTCTCGTTTAGTTCTTGTAGAGTTTACTAGATGGTGGTACTTGTAGCTGATGATGAAAAGATGCAAGATGTTATAAACTAGAAAGCGGTACTTGTAGTTGATGAAAGACGCGAGATCTTATAAAATAGGAATGATGTCACACATGGCGCGTGTCATTGGTTGAAGGCAATCGTTCGATTTAGTGCGGCGACGTACGCTAGGGGGAGCGATGCAATAAAATCGAGTGGGCAAAATGTACAGAGGATTCATGGTTTACCAGGTTTACCTCCGGAGCTTCGCCCACTCATCATCATTCACTTCGTGGATATGGCGGAATTTTTTTTCGATTGCTTGGTAATATCTGTACACCATCTCTTTTCCTGTTTCAGTCATACATGCGACATGTGATAAATAAACCTTCATTTGATGGTCCGTGTCTGTCTGATTGTCATCAGTATTCTCTATATCGCACAGTATGCGTCGATAAGAAGTAGCATCAGCAAAGTGTGCAGACGACTAAGTGCATGTGCCACCTTGCGGACACGTAGTCAGTATATTACTTCGCTAATTCCCAAAATAATTCATTCTTGCGTAGTGGCCACTTCGAAACTGTTGGCATTCTACGATAGTTCAGAACGCCAAAAAGTTCTGTTTTTTTTTCTTTTTCTTTCTTTTTCAGCACGGTTTGGGTGTTAGCCGAGAAGCGACTGGCGAATGAGAAGGCGATGCAGACGGGGCCAATTACGCTATCGCGTTCTACTCTTCAATGCGCAACTCAACCACAGGGGCGGAACCAGCCACTCATTTTAGGGGGGGGGGAGGGGGCGGTCGCCTGAATTAACGTTGGAGAGGGGACATGGTCATAACGTTTTTTATTAGCAGGAATACCCTTTCATAGCATAAATACTGTTAATGTGTGCTCACAGTGGCTTCCCTCATTCATCATAATTAGTGATAGGAGGTGTACTACCGTATAACCACTGAAGTGAGGGATATGGGGGTGCTGACACAGACTTCGGGGAAGGGGCGACCCCCCCTAACGTACCCCTTTTTTTCCGCCATTGCATTCATCGTCCTCCAAGTTTTTGAGGAAGCACATATGGCGCGCATCTGCCATTACTTAAAATGCACCATGTCTGTTTACGCGTGCAGTGGACTACGTTATGTTATCAACCTACCGTGATAACGAAGCAGCGAGTAAACTGCTTGGCCCTGTCGTCGTACACCGAGGCGTCGATGATGCCTAGGCCATATGGCGTCGAGCCGCCACATGAGATGCCACGGCCGCGGATGGACACCTGCGCGTCGAATGCGCGTGTTTTGCATTTTTGTAGGGGCGAAGGTCTTTAGGGCGTGGGTCTGTACATCCCATGGGGTTTGCTGTTGGTGAAATACACGTAGCCACCGGTGGCACATGCCAGCTCTATAGAGCGGGTATGTGCCACCGGTGGGGGTACTAGATGGCGGTACGGTACTTGTATGTGGAACTAGATGGCGGTACGGTACTCGTATGTGGAACTAGATGGCGGTAATTGCAGTTAATTATACTCACATGGTATGGGAATGCCCACACAATCCACCTCTACAACCCAGAGGACAGCACAACAGTGTAGGGTAGAAGGCAGCTATGTCCAGCTCGGATCCGACGACCCAAGAGGCCCTCGTGAGACGAGCGAGGACAGCGGCCCGTGCCAATGGGATCCCGGACTAAGGAGACCACTCACCGACACTCCTTCCTCGGTCGCAAATAAATATTTTATTCTCTCTCTCTCTCTCTCTCTCTCTCTCTCTCTCTCTCTCTTGTATGTGTTAAAATTTAAACATAGTGCAAAAATGCACCGTTCATACTCGTTGGTGGCTTCAACGTTGATATCGCAGACACGACCAATAATTGGCTTATCCAACATGTGGCTTCTAGATGTGCACTCAGATGTATGTCGTATGGCCGTATGAAACCAACCACGATCAGAGGAACATGCATAGACCTAGTATTTGCAAATTTTCCACTGCAATCTATACAGGAACCACCCACCCTTCATTTCACGGACCATAAAGCCGTCATAACGAAGGGACATCGCAAGCCATCCATCGCCTCTAAAAACAAATAAAAGTTGATTTCTATATATATACACACAGTGTTTCTCACGATGTCTATACATCATGATCGACTGGGGGAATTGCACACGGAAGATTCGCGGTTCTGATTTGATTTGATATGTGGGTTTTAACGCCCCAAAACCACCATATGATCATGAAAGACGCCGTAGTAGAGGGCTCCGGAAGTTTTGACCCAAATCTGAGCACACGGGCCTACAACATTTCCGCCTTCATCGGAAATGCAGCCACTGCAGCCGGGATTCAATCCCGCGACCTTCGGGTCAGCAGCCGAGTGAGTACCTTAGCCACTAAACCACCGCGAGGGGGGGGGGGGGGTAAGATTGACGGTTTTGCCGATGATTCTCTCCGGAGCTTTGCCCACTCGTCATCATTCACCCCGTGGATATGCTGTGATTTTTGTTTAGAAAAGTGACAGTATGCACACGTACAAAATGCATTCACCGAGTTCTTCCCGCCACGCGGCGCCAGCGAGTGCGCCGCCAATGACTGTGGTCTTACGGAGATCCGGCATATGACAGCCTGGTGTTTGGTGGCACTGCACCTAACTTAGCTCTTTCCTTAGGAAAATGTCTACACAACACGTGCTGCCCAGAACTTCAGAAGTAGTCAGGCGATGAGATTCGCGCGAAAGACCATGAATATGGCGACTGCCACGCTAGCGCCCCTTGCCGATGACATCGGGTGAATACCTCTTATAAGTAGATTGATAAGCGCTCCAGGGGGTTATTACATCGACTCGTAAGAAAACAAGAACACGGATCTCGCGTTCGAGTTGTCTTAGGCGAATGCACAATGTAATCTTGCGTATCCCGTCAAGGGCCCGGCTGGTCACCCATTCACTGTCTCATGTCACATGGTGATGCAGCGGTCAATACGGGCCTTAAACAGTGCGTGCTTACAGTTCTTAAGATCAGTGCAAAATCAAATACATACAAACGGTATACATTAACTGCCTAATTGCCACCGGATTGGAGAAGGACTAATGCTACACCAAGCGCTGGATTTGTCACAACCTCGGCTAGCGCAAGATTGCAGAGGGAATAGATGGGTTGCTCGTGCTGCCGAACTACACCAAGCCGAAGACCGACCCACGATTCGCATTAGCGCAGTATTTAGCGTTGGATCCGTAACTACACTAAACCTTCTATAATAAATACATCAACTGCACAATTAGGATTGATTAGAGAAGAATCAAGCGCCGGAATTAGAGCTTTTTAGGAGCAAAGCTCCTCTTAGTCTAACCTTGTAACGCGTAACCGAGAGAAGAAGAGACGAGAAATTTAAAAAAAGGCAGTCTCTCTCGAACAGTATAATACTGGCATAGACGGCGCTGTCTCATACTGCAGTTGTGTGAGGATATTTTTAGATGGCGCTGTACCGCTACTTTCCGATTGGCTGCTGCGCGGACTGTGCCTGGGCAAGCGGAGAACGAGTGCCTCTCTCAGTCTCCTGGATAGTCGCCGTACGTGGTGGCGGATCGTTGGTGCATGGGGCATGGACGAAGCAGAGCGGTGGCCGCGTTGAAGACACTCGCGTTCGGCTTTCTTGGCTCGCGTCTCGTCGGTGTTACCCGCGCGCCGTCTGCATTCTCGAACGCGATCGGACGCATGCACGGATGGATGGACGGACGCTTCGCCCTACCCATCATCATTCACTCCGTGGATGTATATGGAACGATTTTTTTGTTTTCTTTTTGTGTACCTGTTCCTTGGGCACGGAGCGCATGATGGAGAACATGTCTCTTCGCGTGGTGAGGATGCGGTAAGGGCTGCACGACATTACCGAGAGCACCAGGGTGTCGCCCGATCGCGCAATGAGCTTGCGCGCCTTGGACAGGGACTCGTTCACCACGGACGTGCCGTTCACGGAGAGCAGAACGTCCAGCGGCAGAACGGTGGATTTGTCCGCTGGGCTGTCCGCCGTCACCGTCTGCGCAGCAGAGATTGCCACGGTTGAAGATTACATTGGTCTCTTTGTTAAACCAGGTTCTGCGATGCCCGTTAATTTATGCCGGTACTTGGCTTGACTGAACCAGTACCCACTAACCCGCTTTAAAACTAATACGCCAAGCAGCGGCATTGCCAGAAACTTTCTGGCAACGCCGAATCTTTTCCCAATTGAAGTGCACCGAAAAGGACGGGCACATAGAAACGACGCGTTGAAGCAACTGATCGTGCATTTTGAAGTAATGGTGCAGTTTATCAATATTACTGTGAGAGGGCAGTGGTAGATATAAAATGCGTGTTTTTAAAGCCCACAAAACAAAGTATGTGACTGTGGCGCAGTGTATAGCATGCACGGCAGCTGTTGTCGCCGATTGAGAGATCATGGGTTCGACTCCCATTTTTGCTTTGTATTCTGATCGTGTTATTTTTATACGTCACTTCCATGACGGAAATACGTCACTGAAATCTTGGTGTACCCCGGCATAAAGCGCTTTCGCGTTAAGGTAGTAGTTCCTTCTATGGCTACGACATTTAAGTGATAACATAGAACTTTGATTCCTTCCGAGTTCATGTAAGATCAGGTTTGTACAAAGAACAAACCTCCACGTAGATGTAGAAGGTATCGTCCTGGCCTTTTGTCCGTAGCAGCGAGAAGCCGAAGCCCCAGAACTTGTAGAACTTTTTCCTCCTGTACAGAAGCAGGTCGACTTTCTCGGGTCCCTCGCGGACTTCGGAGGCTGCGATTACGAGGATGTCATAGCGAGCTTTGTTGCATCGTGAATCCCGAGTTGGCGCCGAGAACACGCGTACGCTTACACAAAATGACCTGAACTTCCACACGCGGAAAACACGACATGACTACGTGGCACGCTGTACTGCTGGAACGCAGGGTTCATTTTGACTACCGGGGATTCTTCGTACAGCGCGACCTGAATCACACTTCACGTATCTTGGTGCGTTTCAGCCACATCCAGGGTTGCCCTTTGGGCCGAATTGAAAAGGTGCCAGAACTCAAGCCAAATGTAGCTATAGTAGCAATGTCGTTTGATATCATCGCCAAAGTGGTAGCCAAAAAAAGAACAATAGTGTTCTTACGAGCAGAATGTTTTCTATTGACTAAAACAAGTCATTTTGAATAAGTAAAACCGGAAATTTCAAGGAACCAGCCACGCCCACTGGAAACTTTCATCGCCAAACGGGTAGCCACGCGAAGTAACCACGAACGACTACCTTGCACCCATCAAAACGCGGCTGCCATACTCTGGAAATGAACCCACGTCCTCGAGGTTTTATAGCATGCTATCGCAACACTGAGTTCGCTAAGGTGCACATGGCGTATTAAATAGTACTCGAGCTCTTCGAAGCCACCTGACTCGAGTGATCACCCGTAGCAATGCTACAGTGCGCCTGTGTATTGTGAATCGTCCTTACTTATGCTCTTTTTTTTTCTCATTTACCCCCACGTGAGGGTATCAAACGGAAAAGTAACTTCCTGCATTCTTTGTATTCTCTCTCTTTCTGTTCAGATTTGACATAATAGGGAATTCTTATGCAATAAGAGATTAAAGGCCAGTTCAACTGGCCTTTAATCTCTTATTGCATAAGAATTCCCTATTATGTCCCTATTCCCTATTATTAAGCTCTCCTCTCTCAACCTTGACTCGAATGTACTGGCATGGCTCAACTACTTTCTAACAAATCGTCTTCAGTACGTCACTGTTAACGGTCATGACTCGCCGGAAATAAGTGTAACATCGGGTGTCCCGCAAGGCTCAGTTCTGGGACCTCTGCTGTTTTTAATATATATTAATGATCTCCCTGACTGCGTTTCTTCATCCGTTCATTTATATGCCGACGACTGTGTGCTTTACAGGGAAATACGTACCGATGATGATAGGAACATCTTGCAGACAGACTTAAATAACATTAGGAATTGGTGCGATAAATGGCTTATGAAATTAAATCCCAAAAAATGCAAGCTAATGACAGTCTCCCGCCAGCCCAATAACTCCTCAACATACAAACTGGGTGATGTTTATCTTGACCAAGTGTCGTCATACCGGTACTTAGGCGTCACCATTTCTTTCAATCTAACATGGAATGCCCATATTAACGTCATCACGAACAATGCTAACCGTACATTGGGATACATACGTCGAAATTTCAGCAACGCCCCACTTTCCTTGAAGATGCTTCTTTATAAAACCCTCGTGCGCTCGAAATTGGAGTACGCTGCTGCAATCTGGAACCCTCACCACGAAAACTTGATTAGGCACCTTGAGCTAATTCAAAATAACGCTGCACGTTTTATTCTATCGGATTATCACCGTACATCAAGCGTAACAGCAATGAAGCACCACTTGTCACTGCCACCTCTATCACTGCGTCGCAAGTACTTCCGCCTTTGCCTTTTCCATAAGACCTACTATCATCCATCACTGCGTAATGAGCTCATTACGCCTCCCACATATCACTCCTCTCGGATCGACCATGAACACAAGGTTAAAGGTACTTTCTGCTACACAAACACATTTTCTTGCTCCTTCATACCGGTCACATCAAACGATTGGAATCGGCTACCAGGTGACATCGTTTCCATCTCTGATCACTCCCTCTTTCGTCATTCTTTATCAGCTCACCTATTTCGCGATAGCTCTCCTTAGTCATCCGATCTATTCCCCTCCTTACGAAGTTCTGTCTCCACGTGTCAAGATGCCAGCGTTTTCCAGTGGATTCTTGATTTTTTGTGTGTGCGTGTCATTTCCCTTACTTTTACACTTTTTTGCTAGTACTGTATAATTTTACTACATTCACTATTTGCTCATTGTGATTTCCTTATTTTTACGTTTCACTTTTGTTGCGCCTCATTGAGTAGAGTTTTTTTTTTTTTTTTTTTAGTTTTGTTCATGTATAAAATAGCACGTATATTTTTCATGTTGTAACCCACTCCCCTCTGTAAAGCTTCGGCGATTGAGGGTAACAAAATAAATAAATAAATAAATAAATAAACTGAATCTTTGCATTGTTAGAGGATGAAGACGATGCCTCCATTGTAAGAGCGAATAGGCGGTGAGGCATCGTTATAAAGCAATGGTATAAGGTATGCTATAGAATGGTATGCTGGAGACACGTTTGACAAGAGTCATGATGCACTCTCGATATGCTTTCCATATAAGATTGCTAAAAGTAGCTCACCGTCAACCATGCCGTCGCTGTGGCGTTTCGGCTCGTCGTATTTCAGCTCGGGGCTGTCTTCGCCGACCGAGTTGATCATGTCCGCGGTGACTTTGCCACGTTTTTCCTTCAGCTGCGGTGCGAAGGAAAATAGCGACTTGGTCATTCTACGGCCAACTGTGCCATGCCGTGATCTAGTCAAGGTAGGTGAAGTGAATAAAAATGTATTTACTTATTCATTACAAGGCGACAACCTCATATAGATGTCTCATCGAACGCGAAAATGGTCCGTCGGCGGTGTCAACACGAGTGATGAAAAACAAATCGTCATCGGTAACATCACAATATGGCGTCATCGTGACGTAACAAATAGACGAAGTTTGCGAGTTCATCATGACGTCACTACGACGTTGCATAACGTGCCGTCACGTGGTGACGTCATCACACGGCATCGTCGTTTGGTCAAAGGCGCGCCAATCCCGGAGGTGCAGCAAAACGACGTGACGTGGAGAAACGTACAATATATTCAAAAGAGGGTAATGAAAAAGCTTGACTACTTGCGAGTGAGGCTTGCGAATGAGGCTTGTGAATGCCACACCACACATCAAACTTTTCGCATACAAAACTTCCATTAGACCAGTAATAGAATAAGGAGCTGCAGTGTGGGATCCCTTTACCGAGTCCATATTTAAAAAAACTAGAAATGGTCCAAAAAATCTGTCTGATTTGTGTTAAATTGTTATATATATAGTTGGCGCACATCACCTTCACTTCTTCTAATTAAAGCAGAGCTCGAAAAACTACAGGAGAGGAGAAGAATGGAAAGACTGAAGCTTTTTTACCTCACTTTCCACAACAAAATTGGAATCAACAAAACAGTGCACATTACACAAGCAAGTGAATGTGATGCGTGCTCATATCATTCAAAGAAAGTTGTAGATTACGTAAACCACGCAGACACATTCAGGTATTCCCTTTTTTTCAAGAACTACCCGTGAGTGGAATGGCCTGTCACCCGATACTGTGGAGTGTCCAACAGTTGACCTATTTCTACATGCTCTCAACAACCACTAAGAAATTGTTTTTTTTTTGTATAGTCATGCAGCCCAGAGTTACCATTTTTGGAATGTTTTCTCTTGTTTTTCGCAAGCTGCTACAAAAGTGTTGAGTAGTATGCTTTTTTTTCTGTTTTTTGCATTGTACATTATGCTTTCCGTTTGGGTTTTTACTATCAATTACCACTGTCTATATGTTGTGTGATGCTCATTATGTTTTTGCAGTAAAAAATTCTGTATGCCCATTCCTGCTCAAGACCTGGTAAACAGGTCAGCAGTATATATTAAATGTTAATAAATAAAATAGCAAGCCAGTTTTGACAAAAATATAGATATATAAGGACCCACCGATGTTGCATTCCGAGAACTAAATATTGCCCCGCCACGGTGGTCTAGTGGCTAAGGTACTCGGCTGCTGACTCGCAGGTCGCGGGATCGAATCCCGGCTGTGGCGGCTGCATTTCCCATAGAGGCGGAAATGTTGTAGGCCCGTGTACTCAGATTTGGGTGCACGTTAAAGAACCCCAGGTGGTCAAAATTTCCGGAGCCCTCCACTACGGCGTCTCTCATAATCAAATAGTGGTTTTGGTACGTTAAACCCCACAAATCAATCAATCAATCAATCAATCAATCCGAGAACTAAATACTTCCCAGGTTCACTCCCGGAAAGCCCGAAATCAAAGGCTAGGCCTGTTTTGGTAATACTTTATCATTTTTCTCTTTCCATTGCAAAAATTTCCTTTCGGTCTCGGTCTCGAACAATATGTGCGTGGAACGGGAAGGTGAGTGCAGGACACAGCGGTAAAACTTGCCACACACACACTCCTCCCCCTCGTAATGGCTTACCTAATCGTTACTGGAGAATTAGCGATTGTGTCGTATTTTCCTCTCTTTGTCCGCGTCTTTGATGCGTGCTCTCCGGGAGTGATGAACATACAAACGACTCGCCCTGTTCCCTGTCACGTTGGGCCCACCCAAAAGACTCGTACGCACGAAAACGCGTGCAGCGCGTTCGGCGCTTCCCGGCATTGTTCGTTCGACGTCAGTGCGTGAGATACTCGTCCCGCGTAAAGCCCCGTAACGGTAAGAGCCATGTGAGAGCGGTAAAAGCGCACTGACCGCAACCATCAGTTTTCGGAAGCTCTTGGAGGCGTAGCAAAGCAGCGGCTTCTGCATCTCGGGCAGGATGTCGGTCATGTCTTCGATCTGCTGGTGACGCCGTTCGTCGTCGTCGTCCGGGGCGTCCTTGACCTTCTTCTTGTCCTCTTCCTGTAGCTCCTGCAACGAGAGCACTGCGTATCAAGCAACTTTCTTTTTATTCTTTCTCGCGCTGAAGAGAACTTCCAACTGCGGGCCAAAGGAAAAAAAAAGAACAAGGGATGGTCGGTAACAACCTAAGAAACACGCAAGCTGTAGCAGACGATTAGTCAGATATCCTTCCCCGGTTTTGCAACGCCTCCATCGCGAATCATCTGTTTAGGTAACTGTCGCCCAATATGAGAACGCAAATGGGCACGCGAGTGAGTGAGTGAGTTAAACACACATCTCCCCGTAAAGGAATCCGTGAGTAATATGCGAAGCAGCCACGGGTATACGGGCCGTCCCACGCGCTTCCCGCACAGCCGCAACGCACATGCCGGGACTCCTACCGCACTCAAGCGGGGGACAAATAAGCCAATTGGTGACGCTCTTTCATCTTCCACAGCGTCGCCAATTGGCTTAATTGTCCCCCACTTGCGTGCGGTAGAGGTCCCGGCACGGGCGTTGCGGCTGTGTGGGAAGCGCGTGGAACGGCCTTAAACGTGAAGATCTGTAAAGAGGTATCACCGTCGACGTCCATGGTTGCGCACACAGTCACTTTGCGAGCCCTCGCCCTCGCCGCACTCATGTCTTCATTCATACTGCTACGTTTTGTGTGAGAGAGCTAGAGGAGTAAGCCTTGTACTATACAGAGAAGTGCAGCGCCGCTAGCGTTCTCTGCTCAAAACAGAGCACGCGCCGCAGTGGAGCGAGCGCTCTATCGCAGTCACCTAGTGAGCGCTCCGAGTACTAGCGGTGGCTACGACAACGGACGAGGGACAAGCTCCGACCATAAGCTGCTCCGCATCTAAAAGACATGTCAGTTCCGCCCACAGTCATCGCTGTGCCTCTCACAAAGAACTTGCACAAATGCTCCATCCAATCGCCCTGACTCATTGGCGTGACGTCAGTCACTTCTAGAGTTATTCATAGAGTTGGCTTTCTCACGCAGACGCACGTTCGTCTCGCCTTCCATGTTCATTCGCCCTATGAAAGCGGGGCGAAGCGTTTTCTCTCTGCTTGAGGAGCCGCAGGCGGCAGGCTTCCCGCACAGGGTGACCTTACGGCAAGCATCCTTCGAGCGACGGAGATGGCCGCGGCTCGTTTCATCTTGCGTAACCTCTACTGCAGCCGTGTTCGTCGCCAGCGCTGCTCGTACGTTTTCAGTACTCCCACGTAGAACATACCGATACGAGGGGCGATGTTTACGATTTGGACTTCAAAATGAAACACGAGGAACGCAAAATCTCAATGAAGAAAATTATATAAGACAGGGAGACACAATCTCTCCAATGCTATTAACCACGTGCTTACAAAGGGGTCTCAGGGACCTAAATAGGGAAGAATTAGGGAAACGAGATAACAGAGAGACCTTATTAACCGGTGATTTACTAATGACCATGCATGAATGAGCAGCTAAGGGGAGGAATTACAACTTAGAATTACACTCAATTTAACAAGGAAATCAGGATGGTAGATCTGAAAATCAGTACGCAGAAAACCAGAATATCGTGCAACAGTCTCGGGAGACAACAACACTCTGCGATAGCTAGCGAAGCAGCGGAAGTTGTAAAAGATTGAGTACGTCTATATACTATGTACACAGTAACCGCGGAGCCAAACCATGAGTTGGGGTAACTAAGGGAATAAGGATCGAATGGAGCAAATTCGGCAAGCATTCTCAAATCATGAATGGTAATTTACCACTATGGCTTAAGAGGAACATAACAGCTGCATTTTACCGACCCTTACCGACGGAACAGAATCCCGAAGGCTTACAAAGAGGGTTCAGCTTAAACTGCCGACGACGACGTAACGAGCAATTAAGACGAAAATTATAGGGGGTAATCTTGAAGGGTTACTGACCAAAATTTTTGCCGTCAATATTTTCAGCCATATCGATAGATTGGATCCTGAAATCGATAGAGACAAGCTTCATTCCAAGCTGAAACTACGGGAAAATAGTGAATTTAATGAGTTTTTCACAAACCGTCGCGTCTAGCGGCAGCGCCGTGAACTACTGGATGTGACGTTGGGTGATGTCAAACTCACCGGAAACTGTCAAGCCAACAATGCCAGCCATCGCCCGCGTCTTTCGACTCACACATCACCCACTTTGGTTCGCAGAGCCACTATGAACAGCAACAGAAGTGAACAATGCTTCCGGCAGGAACAAAGCGACAGCGCTTTTGTGGAAGGGAAAGAGGGGAGTCAAAGGACAGCTGGAGAAAAGGAAGAGGAGGACAAGAACACGTGCATCTTGCATGCGCCTCGGTGAGTTCGACGTCAATGCTCGCACTCGCGAGCAGCATCGCGCGCACACAATCCATCAAAAATACAACCAGCTGTTCAAAAATACGGGAAATAAACTCCGTTTATCGGAACAGTAGCATCTTCCGAGTGGAACTTTTAAGTTTCGTCAGGTTTTTTTTTTTCTTCAATTTTTGTTCAGTATCCCTTCAACTTAGACCAGCTGAACTTCCTGAGCGCTTGAACGCTTGTATAGGGAAAACAGGCTCAATAGAGTTACTGTAAATGCTCTCTACGGGAGCAGAGTTGCGCATAGGTCCACCAATATGTTCCACGGCTGTGCAGTGAAGCCACTCGTCACGCACGCAGGAGCAAAATGCGGCGCGATGGTCTGGCGAAGGAGGCGTGCCCCAGACTTATTCGCGCGCGCTGAAACAAGATTGCACGATTGCAGTGAGGCGCTATGTTGCTATAGGAAGCGAAAACGCTTAAAGCCAGTGTACTTAGATTCAAGTGCACGTTAAAGAACCCCAGGTGGTCTAAATTTCCGGAGCCCTCCACTACGGCGTCTTTCATTAAAATATGCTGGTTACGGGAAGTTAAACTCAACAATTAACTGAGTGAGGTGAAAATGAATAAAACGCGCAACTCAATCGTGATAACGCCGCAGCGCAGTTTTTACAGACGTACAGTGCGCAATGTTCCTGCAAAAACAATTTTGTGATCACCTGGTTCCTATATTGTTGTGAAATAACAGCGCGTGCAGAGCGCGTAAACGTGATAAGATAGCACAGGCCGAAGGCGGGAGCGGGGTACCGAGCGGCCGTCTTTCGCTAAAAAGGCGGCAAAACGCGTGCGGTGCAGCGCCCCCTGGCCGAGGTTGTGAGGCCCATTACATGGCCGGGCTACACCAACGCCACCTAGTCTGGTGGGTGGCGTTGGCTAGACTTCACCTGCGCGCTAGAAGCACGCGCAGGTGAAGAGACCTTTGCACTGCAGTGGGCGTAGTCAGGGTTGAATTCGAGCCACCGACTTCTTGCTAATAAGCGCAGTACAATACAGAAACAACAAACTGTAGCTCAGCAACTTGCCATCTGCCATAGCCTATACAGCGGCCGGTCATCATGTATCAATCCTTAGCAGCCGGCTTGCAGGTCATTTTCCCGGTAAGGTTATTTGAGTCCGCTTACTAAACATAGGGCACTAATATGGCAAGACACATGCGCAAATAACCGTAGTGAGGTGCTTTAGAAATTTCGACTCCCTGAGATTATTTACGCACGTGCGGCGAAATCTATGAACTTCCGGACATCTGGCAATTCGCTTCCGTCGAAATGTGGCCGAGATACCATGCCTCAGCGTTCGGGCTGGTGGTGGAGCACCATAATTAAAACATCACTGCGGTTATACTCGAAGTTAAGCCAAATGCAAAAAAAAACAAACATGCATGAATAAGCTCACGCCCAGTACCCTTCTAGATCATTTTCCCGTGAACGAACGTCACCCTCTTGAAAGTTAGGCGCTACTTTGCACTCCCTCATTGACACACACACACACGCTCGTACGCGCGTACTCAGGACCACATCATGAGCACCCGACAACGTGAGTATGTGGATGTGTGTGGATGAGGGAGTGCCATGCTGGACCTATTTTTCAAGACTACATGCCACCAACTAGCCCGACAGCAAGTCCTTGCGAGTATAATACCTTGATGGCGGGTATATCGACGAGATCCTCCTTGACGTACAGCTGCTTCCAGTTGAAGTCGTCGAAGAAGGGGTGCGTCTTGAGGTCCGAGTAGATGCGCGAACCGAGCCTCTCGGCGGGGTTCTTGCGCAGCATCCGGTACGTCATGTCCTTGGCCGGCGTGGTGGCCGAGTGGCCGTGCTGGTCCGTGGCCCTGGGCCACTTGAGCGGCGCCGTGATGATGCGTTCGCGCAGCATCTGCTTGGTCTTGCCCCGGAATGGAACCTTGCCCGTCATCATCTTGTACATGACGATGCCCGACGACCACCAATCCACGGAGCGACCTGTAAGATCCATTCGCAGATATACATGGTCGTAAGCATGCGAAAGGTTCTCCTTCAAGGGTGAGGGGGGGGGGGCGAAGTTTCGTCGCAACGCTCCCCTCCTACATCGTGTCAATGTATGCGACTGTCTTTGCGCCCCTCTCTCTATAATGTCAATGTATGGGGCTAGTTTTACGCCCCCTCCCCCTTTCCCCCTACCCCCATGGTGCCCACACTTATATGTACAGTATGACCCACTGTTAAAGGAAACACTCGATTGCACGCCATCAATATTCCTGGCCCTTTAAGAGCAAGTGGATTACATAACATTCCTCATGCAAATCAATAGTCTGCAAGAGAAGTCGGAACTTTCAACCACCAGTAGTCTTATGCATATCTAAGCAGCTATGATTCCGTAAAATAGCGAAATCTAAACATGCTGCTCAAGCAGGTGTTCCCGTTAACAGTGGACCCGTCTGTACATTGTGACATGGTGATCTCGAACCGCTTGCCTAAAAGAGCGCTCTCACGTTCTATTGTGCATCTAGCCACACTCAATGGGAATACAAATGAGTTCAAGATATCAAGTATACAGGAGCCGGTTTAGTGACATGGCTCTAAATCTCTCCATTTCGAAGCGCTAATTAACCAGGACAAAATAAAGAAAAAAGAAATATGCAGCAATCTCTGATATCAAACTATAACATTTATACGGGACGGTGCACGTAATGTATCACAGATATCTAACATACGAGTCATCTGACAAATTAAGAACCGTATACAACGCTATACCGCTTTTTGCATACGCTGAAAAGCGCAGGTGCAGTCAGTTAACAATCTGCAACAACAGCAAAAAAAGCAATAAAAGGTAACAAATAACACAACCGCATCACTGGAATCAATTAAAACGTCTTCATGGGTGCGCATGCGCCGTTGGGATAGCCGCATAAATGCGATATACAGTGCAGTCTACTTATAACGATATCGAGAAAACCTAAAAATATGATCGTTATAACCGGTGATCGTTATATCTGGACTGCCGCCAAAAAATCGTCGCCGGACGTACCTTTTGTAGCTCCTGGCTTCATTTCGCTATTTTCACCAATTAACAAATATTGTAGATAGTAGGATGTCAAAAACAAGACTTTATTTCTTACTCCGAAGAACGCATCACGGGTTCGCTGAGGAAGAGAGACTGACCGACGGCGGGGTGGGAGCAGTGGGAGGAAGAAAGCACAGCCAGAGGTACACAGCCGGAATGCCAACGAGGCCCCGCCCCGATGCCACCGTGCCGCTTTGCTTTTCGCTTTTTTTTATTTTCTCTCTCTTTCCCGCTTTGGTTCGGCAAGCTACGACTAGCTTGCCGTTGTAGAAGGCGGGGAGCCGCGGAGCGCGGCGCTTTGCTTTTCGCTTTTTTTTTTTGTTAATTCTCTCAGCCTCTCCGCGGTCGACGCGCGGCGAGGCGCAAAACGTGACACAGCTGGCGCCATCTGTAGCGCGTCGCGCCAACTCGCGATGCTCTCCTCGGCTTTTTGAACGGCCGGGACGCGCTGCCGGTGCTGTGCTGCAGTGGCGGCAGGTACTCGCCTACGCTAACTTTTCGTCTTGTCTCGGCATAGTTCGTTTCAGAGGAACTTATCAATCTAAATGTTACGATTATTCTGAATGAAACATGCCGTCCACGGCAAACTTTTCATCGTTGTATCCGATATGCGGTGGATAACATATCGTTATATATGGTTTTTTTCCCCATAGCCCCAATGCATAAAATGAGACTGTTAAGTCGACCCATCGTTATAACCGATATATCGTTATATGTGGTATCGTTATAAGTGGACTGCACTGTATATATATATATATATATATATATATATATATATAAATATATATATATATATATATATATATATATATATATATATATATATATATATATATATATATATATATATATATATATATATATATATGTGTGTGTGTGTGTGTGTGTGTGTGTGTGTGTGTGTGTGTGTGTGTGTGTGTGTGTGTGTGTGTGTGTGTGTATTGTTAAGCGGTTTATTGGTGGACACTCAGCGATGATTCACGACAGCGACAGTCAATGTGGGGATCGACTCTCTGCGCGAGCTGCTCTTCTTCTTATGAAAAGGGTGGCCCACTAGAAGGCGCTGAAGAGGACGACCCGCTGATCAAAGGCTTTACCACAACTACGCCGGGTACGAAAACGGAGCCGCCAGGCGACCTAACAGCTGGTTACAATGAGCGGGTCATGGTAGGCCTTGAGGCGCTCCACGTTAACAATGTCGCGTCCTCGACGACGCATGTCCGAAGATGGTTCGATGGGTTCAATCAAGTAGTTGACTGGGGAAGTGCATTTGACGACATGGTAGGGGCCTTCGTATTTGGGCAATAGTTTTGAAGATAGGCCAGTTGCAGTAGTAGGGATCGAGAGCCAGACGAGCGCTCCAGGGAGAAACGTGGGCGCAGTAGTGCTGACGTCAGCGCGAATGGCTTTTTGCCGCTCTTGATCATGCGCTGTAAAGGTCCTTGCAAGATCTCGACACTCTTCAGCAAGCTTGGCTGTAGAAGAAATAGGCGCCCACTCGGACGGATCTGGCTTGTACGGAAGTATAGTGTCGATGGTGTGCGACGGGTGCCTTCCATATAATAAAAAGAAAGGTGAAAAACCAGTAGTGCTTTGAGGGGCGGTGTTATATGCGTAGGTGACGAAGGGTAGAATGTCATCCCAATTTGTGTGATCGGCGGCGACGTACTTGGAAAGCATGTCGCCGAGCATACGGTTGAAGCGTTCCGTGAGGCCATTCGTCTGCGGGTGGTAAGCAGCAGTTTTGCGGTGAACAACGTTGCACTCTTTGAGAATGGCTTCGACGACTTCAGACAGGAAGACGCGGCCTCGATCACTGAGCAGTTCCTGAGGTGGACCGTGTCGCAGCATGAATCGTTGGAGCATGAAGGAGGCCACATCGCTCGCTGTAGCCGCGGGGAGAGCGGCAGTTTCGGCGTATCGCGTGAGGTGGTCCACAGCAACAATGGCCCAGCGGTTACCAGCTGACGTTAGTGGAAGTGGCCCATACAAATCGATGCCAACGCGCCCAAACGGCCTCGCAGGGCAAGGTAGAGGTTGCAGACCTACCGGCGACAGTTGCGTTGACGTTTTGCGGCGCTGACATTTTATGCAGGAGCGAACGAATTTCCGCACGTAGCGGTACATGCCGCGCCAAAAGTATCTCCTGTCGTTCTCGTCACGTAGAAGGACGGTTCTGTGCGGTTCTGTTTGGACTACCGACGCCTCAACAGGATCACTCGTAAAGACGTGTATCCACTACCACGGGTAGATGACGCGATTGACAGCCTGCAAGGAGCAGAATTCTTTTCATCCCTCGATTTGCGCTCAGGGTACTGGCAAGTACCTATGGCTGAGGACGTTCGACCTAAGACCGCTTTTGTCACCCCCGACGGCTTGTACGAGTTCAACGTTATGCCGTTTGGGCTGTGCAATGCGCCCACCACCTTTGAGCGCATGATGGATACAGTTCTGCATGACCTGAAATGGTACACGTGCCTGTGCTACCTCGATGACGTCGTTGTTTTCGCTCCTGACTTCTCGACGCATCTTCAACGCCTTCGGCATGTTTTAACGCGTCTGAGCAACGCCAGTCTGCAACTGAACTTAAAGAAGTGCCAATTTGCAGCTCGGCAGCTGACAATACTCGGCTACATCGTGTCCAAGGACGGAATTCTCCCTGATCCAGCCAAGCTTCGAGCCGTGACCGAGTTCTCCAAGCCGACCTCCGTCAAGGAACTGCGTAGTTTCGTAGGACTGTGTTCCTATATACTTTCGGCGCTTCATTCGAAACTTCGCGACTATCATATCGCCGCTGACGAAGCTTCTCGGAAGTAACGGGCCTCTCCATTCGTGGTCATCACAGTGCGACGACGCTTTCAAAACACTTCGTCTTTTGTTGACGTCGCCTCCCATACTCCGCCACTACGACCCTACGGCCCCTACAGAGGTACACACGGATGCCAGTGGTGTCGGCCTCGGCGCTGTCCTTGCGCAGCGCAAACCAGGGTTCCCGGAATATGTCCTAGCGTACGCGAGCCGTACGCTTACTAAAGCCGAGACTAATTACACAGTCACCGAGAAAGAATGTTTGGCAATCGTCTGGGCCCTTGCAAAGTTCCGACCTTATTTGTATAGTCGCCCATTTGATGTCGTCACCGACCCCCACGCACTATGCTGGTGGTCGTCATTGAAAGATCCCTCAGGCCGTCTCGCCCGGTGGGCACTCCGCCTGCAAGACTACGACATCCGCGTGCTGTACCGCAATGGAAGGCAACATGCTGACGCCGACGCCCTGTCACGGTCTCCCTTGCCTGACGACAATGCCAACAACTCAGTGTCTCACCTTGCCATTTCTTCGATTAGCATTCATGCCGTTGCTACTGAACAGCGCAAGGATCAATGGATTGCCTCACTGATAGACTTGCTGACTGATCCATCCACTCCATCCACTCGCGGGTTGCGTCGTCAAGCCCACCATTTCGCCGTTCGCGACGACCTCCTCCACCGACGCAATTACAACGGTGACGGCCGCCAGTGGCTACTAGTCATACCTCGCAGTCTGCGCTCTGACATATGCGAATCCTTTCATTCTGATCCGCAATGTGCGCACTCCGGGGTATCGAAGACTTACCACCGCATTCGCCAAAAGTACCGTTGGCGAATGCGGTGGTAAGTCTTCGATACCCCGGAGTGCGCACATTGCTGATCAGAATGAAAGAATTCGCATATGTCAGAGCGCAGACTGCGAGGTATGACTAGTAGCCACTGGCGGCCGTCACCGTTGTAATTGCGTCGGTGGAGGAGGCTGAGTGGCACAGATGCAGGAGGCGGCTGGTGGTATTCAGGGACGACCTCCGCGATTTCCTGCTGAATGGCTCGGCGGAGCGGAGGTAGAAGTGTACTTGATGGCTGTTGAGCATGTTGTGGGGAAGCAAAAGCCAGTAGAGAGACCTGGCGGGCAACTTCCTCACGCACGAACGACTTGATTTCGGCGAGCAAGGTTGCGTGGTCAGGAACTGCTGACAAGGCCGAGAGATCAGCATCACGTGGTGGCGGTCGACGGGTCATCAAGCGCTGCCGCCGCAGCTCGTCGTAACTTTGGCATAACATGATGACTTCTGCCACAGTGCGGGGGTTCTTTGCCAGGAGCATGGTGAAGGCATCGTCGGCGATGCCTTTTAGAACATCCTCTGACATGTTCAGGTCGACTTTCTTGCACAAGCCAAGGATGTCCTCGATATAACTTGTGAAGGACTCGCCGGTCTGCTGGGCTCGTTCACGTAAACGCTGTTCAGCTTGCAGCTTACGAACGGCCGGGCGGCCGAACACGTCGACGACAGCGGTTTTAAAAGCGGACCATGTCGGGAAATCAGATGCGTGGTTGTTGTACCACATGCCGGCCACACCCGCGAGATAGAAAAACAGGTTGCCCAGTTTACCTGCCTCGTCCCAATGGTTGGGGACGCTCACGCGTTCGTACATGGCCAGCCAGTCCTCGACGTCGGTGCCATCCGCTCCGGTGAAGACAGGAGGGTCGCGGATGCGGGGGACACCGGGACATGGCGTCGGCGTAGGAGGAAGCGTTTGCTGGGCGGCGTCTTGGTGCATGGTTGGAGGCACGGTACGGGATCGAAGCTCCAAGGGCATCGAATGCGGACCGAAGGTGTTTGAAGGGCACAGCACTCTAAGCACTCTCCACCCAATTGTTAAGCGGTTTATTGGCGGACACTCAGCGATGATTCACGACAGCGACAGTCAATGCGGGGATCGACTCTCTGCGCGAGCTGCTCTTCTTCTAATGAAAAGGGCGGCCCACTAGAAGGCGCTGAAGAGGACGACCCCCTGTTTAAAGGCTTTACCACAATATATATATATATATATATATATATATATATATATATATATATATATATATATATATATATATATATATATATATAACGTGACGTCGAATCGTGGTCTACGTCACGATGCAACGTCACGCTGAAGCCGGATGTCATGTGACGTAATGATGAGGACTCATGGTGACGTTATTTTGGGAGGTCATGTTACATAATGCCACGTGACTTATACTACACCGAATACACAAGCACGTTCGCTTGAGCATCGCGTTAGTTGAGAGATCTTTATTTATTTATTTATTTATTTGTTTATTTATTTATTTATTTATTTATTTCGCATCACTCGAGTTGACACCAACGCTACCGACAAGATCTCGCGAGTTATCGTCGCATCTCGCAAAATCTCCAAACTTCTCGGTTCACGGGGCGTATGGGGCATCATCCAGCTTAGTGAATTAAAACGAAAGACTAGATCGTCTCCATCTTACCGTACGGTCGTCTCTTGAGTATCTCCGGAGCCATGTAAGGTATGGTGCCGGCCGACTCGCCGTCGTTGAATTCGAAAGCCGTCCTCTTGAAATATTGCCTCAGCACGTGCTCGGAAACTGCGGGTTTCGCGGGAGGTAAGCGTGTTACACAGCAGCGCACTTCAACTATGAACGTCTGAAGTTGGTACTGCTATCGCAATCGCAAGGAACGCGTGTTCGATATACCCTATCGCGTAATGAAAAATGCCAAGTCCACGCAGAATCAACCCGAGTTCTCCGAGTATGTGTACATGCGAGCGCTTCACTTCACTGAGACAGAGGCAAGAGGGAGTGTGTCGTCATTTTAACGGCGGAAAGCGTACATTATGCGAAGATATTATTCTCATAACAGCAGGGAGCCTTCATTCACCGAAGTCAGTGCTTAACAGCACACAGGCATTGTCGTCATTACACCAGTGTAGAGCCTATAGATTCACAGAACGGTGCTGACAACGTAACCGAAGACAGTGTTGTCATAAAAGCAGCTACAGATTTGTTCGTAGTGTGCATTCCCATCAACCTATACCTCTTGTTGGATCCACGTCGCCATCTGCCATCTTCCTATCTAGCGCCCTATCTGTCATTACCCAAATAGTTTCGCTTGCAATCGCCGTAGACGGGTATAACATTCGAGGGTGCGTGTTTTTAAGAGCGCGTCAAGGACACTCACAGTGGCCGTGGCAGATCTTGGTTGTGTCGAAGTCGATTACCTTCACCCTGCCGCCAGGCATTATGAGCATGCTGCCAGACAGCGCACCAAGGAACAAGCATGAAAAGTGGGAAAATAGAGAATATTAAGCAAACTTCTCGCACATCAAAGATGAAAGCAGATAGAAAAATGAACAATGTACACCTCCTAAAGCGTATAATTGCTATCCATCACGAGGAAGGTACATAATAGTTGCATCTTGCCGGTGCTTATCTACGGAGCAGAAACCTGGAGGCTTACAATGAGGGTTAAGCTATAAGATCGGGAAAAAACATAACAGCTTGTGACAGATGGCTATTCTCCAAATAGTCTGCACTGCAATGCGGCAGCATCGGTTGACTCATCGCGCGACTCCATTTTGAGCAGAGAGCTCTCGGCTCAACATGAAGTACTATGAAAGCGACCAGCTAGCCATTTGTCCCAAGCGGTTGATTTGTGTGTTTAGAACAAGTGGCTAACGATTTTGAGTACTTGTTACTCTACTTTGGGGAGCATATCATTGAGCATATATCCATCCCGCGGGCCTCATACTTCATGAATGTGTTTAGAAAAAAAAAAGTTCAACAATTTCGAGTACTTCGTACTCAACTATGAGAGAGCAGTGAGCCGTCCCGATTCGCAAATGAATAGGGGGGGGGGGGGGGTAGATAAAGCGGTTAACGATTTGTACTTGGTACACTATTATGGGAGAGCATAAAGCCGTCCCGTAATCATGGAGCGTGAAGCAACCGGCAACACCATCACCGCCACTATTGAACTGTGGCAGTAACAATCCAGGAAACGCACAGACGCAGTGTTATAGACCACATGCATTAAGACACACTAAGTCATGGTCATGACGAAAAGCCTCCACACTAGATCTCGTTACATCATGTTAGTTCGGTTGCCTATACGAGCAGTTTCACTTGCAACCTACAAAACAAAGATAGTGCAGAGGACAAATTAGCTTTCTGCATTATCCTTTAAGTATATGACTCCTTTAGGGTGCTCTATGGTGCGTATAGTGTACTAGAACAATGTTATCCTAGAGGACTACAGTATAGCGTAAATTTTTCTGAAGCCTACAATTTTCCACATCGGTCTTACGCGTTGTCTCACAGAGTCTTTATTCCACTGCCACGAAATTAACCGTATGTATATCGCCTCCATAGAAAGCGTTTTCTCTTTACATTTGTTTCATGTGTACAACACAATCGTATGGTTCAGACATGTTGAGATATTCCAAGCGTACGTGAAGACGTGTATGCAGGGCTATACATGGCCATTTCTTCAGTATGTAATACGGACGGCTGTAAACATAAAGGATATTCATGACGAACTCGACATTACGGAGAACTGACACCCCATTTTGGTGAGTGCTAGGCCTTACCATCTTTCCACTGCAAGATATTATGAAAAACTCTTCCGAAAGAAGTGCATCTCATGTTACCTTCCTCAGAAGTCCTTCGGCGCTAACCTGATTCTATGTGATCGTAAACCTTGGTCACATTTTTTTTAAATATTACGCATTCAAGTAAATACCTTAATAACGAAAAGATGGTGGGTGTTGGACTCGGAGGTTAGGGCACTCGCCTTCGGAGCGCCGGAGCCTTAGTTCGGTATCCATCACGACCAGGGAATATTCTCTTACGCAGTTATTTATTTATTTGCAGTGATAATTCTGTTAAAAATTGTGAAAACCCGCGAAGCGAAAAGGTTTCATTGATGGTAATTTATAAAAAAATTGGCGTTGTAGCGAATGAATAATGGTTATTCGATCGAAAATTAATCGACTATCGCAAGTTTTGCGTAAAAGAGGCCGAAATAATGGGTACAAAGGGGGTACGTAGCGGTCAGATAATTTTTTTGGGGGGGGAGGGGAGGGTTGTATTCACACCGAACCACCCAATGACCCTGCGTTATGCATTCGCCTCAGACAATCTCTACGGCGTACTTTTAGATGCGAAGCAGCTTATGGTCGGGTATTGCTTTAGCGCCGCTCAGTTTGAGCGAGAAGAAAAGATGCTATGCAGTAAAGAAGGGGAACGTTTTTTTCACGCCCAAACTAAGCTGCGCTAACGCAATATCATTTTATCATGCACCAACTCGCCCAGTCAGCCGTACTTATGATCGGGGTTTGTCCCTTCTCCATCATCGTGGCCGCGTAAGTACTCGGAGCACTCACTAGGTGACTTTGCGGTCCAGTACTCGCTCTCTACTCCGGCGCGTGTTCTGGTATGGCTGAAGAGCTACAGCTACCCCCCCCCCCCCCCTCGCGTTTACGAATTTCTCATCGCAAGCTTCAATCGTCCCATTCCTGCCTTTTTTAGATTGCTTGGTAGAGGTTATTTCAATTAAACGATAATGATGATTGTTGGTGTTTTACATCCCGAAACCGAGATGTGGTAACGAAGGACGCCGTTTTGAAGGACTCCGAAAATTTAGATCATATGGGTTTTTTTAACATGCGCCTGAATCTAAGTACACGGCCCTCTCACATTTCGTCTCCATCGAAGTGCGACCATCGGGGCTGGAATTCGATCCCACGACCTTCGAGTCAGCAGTAGAGCATTTCTAGACTACGGTGATAGAATGTTGCACTATATACGACCGTGGCGGCCGGGTCATGTTACATAGAAGAACAAAAGAAAGAAGAAACGTCGCTTTTTTTTTCTTTAGGGGCGAGGCTCCTTAGGCCGTGGGTCGCTCCCTCCTCCGTATGTAGCCACCTCTAGTTTATGAGTTGCTCGATAGATGGCGTTGTGTGCGTATGTCCTTGTGACTAATATTACTAGATGGCTGTTAGGGGTTTTTACAGCATATCGATGGAGTGAATGATGTGTGGGGCGAAGCGTCCTTCCGTCGTTCCGTGTGTCCATCCGTCCATGCGTCCGTCCGTTTGCCCGTGTGTCCGTGCTTCTGTCCGTCCGTTCATGATTCCGTCCATCCATCCATCCGTGCTTCCGTCCATCCGTGCGTCCGTCCATCCGTTTGTGCCTCTGTCCGTTCGTCCAGAAGCATGGACGTATGGACACACAGACGGACGCTTCGCCCCACTCATGAACATTCACTCCGTCAATACGCCGCGATTTTTTTACCAATAAAAAAAAACAAATGACAAAGTGAACATTGCGAAGAATGGACACAAGCGAAAGAGGGAGCGACAGCGCTCGTGTTGCGCGTGCTGCCTCTCTTGTGTTCCTTCTTCGCGCTGTTCCTTCAAGGCGGACCCAAATGCGGCGCTCACTTGGAAACCTTGATGTCCCTGTGTAGGCATCCGTGCAGGTGCATGTGCTCGACGGCCAGTATTAGCTGAGCCATGATTATCTGAACGGCATCGATCTTGAGGTACTCGGCCTTGGTCACCACACGCTGTAGGTCCAGACCGGGGATGAACTCCATTACGGTCACGTACGCCTCCTGTGTGACATCTTTCCCCCTCAAAATTTCTCTTGGTTCTGCCCTGCTCATTTTTCTTTTTCTAATTGGCATTGCCTGCTATATGTTTATGGTGCGGGCTGAAGATTTGTTTTTTTTTTCATACCTCACAATAAAGAATGTGTACGCCGACCACACGCTATCATTACAAATTGTCACTTGATGGTCAATTCAGTGCGGGTTCGGAGTCTGTATAACGCTGTTGCGTGCTATCGTACCTGACCAAAGAACTTGTTCTTACCTATACCTGCATATATATCTCCATCTGACGCAAACTGTGATGTACTTCCTAGAAGTGTGTCAAATTTACACGAATTTATATTAAGGCACTTGACATTTTATTGCGAGAAATTACAGCCAGTATTGTGTTAATTTTTGCTTTTCTCGAATATTAATTTTAAATAGCACGTAATTCAATACCTATGTATTGTTAGATTAGGAATGCCAAGTTTTCTAATTAAAATATTAGACTCTCACGCTAGAAAAAAGCGGGCAATTCATTACGAGTTATATCTACTTCGGGCAAGCTAAAATTATAACTTTAGCGTTTCTGAAACGGACGCCACTTCGCTTTATGGGCAAAATTTACATGCCAAGACCAAGAGTGACCGCGAGAAACACCGCAGTGGTGACTCCCGATAAATTATGATTGTTCGGGACTGTCAAGCGTGCACGACGAACTTTCTTGCATTCTGCTCAGACCAAAACGCGGCGGACGCGTGGGTGGTATGTAGCGCCACGCTTGACATGCTAACGGGCACATGATGAAACACCAGCTATATACATACTCAAAAGGACACAAGCTGGAACATGGAATCGTGTCGTACATGTGCAGGAACGCCTAATGCCCCAAACGTTTATCGCAGATGTGTGCCCTCACGTACTGTTATACACAACGGCAATTAAGAGTGTCTCTCGCTGTAGACTGTGTAGCGCAACTAATCAACGACAGATACGCACGCAACTTTTTTTCTGCTCAGCGTCCCGTCTTTCTGTTATCTTTCTTGGGCTCGGTCGAGTAGTTGCGCTATACAATCTGCAGTGATACACACCAACACGCCCGATCTTCAACGTTGGTAATTAATAGATAAACGATTAAGCAGATTGATTGATATGTGGGGTTTAACGTCCCCAAACCACCATATCGTTATGAGAGACGCGGTAGTGGGGGGTCCGGAAATTTCGACCACCTGGTGTTCTTTAACGTGCACCCAAATCCGAGCACACGGGCCTACAACATTTCCGCCTCCATGGTAAATGCAGCCGCCGCAGCCAGGATTCAAACCCGCGACCTGCGGGTCAGCATCCGCGCACCTTAGAGCCACCACAGCGGGGCAAACGATTAAGCAGCGCCATGCTGTAAACATTCAGTTGCCCGTTTTATACTATGCAGGTCTTTATACACCCTCCCCCAATGCCCTTACTTACAAAGACCACACAGCAACATTCAGACACATACCTTCCATCCCCCATCACACACCCCCCCTTATAAAACGAAAAATATACAGAAACGATGAAGCGATCTTTGAAACAGCGAAACTACGATACTGAATACAAAAGTCTGGTTGCTCTGTTTCTATAGGCCTTAGCGGCCTTAGCCAAGTGACGCATGATGCACGTTGTTGCCTGGTTCCATCTCGGTCATTGCTAAGCTTTAGCTAGGTGATGCTATAGGTTGCTCCCAGGTTGATTCGAGGTTCGACACCTTAGACAGTCACAGTCGCGAAACGGGCATTTCGTCGGCGCAGGCCTTCAATCGCTTCGGGGGTCTTGTCGTATAGTTGCCGCTGCCTGTCTTGTTCATATAGTGTTCTTTCGTCAGTACACATCGGGGTCTTCACTTCGCCACCCTCACTTCGCAGCCATTTCCTTTGACTAACCATTGCCCCATCTTTAGTGGAAGTAGTGAATATACGAAATTTCTGTGGGAGATACCCTTTATAGTGACGATAGGTTTCTGCCAGACCGCACTACGACAGATACCCGTTTCCTAGGCTGTCTGTTGCCTTCATTATTTAGTGGAACAGCGGAGAGTAATGTGATTAACCTAATTGTTAAGAGTAATTAAGGATTAATTAAGAAGCAATTAGGTTAAGAATAATTCATTACAGCTCACACCACTCCGATTTTACAGACAGGGACTCGTGGGCATCTACAGGGAGATACTAAAGAGGCACTCTCTCCAACCCTCTTCAAGACCTTCCCCCAGCGTTTGCCCCCCCCCCCCCAAAACCCCACCAGCACACCCCCTCCTTTGTGTGATGCAACGCGGGTCCCCTCTGTAAGACAAAATCCTACCGAAGGCCACAAAAGTACTGATCACCCCCCCCCTCCCTAGCTTTCTGGTAATGCGGCACGTGTATCAACTCGCCCCATTGTCCCTGTTAGTTATGGTAACATCATCCCCCTCCTCCCGCAGAGCCGAAATTCTGGATAAGAGCACCCGGATAACGTGGTCATACGGTAACGGCTCACCTTGACGCAGTAGCAAGAGTAGTACTTGACGAGAAACGGGTTGCGAATCACCGAGGCGACCACCTTGTCCATGGCGGCCTGCTTGTGTCGAGAGAAGCGGTCCATGTTGACCAGCTTCAGCGAGGCCTCGAAGCCCGCGGGCTTGTAGCGTGCCAAGTACACAGCGCTGCGCCGGGAAGCATGAAAAAGCAGCGACCCCACTAACTGTACGATCGTGACCTCTATACACGAAATCACCGGTTTTCCTACTCTCGTGGTCATCTCCCCCCCCCCACCTCCAAAAAAAGACACCTAAAAACAACTTCCTACCCAAGCCTTGTGTATCTCCACAGGAGCTACACAGACCTATACTCGGACAATAAATGCAAACTATATATGCACAACAGAAAGGGCTTCTTATAAACACATACCGTAGGAATGCCCCAACTCATCAAGTTCTCCTGGGGCAGTGCTCTGCTCAGAGGTCCAAGACCAAAAGTGGGCCAGCCAGCAGGCGAGGGAGGCTATACGGACACAAGGGTCTTCTGACGCGTATATATACGTGTTCGGTAGCCCGGACCACACACTAGCCGAATCTTGTAATTAAGTTTATTTACTCACTGAATAATATATGCGTTAATGAACTTAAATTAAGGATGACACAGCGAGTCATGGACAGATAGATGATGTTTGTCCTTAAGGGAGGGAACGAAGGAGAGCAGAGTAGGTAAGGTATACCCAATGGGTGTTACGGGCATCTTAACTCAAAACAAGAAGATGAAATGGACATGTTAAGGGCATGTAGCGCGTAGCCAAGATAACCGCTTGTCTTTAATGTGGCCCTACGGTACTTTAAAGGGAGGAAAGGAAAATGAAGATGATCTTCCCCCGTCGAGTCGTCTTAAGCGAAAGCATAAAGAACACCAAGAGTTCCTTTTTTTTTCTTGGTGCCACGGCGCACGGACCCTATAGCGTTAGAACATAAAGCGCGAAGTTTTTTATACAGTTTCCACGTGCCTGTCAATCTCGGAGGCAGTGGTTCTGGCGAACCAGGTTGTCTCGGATTACCACGCAAAGCTCCGCCCACCTATACTAAAGTCCCCAGATTTTTTTCCCTCTTAGCTAAGTATCCACGAATGCCTCCTCTCCCAGCCCTCTCTCACGCACATCCAGAGTCTGCCGCCATTTTTTTTCCTAACTTGGAAGATTTACAAAGCCGTACGCTTAGGTACATAGCCACGCATCCTTCAGCGGACATTATGCTAACGCGACGCACCTTTCTCCTCCGGTCGTTAGCAAGCGAAGTACGCGTTTGACCAGCTGCTGGAAAAGCCAGTGAGTTTGGTTGGTGGCGCTTCAATAATTGTCGGTAATTAAGAGAGGGAAATCCAGGGACTTTAACCAGAACTTACCGCAACGGCAGAGACAGCACAATAAAATGAAAAGGATGGATTAGATCGTAGAAGTGGACTTGACCATACATTATGCACCACAATAGCGAGCGTTTCGAAGGTGACAGTTGCGGCTATCGTGTGGCTTCTTCAAGTTATAACTGCTCCGATTTCTTTATTCAGGTGTACGTCATGAGGTATTTTGCAAATGCAATACAAAATAGTCTCTCAAAGCAACAAGTTGACCCATTCGAATGAAGCTTGCAGGAAATGAGACAGAAGTAAATTGTATCAACTAGAATAATTGCTTAATAATAATAATTGCTTAATAATAAAGGCTTTTTATTTGACACACAAAACAGGGGTTCAAACAAATAGGTAAGCTTAATGAAGGCTGAAGCGCGAACGTTTAGGAATATATATATATATATATATATATATATATATATATATATATATATATATATATATATATATATATATATATATACGTGTGTGTGTGTGTGTGTGTGTGTGTGTGTGTGTGTGTGCGCGCGTGCGCGCGCGCATTTTTACGCAGGCGCAACAGCGCTCGAAACGGTCGAGTACCAGAGAAGGCAGGACACAGGCGCCGATATTCACTAGTCCTGTTTTCTTAGCGCTGTTGTTCCTACATAAAGATGCACCACCATCCAGCCCAAGCTTCCATTCTAGAGCCAAATGCAGATGTAATACGTTTCCCGTGCACCTCTGTGACTATCACGTATACCGACGCGTTCAACCCTTTCAGAACACCTGTGAATAACTGTCGCAAATGCGTCAAACGCATGCTACGTTGTTCGATTAAAAGAAAAGTATTGTCGTGATACGTTGATTTATGTGTTTCATACTCATTCGCCTTAATAAAACTGCAAATGAGCATATGTTCATCCTGAAGTCACTCGTATTCCCTTTTCAGTTATGTTAGTTTAGAGCAAACACAATATTGCGCTTTTGACACTGCTCAAGGAAAGCGGCCGGTCGGACGACTCGTATGACGTGGAAGTGCCTTCAGCAAAGTTACCAACTTATCACACTATGCTGCAAAATATTTTAAATGACGTCAATTTTTTTTCACGCAGGAAGTCCGTTTGACACAAACACCACTGTATCCTTGCCATTTCTTATTAGCCACTAATCGACGCAACTCGCAAAATCAAGTAACGTGCACCAAAGGGGCGTAGCCAGAAATTTTTTAGGGGCGAAGCTCCTTAAGGCGTGGGCTGTGCGTCCCCTCTATGTAGCCACCTCTCGTTCAGTTCTTGCAGTGTTCACTAGATGGCGGTACTTGTAGCTGACGGCATTAAGTATTACGCTAGCCACCGCCCGATCTAAAGGGTACAGCCATATCCACCCGTCCATCCGTCCATCCGTCCGTCCATCCATCCATCCGTCCGTCCATCCATCCATCCATCCATCCATCCATCCATCCGTCCGTCCGTCCGTCCGTCCGTCCATCCATCCATCAATCCACCCATCCATCCATCCATCCAAAAGATGCAAGATGTTATAAACTAGACGGCGGTACGTGTAGTTGATTATGAAAGATGCGAGGTGTTATAACATAGGAATGATGCCACATATGGCGCGTGTCATCGTTCCATATAGTGCGGCGACGTGCGCTAGGGGGAGCGTTGCAATAAAATCGAGTGGGCAAAATGTACGGAGGATTCATGGTTTACCAGGTTTACCTCCGGAGCTTCGCCCACTCATCATCATTCACTTCGTGGATGTGGCGGCACTTTTTTAAGTGAGTGTGTGTGGGGGGGGGGGGGGGGAGGGGTTCAACTATACTTTATATGTTCGTGCGTGTGTTGGTATGTGTACGTGTATATACAATACGCGAGCAAAATTTGAAAATTTTCGGGAAGGGTTTGAACTCCCTCCCCTCTTACGATCATGGTACAAAATGTGTATGGGCGTACATGGTGAAACAATTGAGTACAAAGGCTTTGAGAGGGTTGCCGTAACAACTGCGTTTGAAGCAATGTACCAGCGTTTGACGTCACCGTTGCGTATACGACGTAACGTACTATAGAATCTAACGTCGCGATACGTGCTTGTGTAACTCACCCAAACCCACCGGCGCCGAGCATCCTGACGTTCTCGAAGTCCCGTATCTTCGGTATATAGGTGGCGAACGGGAGCGACTTGGGCAGGTTGAGCTGCACGAGATAAGACAATAGAGAGTTTTAGAAGTGCGTACGCTGCGTACGTGGCGGCGTTGCGTACGTAAGGACGCCACGTTCTGCATAGTGCGCATGCGCAGACCGCAACGCGCACGTATCGCGTTACGTACGCAGCCGCTACGTACGCACGCATGAGATGCGTGCGTGCGTACGTATGAGCTGATCGCGCCGCTCTCGAACAAGTTCGCGACAGCGCGAGACTTCGTTTTGCAAAATAGCGGCATCGAAGGAAAGCACCGACTGGCTCTGTGGCTTAAAATATGGCCATAATCTGGCTATAACACTTGGATTGGCTCACATTGGCTGTCAACAACACGTGCTTCTATTTTGATCTACCAGATGACGCAACATGCTTCACGCTCGTTGCGTATACGCGGGCACTACGGCGTACTAAAAGCCGATTAGTGGCAAACGACGCCACGTAACGCAAGGCGCTTGCGTGATGCGTACGTAGCACCATTCCGCAGTACTAAAGCTCTCTAATGCCGCGCATGCACACACCGTTAGAGCCACGTTACAGCACTCGCCGCGGTCTCGGGCAGAGTAGCTATCTCTCTACTTACGCGTCACTAGTATAACCAGTTGCGACGTCAGCTACCTTTTCGTTCGAGTAACGAACGTGTAAATGTCACATTAATTCTTGCGCGCAGAAGGTAGCGTTAACTTGCTGAAGTCGTAGAACCATATGCATTAGTTACGCCCAAGTAATAACGTTTTGTTGGTGAAAGAACAAGCAGAAAAAATTTAAAAAACAGGCATTTTACGCTGATACGAATAGGCATGCGCACGGACCCCCCCCCCCCCCTCCCCCGCACCCCTTAAGAGAATTCCCGAAAAAAAAAAGGTCGCAGTGGATGCAAAAATGCAAAATAAGCGATTATGTGTTTCGATTATACGACGATTGTCTGTCTTTGGTCCCACGGCTTCTAAGGGTAATGCGGGCGCAAATAGTTCGTTGAAACAGCGAGGACTTTCGGCCGCCATTATTTTCAAAAGTTCATTTGATTGATATGTGGGCTTTAACGTCCCAAAACCACGATATGATTATGAGCGACGCCGTAGTGGAGGGCTCCGGAATTTTCGACCAGCCGGGTTTAACGTGCATCAATATCTGAGCACACGGGCCTGCAGCATTTTCGCCTCCATCGAAAATGCAACCGCCGCAACCGGGATTCGATCCCGCGCGACCTGCGTGTCGCGCGGGATCGCCCTGAACTGTAAAGAATGGCAAGAGAGGTTCGACTAATGTATTGAGGAGACTCGGTTCCCTTCTTTCTTATTTTATTAAAGAGACTTAGGCCCCACCATTGCGCAAAAGCATGCTGACATATGTATTTGCCACAGACATCCTAAAATAAGCATTTAGTGCTCGACACAAATTAATTACATTCTTATAGTTGCTCAAGATATGCTACTTGATCATCGGTGAATGTAACTGTCGCAGATAAGGCATTTTACCGCGCAAGAGGAAAATGCGTTGGCAGCATATGCTGCACTCTGTACCACTTCAAGTCGAAAGCCTCCAGCGTAACACTTCAAAGTTATACAGCCGGAGATCAGACTCTTTGCAAGGCATAAGAAGCCGCAGTGTGAAAGACGCCCAAAATCACGTTGGTGGCGTCAGCCGATCGCATTGCTCATCACCCCCCCCCCCCCCCCCCCCCGAACACATGCACACCACAAACGCCTTTTTATAGAAGCTTTTCGCACCTGACGTGGTGTATACGTCCAGCATCTTTGCTCAAGCGATGATGCCATGATGTCTTATTATATGACACCATTGTGACGTCACTATGAACTATATCACAGATGACGTCACCTGTGGTATCGCCCATTGCAATGACAGCCGCATACCGATCGTGACGGCAATAACACAAGGCAAGCATGCTGGAAATACGACTATTCGTGTGGCAGAAAGACGTCCCGAGTATGCCTTTTCTGTGCCATAGTCGACAGTGTTGTAGCCTACAGCCATCCAGCTTATGTTCACCCTCACAACCACTGGTGTCATTTTAAGTAGGACCGGCAGCGCTTAGTGAATATGTCATTCGAGAAATACAGACTGCTGTGCGAGTTGCTAACTCACGTAAGCACGGTGGTGTGCAAAAAAAATATAGAAAAAACGATAACACTATTTATTTGGGCTCTTTTTCGGGTACTGACTTTTCAAATTTGCGCCGTGTGTTGTATGCCTTCCTTCGCGTTATAGTTTTATTTTATTTTTATTTTTTTTGCGCACCGCCACGCCTAATATTTCAGGGGGGTTCTACTTCAAGGAATCCATACATTCTGGAGAGACCGAGAACCCAGGCGCGCACCTTTTCCATGCGCTGGTTGATGTTGTCGGCGATGTAGACCCAGTCGGTGACGGGCACTTCGCACAGGCGCTCCAGCGATGCAGCGAGCTCGCTTACGATGATGATGAGCTTGCGCATGTTCTCTCCCTGCGTCCGCGCCACGTCGGGATCGCGCTTGATGCACTGCGCATGCGCCAGCACGCGCACATCAGAGACGCGAGATAACGTTCCGATTCGACCAGCGTTCACACGCCGACTATTATCACGGTGTATAGTAGCGCGAAGGCACATAGTAACACACACACACACACACACCACAGGCGCCAACGACTTTGACGGAAAGTTGGAGACACGGAATACATAAGCTGCTTCAAACGCGCATGCGCGAAAGCGACATCCAGCAGGCTATACAGGGGGCGCTCCGTGTGCACGCTTTGCTAACTCATTGGTGGCTACAATCAAGGGGCGAGTGAAATTCAATCCTTCAACACATAGTGTTAGTACTTAACTTCATGCCTAGGTGGCGTGAGCCGCCACCCGATCTAAAGGGCACAGCCGGATACATACGTCGATCCATCCATGCATCCATCCATCCATCCATTGTGTATTCGCGTTACATCACGATAGTGTACTATAAAAATATATTATCCATGGCTATTATGAACTATAACCGTGGTTATTAGCAAGTACCAACTGGCCCACGAACAAGCCTTCCTGCAGAATATTCAAACTGCGCGTTTGTAAACATTGCGAGTGCAGTGCATACAAAAACAGGAAGCACACAGATACGTGATAAAGGGACACTTAATAAAGCACGATTTTTTTCCCATATTCGTAATTTAATCTTGCGCAATTTCGAAGTCAAGACGCTTACCGCGACGACGCTCCGTATAAGCGAGAAAGCGCGCACGAAGAATATTCGGCTGGCGACGCCACCTTGAAATTTCCACAGCAAACGTAGCGACGTCATGGAATTTTTGGGGTTTTTCAAGCAGGTCCTACGCAGTTTCTTATCAGTAAAACGAAAGTACCGAGGGGGCCGTAGACATAACACACTAAGTTTTAGGAAATTTCGTTGTGCCAGTGTCAAAACACACAGGCACACATTTTAAATCCGCGACGGCACGTGAGGCCATTTCAACGCAAAATTTAAAAGTGAGACTTGGACATTGATTTCCTCGTCCTCGACATTGATGTCCTCGGTAACTGAATTAACGACAATAAGAGTTCTAGGTATGCAATTCATCAATACAAAGCGATTCACAGTTTGGCTTTATAAATTCTAAAGACTAAGCATAGGACACGTTATTTTTAGCGAGCATGAAATGAATGCGAAGAAATTTAAGTGCGCAGAGAGACGGCTTGTTAGTCGACTTCCCTCGTGGCCTTCATGGCGATCGGCGCTGACAAGCACTATCAAGTTTATACGCACAGGCATACCCGATAAAGTAGACTGGTGGATGACGCGCCGCTGTAGCTCATTTGGTCGAGCATCGGATTGATTAATATGTGAGGTTTAACGACCCAAAACCACCATATGATTATGAGAGACGCCGTAGTGGAGGGCTCCGGAAATGTCGACCACCTGGGGTTCTTTAACGTGCACCCAAATCTGAGTACACGGGCCTACAACATTTCCGCCTCCATTGGAAATGCAGCCGCAGCAGCCGGGATTCGAACCCGCGACGTGCGGGTCAGCAGCCGAGTACCTTAGCCACTAGACCACCGCGGCGGGGCGGTCAAGCATCGGACGTCCTCACTCGAAGGTTGTAGCCATATCGGTCCTTGCGGATGGCAAGTTGTCTTTTCGTCCACACTAATTTCTTCCTATTTGTATCGTATTTTTTTTTTAGAAATAACGTCCTCCGTATTTCCTTCTCTTCGTCTGTTGGTTGCAATTAATCTTTTGTCTAAGCAAGGAAAAGAAGCCCTTAAATGCTCATTCTTTCGTTCGTTCTACATTGTCCCCGAGTCGTGACGTGGACGAAGGGAGCAGTCGGCGCCCTCGAGGTGAAACTCTTTACTTGGCCCAACTCGTGACTCCGAAACGGAAAATTAAATTACAGCCAGCATGCATTGTACGCTGCATATTGTTATCGGAGCACATAGCGTCGGTAATCTTATCTGCGACGAGGCGCGTCGTCATTTATAGATGTGGGAGCGAACATTATTTGCGTGCTGGAATCTGGAATGCTATCAGACATTCTGGCATGGTTAACGTAATGCATGATCGACACGTTCAATAGGCAGATAACGTAAAACATGGAAAGAAAGAAAGAAAGAAAGAAAGAAAGAAAGAAAGAAAGAAAGAAAGAAAGAAAGAAAGAAAGAAAGAAAGAAAGAAAGAAAGAAAGAAAGAAAGAAAGAAAGAAAGAAAGAAAGAAAGAAAGAAAGAAAGAAAGAAAGAAAGAAAGAAAGAAAGAGACGAGCTGGTTGGCAATATATACGGAGGCTCTCGACTGTGCATGGAAAGAGCAAGTGTGTGTCACCATGGTGTGCAGGCCGATGAAGTTCTGCACCATGGCTCGGACGTCCTGGTACGTGATGATCTGCTTGTTGATCTTGAGCACGCACTCCTGCGCGTGGAGCACCAGCTGCTCCTCGCAGAAGTGCGTCAGCGGGTCTCGCAGCAGGGACACCTTGCTCTCGCGCTTGACCAGCTGCTCCAGCAGGGTTGTGCACGTCTTGGGAATCTGCGAGAAGATCGAGTAAATCAATCAATTAATCAATCAATATATAAACATTATAATTCTTGCACGGAACATCGTTTTATTGCGTTAGCAATTATACATACACGCTCGGCTGATTTTCGCCGTCATGTGCCGCGTATCTGTATTGGGCCGGGTGTCCCGGCTAACTTGGACCAAGACTTACAAAAAAAAAATGCGAACTATAAAAGTTCTATCGATTGTATATAAGTGGCATTCGTGTGTACATGCAACCTGTATTTTTTTCAAGACTAAATACTAATTAATTAGCTTTATTTAGCAAATTCTTTTATTCTTACTCGACCCCGTAAGGTATATATTTCCTTTATGTTGTACCTCGTCTCAAATGTTTATTTTTCTAACATCCACCTTTTCTTTCTTTTTTGTTGTTTCGAGGAAAAAAAATTACGGCATATTCACGGGGTGAATGGTGATGAATGGGCGAAGCTCCCGAGGGATTCATCGGTAAACTGTGAATCTTCCGTGTAATTCGCCCAGTCGATCATCATGTAAAGACGTGAGAAACGCTGTGTGTGTATATACACAAATCAACTTTTATTTGTTCTTAGACGATGGATGGCTTGCGATGTCCCTTGCCTCGCGCGCTCGCACATCGGGATTCTGTCTGCGAGCGCGCGCTGCTGCCGCCTTGCGCTCTCTCCGCTGTGCAGCCTTATCCATCCGGCGACTCCGAGCGCGCGCCAACAGCGAACGGATTTTATTACAACGCTCCCCATAGCGTACGTCGCCGAACTAAATCGAACGATTGCCTTCAACCAATGACACGCCATATGTGACATCATTCCTATTTTATAAGATCTCGCGTCTTTCATCAACTACAAGTACCGCTTTCTAGTTTATAACATCTTGCATCTTTTCATCATCAGCTACAAGTACCACCATCTAGTAAACACTACAAGAACTAAACGAGAGGTGGCTACATACAGGGGACGGTACCGCCATCTAGTGAACACTGCAAGAACTAAACTAGAGGTGGCTACATACAGGCTACAGGGGACGCACAGCCCACGCCCTAAGGAGCTTCGCCCCTAAAAAGCGTGAAACACGCCAAGTATGAAATATACGCATGCGCCGTTGTTCCGAGCGTTCCGAGCATTCTTCAGTCGATACGCGGCTGCGTTCGATCACCGCATTGTACAGCTCTTCAAGATTGAATATGGACGCGTCAGCAGCGTATTTTGATGCACGTCCACAAAACAGCGCGAGGTTCTGCACAATGCGCAAACGCAGCCGTTTATCCCTCAACTACCATCGCCCCCCTAGCGTCGTTCACACTGTCGAGTTTATTATTACTATAGCGCCTAGAATGTACCAGGAAGGAAAGAAGGAAAATGGGAGGAAAAGAACGGCAGGGAGGTTAACCAGCGTATAGGCAGCCGGTTTGCTACCCTGCGCAAGGGAGGGGGATGGTGGAGATGAAATATCCAAGGCCCTATCCACCCTTTTTACGGAGAGGAGGATTTCCTCTTTTCTGGACTGTTGCACGAGAATACCAAAGTCGACGTCACAGCCTCGGCAGTGCATTTTAGGGGGGGGGGGGGTTAGGCGTGCTAACAACAGCCCAGAGAGGACTATAGCGGCGACCAGGGAGCCCTGAGTGAAAAGGTCTATATTGTTACCATGATTGTTACGAGCATGGGCGTGGGGTGCAGTTTCGTTAAAGTAAGATTCAGATTTGGGTGGCGAGATGCTTCAAAGCGACACCGTCTAAATAATAATAATAATAATAATAATAATAATAATAATAATAATAATAATAATAATAATAATAATAATAATAATAATATCTGGGGTCTTGTCTTGCGTCCCACAACCATATGAGAGACACCTTAATGGAGGGCTCGGATAATTTTGACCATCTGGTGTTCCTCAACGCTCACCTACATGGCACAAAACACGGGCCTCTACAAGATAATTGTGCCTCCACCGTCTGATTGAAGATTAGAAAGGAATCACTGACTTATCGTACCAAATAATTTCCATATAAACGTCACTAAATTGGGCCTGGTCCACGTTATTTTTTTTTCTAACTCGGCTTAATGTTGGGATTTTACCCCCGAAATATGACACAGAAACGCCTGACACGTGCCCCGCCTTGGTGGTCTGTGGCTAAGGTACTCGGCTGCTGACCCGAAGGTCGCGGGATCGAATCCCGGCTGCGGCGGCTGCATTTCCGATGGAGGCGGAAATGTTGTAGGCCCGTGTGCTCGGATTTGGGTGCACGTTAAAGAACCCCAGGTGGTCGAAATTTCCGGAGTCCTCCACTACGGCGTCTTTGATAATCATATGGTGATTTTAGGATGCCACACATCAATCAATCAATCAATCAATCAATGCGGTGACGCTATAGCAGCGCCCAAGGCTCACCCTCGGAAACAGCGCCGTGAGTGTCTTTGACGACTGCTTGGCTTTTTCGACGACTGCAAAAAAGAAACAACGAGAAAGCGGCGTTTGACGCATTTGCAAGCACGAAACTGCTGGTGGTAAGCTAATCTACATTAGATAAATAAATCTGTCGCTTGTTTTGATCATGTCGTGCACGGCTTCCTGTTAGGCGGAATTGGAAGGCAAAGGTGGAAGGCGATTAAGAGAAAAGAATGTGGTCACCCACGCAACAAATGGTTAGAGGATAATGTTCAGGTCACACGGTAAAGGTCACTAATAATTAAAAAAAAATTGTTTGGGTGTTACGTGCCCAAACCCACGGTACGATTAGGTGCACTGCGTACGATAATCATTTTCGGGATTTCACGTCCCCAAATCACGATGGCATTATCAGTGGCGACGCCGTGATGGAGCAGTGCGAAAATTTCGTCCCCCTAAATCTACATCACACGGGTCCCAAGCATTTTGGCCTCTGTCAGAAATGCCGCCGTCGCGACCGGGATTCGATCCCGCGACCTTCGGGCCTGCGCACCATAACCACTATAGACCACCGCGGTGGGTACGGCATCGCGAGACTCCGTGCTAATTAGGACCACTTGGAGTGGCACACCTAATTATATAGTATCTACGTAAGCAAGCGTTTTCGGATGAATCTGCGCTGGCCGGTAATGGAGCTTACTACACTGAACCCTTCCCAGCTTCGCCAAGAAGCGAAATATTCGACGCATTAATTCATTTTGTGGCTATTGTGCATATATGATAGTATATAAAACTCATGGACTGACGCGTGACATTGGAACCTTTAGCATAATGCCCCGATATGCGCAATCGTCCGAGATAACCGCGCCATGTAGGTATACAATCATGCATGGCTGCTTAAGGTACTGTTAATCCTGATGTACCATGTTCGAAACAAAATTACGCCGATATGGCATGAACAGAAAAATGTCAAACTAAAAGTACCTACATTACTTAGCCCTGAATTGGTGCGTTTCAATCTATGTACTCACTAGCTTTAAACGTAAAAGTAATCACTGCATTTGCAAGTATGGCTATACTACGGCGTGCGAAGAAAGCAGACTTATGGCCGAGGAGAGCATCTCAAGCCCGTACTCCCCCCCACCCCCGCCCCAAAATTTCTTTTCGCCATGGCATACAGAGCGAAAAATGACCACTTCAAGGAGTGCTCCCCCTCCCGAAATTAAGAACCAGTGCGTTATGAACCCCGCGCTGTCTTGGATCCAGCGACAAGAAGATACTCACGCGACTTCTCTGAATGCAACGACATCTCAGAAGGCGCTGAAGACTTCGCCTCAGCGTCTCGCTCGAAGGAAAATGGTTCTCAAAAAAAAAAAGAAAAGAATACCGACACCGCGAGATGGACCACCAGGATGCGATGCGTTGCCCGAAAAGAGCTCGCGCTCCCGTGTCGACGTTGTTGTTGTTGTTCTCCTATTGTTAGTGGCGCATACCCACTGTTGGGGATTGACCAAGAATCGAGTGGCTTTAAAATTTACTGTTCAGATTTAGAATGATGGAGGTATAACAGAAAGATTACCGATAGCCTATAGGCAAGTGTGGTGCTTAATGTAATGCATACAAATATTTACATAAACAAATTTATTCTTAGACGTTCGGTTGCTAGCTTGAACATTTCTCCTTGGCTCATACCCACTACATGTAGGGTGTTGGCGATGAAACCTGCAGTAAGGACACGGAATAATTTGGCCGCTTATAGGCGGTTAAATTAGGAAGTTGCTGCCTTAGGAAGTCATCCTATAAGGGAGCAGCGGTGATTTTCGACTGTCCTCAAGCCATTCGACGAAAAAGAGAAGAAGTTTGCAGTCATACGTATCTTATCTACTTGGCGTGTCCCGCCATATCGAGAAACCACCGCACGCGCCAGCGTCAACGTCATTTATTGCGGCACCCATGAAATGAAACTTGGTTCGCTGTGTAAAGAGTGAACGACACAAGTCCCGCAAGTCATGAGTGCAAAAAAAAAAAACAAAAAAAAAACGCGTCAAATGTTTTGTCACGTGCAAGGTTAGCGTGATGTTCTACGAGGTTCCCAGATCCTGCGGCAGCATGCATCTACATTGGACAGAATATAAAGTCGCTGAGCGACCGATTGCTCGGGTAAACACGTTAACAACGTTGTAACTAAAGCAGGCAGAAATTTGACAATAGATTGTGCCGAATGTGGACTTCAGTTAGACGTGCATATTGCGCCCGTCCCGAGATAGCCGCGCCCGCGAAATATATATGAAGCCTTAATCCACCATCCATGTTGCAGGTCATTCATGTATCACACCAACACATAGTGATATTACCTATATCCGCGGTTGAGAGTTTCACGCTTCTATGACCAGTCACGACATGTGCGTATGTGCTAGGAAAATCTTCTCCCTGACCTGAGTTTTCGCCTTTCCAGAAGGCGCACATATTTATGCTCCAAAAATAAACGCAGTTGTTGGCATCATTCAGCCCTAATCCTGTTTGGTCGTTCTCGCCTTTGCTGTTTTCAAGCTAGTTTTTTTTCACTATGTGTTTGGCCAGCTGTCCCCACGGGGGTGCAGCCCGCGGTGTTCAACCTAAGAACATAGTTTCCCAAATATACACTAGAGGGATCGTTGCACCAGTGTGTCCCCTTTAGTTAATTTTTGAAAACTATACGCCTAAGAGGTGACACTTCTAAGACAGAAAAATGAGGGGAACAAAAGCATAAAAGATAGGCAGACAAAGATAAAGATAGAAAGAGAGAGAAATAGACAGATAGAGGTGAATAAGCGCACTGTGTGGCCAAAGAGGGGTGAGCAAAAAAAAAAAAAAAACATCTCACGGTCTGCGTAGTGGTGAAGCCCACATCTTGCAGTCTTACGTCGTCGTCGCGCGAAATTTAAAACAAATGCCGTCATTTCCCTTATTTTTTGTTCGCAACTGCTAGAAACGGGCAGAACGATTTTCCCGCAGTATGCGCAGTGATGAAGCCTACTTCCTTCATTGTCTTACGTTGTTTTGGCACGAATTTTCTATAACTTTCTGCGTTACATCTCTTACTTTTCGTTCGAAAGTGTAAAAAAAAAGAAGGTACAGAAAGGGTTTTACCATGGCGTGTTAGTGAAAATAAAATATTTGTGGCGCAACTAATACGAGCAAAAAAAAAAAAAAAAGAAGAAGACACGAGTCGGGGAGTGAAGCTCACATCTTGCAGTGCATTACACCGTCGTGGCGCGAAATTTAAAACGCATTACGTCATTTGTCTTAACATTATTTTTTACTCCGAAGTGCTATAAACAGGCAAAAAACAATTTCCCACGGCCTGTGTAGTGATGAAGCTAACCTCCTGGATGTATTGCATTGCGGAGAGGCGAATACGCTTACACCAGGAGTGCAGGTATCATGGCGACGATATATGAGTAAAGTAGGAGCTGTTGCACTCTAAACCTAGAACTGTTTTGCTGCTAAGAAAAGCGCAAATGCTATGCGCTAAAAATTGTGTCACCACGTTTTTTTTAAAGAGCCATATTACGTATTATCAAAATGCATCTGATCTCCTAATGTCACCGTGTTGGCTCCACGAAAACGCAGCACACTGAGAGCAGTAATTGGTTTCACCAGGACACGGACTGTGGGAAACTATTTTTGCCAGTTTTTTGGTACCTTCTGACGAAAGATGAGGAAAATAGCATGATGAATATCAAGCTTCCCGCCTACGCATCAGCACTCCTCATATTTTTGTTCAGCAAGATATTACGAGGTTGGTTACGCCACAACAAAGGTGCTTGAAAATATTTTTGCTCGTTTGAAGTTGTGGACGTTGCCAGAAACTGGCAAGATTTACCCAGGATCCGTGTCGTAGCGAAGCATTCCTCTTGCAATTTCTCGCATCATGGTGAAGCCAATACAATGTGATGCAATCCGGTGTTGCTTTATTAAGGGCGCATTTACAACTTTTCTTCTTCTTTTCTTCAAGTATTTGCGAGCAGAGTGAGACACTATTTATTTATTTATTAGAATACCCTCAGGGCCCGTAGGGCATTACAGAGGGGGTGGGTACAACATATATAACACACACTACTTTCCTTGCTTTACTTCGCGCCTCACGTAATATATTCACGAGCAAGTTTGAGGGTAAAGTGAGGTTTTTGTTGAGACAGTCAACGTGAACAAAGGAGTGTACGGCAGATAAATTTTATTTTCAGCTGTTGCAAGCAGCATTGGCTCGGGCATCTGGAACTGTTACTGCATAGTTCATATGCAAAGACTGTGCATATGCACAGTCATTGCACGGCCGATTACGCTGTGTACACAGTCCAATCCTGCATCTACACAACTGCTCTCACATTTCATGCATGCAGGTGTGATAACGACAATACGTATGACGGAAGGCGAGGAAGGCTAGCCAGTTCTCCGACTGGCTGGCTACTCTATGCGCTAATAGAGAGTAATAGCTCAGCAACCGAGCGGGCTAGCATACCCAGGGGAGGAGCGGAAGGGCCAGCAGAGCACAAGACAAAAGGAAAAGTAATGGCCAAGCGAATGCTCAGCTTGTTTTGGAGACAGCCGAGCGCATTGCTGCACCACCTGTTGAACACGGTTGAAGCTACTTGCCCAGAGAACACTCGCACGCTGGTCCGCTGTGCACACTCCGCAGAGGGGACAAAATGAGTGGGCGAGCGGCTCTCTCCATAAAATCGCTGGCTCGCTCAGCGTGCCATGCATGTGCAGTTTGAGTCTCCACTCCTTTGTTCGGCCCACTGAGCTGCTCAGCCATTACTTTCTAATGAACATGCCTCATGTCTCAAGCATGTGTGCATCCGATGTTATGATAATGCAGTCTTCTTGCAGATTTTCACTGGTACGGTATTGCGAGGCCTCGGCCATGTTTTCTCAGAGGTTTCCTACTAGGTCAGCACTTCCATTCATGCATCATGCCACAGCTTTTCACGTGATAGTTTATGACCAGATAACGGTGGCACTTGGGTAATTCAACGACTAGATGGCACGGTTAACGATCCAACACAGATTGCTAATGAATGAACCCATAACTGGGTCCACAAAAACATTCCAGTCTCTCACAACGAAGTGTCCAGAAAATGCCAAAGGTTTTGTATTTTTTATTCGGCGCCACTTTCACACCAGTTCTTTCACAAGAGCATTTATGACAACAATTGAAAAATGAATGCGATTTGGTCAACACTATTACTGTTGAGTGCTACAAAACAAAAAACAGCAACTGAACAAGAAACTTGCAACAGACTTATCCCCTTATTCATCACTGCATCAGCAATTTACACAATGCACAGATATTAAACCCCCCAAGACCCAACATTTACAGATTGCGCATGTTACATACAATGCGTCGACACCGGCTTGTACTTTCGTTAGGCTAGCTGGTGTTAGTGCTAGCTTGTTTCGTTTCATTTTCTTCGTGACAACTTATAATCACTGGCTAATGTAATAAGCATATCTTGATATGTACACACACTGTAATAACTGGCAGAGAAATTTCAGTGCCTGCAGAGCCAGAGCTGGCAAAAGGATATGAATCTGCATCAAGAAAGCACACTTGCCTTCTAATTTACCAACATCAATTAAGCAAACAGAAATGCCTATACCAGTCAATTGACATTTACACCTGGAACACTGCAGCAACACACCCCTACTGTAATCAGGATAGCAATTTGGGCAAGCCGGTTTGCGCAAATGCACACCAAGGTGTCCAACCTCCGTGTTCAGAAATGCACCTAGACTTGAACTCGACTTGGCACCACCTTTAATGCAGCACAAACCCGTTTGCGCCTTCAATGCAGCAGAAGGCGCTCGCAAGTCAAGGAGAGTTTCTGAATACGAGGGTTAGTGTACGAGATTAGGTGCAGCACCAGTTGCACAGAAACTGTAAAATGGGACAGTTTGTACCTTTCTGCAGCAACCACTCAACCAACTCTAATTCCTTGGTGCTTTTTGCTGCATTCATGCCAATGCCTGCTTCATTATGCAATAAAATTTCTTAACGAGCAACTCATGTGGACACAGCTAGTGGTGGTAAATGTGATGGCGCGACCAACACCACCAAACGATAAAGTAAACAGGGAAAACATCACATATTCCCAAACCAGTACTTGATTACTCTTGCATATTAGACACAAGTTTACAGACCTACAATGTTGTACAAACTCGAGTGTGCCATTCGACTTTTTTTCGAACTGTGAGAATTTCGATTTGACATGAAGATCTGTAGCCAAATACTCTATTGAAATGCACTTGCATTATGCCCACTAGCAACCACATTTACTCATGTTACCAGCACAATTCCTAGAAGATTAATTAATATTCATTATTGACTCACTGAGGGGTGGATGACCCTGCATGAATGAAGCCGACTCGAGGGCAAGGCCTGCCATAAACTAAAGCCGGGAAGCAGTTCTACCAAAAGGGTGTTTATAGAGATCGCGCCGGTCAACTGTTTTACAAACGTCTTACAAACAAACTATAAAAAAAAACCTGCAGAATCAATAATCTTTATTCAGCCTAAAGAAAACATGCGACACTCTTTCATGTTTTACTTAGTACAGGTAAAAAAATATATACCCAATAAAAGGTTTAATTACTCCGAGACCGGGCACATTTGTGTAATAATTGGCTTAAAGATGGAAATGTGAGCAGTCTTGAAGAGCATAAATAAATGCTGCAAATAATTTAAATTACGACATTACTGTGCTTGATTTAGTCGAAGCTAGTGGTCAATGTAAACGAATAGAAACAATTGAAATACAACCCAAAATGTGGCTCTCGAAGAGGTCAGCTGCCTGAAGTGCAGACCGATTCTTCCTGCAGATCACTGTACACATTTGACCATGGCACAGAGTACTGCACACAACTTTAAGGATCCCCATCGTGAACACAACAGTGTGCTTCAAAAGGTGCCTTCATTCAGGTTAATGCACCAAACAGTTTCCGCAAGATCTGCAGCATAAAGCAATTGCATCTACAGTGTACTGCTCCCAGTTACCAGCTTCAGTAGCCAATTACACTTCTCGAATTAGCTCAGCGAATGGGCTGAACTAAACAAAATCGACGCTATTGGCACGCTTAGATAAAATTCTGTGGGCGTAGAAACGAAAACGTCACGGGGTAAACGAGCACTTTTAAAACAGTTTCCGTAATGTCAGCGGTAAAATCGGTGTAGTCCGAGAGGGTTCAGTTTGCACCAGGATAAATAAAAAAAGTCTTGCATGGTCACAAGTAAAGTTGAGGATATGAGGCAAAGCACTTGCGTAAAACAGAATATTTTTGCATAGTTGTACTTATCGGTCAGCGATGTGCCACACGTAAGGCAATAGAAAATTTTTAGCTGTTAAACAGAAGGAATAATAAATAAAAAGGTTTTTGAGACATTACGAAAGCGCACAGCATCAATCAATGGCACACTCGGCGTGGCATTTACCTTCAGTGTGTGGCTTTGTGCTACATCACATGTTTAAATAGGGCAGTTCGCGAGGGCAGTAAACGGACTTTTTACGAAGCCGAATGCCCCAGTGGTATACGCTGAATTCAAGGACTGGCAAGTGTCCCGGCCTGCAGCTGTCCCTGCGGCAAGGGTCTACATACTTTGCAGACCCCGCTCTGCCCCACTTTAGCCCGGCATTCACGCACGGGCATTCTACATTCACGGTTCATGTCTCGGACTTCTCAGCGCATGTTTGCAAAGAGACTGAGAGCTGACCGCGCTTCGCGTTGTGAACGAGCTTTGCTGAACACATTCCAGAACCGTAACGTCTCGTCGCCCGCGCCCGTAACGACGCTCTCGCCGTCGGGAGAGACGGCGAGGTAGAGCACTCGGTACGAGTGGCCAGTCAGCTTGGCGACTTGCGCCAGAGACGGGTACTTCCAGACGAGGATCTGGTTCTGGGAATAGCCGTGAGTGCTGACGAGCTCTGACGCATGCTTAGACCATGCCAAGTTGCACACCTGCAAAAATGAAAATCGTTTCTCCTTTCAAGTACAACGTATGCAAGTAATATGTATGCAAGTCCCTAAATACACAATACAGTTAAACCTGCTTATAACGAACCTCCATATATATAATTCCTGGATATAACGAAGTTTTTCTATTCCCCGCCGTCGCTCCATAGGAGCACATGTATTTGCGACCTCCATGTAACAAAGTAACTTCGGGAGACAACCTTGATATAACGAATTTTCCCCACGGACAATCTTGGAATTCTGCTCCGCATTTCGGCATTTTGGTACGAGCAGGCATCTTCCGCCGCTGCCCCGCCGCCGTCGAAGCGGTGGCGGCGGGCACACGGGGGGCCGCGTTCGCCTGAGGCGGGCCTGCACCTTATGAGCAGGCGTTGCCCTCTTCTCGCCGCCGCGGTCGCATGCGAGGGTGTGACCCCTCCCCGCTCCAAACCAAAATAATAAAAAAAATTACTTTTGCGCGTTGGCAGTGCCACGCTTTTAGTTAGACTCCTATATGTGGGGCCGTGCTGCATATGGAGGGCGGTTTACCGAATGGTTTCCACAATAACCGTGTCTGTGTCCATGTCGTTCGTTCTGCGTTTTCGGCGGCAAGGGCGCGTGCATAGTTTCACTGCACACGCATGGTTTGTCCCCTGACTACGTTCAGCTTTGCTTTTTTTTAAAGCGATCGCAATTATGTATGTGGGCAGTTTTAGCTGGGTTTTTGCCAGTGCCGCCTTCATTCACCTTATATGTATAGTATATGCATATGTACTTATACATATGGAAACTCGAGAAAAAAAAGCTTTCCGCGCTCGGCGCTCAGCTCGTCACGATGTGCAGACGGGAGCTTATCTCTCACACGTACTTTGCCCCACGAATGCGGACTGAGGAGACGGGGGTTAGATGCTTTCGCGCGCGCTTATCCTTCGGTGGGGAGCATCGCGCGCCTTCGACTGACCAGAATGATTGCATTTGCTCTTTTCACACAGTCTCTTCGCGTTGAAACCGCACTGATACTCGCCGAGATAGCAAGCGCCAGCGATCGCGACCACCCTTAAAATCCAAGTTTATTATTTCTACTCGAGCAATTCCCCCCCCCCCCCTCCCCACGTTGTTTCATGCTAGTTTAAGACAGGTGGTTTACTTTCTGTTTGAGCATTCGATGGCAGCTCTAACATGCGGGAGATGTTATGGACTTTTCAGGCGATAGGAATGAGCCAACTCATGTGATCTCTGCTTCAGTAGCGCTCGAGCGCTGTTACCTGCTTGTGAGAGTTACAATACGTGGGGGCATGTTGTCAATTTGGACTTCTTGCAGAACATGGCGGCGACAGCAAGAACCCGCCGAGAGTGCCATATAATTGCCACCGCAATAATAACGCCGTTGTTTACTGTAAAATGAGTGTTTGGGGTTAGCTCTGCCTTCAGTGCCCCTTCTGTTTAATTTGCGTGTTTATTTTCCGAATTTTCGTACCAAACCTGCATATAACGAAAACCTCTTTATATCGATTTTTCCTGAGAAATTAATAATTTTGTTACATCTAGGTTTAACTGTATAAAGAAATAAGGGAGTGTAGCATGAAATACGAAATCTACCTAGATTCACAAATGATTTTTTGGGAACTCTACTGTACTTGGCTTTGTCACACCAGACTGCAAGACAGTTATAAAAAAAATCAAGTTGCTATAAAGTGATTCAGAGTTTCACTTTCGTGTCCCTCCAAAATCTCCAAATCACCTGTGATCCAGTGTCCACGCACTGCATGGGCTGCCCCGTGAGCGTGTTCCAGAAACGGATGCAGCGGTCAGCGGTGCCTCCGCCGCTGGCAAGCAGGCCATGCTGGTGCGGGGACCAGGCGATGGCCTTGACGGCCGCCACGTGCTCCGTGTAGCTCTGCACGGGGGCGCTGCTGCTCAGGTTCCACACCAGCAGCTTGTTGTCGTTGCCACCCGACGCCAGGTGCTGATTGTCGGGAGACCACTTGAGCCCACACACTTCCTGCCTGTGGCCCTGAACGCGCCAGACATGATGACCACATCAAAGGAGTACCGACACCAAAAGTATCAGGTGTCTTTCTTTCGCATTAAATGAAGGATCAAGTTCTCAGAAGCCTAGAAAACGTACTCGTAGTACAAGTGCACAAAAACAAAAAACAAACTTTTCACGGGCTGTTGAAAGCTAGTACAGATTCCTATTGTACCCCAACGTCTCGTCATGAGCTCACAGAAGATGTCGCAGCATTTCCAAGGCTGCTAAGCCGTGTGGTTACTATGGCCACACACAAGAGGCTATTTTGAATGTTTTCGGCGAGCTGCAAAGCGGGTATCTTGAATGTTCTGGTACCTGACGTCACCACAAGTACCCATTATGGTGCATAATGTTACCAGAATAGAATCGGCCCGATGTGACCCTCGTGTGGATGTCTGTAGTAGACGTGTCATACAAACATTGCCTTCATTGTCAGAATAAAATGGTATCTAGTCTGCACTTACTGAGCTTCACGCTTACTAAAAGCAGTCCCTGTACATGAAAGGTTTATAAGACTGAAAAAATTCATCTTCGAAAATTAGTGTCAGTACCCCTGTAATGGTGCATGTGACAAGTCAGCCCGGAAGTCGCATCTTCGAAGTTATTTTCGTGGTCGCGGGCCCTTCTGCACAGATGTCAAATTTCGACTCTGCCATTAAGTGTATTTTTTTACATTTTAAAACACACAAAAGCAGCGACTACTACATTGCAATCCACTTATCATATTTAAAATTGTGCGAGTCATCTTCGATGCTGGTCAACCCGCTAAAATTGCAAAAAAAAAAAAAAAGAAGCAGGGCGGGGGGAGAGCAGGAGCACATTTCATAAAAAAAAAAAAAAAAAAATTGTTTATCATGTTTTCAAAGAAATTGAAGTTGACGGTGGATTCACGGCACTGCTTTAAAACTGAGCAGAAATGTTACACAGGGTCCTTTTCCGAAAGACTTTACAACTGAAGCTAGTTTTCGATTCTCGGTTGAACCCCCAAATTCGGGTTTGAAATTAAGCCAAATAAAGCTAATCTACACTTAATTAAATACAGTAAAATTAGGTCCAAGTGCCATGAAAATCTCATCGTTATAACTGCTAATTGTTATAAGTGGGTTTATAGAAGAAAAAAGACAAAAGAGAGATGAAAATCTTTCATTTGCATGCAAGTAAGGTAGTGCGACTACACACTACTTGTTTGCAGAAAGGGCATAGTCTGTCAGTTCTGATCGCTTCACGCGACGCTGGCCCGCATCATTCAGAAGAGCATCTATGCTCCACATAGCTGAGTGGGAGGTCCTTCGCAATAACACGGTCCTGGAGGAACTGTGCCACCTGCTGGGCCTCCTGCGATGACAGTGCGTTGGCAGGCTGCTTAACCGTGTCATCAGAGTCGTCGCTCTAACCACTATCCACTGTGTGGTGTGGAGACCGTCTCACTTGCAGCAGGCACTGCAGCCGGATTCAATCGCTAAATCCAGTACCGTGGCACTACAGCATCATAATAAGCGGTTTATTTTACCTGAAAAAGCATACAAAAGTGGATGATGCCATCGTTGTTCATTGTTATATCCCATAAATTGGAATAAATGATATAGTTGTCAGTGGACTTGACTGTACGCACCCACACGGACCTTTAAATGGAAGTCTGAAGTATTTGACCGTCTGCTACCAGCATATCACAAGCAGCACACTATACCAGCTCCACCGCATTAGCAGCTTGCATTTTAAGCACTCGGATTTTTTTTTGTTCTTGTTTCTTTCTTTTCAGCACATCTGCTGTGAAATGTATACGAAAAGTTGCCACTGTTTTAGCCTTTGTCAAACAGCGCGACATATATGTCCTACTGTATTAATGGAAATAAAGGCAAGAAATAGAGGGAGAAAGAGAAAGAAAAAGAAACGGACACAAAAAAGAGAGCCAACATAGCCTTGTACAGTCGAACCCCTATATAAGAGACACTGATTTAAAGGGCCCCTGAAATGGTTTTTTCACATTCTGTTTTTGACAAGACCACTACTGGAGCAAATCAATGACACCAGAGTTCAATTAAAACACCCATTATCAACGGAGCTACAAGTACTAAAAAAGTACCCTCCTCCTCCGCTTCGCTTTTCACCCTCAACTGCCCTCAACTCTTCCTTCGAGCGCTCGGGGCTAAACTTTGCCTTCACGGCGCCTGTGTCACGATGTGGCGTGAGACCGCATACACGTAAATCCCCGCCGCCAATCCGATACCGGCAGTCTGTGCTGCACGTTCCACAGCCAATAAGATCAGCTGGAAATGATGACATCAGTGGGGCAGAGCGTGTGCTTGGTTATGAGCGGTTGAAAACGCGTTTGGCCGAGTCGCAGCAATCCGCAGTAATTTGGAGCGATTCGCAGCTTTAAAGCGTTGTAATAAATTACGCAGTTCACGCAGAAAGCTCGAATCGGTCTCTAAATTGCCCTTTGGACTTGGTCTACCGGACCAAAGTGTTTTTAAAAAACCGTCAAAACTGTTTCAGGGTTTCTTTAGGAGACAAATGGGTATAACAGACACCAGGGTGCAAACAGTAAAGTACAGGTTGAAAAAAAAGTGCATGCAATATACTCTGCAATGTACCGTTATGGACTGTACCCATGGTATGGCCTTCAATAATACAATATAGCGATAGATGGGAATAGGAAGAGAGCTTGAGGAGCAAAAGGAGGAGGGCAACGCCGCCTGCAGCACTGCTCTCTCAGTCTTCACACGACTAGCGCGCAGTCACCCCAACTTTTTTTTTGTTACGCACACTGCTGACGAACCACTTGATGTCTCGATGACTAATCTTCCGAACAGTGCCTCCTCGATTCTTTTTTTTTTTCCAGTGCCAGCCAGATGCACCAGATCCGGCCATTCGCAACCCTCTCATCTAGCCCTTTCCTTCCCTCGCCAGTTGCCTAGCCTTGGCGTGTACTTGGGGAGAGAACCAATTATGTTGTGCTTCGCGGTTTTACATTCCGACACCACGGTACGATTATGAGAGAGAGACACTGTAGTGGAGGGCTCTGGAAATTTCGACCATCTGGCGTTCTTTACCTGCGCCGACACCATCAGCACACCGGCCTCAACCATTTCCCCTCAACCGAAACGCGCCGCCGTGTCCGAACCCGCCACCGAGACCAAACCCGCCACTGTCGGCTCAGAAGCCGAGCACCTTAACCACTGCTCCACCGCGGTGGATCTTTATTCAGTGCTTCACAGACGGAAACCATATGCAGTAACTTTTTTGTTCAGCTGCATACAGATCTGCGGGGCGGCGCCTTGCATTCTTCATGTTCACAATAGTGGCAATAGCGCTTAGAGATACGGTGTTTTGAGAGTGCGTGATTTTTCCTGGCGCTATGCCGGCAACCAACGAGGAAGTGTCGCTGCGATGCTGCTGCATCTACAGACTTTAAGGGCGGACTTGCCTTTGGGAAACAACTTTCTTGTTCCTGGTTGGATTTGATGAAAATTGGCACAGGCACTACGAATGGCCCCGCAGTGCTTCCATGAAAATTTCGAGGCGATATTACAAAAACTGTATGAGAGACAAACTATTTCTTCGTTCAACCACGTGGAGGATTTATAAAATGACAGAGTGATTACTGTATGCACAGCCAAATGTATGCTGAAGGGGACTGCGTTTTCAAAATAGTTTTTTAAACACTAAAACTAGGGTCATTCCATGCCAAATCATCCAGCCTTTTTCAGACCATCATGAATATGACAGGAAAAATTTCCACATGTTTGTCGAAGTTTGAAACCCGCCCTGATCGTTTAATTCCGTTGCCCAAAAATTTGCTCCCTTTTTATAAGGATCAAAAGTTATATGCCTATTGAGCTAGAGGGCATCAAACAACAATTTTTTTTTTTTCAAAAGACCTTTTTCAAATGCACTCAATATTAGGGTATGCATAACATGGCGGATGCGGCCAATCAAAGGCCTCGCAATGTCTCTCGAATATTTGCTTTTCGCGTGGTTATTTCAGAATGGCGGAGTGAGCAAAAGCAGGGAATTCGAACATGGGAAAAATGCTCTTTCCAATGAGCCCCAGAAGTCGGCTTCCAGCCGCGCCATCGCCAAGCTATAATTTTTCGAAAATCGCTGCTTTCTTGCCATTTCCAGAATTATTTTTGCTACCTACCTAGAAAGGCAAAACAAATTTTTAGAAGCACCTCAGCGTGATTTTCAGTGTACATATTTTGGAATCAGATAAAAAAAAGGGTTCCAGAAACTGAAAACTTAATTTTCAAAAAAAAGAAAACATTTTTTTCTCTTCATTTTTTTTACGAAGAAGCAGCGTTACCCCTAAAAAAAGCTGTGAGGGAGGCGGCAGCGGCCTTGCTTCGAGCAACAAAGAAGGGGCACGAAGAAACAGATCTGACAGACACACGATATTGAAGAGGAAAACGCATCTGTCGCATCTGCGTGGTAAAGCCCTTGGACGCACGTGCGACGCAAGCAGCCCTACCCTATATGTGGCGTCGCATCCGGACCGCTCCCTGAACTTAGGCGGACCGACGGCTCCTGTTGAAAAACGCGCATTTGCACTGGCTTTGAAAGAATTACAGAAGGTGTTGTTCCGAATGAGCATAGAGTCTCTGGAAACACTCACCACCTGACCTGACAGACACTTGACGCCGGTGATACTGGTGCTCAACAAGCAAGAAAGAAGTGCATACGCAGTACATGTGCATTGTCCATAACGTTAAAGGCACACTAAAGTCAACTATTAAGTCAACGTTGATTGTTGAAATGGCGGTCCAGAAACCTCGTAGTGTTACATTTGTGCCACGAAAGGGTATATTTTGAAATAAAACAACGTTTTAGTAGTCCGCATCGGGTTAGTGCGATTCAACTTACCCGCCTCTAAAAGCGGACCAACCGGTCCTTCTCACTGTTGCCGTGCACGACGTTGCCCGGTTTTACTGCGCTAGTAGCAGCATACCGAAACCAGTGGGAGCCACAGCAGTGAAAACAGCCATTGATCAATTTTTCTCTATAGGCTCCGAGATCGCAGATGCTTTTGTTTCAACTGCACCCTAATAGATGGCACCACCTGTTACACCACGCAAAAATTGAATTTTTGAACCACTCGCACCATTCCCCATAGTAACGTCCGGTGGTTATTTTTTCTATGAATCAAACAGAATTGAACAAGCAGCATTTTATTGCATCTATTGATGCACGAAAAGTTCTTTATTTAATGAAGTTATATTAATTAATTAATTACTAGCAATTGATTGTAGACGGTCCTTCTGATGTCATCGGTATCATTTTGAAGATGTCCTACTGCGGCGCTTGTGTTTTTGTGCATTTACCTTAATTTCTCGGTAAGTAGGGCACTGTTGATAATATTGTCGTTTTAGGTGTTGTTATACATCGAGCTTTCACTCTGACGTAAATTGTTATTTGACTTTAGTGCCCCTTTAAGCTACAGGGGCATTGCTTTATAACATTTCACAAGAAAATGACCAGTGCCTTATTCTTACAGCGGGGCATATGAATTTAACTTTTTTTTTTTTTGGCAATAAAACAGTTCTCGATTTTCAAATCGACTTTCTTTGAAACAAGAAGTGATCAACAACTCACGAAAGATGTGTTTAACAGAACGACATTTGTTGTCTCATTGTGCTCACCAAAGGGGTTCGTTCGTAGCCAAGACTAAGCGCCAAGCAGCTCACCTGCAGTCGCCGCTCAGGTGCACCCCCCGAAGGTGTCCGGGCATCCCGCTGAAGAATCAAGCGGTCTCGCGAGCCTGAGGACAGTACATCTCCATTCCACGCCAGTGCACCCACACGTGCAGAGTGGCCCTGAGGGGCATTGTTAAGCAATGCTTCTGTCACGAATCTTCAACAATAGAACAGTGCAGCTACAGAACTACGCATTCAAATGGCCAAACATCAATGTAATCAATATGGACATTACGTATTGCCACATACATATGACTCGTGTTAATTCAACTTGGTTAATGTAATGTTCCGGTCGATTCGACGTCGGCAGAAACTCCTGGCTGGCGCTTGTACGCTCTCTTGGAATAAAAGTTTTGTTATTTCAATACCGATACTAACCATCGCCGAAAAACTTGAACTTCGTTAGTCATCTCACCTGTGCCCGACCATTAATGCAGTGATTGTTCCAAAAGCAAGCAGCTTTGGATTTCATTAATTTAGCAAATAGGAAATATGCTGAACACCGTCATCACAAACGTTACAAGTTTCATCCTTTATTTAATCGCCATAATTACATAAAGGCTACGTTTTTCTTGTGCACAAACTAAATAGTTACTCAACAAGCTTCAACATCCTTATTACACAGTCTGCTTTGAAAACACTATAGAGAGATGGTGTGCTAGATTTGGAGTTATGTTAAAAATGGGGAAAATGCTGCCAGTTGAGTCGGCTATGCTTTAACATTTTATTTTGCCCTCGACCCAGTTCGCACCAGAACATTTGATAAATATTGTCAGTAGTGTTAAGCCCCCATTAACGAAAATTTACTGTACTGAAGAACTATAGCCAGCTGAAGGGGGCCTTCCTCCTGCAGCGGACATCTATAGGATGATGATGAATTACTAAGCTGGTGCGAATGTTCGAGCACTTCCAATATTCACAATATTGCAGCATTGAAATTAACTTGCATTCCAACTTAAATTATTGTAAATTTTGAAGTATTTGAAATAGACGAACAGGTGTACATCAGTGCACCCGTAATCCACTGGTTTATGTGGTTTCCCTGCAGCAGCGGGGTGTTAGAAAAAATTTTCACTGCACCAAGCGCCACTTCAGAGTTAAATGATCATGTCTTCCTCACATAGATTCATTATTTTTTTTTTAGTTTAAAACCTGTTATATGGCCTATATGCTCTAAACATAGTCAATTTTAAAATGTAACATTTTTTAAGGTTATCACTAGCGCTCTATGGTAAAATCAGATACTGATAGTACTACAGTGAAAGCTCATTAATTCACACCTCATTAATTCAAAGTTTTGGATAATTTGAAATGGTCGCCGCAATCCAGTCCGCAGTGCATAGGAGACCATGTGTAAAACGATTCGTTAATTCGAACAGAAATCGCAGCCTCTACGGATAATTCGAAGCGCGCGCCGCCGAGCGTCATCATCGTCAAACACTAGTGGAAGCTTTTACGGCCGAACGATAGGTGGCATGACCGGTTTTTTCGAGCTTCAAGTGGCCTCCGAGCAAAGGGCGAGCAAAGTATGGCCTCCAAAATCCAGGGAGCAATTTCGTTTTTTTTTTCCGTAGCCCTCCCGCTATCTCAGCGCCTGGCGCCACTTGTATACACGGGACCCGCGGGACGCTGAGGAGTCGGCAGAGTAGTCCTAGCAGTCCTGGGCCGCACCCGGCAGCGTCACTTTGTTCCTCGAGCATGTTGTTCGTTCACGCCGTCAAGCCGTCTTATTCCGCATCGAAGTTGCAAGATGCCGCGGGGAAACTACTGCGCGAAGACTGTCAAGGAGAAGGTGGAGATTTTGCGAGAGGTTGACCAAGGAAACTCAAGCAAATACGAAATTGCGAGGAAGCACGGCATACCTCCGAGCACGTTGTCAACCTACATACGCAACAGGACGGCCATTGAAAACGCCTATGAAGCCGAAGATTTCGGTGCCAGTCGAAAAAGGGTAAGGACAGCGAAGTTCCCGGAACTGGAGTCAGCTTTGATTATCTGGGTTAAAAAAATGAGAGTTCAGAGTATCGCATTGGGCGGCCCTACCATCATGGCCAAGGCAGCCAATTTCGCCCTGCGCTTGGACATTGAAGACTTTGTCGCCTCCGAGGGATGGTTTCATCGTTTCAGGGAGCGGCACAATCTCGTATTCCGCACGTTATCCGGCGAGGCAAAGGAAGTGGACGCCGAAACATGCGCTACTTGGAGAAGCGACACCCTGCAGCAGTACTTGGAGAGCTACTCACCACAGGATGTTTTTAACGCCGACGAGACGTTATTTTTCAAATTGCAGCCAGACAAGACGATCACCTACAAGGGAGACAGCTGTGCCGGCGGCAAGCACAGCAAAGAGCGTGTCACTGTTCTGGTCGCCGCAAATATGACCAGTACGGAAAAGGTCCCCCTTTTTGTGATTGGCAAAGCACTCAAGCCACGGTGCTTCAAAAACATTCGGTCACTGCCAACGGAGTACGCCGCAAACAAGAAAGCCTGGATGACAGGTGACCTATTCAGGAAGTGGCTACTGAAATTCGACAAGCGGATGGAACTGGGCGGCAGACGCGCTCTTTTCGTCGACAACTGTTCGGCGCACAAAGTCGACGTTGAGCTGAGAGCAACAAAGTGTTCCTTCCAGCAAGTACGACTGCGGCCCTACGGCCAAGGGACCAGGGTGTGATAACGAACATCAAGTGCTTTTATAGGCGTCACGTGCTGGAGAGAATGATTTTGTGCGCGGGCGACAGGAAGGACTTTGGCATTACGCTGCTAACTGCCAAGCACATGTTGGTGCACGCATGGGAACAGGTGACCGCAACCACAATCGCAAACTGTTTCCGCCACAGTGGATTTGCAGCTGGAAGTGCGCAGGATAGTTGTGACGTCGACGTGGATGGGGCTGAGGAGCTCATGCCAGTGGCATTGCGCGACACTCTTCGGGGCGTACGTTTTGCCGATTATGTTGAAGTTGACACCGGTGCATCGGTGTGTGGTGCCCTGACTGATGAGGACATTATCGCTCAAGTAGCCGGTGCGCAGCCTGTTGCTGAAGAGCCAGAGGGTGAGGAAGACGAAGATGACGAAGCGCCTGTGCGCCCGTCAGCTTCTGCGGTGATGGAGGCACTTAATGTGGCGAGTCTCTTCTTCAGCTTTGAAGAGGGTGAAGAGGATTCCCTGCGCCGCATCCGCGCGCTGGAACAGAGAGCCGCAGCTGTGGCATTTAGAGAAAAGAAGCAGATGGTAATCACCAAATTTTACTTTAATTATTTCAAATTTTGTTTAATTCGAAATTGCTCAGCATTCCTGTGGATTTCGAATTAACGAGCTTTTACTGTATTCAAATCTGTTTGCACTTTGAACTAATTAGCATGGCATTTGCATAAGCATTGTTTCAGTTTTAAAAAAAGAGAAACTGTACACGTTAATTTGGTCCATAACAAATACGCTAATTCCTTTTATATGTGATATATACTATACGAATTCGATTCCAAATTATTCGACAAAATCACTATTCGCTTTGAAACTAAAATTTTCTATTCACAGAAGCTTATGAATTAGTATTACCTCCCACAATAAAGCCCGATTTACCTGAAGAAGTGCAGTCTGTTTAGATGCAGCCACGTCCCAGACCTGGACGAGGCCCTTGTGGGTGCCAACAGCCACCAAATGGCCACGCTCGGCCCACGCAACCGAGGTCACCGAGTCACCTTCAGCAGACAGGTCGCACAGGCGTGTCACCTGGATCCACAGCGAAAAGCAGGGTACTGTTTCCAATGGTGTCAGAGCTGTGCGCAGCACACCAAGACCGAATCGATTGTGCTTCAAGAGCATTGTGGTCTAGTCATTGCAATAAAAGCTCAATAATTCAGATTTCCCAGGACTGAAAAAAAAATGATCATTTACCACATGTTGAATTACTGAGAGTAATCTAGATAACAATGAACAAATGTCTATTACCCCAATAAACTTCCGTTTTCTTGCATCAACGTGCAAATTATGTTCTCATTTTTTATAAGAGAGGTGTAAAAGCCTCAGTGTTTGTCTTACGCAACTCAGCAACGCAACAGTGGTGGAAGACCATCATGTCTCTACCAATGTGCAACATTCTATGCCCCCTTTTTTTATAAAGTACCAACAGTACCAACACCACCACACTGAAAATCATTTTTTTTTTTCGCCCATAAAATGGCCGGCAACTGATCATTTGCTCGTTCTAATGCAGCAAGAGAGTTTTATACTAACATGCAAATCACTGCTGAAAGTTCTTCACCTTCCAGCGTTTGCTATATTTGAGTTTTGTGACAAAGCACATGTCCGCAATGTATTGCGTGATGCATCCACAGTGGACAAAACCCCAATCGCTAAAAACACGTCCACGCAGTTCCTATTATTGCGATCATAAATAGCGCCAATGCCGTTCATGAGCACCAAGTAAAAACAAAAATAAAGCGAATTTGCCACTGCCACTAAAGCCTTGGTCAGTAGAAATGTGAATGTAGATGGTGATCACATCTTCCTTGATGCCTGCAACCATCGCGGCGGTAAATGCAGACAGGCGCAAAGCGTTCTGGCTTTCATGCTGTTGTATGGTTCGCGCCGATGATGACGGCTACATAGACTGCGCTGCCTTGTTTCAGCTGTATGCTAATTTCATTTTCACTTTTTTGCGTCGCACATTTGCAACGTTTTGCGTTAAGCATGCTCAGATGTTCAACTGAATCAATTGGATTGTGGCCAAGTATAACCGAATTTAAGACAGTTTATGTAAATAAATAATGCACTTGTTTGCCAGGATCGGAAAACAAGTCCATGTCCAAACGAACCTTTACAGCAGCAATGCACAGAGCCTCATTTTCATTAAATGATATGAGTAATATGAAGCCAAATCTTTTTAGTGTGACAAACAAGAAGCCAGATGTTCTTTCTGTATGCTTTTTGCTCTTTGCCATTGACTCAAGAGCAATATTTGCTGCAATTATCAGCTCTATGACTGAAAGCTACCATATTACAGCAGAATCTCGACGATACGATTACGGTTGATGCGAATTTCACGATGACACGAATTTTAAGGTTGTTTCAGCATTATATAAAATACGCCGTGATTAGGTGTTATACAAATCGTTTCCCTAGCCACCGCGGAATATACGAACACATGATTGACCGCTGCAAGCGGACGGTGCAACGCAGATTGTCTGTGGAAGGAAGGAAGGAAGGAAGGCCCGTTCACACTTGGCCTAGAAGAAAGTGAATGCGGCGAAACTCACGGAAATTTCCCTTACTTCCTAGCTTATATGGCTAAAAAAACCACGCCGTGAGGCTAACACGAAAAGATCAGTCAGAGGCCAATTTTTTCGCCACACCATAGCAGATCCCCTTTTCGCTTCAAGACTGTGGCTACACCGGCTGCACTATCTCTCAAACCACGTGATGTGAACAACCAGCCACAAATTCAAAATGGCGGCAACGCCATCGGCAGTGGTAGAGGTGACTTCCGTCGGCGCAATTACGAACTAGCCGCGCAGCACGACAAAGCTCACAGCTTCGACAAGGCCAACACTGACAGCCTGCTTTGTATTACGATCGCTGCCAACACCAAAAGTAGGAGAAGGTGCAGCAGCAGAGAGTCGGCATGACCTAACGCGTCTCGCTTTTGCGCTGCTGGCATAAGATGTGCCCTCAGTGGCTGCACATCTAAAATTGACACCGTAATCAAATCAAATCAAACTTTATTCCATCTCAGCAAGAAGAAAGAAGGTTGGGGGAATCGGCAGCCTTACTGCAACTTTACTAAGCCTGGCTTCCTGTGTTACATTTCTACAGTGTGCAGCACTGACTGTAGGCTGATGGCAATAACAACACAAGCCAAGGCACTTTGCATAAGTATGGAAATAACAGAAAGAGTAATACAATAGCGTAGACACACATGTAGTAAGCTGAGCCTTTTTTTTTTCATAAATTTAACACAATGCAATGCCACTGAATCAGAAAAATACACACAAAATTAATTTAGAAATAGTATTTGGCAATTAACAATTGCAACCAAATATGAGAAAGAAATGCAATGACTTTCACGAATTCGAACTCCGTGTAAACAGGTAACCCAGGCACTGAGGCAGTGCGATGAAAAGCAGTAGTAAATAATATGCTTTTTGTTTGCAGGCTGATTGCCAAAATGATTTCAGGTATGAATTACTGTCTCCTACCTGCGACGTACAAGCACTCCACAGGTAGACACACGCTCCTAGCCCGACGCTGAGCACATTGGTTGATGACCAGTCCACCAGGTTCAGATAGAAGTCGTCTTGGAGTTCGGGTGCATCCAGTACCTGCAAGTACAGCATAGAAAGCACACGAAAGAACACAGCTGAAGTTAGGTTGTTTCATATGCACCAGGCTACAAGCTGAGGCGATGGCTCATATGCAATCATCCCAAAGGACTAATAACTATTGAGGTTTTACGTGCCAAAACCAGTACAGTCGAACCCACTTATAACGATACCAGTTTCAACAATGTTGTTTATAACAACGAGAACCTGCTGCACTTTCAGCTTTTGTATGTTTTCTACGATGACATAACTTGATATGGGACAAGGAATTATGGCTGTTAAATGCCCTTGCCCAAAGATAAGTGAACATAAAATCATTGACAAGATGAAAGTGAAAAATTTAGGAATCCGAGGTTTCAAACCGTGAAAGCATCAGAATTAAAAAAAAACGGCACCGTTATCATCCTTATTGCTAATTACTTTTGGCATATTCCATCTGGGGCAGTATTTTGCAAGCGTCCTAGCAAAGAACAGGCAGGGATCGAAAAAAAGGACAAGAGAAAGTTACACAGGATTGATTGAGGCCGTTCTGATGATCAAGATGCGAGAACAGCCACAAAATTTGCATAGAACTGGCGGGAGGCATTAGAACAGACTCAGACAACATTCTATCGATAGAATCAATACACAAAACAGTCTACAGGCAACATGGATTAGATCGAAATGCAAGCACTTTAGCCCAGAAAATCGAATAAGCCAGTTTTGCACCTCATTTACCACAATCCCACACCGAAAATCACCACCAAACAACTCATCAAATTGCACCACCGAGCATCTACTCAAAACATTATAGGAGCACTGACATCAAATTTCAATATCGGGATGTGCCCATCATTCGATAACTTGGTATGCATAGGTCTTCTTGGCCAAATTTGAGTGGCGTCCATCGCGTCGAAGTTATTTTATTTCGACGTCAAACAGCATAGAAAAGCTAAGGAGAAAAAACTAAAAATAGACTGCCCTGCAACATCAACACTAGTGCTACGTGTTCGGTGTGATGCATTCCACAAATACCATCCTGAGTGACGATACACTAGTAACGATGACGTTGATCTCCGAGTATGTTTGGAGCAGACTCCCAGCCATGCTCTCACTAGTGGCTCTCCTTGCTGTGTTGAAGCGTGCGTACGATACATCATGTTGCATCGACTGATTTGCATTGTCCTCCACTGCGTGTGAGTACGATCATTCAGAGCGACAATACGTGCCAGAATGTCGGGGAACCGCCTAGTAAGAATCTGCACGTCGAGGCGCAGCAAAAGCGGAAAGTGCGTGGCATTTGATGCCTTTCCAAGCAATGAACTTCAACGAAGCCAGTGAGCTGACTACGCACACGCCGTTGGGACAGAAGGACTGGACGCCTGTGAAGAACAGCCACATTTGCTCCCTTCACTTTGCGGCGAGCCGCTACAGGGCAAATTCTGTATTGGCGAACCAGTTGGATTTCACCTGCAGTACAAGGCCTCTTCTCGAGGCCGGGGCTATTTGTACCATGTGCCCTGCTTCAGCTGAAAGCAGTGATTCACTCGCTAAACGTCTGTGACATGAGGTGTGCAGCTGGCGTTTCTGAGCTCTGACAGTACGGCCAGGACTGATAAATACATTGCATTTATTGTGGAGCTTGTCAAGCAAGGATCGTCCCGAATCGCAGCGATACCCAATTCCAGATCGATGTCATCACTTGCTGATGTTGACCGCGACGACGGCGAGGACGACGATCTTGGCGACAGAGGCATGTCAACGCTTTCAGATACACAGCTGGACTGACTGTACGTGCGCTCCTAGCAGACGAAACACCAGTGTGATATCATTATTTGTGTAAGTGGCATCAGCTGTGCAGTGGCTTCAATGTGGCCGCGAGGTAGCGCTGCCAGCACTACAATTTGGCGGGCTTTCCACCCATTTTGAACCGGGTTCGATAGCGAATATATTAATCAATATTACGGATACTCATTTGTCACTTAGATGCGTTTTAGGTTGTGAATCACTAATAGTGGTCGATGGCTACTCATTGACGCAAAAATCTTGACACGAGTAAATATGGTGTCAGTGCTCCTTTAACACAAATTGCTAAGGTCATCATACTTTGCAATTTCAAGCTTCGAAAAACGATGCCAATACTGATGTTGAGCTGTACTAATTCTATATTTCTTCATGTGTTAAAAGCACTTCTGAATTCCCTCAGCTCGCCTATTAACTGCTTGCTCCCTCTCGTCCTTTCGCTCGATCCCTCCCCAATTCCAGATCGAACCCTGACAAAAAGTCCCCCTGGTATTATTGTTTGCTGAAAACAGTCTGCCATCTCCCTATTACACTTTTTTTTTCATGTAACCAGTCTATAGTAGGGGTTAGAGCAGCAAATTTTCGTGGCACTCGAATATTGTTATAAGTCGATTCAACTGTATATGATTACGAGGCATACCGTGGTGGAGGGTTACAAAAATTTCCAACATTTAGAGCTCTTTGACCGAAACCTAATCACACAGGCCTCCAGCTTTTGCTCTCCATCAAAATTCAGCCATCACTACCGGGATCTAATCCCATGATCTGCAGGTAAGCAGTCAAGCAATTTACTAACCACTACAGTCGAACCCTGCTACAACAGAACTGACGGGGCGTGAAAACAATTTCGTTTAAGCGAAAATTTCGTTGAAGTGAAATAAAAAAAAATAAAGCTGATCTGAGCTAGAAAAACAAAGGAGCGTTTATTCCCAAAATTCTAAAAATTTCGGCTGCTTCCTATTCTTTCTCAGCAGCGTCACGTCACGACGTCATTCTCACCCATGTATAGCGAGGACGTGGTGAAAAGCACACTGAAACACGCCTAAAACCGCCTTCATGAACGAACCAAACAGTTGTATTAACACGTTAACACCAGCAGCCGTCTGCCGTCAAAAGTATCTGACAACGCCGAGATGAAGGCAGGGTATCGTGGAGCGGCAACTTCTGCATTATTCTATGCCGTTCTTATCATCAATCGCTCGCGGCTAGCTGATTTTGTTAATAATGCGAACAGCCGCTCTGATTAGTTACCACACTGGCCAAGTGGGAACATAATGATAAGCATCGGAAAAGGCATCGTTTCGCACTGCTGCACCCAGCAGCTGCGTGAAGGAAACCATGAACTGAGCGACTGAGCTTCAGCTTCGGATCGTCTGCGGCTCAAAATAAGCCAGTGGCAAAAGCAGGGCAGTCTCATTAACATTGCTATCAGGCAATGGTGGCGCCCATGCTTGTTGAACAACGGCGGTATAACGGCGGTTTCTGGTGTTGCCAACGCGTATTTTAGACTTTGTTGACGCATTTTCAGGCTCTGAAAATGCATCAAAATGTTAAAGATTGGGTTTACTGCATAGCAATAATTATCTGAGCCTTGAATTGCATCGTGAAATTTTGTTGAAGCGGAAATATAGAAGAAAAAGTGTTCGTTGTGGCGACAATATTTATGCATTGACTCCTATAGACTGCTGATGGGGAATCGTAAATTTTTCGTTGTAGCGGAAATTTTGTTGAGGTGGTATTCATTGTAGCGGAGTTCGACTGTGCACCCATACGGTGGGTCTGATTGTTCAAAAGGAAGTGCCAGCAGTTAACAATATAATCAAAACCAAACATTTATTGTAACCCTATTGGCTCTGATGAGCAAATAGTTCACACTTCAGAAGGTCAAGGAGGATGCGATAGCAACTCACACTCAACGTTTTACTTATATTCGTAGACAGCTGTCCTCACACAAAAAAGCATACAGCAAGGACATGGCGGCACAGATTAGTAAAGCTGACAAGAAAAAGGGCACCTGGTACTAAGCCCGATGATTGAAGACACACATATCTAAGCCAGTCAGCACACATTTATTGTTGGTTATTCAAAGCAAGACAGTAGAACTGCTTGTCAATTTGCTCATATAGAACGCTTGGCATGCAAGACACGGACCTTAACAAAGTAATGGGGATATCTAGACCCAAACCCTAACAAAATAATCGAGATATTTATATTCCTTTCCTTTTCACACTTCATCAGTGCTCTCAGAGAACAACAGCGCTACAACTAAAAAAGGGAAATTGCTACAACTGCAATCTACAACTGCAATCAGCTAATCACGAGTGGCAGTAATCACGAGAAGACAGATAATCACAAGAAGACATAATCATGAACGACAAGAAATACTAGTTTTTGGAAGATTGTGAGTCAAACAGGCTGTGGTAAGCCCATCCACCATTCCCTTTTCAAATGAGCTAATATTCAAATAATGATCGATGTTCCAAGTAATGACTACAACCTGCTGAATTTCGGGATGTTAAACCCCACATATCCCAATGTGCTGCGAAGACATCTTCTATACGTAATTACAATTTCATTCTACCAAGGCACAAGTTTTCCAAAAGCTTCACCCTAAAACTGTGAAAATTGTCCCTTCTAGATGAACGTTATCTGTTCCTTTGGTGCAAGTCCTTCAATTCAGCAGCATGCTAGATAGTCCTCTTAACTAACGAAGAAAATGACACAAAGGACACACCTTAAATGGTATTTTGGAGATCTTGCGTGCCTGCTTGCGAGGTGAGCTGAGCAGCTTGTGACTTTTGGCACTGACTGGAGAAAGGCTGTAGGGTGACCAGGGCTCGGACGGTCGTCCTGCCCCATAGCGAAAAAGATTGCCCGATGAGGGCGACTGCCCCTGCGACACACGGCGCTCCTCCGTCGGTTCCTGCGATTGACCAATAGAACAAACGTTTCAGCAAGGTATGCTAATACTGTACTGCATACGATACTGCTCTGTTTCACACTTGCCTGCCGCATTTCAGAAAACGTTTCAGCAGAGGTAGTTGCTCGATTTGCGTGGTAACACGATGATGATGATGATAGCGGCCTATTTGAGTTTTGCATAGTAAGATCGCTACCTGCCAATTATTAAGTAGTCATTTTGCCTAATGTTTTAGACATTACAAAGATTTAAAGCCACCTCGTTCGGAATTCGGCCAATACAAATGATTTGCACAGGCAGTGAACCAGGACACACTTGTTTACATTATGCACCCCAGCCAGACTGGAGGAGCGGCACACACACACTCTATTACGGCCTGCGCTTCGTGTCTAGTTCCCACCTTTCACCAACGGTAGTTCTTGGCGCTGCGGCCCAACCCTCACCTGACCATCTGTGCCTTCACTAAAGCCTCTTGCCCTAATGAAGTAACAATATCTCCTCCGTGCGCACGTTGCCTCCTCGATTCAAATCCAAACCCACACGGCAAGCTTGGTCAGCTCGCTTGAGTAGAAGCGAGGGGTTGAGAGAGAAAAAGGAGGAAGGAGAGGGTAGTAGGTTGGCTCAAGTGCCCCTCTAGACGATCGCTGCAACAAGCTGTGAATAATCTGCCCTATTGTTCCCTCTTTGGGTGCACAGGCTGTAAGAGAGTGCGCGCATGCCCCTCCTCTAGTTCGACCATGTATGCACTAGCCTGGTTACACAGTCAACCACAAGATGGCATCACCTGTTCAAGCTGCTCAGGCTTGTGGCTGCCGCGATCAGGTAAAATGTTAGCACAACAAAGTTTGTAGACAAAAAAAATCTACATTCTATTGGTAATTATATGTTAATGAATGGTGACGCTCAACGCCACCTCAATAAGATTGGCAGAGTTCAAGGCACGTCAAATACAAGCCACTTTTCACATGATTCGCTGCTGATCATATACCAGAAGAATTTCCGCACAGTAAAGTTTGACCATGTGCACGCACTTTTCATCTTGCACAGTAAATCAGCACTTCTAAAAGATCCTAATGCGAGACAAAAGCTGAAGACTCATGCGCCATATGTGTAACCCTAGGAGCGTCGAACATTTCCGAAAAAAAAAAAAAAGCTTTTGCAGATGACCGAATTATTTTATTGAGGTTTTTGAATGTATGGAATTAGTGATGTTGGGATAAAATTATTAAAACATTTCAGAAACAATACTTTTTGGTATCATTATCACTTATAACTGCATTTTGTTCTCAATAATGTTTCACAACGTGGTATTCCTTGAAACACGGGTTCGTGCACAGCACTTTATTAAAGTCTGCACACATAAAATGAGTGTCCATTCACTTGAATTGACAAGTTGTGTTGGCATGCACTTGAGACATCTTTTCTAAGTGCAACTGCCTTGGGCAGAGTAAACTGTAATTAAGAAAAACTAAAATACCACAAAGACTCAGTGATAAACAAGCTTAGAGAAGTGCAAATAAATTAAAAAATAAAGTCTTGCGTGTCTCTGCTGTGATCATGAAGCGAAAAAAAAAAAAAAAAAGGCGTTGCCCGTTGGCAGCGATGCCAACAGCGCGATGCACAGACACTAGAAATCAGCTCAGTTTATCTCTGCAAGAAACTAGCAGAATCACTTCCAATGCATTTTGTAAGTCCTAGGATGTTGCAGCACCTCCGAGTAAGCATGCATCATCATTGGAGTGCGAAATTTCAAACAGAAGTTCAAGAATATACTCGTACGACAAAGACACTGCGGTACAGACAACTGCCACCATACATTTACAGCAAACACTCAGAGGGGCAGTGAAACCAAATAATGCCATTTGCATGAAAGTAGCTTGATGCTTTAAAACAAACCCATATATTTGAAAACCTGCAGGTGTCTGGATTCGTAACTCCACATCATAAGGCAAGAACAGCGCCTGCCACCCTCCTCCCATCACTTCCTGGTAGAGAACTATGTTTCAGATCCCTGACATTAACACGTCGTTAGAAGATTGATTGGCTAGCATGGCATATTCCGCTAAGACATGATGGCTATAGTTCACTTAAAGGTACACGGGAAGATGCAAGAGAAGAATGTACTTAAATTTACTGTTTCCAGAAGCCAAATAGCACAAGCAAGCAAATCCTCCTAAAACTGCCAAAATAGCCCGAATCCTATATTAAAACACATTCTGTGAATACTGCACAAGTAAGTACGCTTTTAATAAGGCCTTGCGAGACTAGGTGTCTGTCAACAAACATCAATCTGGACAATGAATAAATAGAGGCTTGGCACAAGCTACACAAATACTAAGACGTCATATATTTAGGAGAGGCAGAAAGCGTCGCGTTCCCCACAGACCTACAAGACATTCATGGTCACATTCTACCTCTGCAAATAATGCCCATCACTCAAGTTACCACATTTTCCCTATTTCCTTTGGCAGCTCAATGATCTTTGCCACACACACCGCTGCTGCCAAACATATCAACCCTTTTGTACTTCACTCACCTTGGCATCTTCGATGCCGGCTCCCAGTAGCTCATTCTTGATGAGGCAAGCATAGGCCAGGCTGTCCTTCGAGCCATCAGCGGTGTCCTTGGCCTTTGGCAGGACACTTCGCTGGGCATTGTCGGGGATTCTTGCTAGCCCCAACTGCCAGTTGGCTCCAGCCCGGCTTGGAATGAAACGGTCGCCCAACTGCACACACGGTGAAACCAGCTTTCCACAAGAGGGCATCACGCAAACCTACATTACTATATGTATCTGAATGCACAACTTCAGTACGTCCACATGGCTATAATTGAGTCTTACAATTCCTAGACACCGTTCATAAAGCTGCTCTTATTATCCTGTCCTGGGGCCGCCCCTGTCGCATGCTAGTAACAAACACAGCAGTAAAAAGCAACAAACAAATCTACATTCTACGATGCTCCGTAAGAATTAATGTATTGCCGAACCTTCACGGTAGCTAACGCTGTATCACGACTAGCAAGAGGTATCAAAAAGCTAAATCAAAAAGCTGCATTTATTGCCATTCAAACAAAATCACGTCACGGGCGTTGCTCCTAACGCTCCCTTACCATGTCCCACACTGCAGTCGTAGAAAAACGAGACAAGAGTACCAAGCACTGTTTCAACTAACGCGGTCACGAGTTACCCGTCGATACTGGTGAAACAGCTTTTTTCGAAAAGCAGTACAAACATACGGCTGTGTCAACAGGAACAGCTGATTGCAAGGCGGAGATGAGAGTGCGAAAGAAAGCACACACCGCAATAATTCTTTAACGAGACCCAGTCTGTCTCGAACCACACGAAACTTGAAACATTTACATTGGCGAAGTTTTAAACGCTGCGTCAGGGTTGTCAATAGGCGTTACCGGGTGCTGAAGTGGTAACCAACACGTCTGAACATATCCGTGTACTCCACTCCTAGAATTACAACCTCAGGAACGACGCACTTCGTAAACCACACGTCTCAAGAATAGAGGCCAACATCGAGCTACCTGCAGAGGCTGTGAGAGGAGAGGCGAAAGTGCACAGGAAAAAACCTTCTAGACTATTTGCTGTTTCTGAGTAATTTCTAGCGTTTCCCGTTTTACTTTCCTGTACTACCATCCTTCACAGGAGAGCATTCACAAGACAATGGCATGTTACCTTTCGCACCTGCCGTTAGTAAAACAATAGGAAGGAGTCAAATGCGATGATTCAAACGCGTTGCGCACTCACTGGACTCGACGGCGATGTGTGACCGTTGCTACGTTGACCCTGAAGGCGTCGTTGGTAGTCGGGATCCATTGCTCAAGATCGCGCAGTCGCAACCTTTGAGGTGTTCATAACCACCGCACGATTCTTTGAGCAGGCGTCCCGACGAACAGCGAACCGTTACAGTTCGCAACCGTTCCGACAGTGTTCAGTTTCACAGCAAGCTTGCCAACGGCCGCAAAATCGACACACGCCCCTTCCAGTGCAGATTATGCAAAACCACTGGCAGGAGAGAAAACGTAGCTTCCAGTATTCTTCTAAATCTCTGGCGACGGTGCGTCGAAGCAGCACAGGTAAATAATAAAATAAAAAGAAATCCTGGAGACGCTGTGCACGCCGGATAGGGGCCTCTAGGTTCAAACCGACGGACGCTGTGAAGCAAGTTGGGCTTGGCTGGGATGCTTTGGCAACGTGAGTGATTTGTCCAGCAGGAATAGCTTACAAGAAGCGCTGTGCGCTTCCTTTTAAGTTATTCGCCACACAGACAAAGTTCCACTCACGGAACGGTGAACATGGCGGATGCCTTGCTCGCCAATAAAGGGCGAAGAGCTTTCGATTTCGGCCACGCCACTACCAGTGAACGGACAAAAACGCGGTTATGAAGCCAGTACGCAGCCAAGTCACGCCAAGTCAGGTGCGGAATACAAAAGCGCGGGGAAATTAAAATGTGTAAAACACGTGCTAAATATTTATATTCTGTTGTTTGATACCAAGGTATCGACAAACCTCCCTGCTTATTATCTTCGACGTCGTATGAAATTATACGTGGCTTTGTAGGAGGACGAAAATGGAAAATACTGATTTATTAGATTCAGTTTGCGGTCACCGAAGGCTGCCAAGCCATCTTTACAACGTGGTCTTCCACCTTGGCAGATTGACTGCAGCCTTTCAACGTTGAATCCGTGATAAGCAAAATGGCTCGTAAACATTTAGTTGTTCAACAATAAACCTTGGTAGTGCCATATGCACCAAAATAGAAGTGCTGCATGGCTATTCTCGAGCCAGAAGCATGTGATTTCAATTTTCTGCTCTAATTTAAGTGGATCTTAGATAAGCACAGTGGCAATTAAACAATGAACCTAATTTCAAGGCAACGCTGCAGCTAAGTTAAACTCTTGACAAGCCGTGCCTTTGCGTGATAGTTGCAATACTTAGCTGAACACGACAGAATCAGGGGCGTAGAAAAAAGTTTTCAATGAAAAAAAAAAAAGGGGGGGGGGAGATTCTGCCATTTGTAATGTATGTTCGTACGCGGCGCGTTTTTATGTGTACTTGTATAGATACACATGATGAACTGAACATTTTTCGGGAAAGGCATTATGCCCCCTCCCCTCCCGCACGAATCAATACCGTGATAATTTTGTATTACTCGCGTGTTAATGAAAGCTTACATTTCCTTTAATTTTTGCTGTAGGAATCTCTCCTAATGCAAACATTGCGCCCAATAAGTGAACTGGAAGTGCGTGCGTCAGTATATATTGTTTGCGCCCAGCACCTCCACCAGTGTCGCAACGTGCAAAGAACAGGACACAAGGCTTCCTTTCGACGTTAACAGCAAGGCTGTATTCGCACACAAAAACAAAGCGAAAGAACAGACGCGACGTCGTCTTGATGATGATGATGATGGACTTTTGTGGATGGCGCTCACCCACAGAGAAGGACGGGCCAAGAACCGGGCGGCAGGGTACTTGAATGAAACTAAAATGAAAGTGAAGCCAATCTGAAAAAGTAGTTTAAAAATAATACTACAAAAAAAATGTTTGCTGAGCAAGCGGTCAAACCATCTGTTGTTTTTCATAGACATAACTACGTCGTCTTCCTCGAAAAACGCCAGAGACTGTCGCTTGTGATGCCGGCTTCTTCCTCCTTTTGTGTTTACGGCTAATAATCATGACAATACTTTTTAACCTTTCTTGGCATTGGGAAATATATGCCATACGCATTGTTTTATTTCGCGAATGGCATCATTTCATGCCTGTGGCATTTTTATTCGTGTCTATACCAATCGATGCGTATGTGCAGTCGGCCTAAAAAGTTTACGGACCACGCGAGTGCGTGGCCAAGAGCCTCTTCGCGACGCTCCCGCAACGCAAGCGGCTACCCGACAGCAGCGCTATGCCCAAAACACATCGACTCGCTCGCTGGATTCCGTGCCGACCGGTTGTGCCCTCGCGATCTCCGACGACACTGCAGCTCTGGCCGACTGGGTTGGTCCTACGCCACCTCCTGACACAAATCCCCTACGACGACGACAGCGTAGCTCTGGCCGACTGGATTAGCCCTACGCCATCTCCCGTCGCCGACAAGAGCTCTCGCCAGTGGTGCCCAGTCCTCGGACTCCTGCAACCGTGTCTATCTTTCCTGTCTCCTTCTTACTTTTGTAGCTCCCTGCGCCTCTCTCTCTTCTTCCTCTATCTTTCTACCTTTTAATCCTATCCTTTTATTCCTTTCTCTACTCCCATCCCTCGTGAGCTACTGTTGAGGTGTCCTCCCCCTGAGAGACAGTTAGGGGCTCACTTTTCTCTTCTTT